>NC_069072.1:126913263-127538263 GCF_025698485.1 Gossypium arboreum | reverse complement strand
AGTGTTACAATAATCTCAGTTATTATCAGATCTAAGCAGGAATAGATTTAATGACCAAAGCCCAATATTTACTTCAACAAAAAACTTATAGCCTCTAGACTGATAGAAGAAGAATATTGGCATATGATACTGGAGTTGGATACACTCAGGATGATAGAAATAAAAAATATAGTTAACATAGAGATTGAAGATTTTTCATCACATATAATAGAAGAAATCAAGAACACGTGGGAAAATTAGAACTCACCAAGACTGTCAATTGATTCATTACATCTAGATGAAATTGAGGAAATGAATCTAGATAATATTCAGAAAGGATAAAAGCCAATTGGAAGAAACCAATAAAAATATCAAGGAAGTAACATGAGAAAGCAACATCCATGTCTAGACAAAAAAGGAAGCAACGTGGAAGCAACCATGTCATGGCAAAAATCATCAAATTAATGATGAAACATCATACTTATCAGAAAAATTGTGCAGGATTCAAAGAAAATTAAATAGAGTTCAAGAATTCTCTTATAAATATAAATGAAGGAAGCCTAAGGAGGCATCGAAGTTAGAAAACCTTTCCCTATACACTTCTCATCCGCCAACCTCTCTTCATATCTACTTTTATCAACAACCTCTCTTTCTTTGTAAAAAAATATTTTCCTTATTACTAGTTTTATTTTGTAAATTTATAATATTATCTATTGTCTCCCGTATCCCTTTGTAATTGGTATCAGAGCATCAAAGCTTTGAAATTAGTCATTGGTAACTTAGTTGATCAAACATTAAGTCTCTTTGTTGAAGGCCTTGCCAGGTGAAATTTAGTCATATGATAAAGGAGGCAATGGATTTAAAAAAAAATTACATTCTACTCAATTTTTTTTTACATTACGATAAATTTAGCCCTTAACATTTAATCATTTTGTCACTTTGATTTTTATTTTTATTTTTTATTTTTGAATCATTTTGGTCCTTTAACTTTCAAATTTTAGTTAAATTATTTTCTTTTGAATAAAAATTTGACTAAACTATTAAAATTTTAACGACATTAACTAAACCATATTTCGTACTAAAATTATCAATTCTTTTTAGAATAATTATAAAAAATTAAAATTTGATTCTAACACATTTATCAAATAAGTCATTAAGGGATTACTCTTTAAGGAATAATTACCACTTAGATACTTATTCTTTTATATATTTTTTGGTACAACTTTTTCTTTTATATTTAATACTAAATAACTAAAATTTTTCTTATAAAAGAAATAAATAACTACCATTTTAAAACTTATTCACTTAAAATAATTAATTAATTAATTAATTTATTCTTATTTAGATTATAATAATTTTAATAAATATTATTGTTTTGAAGTTTATGGATATGGATATTGATATTTATATTGGTTATCCAAAAGTAAAAGAATGATTTTGGGTTTTAGCCCAAAAACCCAACCCTAAAAGCCCACAGCAATCAATATATAATTTGTTAGAAGAAACCCTAGTCTCTAGCTTGGCCTCCATTGGTATACTTCAAAGCTCATCTGTCACCCCAGAGCCCCTTCTCTCCGCCGAATCTCCTTTTTCTCCCGTAAAAATGGTAATTACAAATCCATCTTTTGCATCCGAATCCCCAATATTCACAACTCTCTTCTCATCAATTCATTACTTCATCTCTTCCTGTAGTTTTAACATGCTTTGTTTCTTGATCCGACTAACTGGAAAGGGGTTGTTATGAGCGTTTGTAAACTGGGACTTATATTATTTGAATTGGGGTTTATATTTTCTTCCCAAAGATTGTTGCTTTTAACCTCATTTTAATGTTTTATGTGTGTAGTCTCTGGTGGCCAACGAAGATTTTCAGCACATTTTGCGTGTCCTGAACACCAACGTTGATGGAAAGCAGAAGATTATGTTTGCTTTGACCTCCATCAAGGGTATCGGAAGGCGTTTCGCCAACATTGTTTGCAAGAAAGCCGATGTAGACATGAACAAGAGGTTTGCTTTTATCTTTCAAATTTGCATGTACAATGAAATACTGTTTATATATCCATTCTAGTCCTTAATTTTGAATAAGATGATTTATGGTACAAAGTTTAGGCAATGATATATGATTCGATCCCAATAGTTTTCGCATTGATTCGAATGTAACTTAGATCGAGTATTCTTCCAGGTTCGAATTATGTATATATGTAGAGTAAGAGTGTAGGCTTTGGTATAATTAAATTGCTGAATGGCTTTCGGTTCTTGGTGCTACTTTTGTCGTTATTAGGGCTGGTGAACTGACTGCACAGGAATTGGACAATCTCATGACGATTGTGGCGAACCCGAGGCAGTTTAAAATCCCAGATTGGTTTTTGAACAGGCAGAAGGATTACAAGGATGGAAAGTATTCCCAAGTTGTGTCCAATGCTCTCGACATGAAGTTGAGAGATGACTTGGAGCGCTTGAAGAAGATCAGGTTAATTCCTTTTTTCCTGTTGATCTGTGCTAGAGTTAGCTTTTGCCCTTGTATATTTGATGCCTTAAAAGAACAATTGCTTTTGCCAATTTGTGTTACAAAGTCCTTATGCTGTATTGGTGATGTTTGTCGTTGATTAATATGAGAAAATAGCTGCAATAACCAGAGCTTAGAAATTTGAATACATTGTGTGTGCATATATTGGTTTGGTTGGTATACATGATAAATTGTTAAATGAACAATTTGCGATGTTATTTTATGGGGTACTGGGGCATGGGACGGAAACTGAACTAACTATCGATGTAAAACTGTGATGCAGGAACCACCGTGGTCTGAGGCACTACTGGGGCCTTCGTGTACGTGGTCAGCACACCAAGACTACTGGTCGCCGAGGAAAGACTGTTGGTGTGTCTAAGAAGCGTTGAATTCTTCATAACATAATCTATAGTATGATGAGGCAGATATTTATTTCTTTGCTTTTAAGCGATGTTTGCATCAAAGACAATTTTGGATTTGGTTTTGTTGTTTTAGTTGGTTTTTTAAAACCTTGCAGACAAGTAGTGTTTCTCTTTTAATCGATTGTTTGATCTTTTTATCAATTGACATTAAGGATACCTGCTTTGATAGATTAAGATTACACATGTTTTCTTCACCTCAAGTCCAAGTCCTGAAGAATTGGTGGTGTCCATGACCAGATTGGGTTATTCACATATGGGTATTAACATCACATGGTTGTTCATGTTGGGTGCTCATATTTATAAATGATTGCTTTTATATGAAAATATATTATCTTTATTTAATATTAATTGAAAATAGGCATTTGTTACAGTGTTCAGGGACTTATCTGTAAATTTCTCGTTTTGATTGGCAATTGAAAAAAGGACTTTAAGGGTGACGCAAACTTTTAAATATGGTAAATTGCTTTGCAAGCCATATTGTTTATTATTTTCTTTTAATCCCTTTAAACATAAAAAATAGAAAGGCTTCTTGATAATCAGTTCAAAAAGTTTTTTCTATTTTGTAAAGAAGTCGATCTCAACTGGAAATGAATCTTATTTTTGAAAAATAATTTTTTGTTTAAATTATATTTGACAGATCTGTTAACTGTATTTATTGTAATTTTCTTTCACTAACATTATATTTAGAAATTCTAAATTAACTAATAATTATAATGTATACATAATAAGATTTTTAAATGCTTTTATAATTATGATTTTATGCATGTCCATAAATCAAATTAATAATAAAATTATAATTATTTTTGAAAAATAAGTAAAATTTATTTTAATTGGAATTAGCTTTTTTGCAAAAGTACTTTTTGTAAAAAAATTTCAGACTAATTGGTAAGAGACTTTTATATTTTGGTGTTAAAAGGAATAAAAGATAATAATAAATAAGGGAGGTTTATGAAATAATTTACCCTATTTAAAGTTTGGTGTTGGCACCCTTAAAGCCTTTCTTTTTAGCTGCCAATTAAACAGGAAATTTACAGATCATGTCGTTGAATATTTTAAGTCATCACATTTTAGTATGGTGCCGCCAATATGTCAAGCGGCACCATCCGAACATTATAACAAATGACTATTTTCGTAATTAATCTATTTTTTATATTTTTTTGTAATTAATTATTATTTTTATATTATTTGGATAAAAAAGTCGAGTTATTGACTCCTTAAGGTTTCAATTAATTACTAGTTGCCACCAACAAGATTAGGTTGATTTAAAGACTGTTGATAATACATGGGTGGCTATTCCACTTAAGATTGTAGTGGTATTTTTTTTTGTCCATATGGGTTTGATTGTACTGGTTATCTTCATAGTCTTACTGGTTATAATATTTGTTTTGGTATTGATGATTATCTTGCTTGTATTTGACTTTATTTTTTTGCATTTTTGGAATGTTCTGGATCGATCAAGCCACAACTTTTCATTTAGTTTTTATACACAACGTCGCTTATTATAATAATTAAATTATACAATATGCTAGGGTCGACTGTGGTGGTGGTGGTTAACATGGTGTGTGGTGTGAAGAGAAACCACTGATAGAGTTTTAGGGTGGTGTTTTAGCTGAGTGATGCTATAAATTTGTCCGTGTTCCCTTTAATCTTGGAAAAATGAAGTATTTATAGGAGAAAAGAAGGTTTCGAGTGGGTCCCTCCTATCATCATTGTTTCTTTAGTGTAGTCTAATTTAGAACGAGGTTAGGGCATGATTAAGGTGTACTTTAATAACTTCTGAAGTTGTAAACATTAATGAGATTATATATAATGTGACACATGTCCTTGATGGTGTCTAATGATGCTCTCTTTTCGTGATGCGGGGGTATCTAGGCATGAGAGTATCGCAATAATACAATATATCTATTTAACTAAGCTTGATGTCATGGATGAGGTAGCACTAATTCAACAATTATAATATATATATATATATATATATATATATAACTATGACATACCCACAATCTGGGTGAAAAAATTATGTAATGAATTTATTTATTAAAATTTTACATAAAATTAAATAAATCTTTAGTTGAAATAGTAGTGTAAAATGTTTAGAATTAATTGTGGAATAGGTTCAAACCACATCATAATTGAGTTTTTTTTTTCCTTATATGAAGGTATATAAAGGAAATATAACCTTGTATATAGAAAAATATTTTAGTAATTTTTCAATTGAGTTGGTTTATGGTTGAGTCATGACACTAATTTATTCAAAGACTTAACTATAACCATATAAATAGGTTTGTTATACCTTAACTGCTAAGGCCAAGCAGTGAACCTAATGAACCCCTTGGAGATACCCTTCAGACATACTCCTTGGAAGCAGCCCTCGAAGGTAACCTTTTGCCCAACACTTAAGAGGGTCAAACTTATTAACCGCCATGCCAAACTCCAACCACCACGTCCCATCTGAGGTGATTGAAAAAAATGTCATACCGCTACTCTACTTAAACTTATAGTTTCAAACCACTTGGCCACTTGTCTCTAATTTTCTTGTATAAGCTTGACACGTGGCACCTTGAGACCAATATTAAGAGTAAATAAGGTTTAAAGCTCTTATAAAACAAGGTGAATCCTTTTCTCTCTCCTTTCACCTGTTCCCACTTTGACTTTGATAAACCCTTATCTTTTACCATCTCCAACCACCCTACCTAACAACCCTCCGCCTTGTACCAAACATGGTGAATTGCACATCCTCATCGTCATCTCCACCTTGTTCAATTAAGCCATTAACATTTGGTTTGGTAAGCATGGAATCACTCTCGTCATGATATCTTTTTTATGGTGAACCCGAAAGCTAACATCCCTACCAACCAAGCTAACCAAATCCAAACTCAATGCTAACCAAACCTAGATGAACCAGAATTTCAGAACTTACTATTATGATCCTTATAACCAGCATTCCTTATTGTACCTATATTAGCAAAGATACTACGAAGCTAACACCAACCACTAATACCCAAACTAGACTTATACAACCCAAAACCAAAATTCCAATTTTTAACAATTTTTAGAACTCCAGGAGTAATTTTGAAACTTGCAAGAGCAGTTCATGCAAACCCAAGAATCCCAACAAGGGCAACAACAAGCCTATCAACAATAATAGGAGATGTTGCAACACAATATATAAGAATTGTTAAATTTTTATAGGTAAGAAATGAAAAGGCACAATGATGAGGAAGAAAGAGCCTCTATCCGCCAAAAGCGTGACCATAAACCCAATTGTGAGGCCTTACAACATAGGGGAGTGGTAGTCAACCTGAAACTACTAAGGAAACACAGCCTCAAAAGGACCTAGAATATGTACCAAACATGTGTTAGTTAGGGAAGAGACAATGAAACGTGAAGTGGAAATTCTCTGAAAGGAGTTGTAGGAGTTGCAAACTACACAATTTAGTTACAATGAATGGACACTTGAGACCAATTATCCTTGGCTCCCCACATCACTAGCAAAATGTATTTGACCAACTTCAATCTCCAAAAGACAAGATTTGATGAGAGAAAATATCCTACAAACCACTTTTCACAGTTTAAAAGCTATATGAAATTTTTGGGAGCTTTAGACAAGCTGAAATGCAAGGTATTCCTGTTAAGATTCCAAGACAATACTAAGAACTGGTACAACTCCTTGCAACCATAGTTAATCAATAGTTTTGAATAGATTTCTAAGACCTTTGTGGCCTATTTCTTAGCTAATAAAATGACATTGAAGTAAAAAAAAAAAGTTTACTAGTGGTAAGGCAATAACCTGGGGAACCCCTTAAGGAATTTACAAGGCCATCTCAACATTTATTGCTAGTTCCGATAATCAATTCTTGAAGTATGCTTTAATAGTAAAGAAACCAGAAAAACTATTTCAGTTGTATGATATGATCAACAAATGTACTGAAACGGAAGAAATGGATAGTGTTGGAAGTTCAGGGTATAACTCTAACCCATTATCCCAAGAGTATGGCCAAAGATGAAAGAAGAAATCAGGAAAAAATAGAAAAAATGCACTAGAAGTTGCAAGTACAACAAGGGGAACAATCATCCCACAAATCCCTCAAACCTCAAAGGTGGCATGTAGAGGGATGTGCCCTGGAAGAGCCTCAGAGGTAGCTCAACTACATAAATAAATAAAAAATAAAGGGCTACAGGCCCTTGGAATTAGTTTGAGGTTTACACCCTTATCAAAACTTCTATTTCGGAATTCTTATGAAGGGTGGCACACTTGGGAATCTTCAAGGCACATATCAAAACAATTTACATCGTAAAACCATTCATTTATTAATTTAAATAAAAAATATTCAAATCCTATCATAATTCATAGTATATATACAATTACTGACCTTATATCAAGCTTAAAAAGTTTAAAAATCAATTTGAGATCAATTAGGGACTTAATCGAAATGAAACAGGAAAATGTAGAAAAACTTGAAAACATAGGTCATATGTCTGTATGGCTAGGCCATGTGACATAGCTCAGGCTGTGTGCCCCAAGGACATGGTCATATGGCCAAACCATATACAATTTAAAGTTTGGGTCACATGACTGTGTTACAGACCGTGTGCCTGCTATTGTGCAAATCGAAAGAGGGTCGCATGACAATGTCGTAGATCATGTAGGGTCACATGGTCATGTCACCAGACCGTGAAAAACCTCATGCCATGTGGAAAAACCTGAACTTAAAAATCAGTAAGACACGGTCGTGTGAGAAGGCTGTGTATGGCATACGGTTGTGTGATAGCTATGTCCTAGGCCGTGTGCACTTAAAATGACTTCCAAAACAATGCTTATTCCTTAGGTGCCAAAATAATGCCCATTCTTTAGGTTCCAAGCCAAACCAATTTCAACCATTCATATACCTTCAAAACACATTCTATCAAGCCTAAAACATGCCAAAACATTCAACCTAAGTGCCTAACCAATGTACCCACATCGGTACTACAATTTAAACATCCAATAATCACGCACTCTATAGTCTCAAGTTAATACCTTAAACATGTACTTAACATATCCAAATCATTCATTTCATCACATCTATTTAACCACATTTCAAATTATATTCATAAGGCATAAACCAAAAGATCAAAAGCATTTATAATCACAACCTAAAGCCAAAGATATCAAACATATTTATATAACTACAAAGTTTTCCCAAATCAAACTCCAAACATCATCAACATGAACAAATTAACCAAAAAGTTCCTAGTACATGCCATTTATAACCAACATCAAAATGACCAAATCTTCTACCGTGATCAAGGATGAATAGTGTGTATGTGCTTTAACTTGATTCCAACCGATTGAGCTTTTTGATGATCTACAAGGAAATAAAACAACTAATGTAAGCAACTAATGCTTAGTAAGCTCGTAAAAATTTAAACATATCTTACCAAAAAGAATCAATTTATACACAAATTATAATAAGCTCATGTAACCATACAATTCCTAAACACACTACAATTTCCACGAGTTAGTAAATTTGTATACATATGAAACATATAATCACACCATGTCATTTAACATTCATCAACAACCTATGAAAATCAAAACATTCATCTCAGGTTCATAATATATTATGCATACTTCACCCGAAATATATTACCTGAGTAACAATTGGTCAAAGGGTGCCATGACGTCTTTCAGCCACGGTCATATTTCTTCTCGACCTAATGTCATAGTGTCTTTCAACAATAGTCTTATTCATTTTTTTCCATGTTGCCAAAGTATCTTTCAACCATAGTCTTACACATTTGAATCGTGATGCCATAGCGTCTTTCAGCTATGGTCTTACTCGTTTGTATCGTGATGCCATAGCATCTTTCAGCTATGGTCTTACTCATTTTTCAACCAATGAATTCAATCATCATATATAAAAATAAGCATTAAATTGTAAAATAAAAAATTATAAACTTACTTAGACAAAAACGATAGTAGAAATAAGACCGATGACTATCTACTACTTTGGCTTTTCTATTATCTTTGTCCAATTGATTTATTTCTTAATCTAAATAATAATTTTTCATTCAACTATTCAATTCAAACATCTCAAATAATTAAACTTAAGCTTATAACCCTTTTCAATATAAAATTATAAAATTAGCCCTAATATTTTACTATTTATGCAATTTATTCCCTAAACCCGAAACTTACGAATTATGCCATGTTTGATATGTGTTGATATGGTTGAATGATGGTGAAACTATAGGTATGTTGATGATTGGTTTCAAATTGAATGTTTGGTATAAATTTGCATATATGAGTATTTGGTCAATTTGGTAAGCATGGATTCTTGGATATATGTGGCGCAATGTCATGTATAAAATTTGGCTTTGGCTTGGTTGATTGCCTTGATATAGATTGTTCATGTCAAAAAATGTTTGGTTAGGTTGTTGGTAAATTGGGTAAGAAATGTTGCTTGGAAATGACCTATTTTTGTCCACACAGGCAGAGACACTTACGTGTGTCTCAGCCGTGTATGACACATGGCCAGGTGACATGACCGTGTGTCCCCTGTATCTTTTAATTTGCAAAACAGAATGCTCATATAGCCTAGCACACGGGCGTATGGCTTGGTCATGTGACCCAAGTCAGAGAGCTCATAAGTTTGGACACGAGCTGGGACACGACCGTGTGTTCCTATTTATAATGCCCACACGGCCTAAGACACGAGCATGTCTCTTGACCGTGTGAGACACACGGCCTGGCCACACGGGCGTGTGTCCCCTGCACCTTTGAAAATTTTTAATGTTTTTCGAAAAATTCTTTGAGTACCCGATTTAGTCCTGACTTATTTCTAATGTGTATTTTGGGCCTCGAGGTCTCACATAAGGGACATTATGCTTGATTTCGATTGGTTTCTTATATGAATGCTACATGATATGAAATATATGTTTATTTGTTCTGTAAATTCCGCTAATGCTCTGCAACCCTGTTTCGGAGACGGATACGGATTAGAGGTGATACAAATTATCTACAATCAAGCAAGATACAAGTTAGACAATTTCTATATAGTCCTATTGAGCTTCCATTTTTCAAAATTTCACAAAAATTCAAAGCAGTTTTATTCTTTTAACAATTTAATCCTTTAACATCTAAATAACAAAAAATCACTTTACAGTATAGTCCTATTTATTAACCATGCTTAATAATCTACCACAAAATTTCACAAACACCTCAAACTCATTAGTGGAATAATCCAAAATGTTTAACAGTTTCACAAAATAGTCCCTAGGTTAGCTAGATTAAGCTAAAACGAACTCAAAAACATAAAAATCACTAAAAACGGGCAAAAATTACATACCATGCATCAAAGACAAGCTTGGTCAAATATCCCTTTAACTAAAATGGTGGTTTTGGTTCTTAGTTATGGTAAAATAAAGAAGATGATGACTTTCCATCATTTGTTTTGTTTAATTTTTATTTAATTATCAATTTACCATTTTACCCTTATGATTTTAACTTAATAATTAACAAAACATTGTCCATAATTGTCCACTATCCAACTACATGGTTTATTTACCATTTAAGTCCATTAATTTTTACAATTTTTACGATTTAGTCCTTTTTAACAATTAGCTATCTAAATGTTGAAATTTCTTAATCAAATTTTAATACAACCTTGTAATAACCCTATAAATAATAAATAATTAATAAATCATTGACACACTAGTCAGAATTGTGGTCCTGAAACCACTATTTCTGACATTATTAAAATTGGGTTGTTACACTCAATCTTCCGATCATTTTTGAAAAATCATTGTTCATTTGTAAATGAATTCATGTCTCATTTTCATTTTCATTTCCATTTTGAGAAAACCACATTTATTTCCAAATGATTCCATTTTCATTTTCATTTTGGAGAAACCATAATCATTTCTTGAATGTTTCCTATTTCTCCATTTTTATTCATTCTATTCATTTTGATTAACACACTATTCATTTCTAGTTTCAACAAGCTAACCAAGGGATCGATTGGACATATGTAATTGAGACTCAAATGATTTATAATTAAGTTTCAAATTTTTATCTATTAATTATAAACTTATTTAGTCATGAAGTTATTCCACTATAGTATCTGACTAAGATCTTCCCCACGGTATGCCATTACGAAAGCAGCTCGATTAATTCTCATCCAATGATCTTGTCATAAGTGTGTTACCCTCATAAAATATCGTTAATCTCTTTGGGATAATATTCAATCTCCCAATATGATTCTATTTTATCTTATGGTATCAATTACATCTTCCTTTATAAAAACTCAATTACTATCAAATAGTAACTAAGTCATTCATCACAAAGACAAATAACCCGTGGCCATATTTACTTTTCATCAACCATGTAATTCCAATTAGAGGATATCATTTACCTATGTCTTGGGCTATGAATTCCATTGTTGATAATGCCACCACATACTACAAAAGTCGTACACCTAATACACCTGCTTTCGGTTCCTTATCTATTCAAACTCAGGCTTTTACTTAAATCATAGTGTACAAGTTACACATACATAATCCGTTATCCACTCAGGATTTAGGTATGCCACACTATGAACGTCACAAGTGAATAAATCCATAAATGGATTCAAGATCTATTCTTCTTGGGTCTAGTCCGATATACTGTCACTCCAGTAAGTCATATCTATATCTCTATCTTTTGGGAGTCATCTACTCTGATGCCCAAAACAAAACATCTCCTAATTGGACTTGATAGACCGCATATTATTCTTTTAATCAATTTGATCTTTTCTTATTAGACTAAGGACATGTTTAGGTTCATCTACTAATAAAAAGTATCTTTCTGTATAACGATCCGATCACGTAATATCGCTTAGTATTAGTTTAAACATTAGACAACTAATGAGCAACATTTGGAACATGTGCAAAAATCATATGAGGACAATATATAGAGTATCAATGTAATTCATGAATAATTTTATTAACCAATCTATTCAAAAAAATTACAAGTGTACTTAGACTAAAATAATACACTTAGGGCACCAGACCCAACAGTCATGCTATAGAAAATTGTGTTTATCTAAAGGATGCCATTGAAGATGTTATTTGTAAAGGTTAGTTGACTTAGTTTGTGGATAAACACAACTATAGAGATAGGGATCAAACAATGTCCCAGCAAAAGCAAACCAAAGTTGAAGGTAAATAACAACCTACTAGGGGTGTGATTCACATGATAGTTTAGGGGAAGTTTTCGTTCCCAAGAAAAAAGCTTAGTCCCAAATTCGTAAGCACCATTTGAAACAAGCCCCCTAGTCGAAGATTAGAAGGTAAGTTTTGATGATAGACTTCGCAGCAGCCCTAGATAAAATGGCTAATGATCTGCTAGTAATAATGCATGAATAGATGATTCTAATACGGAACGGATCCTAATTGAAAGTGGAAATGTTGTGGAGGTGCTGCATATATGATCTCAAATACATGAATTAGAAAGTCAGGCCCCATATATGGCTTTGTAAACCAGCTAATTAAGGTAAAAAAGGGTCTATTATCTATAACAACCCGATTTAGGGCCTAGTTGGAAAAGTGGTCTCGGGACCAAAAATTTGAAGATAGAAAAACTATTTTTATATTTTTATTAGGTTATGGTACGATTATATTAGTGCATGAAAAATATGGCGAGTTAATTTTAATGTTTGTGAGCCCAATTGCAAAAAAGGACTAAATCGTATAAAGGGCAAAAGTTACATTTTAGTGCCCAAATTGTTAAATAGCTAGAGAATAAAAATTTAGGGCTTTTAAAGGGCAATTACACCCTTTCTTATAGTGTTAGCCGACCATGGAGTGAGGGGAGACAAAATTGTCAAAGTTAGGTGAAGCTTTGGTCACCAATTTTGACTAGTTTCATTTTTAATAAAAGAAAAAGAAAAAGAAGGAAAAAACTGTCATATTTTCCCCCTTCTTAGCCGAAAATATCAGTAAATATTTGGGGTTTAAGAGCTTGAAATTTCAGCAACTTGAAGCACTCTTAAGTAAGTGATTTTGATAGTTTCTTTTAATGATTTTTTCATTTTTGAGACCCTTGAAGCATGAGCTTTCAAATGAGAGTGATACCTTACAAAATAGTCAAGAGTTTAGGATTTTACCATGGATTTATTTGTGATATATGCTGATTTTTTTATGGAATAATATGAGTCCTAGTTGTGTTATAAACAACTTTTGTGAAAGGTGTTAGCATGAAAACACCTAAAGGGACTATTTTGCATAAGTTTCAAAATAGGTAGTTAGTGCGTGAAATAGTGAGAATTTGGGGTTGCTCTAGTAGTAAAAAGAGTATAGCTAGGCTTGAAATATGAAGAAATTCGATAAAAATCGATTTTCAGGCATAGGGGTAAAATGGTCATTTTGCCAATGCCTAGGGGCAAAATAGTCATTTTACCAAAGTTGTAAATTTATGAATGCCTAATTGTGTTTAGTGACTAAATGGATGCATATTGTTATTATAGATCAAGATTTTCCAAAACCGAGCCTAAACCGGGGCAAAGCCAAGTAAACCGATTAAGCCGTCTAATTAAGTACTTTTTGTAATCCGAGGTAAGTTGTATGTAAACAATACAACTACACTGTTAGTACTTGTATTTATATTGTCATTGAATTGATATTGTATGAGTTGTTAAGTTATAAATTGAGAATGCCTTGTAATATTTGAGATAGTA
Organism: Gossypium arboreum; assembly: GCF_025698485.1. Classification (NCBI taxonomy): domain Eukaryota; kingdom Viridiplantae; phylum Streptophyta; class Magnoliopsida; order Malvales; family Malvaceae; genus Gossypium; species Gossypium arboreum. The sequence goes on along the minus strand of NC_069072.1, from coordinate 127,524,662 downwards.
GAAATATCCCGTTGAAACCTTAGGATATGAACTGGATATTCGTGCCAAGACATTGGGTGATTCGTGCACCAGTGTAAGACATGTCTGGGACATGCTTCGGCTACATTATGAGAGCCAGTGTAAGACCATACCTGGGACATGGCATCGGCACAGAGATGAGTGCTAGAGTAAGACATGTCTGGGACATGCATCGGCCTCGACAGAGATAGCCAGTGTAAGACGTGTCTGGGACACACATCGGCTAAGAGTTGTGCAAGTGTAAGACATGTCTGGGACATGCATCAGCATGCATATATGAGAGCCAGTGTAAGACCATGTCTGGGACATGGCATCGATAATTTATCCCATGTTAAAGGTTCATAGAATATCCAATAGTATTCCAAACGGTTCAATGGTGAAAGTTGTAGTTCAATCTTGATAAAGAAAGGATGATCATATTGTGAGTGTTACAGGTACCTATATGATGAGCATGAGTAATGAGCTTAATTTAGAAAATGAGACTCGAGTAGATGATAATGAGTAAGTTAAGTTATGTTTACCTTTGAGCTATAAGCATGATGGCAAATTGTGAGATTGTTGTTGTATATTTATTTATATGCGACTTACTAAGCTTTATGCTTACCCCCTTTTCTTTCTCTCTTCTTTCAGTATCGCTAGGCTAGCTTAAGAATCCTATAAAGTCAGAGATATTGATCACATTATCAGCCGCAACACTCGGTATAGTTTGATTTATATTTTTTGAAGGTGGCATGTATAGGGCTAGACTAGGATGTTGTATTAAGAGAATTATTCATATATTTTGGCTTAAGTCAAAAGCCCTTCACTTAGTTTCAAGCTTGGAATAATGGCTATTATTCATTTTGATGAATGCATATAATGTTCTTTCTATGGATGAATTGGTGTCGCTTGTAATGAAATTTCTATATTGGCATGATCTTGTGTAGGTTGTGCAAAGTGGGTGACAAAATGGCTTGGGAAATAGCCTAGTTTGTCCACATGGGTGTGTGTCTAGGCCATGTGTGACACACGGCTCATGCCCATGGGTGTGTGTTATGGTCATGCGTCCCCTACAGTTAAAACTTAAAAGTCATTTTAGTACATGGGTAGGCTACACGAGCGTGTGCCCATGCCGTGTCATAAAGTCAGTATGCATGCTAATGGTATACGAGCAATAGGCACGACCGTATGTATCGGGCGTGTGAAGGACACAGTTATAGGGCACGGGTGTGTGCTTGAGCCATGTGGTTTCAGCAGAATGCCTAGGCTTTCAGACACTGGTTCGGGATATGGGCGTGTCCCTAGCACACGGTCGTGTGTTCTATACCCACACGGGCGTGTAGAGCTTTAATGCATGAGATTTTCTAAGTTTTTCATAAGTTCTTGGTTGGGTTTTGAACCTTCCTGGATGTATGTTTAGGCCTCGTAAGCCCGTATATGAGATAGATTGCATGTGAAAAGAGAAGTTTTTAAATTATTTGAAAATTTACGGCCCAATTTTATACAATTGGTTTAGTTTGAGTCGGGTACCACTACGAACCCTATCCTAGCATCGGATACGAGCGATAGGTGTTACATTTAGTGGTATCAGAGCATGGTTTAGTCAATTCTAGGACTAAACTAGCCAGAGTACGAGTCTAGCTATACATGCCACGTATATGTATATTGATAGTGTGACGATTCCTGACGATTATAAATTGTGTTTATTATAGTAATGGATCCTGATAGAACCATAGCGGATGATGTGGAAAGTAATACGCCAGCTCCCGCAGAAAGGACCGCTCCGGTAGAGAGTGAGCCCATAAGTATGGGCCAAGGCGGAGGGGTTAGGGAAGCCTACCTCCTAATGATAGATGCTCGGTATACAGAGTTCATTCGTGCGAACCCAAACACTCCACCTCCCCCACTTCTTCCGATTCCTCAGTATGCCCCGGTGGCTCCGCAAGATGAGGATGTGTTCAGGAGAGAAAAGCCTTCGGTAAACAAGATCCGGAAGCAATGGGCCGAGAAATTTCGGGCTAACGTAGATGATGACCTAGAAAGAGTGGAGTTTTGGCTAGAGAATACCATGAGGGTATTTGATGAGCTATCATACACACCCAATGAGTGCATGAAGTGTGCCATGTCACTTCTACGAGACTTGACTTATCAGTGGTGGAACACTCTCGTGTCTGTAGTATCCAGAGAAAGAGTAACTTGGAAATTCTTCCAAGAAGAGTTTCGAAAGAAGTATATTCCAGAGGTTTATGGACCAAAAAAGGAAGGAATTCCTAAAGTTGAAGCAAGGTAATAAGACTGTGACAGAGTATGAGCGGGAATTTGTGAGACTCAGCAAGTATGCGCGAGAATGCGTATCCATTGAAGTTACCATGTGTAAGAGGTTTGAGGATGGCCTCAACGAAGACATTCGAGTGTTTGTGGGCATTCTAGAGTTAAGAGAATTTATAGTGCTAGTTAAGAGAGCGTGCAAAAAAGAAGAGTTGGTGAAAGAAAGGAGGAAAGCGGCCAACGAGTCGCGACATTTAAAGAGAAGACAGATGGGGAAAGCATATCAATCCTCCTCCAAGAGGTCAAAAGAGTTTACTACCCGATCGAATACTTCGGTTGGATATTCGAAGAGAAACAAGAATCAACAGAACATGGCATCTAAAGCCCAAACTACTTCAGTGGCAAGTGTTGGTAGTGCTCAGCCAAATAGGCCGGAGTGTTCGCAATGTGCAAGACGTCACTTGGGCGAATGTCGAGTAAATGAGAGGGGATGTTTCAAGTATGGGTCACTGGACCACTTTATCCGCGAGTGCCCTGAGATAAACGAGAGAGAGAAAAAACAAGAGGTGAAAACAAGCAGTGCTCCCTTAAGGGATGGGCCTCAAAGGAACCCCGGGAGTGGCAATAGTAGTAAAGGTGTACTAAGAGAGACCGCGATAAGGTCTGAAGGCAAGGCACCAGCGAGGACCTATGTTATACGAGCCCGAGAAAAGGTAGAGTTTCCAAACGTGATCACGGGTACCTTTTCTATTCACGATATAACTGTTGTCGCTTTAATTAACCTGGGATCTACCCACTCTTACATATGTATGGAATTAATACCTCGTATAAACATGCTAGTAGAGTCTACTAAGTTTGTAATAAAAGTGTCTAATACGTTAGGCAAGCATGTAATAGTGGACCGAGTATGTAGAAATTGTCCTTTGGCAATTAGAGGCCATTGTTTTCTGGCCAACTTGATGTTTTTCCCGTTTAATGAATTCGATGTAATTCTTGGGATGGATTGGTTGACCTCTCATGGCGTTGTAGTAGACTGTGGGAGAAAAGTAATTCAGTTAAGATGTGAGGATGAAAATGTTCTTCGAGTTAGGCCAGATGAGTCAGATAACTTGTCTGTGGTAATATCGTCTTTGGCAGCCGAAAGATATTTAAGAAAAGGTTATGAAGCTTATCTAGCTTTTGTACTGAATACCCAAGTGTCCGAGTCAAAGATTGAGTCAGTACCAGTGGTTTGTGAGTTTATAGAAGTCTTCCCGGAGGAGTTACAAGGGTTACCCTCAGAGAGAGAGGTTGAGTTTCGTATCGAGTTGGCTCCTGGTACGATGCCAATCTCGATTGCACCTTATAGAATGGCTTCCACTGAGTTAAAGGAGTTGAAAGTGCAGTTGCAAGAGTTAACAGATAAAGGTTTTACTAGACCGAGTTATTCACCACGGGGTGCTCCGATATTTTTTGTGAAAAAGAAAGACGGGTCGATGAGATTATGTATCGACTATAGACAACTTAACAAGGTGACAGTGAAGAACAAGTATCCCCTGTCGAGGATCGATGATCTCTTCGATCAATTGAGAGGAGCCACTGTGTTCTCTAAGATAAACCTAAGATCAGGTTACTACTAATTGAGAGTCAAGGGACAAGATGTACTGAAGATTACTTTTCAGACAAGATATGGGCATTATGAGTTTCTTGTTATGCCTTTTGGATTAACAAATGCCCCGGCAGTATTTATGGACTTGATGAACCGCATCTTCTGGCCGTACTTGGATAAGTTCGTTGTTGTTTTTATCCACGACATATTGATTTATTTGCGTGATGAGAGTGAGCATACGGAACATTTGAGAACTATGTTACAGACTCTGAGGGATAAACAACTTTATGCTAAGTTTAGTAAGAGGGAGTTTTGGCTTAAGAAAGTTGGATTTCTAGGACACATTGTGTCGGATGATGGGATCAGAGTTGATCCGAATAAGATCTCAGCTATTGTAGAATGGAAACCGTCGAGGAATGTGACAGAGGTTCACAGTTTTCTAGGGCTAGCGGGATACTATAGACGATTTGTAAATAGATTCTCCATGATAGCCACCCCGATAACAAGACTGTTGCAGAAAGATGTCAAGTTTGATTGGACAGAAGAGTGCCAATAAAGCTTCGAGAAATTAAAGACTTTGTTGACCGAAGCTCTAATTTTAGTGCAACTGGATTCGGGTAAAGAATTTGTGATTTTTAGTGACGCCTCCTTAAATGGTTTGGGGTGTGTACTCATGCAAGAAGGAAAGGTCATAGCCTATGCCTCGAGATAGCTAAAACCTTACGAGAGAAATTATCCAACCCATGATTTAGAACTAGCAGCTGTGGTGTTCGCACTGAAAATTTGACAACACCATTTGTATGGTGAGAGATGCTGAGTATTTACCGATCACAAGAGTCTAAAGTATCTAATGACTCAGAAAGATTTGAATTTAAGGCAATGACAATGGTTAGAGCTAATAAAAGATTATAAGTTGATCATTGACTACCATCCAGGTGAACGTAGTTGCCGACGCTTTGAGTAGAAAGTCGTTGTTTATTTTGGAAGCTTTGAACGCTCAGTTGACCGTGTATAATGATGGATCAATCCTAGCAGAGCTGAGAGTTAGGCTGACTTTTCTTCATGAGATCCGAGAAGCTCAGAAAAGTGATAAGAAGTTACAAGCTAAAAAAAGTCAGTGTGAATCAGGAGTTGAATCAGATTTTCAGATTGGTACCGACGGATGTTTAATGTTCAAAGGTAGAGTTTGTGTGCCTAAAGATAATGAACTCATTTAGAAGATCTTACGAGAGGCATACAGTGGTTGTTCATCAGTTCACCCGGGTAACGTGAAGATGTACAATGACCTTAAGAAAATGTATTGGTGGTCGGGCGTGAAAAGAGACATTTCAGAGTTCGTTTCCAAGTGCCTAGTGTGTCAACAAGTAAAGGCTGAACATCAAGTGCCTTTGGGTTTACTTCAGCCTATTATGATTCCCGAGTGGAAATAGGATCATATCACCATGGATTTCATGACCAGTTTGCCTTTAACCCTGAAAAGGAGAGATGCAGTATGGGTTATTGTTGATAGACTCACTAACTTAGCACACTTCATACCAGTGCGTGTTGACTATTCCCTTGAAAAGTTGGCTGACTTGTATGTTTCTGAGATTGTGAGGCTTCATGGTGTGCCATTATCGATTGTATCTGATCAAGACCCGAGGTTCACATCAAGGTTTTGGAAGAAGTTACAAAAAGCTTTAGGAACTAAGTTGAGTTTCAGCACGACATTTCATTCGCAAACTGACAGACAATCAGAAAGAGTAATACAGATCTTAGAGGACATGTAACGCCCCAATTTTCGGGAATTCTGTGAATGTTGGCATAGGTTTAATTATGTTAGTGGGCCTCTAGAAAGCCCAAACTTAAGATAGAACCCGACAATTTTAGTTAATTTTTGTTCCATAAGAAAAAGGGGGTGAAATTATGAAATAGGACCTATGTGAAAATGTTTGAAAATGCTATAGGCTAAATTGAAGTGGCCAAATAAATAGGAGTGCAAAATAGGAGGATTTGCATGACAAACCTCCCATTTTACATGAAGTGGCCAGCCATCATGTTGTTGTAGACAAAATGTACACTTGATATCCATAATTTATGGTACAAATTGATACAAATTGATAATAGGTTAGGTAAATGTTCCTTGATAATAGGTTAGGTAAATGTTCCATGATAATGGGTTAGGTAAATGTTTCATGATAATAGGTTAGGTAAATGTTCCATGATAATGCGTTAGGTAAATGTTTCATGATAATGGGTTAGGTAAATGTTTCATGATAAGAATTTCATGTCTTTTGTATTAAAGAATTAAATGGATGAAATATGAAGTTTTATTAAAAGAAAAAGGGGTGAAAAGAACAAAGTTTTGTCCATCTTTGTTCATCATAGCTGAAAGTTAGAGAAGAGAAAGGAGAGGAGAAAGCTCTTGAGTATTCGGTCATTAGGAGGAGGAAAATTGAAGGTAAGTTCTTGGTACCTTGCTTCTATTTTAAGGTTCATGAGTTCTTCTTGATTCTACCTTAACTCTTGAAGTATATTTTGATTTTTAGTTGTGTTTTGAGCATTTAGTCATGAATTAAAATGAAGGAAATGGTTGTTGTTTCATGTTCTTTTGATGAAAAATGGAAGATAGGTGAAGTTGAGCCAAACAAATGAGCATGCATGTGCCTTAGATGTTAAAGGAAAAATCAGCTAACATGTTGTGCTTTAAAATGATGAAATGGAGATTATACTTAAGTAAAACCATAGATATGTGATGATTGATTGGTGATATACATGTTTAAATAACATGCATGCAAGATAGGTGTATGAAAGAGTGATTTGGTAATAAACCGCTTGGGACAGCAGCAGTAACGTGATTTTGGAAAATCACCATAAATTGTGGGAGATGAATTAGAAGCTGAATAAATTATGTAATTAAAGCTTAATGAGTCTAGTTTCAAATGGAATAAACGACAACATATTTTGAGTTCTGTACAATGAGAAATTTGATTCGTAATGAAGAGTGGTCGATTAGTGAAACAAAGTGAAACATGGGAAACTTTGAGAAAAATCGGTATTGATTGGCTAGACCAAAATTCTGAAAATTTTATGGATAGAAGATATATGATTTTTAGGAAAATTAACGGAACTTGATTTGGAGTTTCGTAGCTCGATTATAAATAATTTAGTGATTGCTGCTCGTGAAGACAGATTGCAAGTGAAATTATGATTATGTGGTAAACATTGACAAAAATTTGTTAATGAGTTGCTTATTGATTTCTTATAAGCTTACTATGATCTGTAGGTGTGGTTGACCGAATATTGTAAGGGGTTAATTTGGACCAAAGTGCATGATTTCGTGCCCTCAATATTTTTGGGCTTAATGGGCCAAAATTGGAATGATAGCCAACAGGCCCAATTCGTAAGAACCCCGAGACGTGATTACATTAGTACGTGAAAAGTAAGAATATGCATGAAAACCCTAAAATAGATAAATTACTGAAATACCTTTAAAAGTGAAAATTTACGGTTTACCCCTAGGAGATAAATTATCGAAATACCCCTAGGGTTAAATTGACTTAAATGCATGTTTGATTGTTGTTATTTATCGCATGCCATGTTGTTATTATCTAATGCATGGGATTGGGATATTGACGGAGGAAGTCTCGAAAGTGGCTTGTCCATGTCTTGGAGGCTTTGCCTCAATTTATCGTTAATGAGCAAAGAATGTCAAGAATCGTGGAGTGTTAAATGGGTGGGTTCGCTATTCCCACATGGAGTGTATGGCTGGTAACGGTGGAGTGTAGTGGTTGGTAGGTTGAGTAGTCTCCCAAATGGGCTTGCATATGTTTACCTTGATGTTGCATTTATTTTGAAATGGGCCTATGGGCCATACTGTTATCTCAATAAGGGCTAAGGCCCGCTTTATTGTAATCTGAAAAGGGCTCGTCCAAGACCACTTTATTACTGAATGGGCTTAGGCCTAATAGGCTTGAGTGACTTTGGCTTTGAATGGGTTTTCCTTACACACCGAGTTTCCCAAACTCACCCTTTTATTTTCATCCACGCAGAAATCGCCAACCATAGTGGACTTGGAGTCGTGAGGGAATTCGGAGTGGCCACCCGTTCTGAAAGTTTGATTTTCTTCTGGTGAACTAGACATCCTTTTATTTACGTTTGAAGTTTTGGGTTTTTAAATGTAATAAGGCCGCTTAATTATTTTTGATGGTTTTTATATGTTTTATTAAGATAGGTAATATTTATATTTAACTGTTGAAATTGGATAGGTTTAAGGCGCGTTTTCAAAAACAGTAATTGTTTTCAAAATAACACAAAAACAAGCAAAGCTTCCGCAATGAAGATATTTTCCAAAGTTAATCACTTTTCCTAAAAAGGACTTAATCAAATCGGTTTCCTAGAAATATACATGACGTTAAGGTATGGCAATGGTGGTTTGCATGTCTAGGATTGGATCCGAAGGAGTTTGGTACTTAAGCAATCCGATGGACTCACCTCCTCTTTTAGGTTTCCTACGGTGCATGACTTCCATTCACTTTAACCCTTAATGAATTAATCTTTTGAACATCAAGTACGATTTTCTGGACTTAGAATGGAATTTTTTTTTTTACGTTTTTGATGTGGCATGCCGGATCCGGCCATAACTTCTGGGCCGGGTTTGGGGTGCTACATTTAGTGGTATCAGAGCCTAGGTTGCAACAACTCGGCTGTGGAATGGGCTTACAAAAACAAAGATTTTCGAAAGCGAAAATTTTATAAAGAATGCGAAAAACTCGATTTTCAAAATTTAGATCTTTAAAAGGTGGCATTTCGAATCTCCGGCTCAAGTCTATAAGTATTACTCTGAACTCTTCTGAATATTTTTCTGAATTATTTGTCTGTACTGAAATCCTACTAGGATACTCTAGATAGAGTGATACTGAAACTATAGGAAAATCTGATAAGAGACTGAAACTGTAGCTAGACTTCGATTCTGCGAAAACAAACTTTGAATTTTCATTCGATTCATAAAACATCCGTAATAAACACCGGAATATTGAATTGATGCATAAAAATTCGTAATCAAGATAAATCGATATGAGTACGAGAGCTACTCAGGGAAGAGGCCGTGGTCGAGGCCGAGGTAGTATTCAAGCTGGATTTTCGTCTTCTGAACACATACCCACTGGAGTAGCACGACCACCACCGACGGATGAGAATGGGCCGTATGATAGAGCCGCCAAGGATGATGCCCTGTAACAGGCAATGCTTCATGTTCTGGAAAGGGTTGTCGAAGTAAGTTCGGGCAACGAAATTCAGGGATCTATTTCTAAATAACTTCGGGACTAACGGAACGGAGATCTTTAAGGGCGTGCCTGGTATAGCCCCGAATGTGGTGGAATATTGGTTGGAAGCCACAGAACGAATTATGGACGACTTGGATTGCTCTGAGGAGATTGTGAGTGGGGTATCTGTACTAAGTTCCTTGGGTCACTCGGTTAGGGTAGACAAACTGTATAGGAATGTACCCTTAGAAACTCAAGGTAAGATTTTCCTGGAGATCGATGGAGTTACCATTCGGAGAGTTTGATCTCATTTTGGGAATGGGTGGCTTGTTAAGCATAAGGCGACTCGGATTGTCTGCTAAATGAAAGGTGTTAAGGACCACAAAGGATGAGGAGGTTATGGTGATAGGTGAGCAAAGGGATTATTTGTCCAATGTGGTGTCGGCATTAAGAGCCAAAAAGTGGATTTGGAAAGGTTGTGAGGTCTATTTGGCATTTGTAAGTCAGTCAGAAGAGGAGGGACTGACAGTGGATAAGGTTAGGACCGTAAAGGAGTTCTAAGATGTTTTTCCGGAGGAGCTTCCAAGATTGCCTCGGAACCGAGAAGTTGAGTTTGGAATAGACTTGTTGCCTGGAACGGCGCCCGTGTCCATCGCACCGTATAGGATGGCACCGAAGGAGTTAGTGGAGTTAAAGGCTCAAATTCAAGAGTTGTTGGATAGGGACTTCATTAGGCCAAGCGTGTCTTCATGGGGAGCACCAGTGCTATTCGTGAAAAAGAAGGATGGTACGATATGAGATGTGATTGATTATCGCCAGGTTGAACAAACCGACGATTAAGAATAAGTATCCACCGCCAAGGATTGACGATCTATTCGACCGACTTAGAGGAGCTTCAGATTTTCCAAGATCGACCTTCGATCCGGATATCATCGCTAAGAGTCAAGGAGGCGATATCCAAAAGATGACATTCGTGACTCGGTATGGTCATTACGAAGTTTTTGGTTATGCCATTTAGACTAACGAACGCCTCGCGGCGTTTATGGATCTGATGAATCATGTGTTCCAACCATTTTTAGATGGGTTCAGTAGTCGCCTTTATTGACGAAATCTCGTATATTTCAAACCAAACGAAACATGATGAGCATCTCCAGATAGTGATGTAAGTATTAAGGAGAAGGAACTCTTTGCGAAGTTCAAGAAGTGTGAATTTTGGTTGAGAGAGGTAACCTTCTTAGGACATGCGGACTCACGAGGGATTAAGGTGGACCTTCAAAATTAAAGCGATTTTGGAATGGAAGTCGCTTAGGTCGATGTCGAAATACGGAGTTTCCTAGACTGGCAGGATACTACAGAAGGTTTGTAGAAGGTTTTTCTGTGATGGCAGCACCTCTGAAAAAACACATAAGGAAAGGAGTACCGTTTGTATGGACTAAGAAACAGCAGGAAGCTTTTGAGAAGTTGAAGAAAGTTCGATGAATCACTGTGTTAATTCAAATGAGTCCGGGAAGGATTTTAGTGTGTACAAGGACGCATCACACGTGCGTTTGGGCTGCGTGTTAATGCAAGAGGGTAAGGTGGTTGCATATGCATCACGATGCTTAAGCCTTATGAGGGAACTATCCGACTCATGATTTAGAGTTGGTAGCGATGATATTTACACTTAAGATTTGGAGACATTACTTATGCGGAGAAAGGTGTATTATATACACCGACCATAAGAGTCTTAAGTATTTGTTGACTCGAAGGAGCTGAACCTTAGGCAAAGGAGATGGATTGAGTTGCTTAAAGATTATGACTATTCAATCGAGTATCACCTGTGCAAAGCTAATGTGGTAGCCGATGCTCTAAGTCGTAGAGTCAGATTCGATCTGTGAGCAATGTTTGCTCGTCTGAGTCTCAGATGATGATGGAAGTCTGCTATTGAATTGTAAGTGAGGCCAACTGGGTGAATCAGATTAAGGAAAAACAGTTGAACGATGAGTCTTTGGTAGCTCGTTTTCAACAAGTTAAGGAAGGGAAACTTCGAGTTTGGGAGCGAGAAGAGACGATGCAACAAACAATACCCTCATCTGTTTGATTAGGTAAATTTCGAGGACGAAATTTCTTTAAGGAGGGTAGAGTTGTAACGCCCCAATTTTCGGAATTCGTGAATGTTGGCATAGGTTTAATTATGTTAGTGGGCCTCTAGAAAGCCCAAACTTAAGATAGAACCGACAATTTTAGTTAATTTTTGTTCCATAAGAAAAAGGGGTGAAATTATGAAATAGGACCTATGTGAAAATGTTTGAAAATGCTATAGGCTAAATTGAAGTGGCCAAATAAATAGGAGTGCAAAATAGGAGGATTTGCATGACAAACCTCCCATTTTACATGAAGTGGCCAGCCATCATGTTGTTGTAGACAAAATGTACACTTGATATCCATAATTTATGGTGCAAATTGATACAAATTGATAATAGGTTAGGTAAATGTTCCTTGATAATAGGTTAGGTAAATGTTCCATGATAATGGGTTAGGTAAATGTTTCATGATAATAGGTTAGGTAAATGTTCCATGATAATGGGTTAGGTAAATGTTTCATGATAATGGGTTAGGTAAATGTTTCATGATAAGAATTTCATGTCTTTTGTATTAAAGAATTAAATGGATGAAATATGAAGTTTTATTAAAAGAAAAAGGGGTGAAAAGAACAAAGTTTTGTCCATCTTTGTTCATCATAGCTGAAAGTTAGAGAAGAGAAAGGAGAGGAGAAAGCTCTTGAGTATTTGGTCATTAGGAGGAGGAAAATTGAAGGTAAGTTCTTGGTACCTTGCTTCTATTTTGAGGTTCATGAGTTCTTCTTGATTCTACCTTAACTCTTGAAGTATATTTTGATTTTTAGTTGTGTTGTGAGCATTTAGTCATGAATTAAAATGAAGGAAATGGTTGTTGTTTCATGTTCTTTTGATGAAAAATGGAAGATAGGTGAAGTTGAGCCAAACAAATGAGCATCATGTGCCTTAGATGTTAAAGGGAAAAATCAGCTAACATGTTGTGCTTTAAAATGATGAAATGGAGATTATACTTAAGTAAAATCATAGATATGTGATGATTGATTGGTGATATACATGTTTAAATAACATGCATGCAAGATAGGTGTATGAAAGAGTGATTTGGTAATAAATCTGCTTGGGACAGCAGCAGTAACGTGATTTTGGAAAATCACCATAAATTGTGGGAGATGAATTAGAAGCTGAATAAATTATGTAATTAAAGCTTAATGAGTCTAGTTTCAAATGGAATAAACGACAACATATTTTGAGTTCTGTACAATGAGAAATTTGATTCGTAATGAAGAGTGGTCAGATTAGTGAAACAGTGAAACATGGGAAACTTTGAGAAAAATCTGGTATTGATTGGCTAGACCAAAAATTCTGAAAATTTTATGGATAGAATATATATGAGTCTATTTTTAGGGAAAATTAACGGAACTTGATTTGGAGTTTCGTAGCTCCAGTTATAAATAATTTAGTGACTGTTGCTCAGGAAGACAGATTGCAGTGAAATTATGATTATGTGGTAAACATTGACAAAAATTTGTTAATGAGTTGCTTATTGATTTCTTATAAGCTTACTATGATCTGTAGGTGTGGTTGACCGAATATTGTAAGGGGTTAATACGTAGTTTGTATTTGAATAGTTAGATTAACGTGTTAGTAATCCAATTGTAGGCGGTTCGTGTGTGGATCTCACAAGATATCGTCGCAAAAGTGTGTAACTAACACCCTCTTTCTTAGTCTAGATCGGCAAAAGTCGAAAAGTCGAAATGTCAAAACTCAGATTTTGTAGATTTGCGAGTGTGTGAATGCTCGTGAGGTAAATCGATTAATGTTTTTGGTAAGTTACAATGTTTGACCGCAAAGTGCATGATTTACGTGCCCTCAATATTTTTGGGCTTAATGGGCCAAAATTGGAATGATAGCCAACGGCCCAATTCTAAGAACCCTCGACGTGATTTCGTTAGTACGTGAAAAGTAAGAATATGCATGAAAAACCCTAAAATAGATAAATTATGAAATACCTTTAAAAGTGAAAATTTACGCTTTACCCCTAGGAGATAAATTATCGAAATACCCCTGTGGTTAAATTGACTTAAATGCATTTTGACTGTTGTTATTTATCTTGCATGCCATGTTGTTATTATCTAATGCATGGGATTGGGATATTGAAGGAGGAAGTACTGAAAGTGGCTTGTCCACGATCTTGGAGGCTTTGCCTCAATTTATCGTTAATCGAGCAACAATGCAAGAATCTGTGGAGTGTTAATGGGTGGGTTGAGCTATTCCCCACATAGAGTGTATGGCTGGTACGGGTGGAGTGTAGTGGTTGGTGGGTTGAGTAGTCTCCCAAATGGGCTTGCATATGTTTACCGATGTTGCATGTATTTTGAAATGGGCCTATGGGCCATATCGTTATCTCAATAAAGGGCTAAGGCCCGCTTTATTGTAATCTGAAAAGGGCTCGTCCAGCACCATTATTACTGAATAGGCTTAGGCCCAATAGGCTTGAGTGACTTGGGCTTTGAATGGGTTTTCCTTACACACCGAGTTTCCCAAACTCACCCCTTTTATTTTCATCCACGCAAGAAATCCCCAACCATAGTGGACTTGGAGTCGTGAGGGAATTCTTGAGTGGCCACCCGCTCGAAAGTTTGATTTTCTTCCGTGAACTGGACATCCTTTTATTTACGTTTGAAGTTTTGGGTTTTAAATGTAATAAGGTCGCTTTATTATTTTGATGGTTTTATATGTTTTATTAAGATAGGTAATATTTATATTTAACTGTTGAAATTGGATAGCTTTAAGCGCGTTTTCAAAAACAAGAATTGTTTTCAAAATAACACAAAACAAGCAAAGCTTCCGCAATGAAGATATTTTCCAAAGTTAATCACTTTTCCTAAAAAGGACTTAATCAAATCGGTTTCCTAGAAATATACATGACGTTAAGGTATGGCAATGGTGGTTTGCATGTCTAGGATTGGATCCGAAGGGAGTTTGGTACTTAAGCAATCCGATGGACTCACCTCCTCTTTTCCGGTTTCCTACCTGGTGCACAGCTTCCATTCACTTTAACCTTTAATGAATTAATCTTTTGAACATCAAGTACGATTTTCTGGATTTAGAATGGAAATTTTTTTTTTACGTTCTTGATGTGGCATGCTGGATCCGGCCATAACTTCTGGGCCGGGTTTGGGGTGCTACAGGACATGTTGAGGTGCTATGTTCTCGAATTTCAAGGAAGTTGGGAAAAATACTTACCATTGGTTGAATTCGCCTGCAACAACAGCTATCAGTCGAGTCTAAAAATGGCGCCTGATGAGGCTTTGTACTGGCGAAAGTGTCGAACACCCTTATTCTGGACTGAGTTGAGAGAGAGCCAGATTCACGGGGTTGATTTGATCAAAGAGGCTGAGGAAAAAGTTAAGGTGATTCGTGATTGTCTGAAAGCCACCTTGGATAGACAAAAATCCTACACGGATTTGAAACGAAGGGAGATTAAGTTTGAAGTCGGGGATAAGGTATTTTTGAAAGTTTCCCCGTGGAGGAAAGTCCTCAGATTTGGTAGAAAAGGCAAGTTGAGCCCTCGTTTCATAGGACCTTATGAGGTTATCGAGAGAGTAGGGCCTGTTGCCTACCGTTTAGGTTTGCCGCTAGAGTTACAAAAGATTCACGACATATTTCACGTGTCCATGCTACGCCATACAAATCTGACCCTTCGTACGTAATTGCGCCAACTAAAGTTAAGATTCTTCCAGATATGACATATGGTGAAGAACCAGTCAAGATCTTAGCTCGAGGGGTCAAACAGTTAAGAAATAAGAACATACCACTTGTGAAACTTTTGTGGCATAGACATGGAGTCGAGGAAGCCACATGAGAGCCCGAGAAGTCTCTGAGAGAGCAGTCTCCAAACTTATTCACCGGTAAGATTTTCGAGGACGAAAATCCCTAAGAGGGAAGAAATGTAACAACCCGATTTAGGGCCTAGTCGGAACAATGGTCTCGGGACCACAAATCCGAAGTTAAAAAAATTATTTTTATATTTTTATGAGGATATGGTACGATTATATTAGTGTATGAAAAATATGGTGAGTTAATTTTAATGTTTGTGAGCCCAATTGCGAAAAAGGACTAAATCGCTTGTAGCACCCCAAATCCGGCCCAGACGTTATGGTCAGATCCGACATGCCACATCGAAGCATTCAAAACATTTTATATTGTTGATCCAGAAAAACTTACTTAGTGTTTTAAAAGATGATTATAGGTTAAAGTGGATGGAAGCTGCACCGTGTAGGAAACCTAAAAGAGGAGGTGAGTCCATCTGACCGCTAAGTACCAAGCTCCTTCAGATCCAATCCTAGACATGCACACCGCCATTGCCACACCTTAACGTCATGTATATTTCTAGGAAACCGATTTGATTAAGTCTTTTTTAGGAAAAGTGATTAATTTTGGAAAATACTTTCATTGCGGAAGCTTTGCTTGTCATCGTGATATTTTGAAATCAATTGTTGTTTTTGAAAACGCGCCCTAAAGCTTTCCAACTTCAACAGTTAAAATAAGTAATAATTATCTTAGTAACACATATTAACACCATAAAAAATAATTAAGCGGCCTTATTACATTAAAAACCCAAAACTTCAAACGTAAAAAAAAAGGATGTCCAGTTCACGTAAGAAAATCAAACTTTCGAACGGGTGGCCACTCGAATTCCCTCACGCTCCAAGCCCACTATGGTTGGGGATTACTGCGTGGATGAAAATAAAAGGGTGAGTTTGGGAAACTCAGTGTGTAAGGAAAACCCATTCAAAGCCCAAGTCACTCAAGCCTATTGGGCCTAAGCCCATTCAGTAATAAAGTGGTATCGACCGAGCCCTTTCAGACATAATAAACCGGGCCTTAGCCCCTTATTCAGATAATAAAGATGGCCCATAGGCCATTTCAAAATACATGAAACATCAAGAACATATGCAAGCCTATTTGGGAGACTACTCAACCCACCAACCACTACACTCCACCCGTATCAGCCATACACTCCATATGGGGAATAACTCAACCCACCCAAATTTAACACTCACAGCTTTGACTTTGTCGCCCAGCTATCAAAGAATTGAGGCAAAGCCTCCAAGATGTGGACAAGCCACTTTCAAGATTCCTCCGTCAATATCCCAATCCCATGCATCGATAATAACAACATGGCATGCAAGAAATAACAACAAATCAAACATGCATTTAGGTCAATTTAACCCTTGGGGTATTTTTAATTTATCTACTAGGGTAAAATTGTAAATTTTCCACTTTTAAAGGTATTTCAGTAATTTATCTATTTTAGGGTTTTTCATGCATATTCCTACCTTTCACGTACTAATGTAATCACTAATGAGGGTTCTTACCGAATTGGGCTGCTGGTCTATCATTCCAATTTTGGCCCATTAAGCCCAAAAATATCGAGGGCACGTAAATCATGCACTTTGCAATCCAAACATTGCAACTTACCAAAAACATTAATCAATTTACCTCACGAGCATTCAGACATCAAGAATCTACAAAATACCGGTTTTCAGATTTTGGCTTTTCGACTTTTGCCGATCTAGACTAAGAAAGAGGGTGTTAGTTACACATTTGCTTACGATTTATATGTGACGAGATCCACACACAAACTACCTACAATTGGATTACTATCACATTAATCTAACTATTCAAATACTTAACCACGATTAACCCCTTACAATATTCGCCAACCACACCTACAGATCATAGTAAGCTTATAAGAAAACAATAAGCAACTCATTAACAAATTTTTGTCAATGTTTACCACATAATCATAATTTCACTGCAAGCTGTCTTCCTGAACAACAGTCACTAAATCATTTATAACTGGAGCTACGAAACTCCAAATCAAGTTCCGTTAATTTTCCTTGAAAATAGACTCATATATCTTCTATCCATAAAATTTTCAGAATTTTTGGTTCAGCCAATCAATACCAGATTTTTCTTAAAGTTTCCCATGTTTCACTGTTTAACTAATTTGACCACTTTTCATTACGAATCAAATTTCTCATTGTACAGAATTCAAAATATGTTCTTATTTATTTCATTTAAAACTAGACTTAATAAGATTTAATTACATAATTTATTTAGCTTCTAATTCTTCTTCCACAATTTATGGTAATTTTCCAAAGTCACGTTACTGCTGCTGTCCCAAGCAGATTTATTACCAAATCACTCTTTCACACATACCTTGCATGCTTGTTATTTAAACATGTATATCACCAATCAATCATCACATATCTATGATTTTACTTAAGTATAATCTCCATTTCATCATTTTAAAGCACAGCATGTTAGCCGATTTTTCCCTCTAGCATCTAAGGCACATGCATGTTCATTTGTTTGGCTCAACTTCACCTATCTTCCATTTTTCATCAAAAGAACATGAAACAACAACCATTTCCTTCATTTTAATTCATGACCAAATGCTCACAGCACAACTAAAAACCAAAATATGCTTCAAGAGTTAAGGTAGAATCAAGAAGAACTCATGAACCTCAAAATAAAAGTAAACTACAATGAACTTACCTTTAATTTTCTTCCCCAAGTGACCGAACATTCAAGAGCTTTCTCCTCTCCTTTCTCTTCTCTAACTTTAGGCTATGATAAACAAAGATGGACAAAACTTTGTTCTTTTCACCCTTTTTTCTAATAAAATTTCATATTTCATCCATTTAATTCTTTAATACAAAAGACATGAAATTCCATCTTGGAACATTTACCTAAACCATTATCATGGAACATTTACCTAACCCATTATCATGGAATATTTACCTAATCCATTATCATGGAACATTTACCTAACCCATTATCAATTTGTATCAATTTGTACCATAAATTATGGATATCAAGTGCACATTTTATCTACAACAACATGATGGCTGGCCACTTCATGTAAAATGGGAGGTTTGTCATGCAAATCCTTCTATTTTGCACTCCTATTTATTTGGCCACTTCAATTTAGCCTATAGCATTTTCAAACATTTTCACATAGGTCCTATTTCATAATTTCACTCCCTTTTTCTTATGGAACAAAAATTAACTAAAATTACTGTGTTCTATCTTAAGCTTGGGCCTTCTAGAGGCCCACTAACATAATTAAACCTATGCCAACATTCACAGATTCACGAAAATTGGGCGCTATAACTCTACTCCTTCTTAAAGAAATTTCGTCCCTAAATTGTCCTGATCCAAATAGTTGAGGGTATTGTTGACACATAGTCTCTTCTGATTCCCAAGTACCTTCTTCCCTTCCATGATTACGCCAAAGCACTTTCACTAACGGGATAGATTTCCTTCTGAGAACCTTAACATCTCGAGCCAATATTTGCACAGCTCCTCCTCAAAGGTCAAATCACCGAACTTCAATTTTCGTGAATCGCACGACATGAGCAGGTCAGAACGATAACGCCTTAACATGGAGACGTGAAAAACATCGTGAATCCTGTCTAACTTTGGAGGCAATTCCAATTGATAAGCCACTGGGCCTACTCGCTTCAAAACCCGATAAGGCCTAATGAACCACGGACTCAACTTGCCCTTCTTACCAAACCTTAATATCTTCTTCCAATGAAAAACCTTTAAGAAGACCATATCACCTACTGAGTACTCAATCTCCTTACGCTTCAAATCTGCATACGACTTTTGCCTATCAGATGCTTTTTTTAACCGGTCCCTAATTATTCTGACCTTATCCTCAGTATCAGCTACCAACTCTGGTCCAAGAATTTGTCGCTCTCCTAGTTCAGTCCAACAACTAGGTGTACGACACTGGCCCATACAAGGCTTCATACGGTGCCATTCAATACTCGCCTAGTAACTGTTATTGTATGCAAATTCTGCCAACGGCAAGTAATCCTCCCAACTACCTCGAAAGTCAATCACGCATCCCCTCAACATGTCCTCCAGAATCTGAATAACCCTTTCCGATTGACCATCAGTCTGGGGATGGAAAGCCATACTAAAATTCAATCGCGTCCCCAACGCCTCATACAACTTTGCCAAAATCGAGATGTAAATCTGGGATCCCGATCAGAAATAATTGAAATTGGGACTCCATAAAGTCGCACAATCTCTGCCACATACAACTTGGCTAACTTTTGAAGTGAAAAGTCAGTACGAACAGGTATGAAATGGGCCGATTTGGTCAACCTATCCACAATCACCCACATCGAGTCTTTCTTTGATGGTGTCAAAGGCAGCCCACTCACAAAGCCCATGGTTACCCTCTCCCACTTCCAAAGTGGTATCTTCACTGACTGTAACAGTCCAGAGGGTAATTGATGCTTAGCTTTCACTTGCTGGCATGTCGACATTTCCTACAAACTCACACTTCTCGTTTAAGCCTGTGCCACCAAGACAATTCTCGCAAGTCGTGATACAACTTATTCCCTCCAAGATGTATGGCACATAGTCCCCTATGAGCTTCCTTCAATATTGTCTGCCTTAAATCAGAGTCCCTCGGAACACAAATTCTTCCTCAAAAACACAGAACTCCATCACCATTTAAACCGAACTCAGAAGTTTTCCCTTCTTTAACTTGTTGAAAACGAGCAACCAAAGACTCATCTTCCAACTGCTTTTCCTTAATCTGGTCCACCCAGGTTGGCCTTACTTGCAATTCAGCCAACAAACTGCCATCATCATACAGACTCAAATAAGCAAACATTGCTCTCAGATCAGATACGGTTCTACGACTTAAAGCATCGGCTACCACATTAGCCTTGCCTGGGTGATACTCGATCGAACAGTCATAATCCTTAAGCAACTCAATCCATCTCCTTTGCCTAAGGTTCAGCTCCTTCTGAGTCAACAAATACTTAAGATTCTTGTGGTCTGTGTACATAATACACCTTTCTCCGTACAAGTAATGTCTCCAAATCTTAAGTGCAAATATCACTGCCGCCAACTCCAAATCATGAGTAGGATAGTTCCCTTTGTGAGGTTTAAGCTGTCGTGATGCATATGCAACCACCTTACCCTCCTACATTAACACGCAGCCCAAACTCACGTGTGATGCGTCACTGTACACAGTAACATCCTTCCCAGACTCCGGCTGAATCAACACAGGTGCTTCAGTCAGAACTTTCTTCAACTTCTTAAAAGCTCCCTGGTGCTTCTCAGTCCATACAAACGGTTCTCCTTTCCTTATGAGTTTTGTCAGGGGTGCTGCCATAACAGAAAAAACCTTCCACAAACCTTCTGTAGTATCCTGCCAACCCTAGGAAACTTCGAATTTCGGACACCGTCCTAGGTGGCTTCCACTCCAAAATTGCTTCAATCTTTCGAGGGTCCACCTTAATCCCTTTGGCAGAGACCACATGTCCTAAGAAGGTTACCTCCCTCAACCAAAATTCACACTTGCTAAACTTCGCAAAGAGTTCCTTTTCCCTTAACACTCGCAGCACTATACGGAGATGCTCATTATGTTTCGCTTCAGTTTCAGAATATACCAGGATATCATCAATGAAGACGACTACGAATCGATCCAAGAATGGTTGGAACACCCAATTTATTAGATCCATAAATGCTGCAGGAGCGTTTGTCAGTCCAAATGGCATAACCAAAAACTCATAATGACCATACCGAGCCCTGAATGTCGTCTTATGGATATCCGCCTCCTTGACCCTTAACTGATGATATCCAGATCGGAGGCCTATCTTAGAAAATACAGAAGCTCCTCTAAGCTGGTCAAACAGATCATCAATCCTTGGCAATGGATACTTATTCTTAATTGTCAGTTTGTTCAACTGGCGATAATCAATGCACATCTGCATTGTACCATCCTTCTTCTTCACGAATAACACCGGTGCTCCCCATGAAGACACGCTTGGCCTAATGAAGCCCCTATCTAACAACTCTTGAATTTGAGCCTTTAACTCCACTAACTCCTTCGGTGCCATCCTATACGGTGCGATGGACACAGGCGCCTTTCCAGGCAACAAATCTATTCCAAACTCAACTTCTCGGTTCAGAGGCAATCTTGGAAGCTCATCCAGAAAAATATCTTAAAACTCCTTTACGATCCTAACCTTATCCACTGTCAGTCCCTCCTCTTCTGACTGACTTACAAATGCCAAATAGGCCTCACAACCTTTCTAAATCCACTTCTCAGCTTTTAATGCCGACACCACATTGGACAAATAATCCCTTCGCTCACCTATCACCATAACCTCCTCATCCTTTGTGGTCCTTAATACCATTCGCTTAGCAAGACAATCCGTGGTCACCTTATGCTTAACAAGCCACCCATTCCCAAAATGAGATCAAACTCTCGAACAGTAACTCCATCGATCTCCAGGAAAATCCTACCTTAAGTTTCTAAGGGTACATCCCTATACAGTTTTTCTACCCTAACCGAGTGACCCAAAGGACTTAGTACAGATACCCCACTCACAATCTCCTCAGAGCAGTCCAAGTTGTCCATAATCCGCTCGTGGCCTCCAACCAATATTTCGCTACATTCGGGCTATACCGACACGCCTTAAAGATCTCCACTGTTAGCTCAAGTCGTTCGAAATAGATCCCGAACTCCATTTCCGACTTGCCCGGCAACCCTTTCCGAACACGAAGCATTGTCTATGACAGGCATCATCCCGACATCTGCAGATCATGAGACTCTACCCACATTGTGTGGTACAGGTGCATCCACCGCCAGATATGTCTCAAGACGAAGATCTCATTCGAGCACTTCCTCGGCTTCGTCCACTACCTCTTGTACTCATATCGTATTATCTTAATTACAAATTTTATGCATCAATTAATATTCCGGTGTTTATTACAGATGTTTTATGAATCGCACAATAGTTCGTAGTTTGTTTTCGCAGAATCAAGTCTAGCTACAATTTCATCTCTTATCGATTTTCCTATGGTTTCAGATCATCCTATCTAGAGTATCCTAGCAGGATTTCAAAGATGCATGATAAGTCGAAAAATATTCGAGAAGAGTTCGAGTAATACTTACAGACTTGAGCCGAGATTCTAATGCCACCTTCTAAAGATCTAAATTTTGAAAATTGAGTTTTCGCATTCTTTATAAAATTTTCGTTTTTGAAAATCTTTGTTTTTGTAAACCCATTCCACAGCCGAGTTGTTGCAACCTAGGCTCTGATACCACTAAATGTAGCACCCCAAACCCGGCCCAAATGTTATGGTCGGATCCGACATGCCACATCGAAGCATTCAAAACATTTTATATTGTTGATCCAGAAAAACTTACTTAGTGTTTTAAAAGATGATTATAGGTTAAAGTGGATGGAAGCTATGCACTAGGTAGGAAACCAAAAAAGAGGAGGTGAGTCCATCGGACTGCTTAAGTACCAAGCTCCCTTCAGATCCAATCCTAGACATGCACACCGCCATTGCCACACCTTAACGTCATGTATATTTCTAGGAAACTGATTTGATTAAGTCTTTTTTAGGAAAAGTGATTAATTTTGGAAAATACTTTCATTGCGGAAGCTTTGCTTATCATCGTGGTATTTTGAAATCAATTGTTGTGACAGCCCTAAATTGACCCTAGTCGGAAAGTGGTTTCGGGACCACGAAACCGAGTCTTATAAGTAATTAAAAGTTATATTCTGTGTTTATGATGTGAGTAAATGCATGTGTGAAAGTTTCATGCATTAATTTGATCATTTTTATGTGAATTTATTAAAATTTACTTATATGAAACATTGTTGGAAAGTGATAGGTTAATCTTACAATGGTCTATTAGTACATGCATTGAAAAGAGTGGTTTTGCATGTCAATTTACCCATAATAAACATAGTGGCCGGCCAAGAAATGATAATGCTTCACTAATTCAAATTTAAAATAATTTTATATTAACAAATGATTTAATAATTGTAATAAAATGAATTAAATAAAAGAGAAGAAAGAGGATGGTGTTCATCTTCTTCTCCTACCTCTCTCAAAGCCGAAACAAAGATGAAAAATAAGGGAAAATTTACCTAGAGCAATTCGGCATTCATCTTTAGCATTAGGAGGTAAGCTTTGAATTTGTTGATTTGGTTTTATAATATGCTAAGTTAAATTGTGGATGCACTCTTGGTAATGTCAAGAAAGTTGAGATTTCTTATGGTGATTTGGGCAATATGCCGAATGATTAAGTGTTAGAATTAGGGGTTATTTTCATATTGTATGGAACAATAGGGGAATGACTAGAATGGGGTAAAGATTTTTGGATGAGTAGTTTAGAGGCACCTTGTACATTCGGTCAAAAAAAATAAATAAATAAAAATTGAGTTTATTTAGAATATTAATTTCTTCCTCTATGATTATTTTCCTTGCATGTTAAATGGTTCTTGATAGGGGCGAATGAGTTATGAAAGTTTTTATAAATGTATGAAGTTCAAGGTGCAAAAATTTTAGTCTTGATGTTATGAATAATTCAGTTGACATATGGAGAATGGGAGTTGTCATTTAGGTTAAGATCAAAGGAATGATAAATAGGCACTAAAAGGTTAAATGGGTGAAATTTAAGGTATAAGAACCTATAGGTAATTACATAGGTAATGTTAAAAAAAATTAATGTGGTATATTCGGCCATGTAGAGTATATCCTAGAGATATTATATTTAATTCCCTATAATCGGCTAAATGGGTGATAATGGTTTATAATGTTGAATTGAATTATGATTATGTACATTAGAATTAGATATAACAGAAACTATGTGAATTTGGATGTAATATTACATTCGACCTAGAGGCATTAGATGAACATTTGTGGAAATTTCAAAGTCTTGAATAATGGTGATTGAAAGATGATGTAAAAATCATTGAATTATATGTATAAGTATTTAGCAAAGTGATTAAACTACCGAATTTAATTATCCTAGATCAAGAACCCAAAAGAGGGGAGTCAAGCAAAGGCAAAAACAAAGAATATTGAGTAGACGGTTGGAAATCATTTCGAACTATATAAGGTAAGTCCGTAAGCTTTCATGAGATTGATTATACATATATATATATATATATATATATATATATGCATTTATAATTGTGGCCATATGTGCCAATTGAGTTAATTAATTTGCCTTACTATAAGGAACCGATACTAGCACTACGTGTGCATAGTTGAAAGGCACTATGTGTGCTGATTTGAATGTTAAATTCGTGATTGAATTTTCGGGGCACTAAGTGTGTGGTGTATCTTGGCACTATGTGTGCGAAAATCCTTGTGCACTATGTGTGCGAATTCGGTTGATGGTTTAAGTAGCATATGGAAAGCATATAGTGTTTGTGCTATTAATCGAAATATCAAAATGAGGCCTGAAACGAATATGCATGAGTGTATATAATTTGACATTGTTTTATACATTGAGAGAAGGTTTTAAAGCATTTGGTTGGTTGATAGTTGATTTGATAGTAAGCCTTGGCCTGTGGTTGGGTCAGTAAAATATGTGAATGTAACATAATTTGGCA
Organism: Gossypium arboreum; assembly: GCF_025698485.1. Classification (NCBI taxonomy): domain Eukaryota; kingdom Viridiplantae; phylum Streptophyta; class Magnoliopsida; order Malvales; family Malvaceae; genus Gossypium; species Gossypium arboreum. The sequence goes on along the minus strand of NC_069072.1, from coordinate 127,500,049 downwards.
TGACTGAAATTGATTGATTTTATATTATTTTTCTCGTAATCTCATATCAACGGTATGTATATTATTGCTTATGACTTACTGGGTTGAATACTCATTTTTTTTTGTTTGTTTGTGTTTGTTTGTTTTCTATTTAGATTTCCTTGACCCATTTTGCGTGTTTGGATCATCGTCAAAGTCATCACACTAGCTTGCAACGTTTTGGTATCTTTTCTTAGTTATATAGGTGAACATTACGGCATGTATAGGCTATTATGTTTTGTTTGAACCTCAATATGTAAACTTTTAGCCATGCGAATATGGCTTAAATGCTAAGTTTGAATTTAGCCTTATGGGTGCTTAGTTATAAGGTTCAGTAGATTTGGCCTTGATAATTCGGTTTTAATGGAGTAATAGTCTAAGTCTATTTGATTATTATGCCGTATGCCATGGCTGATCATATTTGGTGTTATGTATGTCAAATTACTAGCTAATCCATGGAAACCATGAAATAGGTAAATTTTACCATAAAATAGATTCAGACAGCAGTAGTGGTGTGAATTTGAAAAATCACTAAAGATAGTAGAAATGGAATTAAATAATGAATAAATTATGGAATCGAAGCTTGATGAGTCTATTTTCATATGGAAGAAGTAAAACAGATATATGAGTATATTGTATGAGATATTTAAAATTTTGTGAAACAGGGCCAGAACGATTTTTGGATCCCCTGTTCTGACTTTGGAAATTCACCATAAATTTTAAAAAGATAATTAGAAGTCATGCTTTATATGTAAAGATTCATTATTGAGTATAGTTTTATTTGAAACAAACGGCATAGTCATTGAATCTCTGTACAGGGAGATATCTGATTCGTAATACACAGAGGTCAGAGTAGTCGAACCCTGAAACAGGGGAGACTTTAACTAATAAACTGTACTAATTGGACCGACCAAAAATTCTAGAAAAATTTTAGTAGAAATATAGATGAGTCTAGTTTCAGGAAAAATTTACGGAATTGGATTTTGAGTTTCAGAACTCGAGATATGATTTTTAAAGCAACTCGGATGTAGTTAGCCAGCTTGTCTAGAAAATTTAAAATGAATTGCATGAGCTGTTTAAGTAATAAATTAAACCCGTTTACACCTTGTGTTCGACTCCGGCAACGGTCTCGGGTACGGGGTGTTACAATTGTTGTTTTTGAAAACGCGCCCTAAAGCTTTCCAACTTCAACAGTTAAAATAAGTAATACTTATCTTAGTAACACATATTAACACCATCAAAAATAATTAAGCGGCCTTATTACATTAAAAACCCAAAACTTCAAACGTAAAAAAAGGATGTTCAGTTCACCGAAGAAAATCAAACTTTCGCAATGTGGCCACTCCGAATTCCCTCACGACTCCAAGCCCACTATGGTTGGGGATTACTGCGTGGATGAAAATAAAAGGGTGAGTTTGGGGAAACTCAAGTGTAAGGAAAACCCATTCAAAGCCCAAGTCACTCAAGCCTATTGGGCCTAAGCCCATTCAGTGTAAATGGTACTGGACCGAGCCCTTTTCAGATTATAATAAACCGGGCCTTAGCCCTTATTCAGATAATAAGATGGCCCATAGGCCCATTTCAAAATACATGCAACATCAAGAACATATGCAAGCCCATTTGGGAGACTACTCAACCCACCAACCACTACACTCCACCGCATCAGCCATACACTCCATGTGGGAATAGCTCAACCCACCCATTTAACACTCCACGCTTCTTGACCTTCTGTTGCTCGATTAACGAAGAATTGAGCCAAAGCCTCCAAAGATGTGGACAAGCCACTTTCAAGACTTCCTCGTCAATATCCCAATCCCATGCATCGATAATAATAACATGGCATGCAAGAAATAACAACAATCAAACATGCATTTAGGTCAATTTAACCTAGAGGTATTTTTAATTTATCTACTAGGGTAAAACGTAAATTTTCCACTTTTAAAGGTATTTCAAGAATTTATCTATTTTAGGGTTTTTCATGCATATTCCTACCTTTCACGTACTAATGTAATCACTACCGAGGGTTCTTACGAATTGGGCCGCTGGCCCATCATTCCAATTTTGGCCCATTAAGCCCAAAAATATCGAGGGCACGTAAATCATGCACTTTGGTCCAAACATTGCAGCTTACCAAAAACATTAATCAATTTACCTCACGAGCATTCAGACACTCATAAATCTACAAAATACCGTTTTCGGCATTTTGGCTTTTCGACTTTTGCCGATCTAGACTAAGAAAAGGGTGTTAGTTACACACATTGCTTATGATTTATATGCTTACAAGAACCACACACGAACCGCCTACAATTGGATTACTAACACATTAATCTAACTATTCAAATACGAACTACGTATTAACCCCTTACAATATTCGGCCAACCACACCTACAGATCATAGTAAGCTTATAAGAAAACAATAAGCAACTCATTAACAAATTTTTGTCAATGTTTACCACATAATCATAATTTCACTGCAAGCTATCTTCCTGAGCAACAGTCACTAAATCATTTATAACTGGAGCTACGAAACTCCAAATCAAGTTCTGTTAATTTTCCTTGAAAATAGACTCATATATCTTCTATCCAGAAAATTTTCAGAATTTTTGGTTTAGCCAATCAATACCAGATTTTTCTTAAAGTTTCCCATGTTTCACTGTTTAACTAATTTGACCACTCTTCATTACGAATCAAATTTCTCATTGTACAGAATTCAAAATATGTTCTTGTTTATTTCATTTGAAACTAGACTCAATAAGCTTTAATTACATAATTTATTCAGCTTCTAATTCTTCTCCCACAATTTATGGTGATTTTCCAAAGTCACGTTACTGCTGGTGTCCCAAGCAGATTTATTACCAAATCACTCTTTCACACATACCTTGCATGCTTGTTATTTAAACATGTATATCACCAATCAATCATCACATATCTATGATTTTACTTAAGTATAATCTCCATTTCATCATTTTAAAGCACAACATGTTAGCTGATTTTTCCCTCTAGCATCTAAGGCACATGCATGTTCATTTGTTTGGCTCAACTTCACCTATCTTCCATTTTTCATCAAAAGAACATGAAACAACAACCATTTCCTTCATTTTAATTCATGACCAAATGCTCACAGCACAACTAAAAACCAAAATATGCTTCAAGAGTTAAGGTAGAATCAAGAAGAACTCATGAACCTCAAAATAAAAGTAAACTACAATGAACTTACCTTCAATTTTCTTCCCCAAGTGACCGAACATTCAAGAGCTTTCTCCTCTCCTTTCTCTTCTCTAACTTTAGGCTATGATGAACAAAGATGGACAAAACTTTGTTCTTTTCACCCCTTTTTTTCTAATAAAATTTCATATTTCATCCATTTGATTCTTTAATACAAAAGACATGAAATTCCCATCTTGGAACATTTACCTAAACCATTATCATGGAACATTTACCTAACCCATTATCATGGAATATTTACCTAATCCATTATCATGGAACATTTACCTAACCCATTATCAATTTGTATCAATTTGTACCATAAATTATGGATATCAAGTGCACATTTTGTCTACAACAACATGATGGCTGGCCACTTCATGTAAAATGGGAGGCTTGTCATGCAAATCCTCCTATTTTGCACTCCTATTTATTTGGCCACTTCAATTTAGCCTATAGCATTTTCAAACATTTTCACATAGGTCCTATTTCATAATTTCACTCCCTTTTTCTTATGGAACAAAAATTAACTAAAATTACCGGGTTCTATCTTAAGCTTGGGCCTTCTAGAGGCCCACTAACATAATTAAACCTATGCCAACATTCACAGGATTCCCGAAAATTGGGGCGTTACATCGCTTAAAGGGCAAAAGTTACATTTTAGTACCCAAATTTGTTAAATAGCTAGAGAATCAAAATTTAGGGCTTTTAAAGGGCAATTACACCTTTTCTTATAGTGTTAGCCGGCATGGAGTGAGGGGAGACAAAATTGTCAAAGTTAGGTGAAGCTTAGGTCACCAATTTTGACTAGTTTTATTTTTAATAAAAGAAAAAGAAAAAGAAGGAAAAAGCTATCATATTTTCTCCCTTCTTAGCCAAAAATATTAGAAAATATTTGGGGTTTAAGAGCTTGAAATTTTAGCAACTTGAAGCACTCTTAAGTAAGTGATTTTGATAGTTTCTCTTAATGATTTTTGCATTTTTGAGACCCTTGAAGCATGAGCTTTCAAATGAGGGTGATACCTTACAAAATAGTCAAGAGTTTAGGATTTTACCATGGATGTATTTGTGATATATGCTGATTTTTTATGGAAGAATATGAGTCCTAGTTGTGTTATAAACAACTTTTGTGAAAGGTGTTAGCATGAAAACACCTAAAGGGACTATTTTGCATAAGTTGCAAAATAGGTAGTTAGTGTGTGAAATAGTGAGAATTTGGGGTTGCTCTAGTAGTAAAAAGAGTATATCTAGGCTTAAAATATAAAGAAATTCGATAAAAATCGATTTTCGGGCATAGGGGTAAAATGGTCATTTTGCCAAGGCCTAGGGGTAAAATAGTCATTTTACCAAAATTGTGAATTTATGAATGCCTAATTGTGTTTAGTGACTAAATGGATGCATATTGTTATTATAGATCAAGATTTTCCAAAACCGAGCCTAGACTGGGGCAAAGCCAAGTAATCCGATTAAGCCGTCTAATCAAGTACTTTTGTAATTCGAGGTAAGTTGTATGTAAATAATACAACTACACTGTTAATGCTTGTATTAAGTTATAAATTGAGAATGCCTTGTAATATTTGAGATAGTAGAAGTATCCCGTTGAAACCTTAGGATATGAACTGGATATTCGTGCCAAGACATTGGGTGATTTGTGCACCAGTGTAAGACATATCTGGGACATGCTTCGGCTACATTATGAGAGCCAGTGTAAGACCATACCTGGGACATGGCATCAGCATAGGGATGAGTGCCAGAGTAAGACATGTCTGGGACATGCATCGGCCTCGACAGAGATAGCCAGTGTAAGACGTGTCTGGGACACGCATCGGCTAAGAGTTGTGCAAGTGTAAGACATGTCTGGGACATGCATCAACATGCATATAAGAGAGCCAGTGTAAGACCATGTCTGGGACATGGCATCGACAATTTATCCCATGTTGAAGGTTCATAGAAAATCTAATAGTATTTCAAACGGTTCAATGGTGAAAGTTGTAGTTCAATCTTGATAAATAAAGGATGATCATGTTGTGAGTGTTACAGGTACCTATATGATGAGCATGAGTAATGAGCTTAATTTAGAAAATGAGACTCGAGTAGATGATAATGAGTAAGTTAAGTTATGTTTACCTTTGAGCTATAAGCATGATGGCAAATTGTGAGATTGTTGTTGTATATTTATTTATATGCGACTTACTAAGCTTTATGCTTACCTCCTTTTCTTTCCCTCTTCTTTCAGTATCGCCAGACTAGCTTAAAGGTCCCATAGAGTTAGAGATATCGATCACACTATCTGCCGCAGCACTTGGTATAGTTTGATTTATATTTTTTTGAAGGTGGCATGTATAGGGCTAGACTAGGATGTTGTATTAAGAGAATTATTCATGTATTTTGGCTTAAGTCAAAAGCCCTTCACTTAGTTTCAAGCTTGGAATAATGGCTATTATTCATTTTGATGAATGCATATAATGTTCTTTCTATGGATGAATTGGTTCCCTTGTAATGAAATTTGTATATTGACATGATCTTGTGTAGGTTGTGCAAAGTATGTGACAAAATGGCTTGGGAAATAGCCTAGTTTGTCCACATGGGTAAGACACACGGGCGTGTGTCTAAGCCGTGTATGACACACGGCTCACGCCCATAGGTGTGTGTTATGGTCGTTCGTCCCCTGCACTTAAAACTTAAAAGTCATTTTAGTACATGGGTAGACTGCACGGGCGTGTGCCCATGCTGTGTCATAAAGTCAGTATGCACGCTAATGGTACACGGGCAATAGACACGGTTATAGGGCACGGGTGTGTGCTTGGGCCGTGTGGTTTTGGCAGAATGCCCAGGTTTTCAGACACAAGTTCGGGAGATAGGTGTGTCCCTAGCACACAGTCGTGTATTCTATACCCACATGGGCATGTGGAGCTTTAATGCATGAGATTTTCTAAGTTTTTCATGAGTTCTCGGTTGGGTTTCGAACCACCCCGGATGTATGTTTTAGGCCTCGTAAGCCCATATATGAGATAGATTGCTTGTGAAAAGAGAAATTTTTAAATTGTTTGAAAATTTATGGCCCAGTTTTATACAGTTGGTTGAGTTTGAGTCGAGTAGCACCACGAACCCTATCCTAGCGTCGGATACGGGTGAGGGGTGTTATATTATCTTACTTGTAACTATGAGTGATGAGGAGCACACAGTCATAATTAACATCAAATTGTTAATTGTGGACCAACCTTTCACATACAATGCCATATTTGGAAGGCCACTAATAAGAAAAGCTAAGTTAATTCTAGCTACCTTTAGTGTAACAACTAAATGCCCAACCCCTCAAGGAACTGACATATAGAGGTCAACCAACAAATAAAAAAACATTGCCACATCTTATCATTGTAGTTGACACAATAAGAGAACCCATTGAAAAATAGAGTGAGGAGTAAGAAAGACACAACAAGACTTCTTCAAATAAACATTGACAATTAGGTGAATTTCTTAAATAAAATCACATTGAAGTTGGAAAGTCTATACATAGGATTGGAGTTGAGATTATATAAAGTAAAATCTATAGAGAAAATAAAGAACTTTTCCCTATTTGAGAGTGAGGTGGATAAAATAACCAAAATAGTGGCAAGTCTCCCCAAATTGGAAAGAATAGCTCTAACAAGGTTATTGAGAAACAACGTGGATATCTTCATATGGACCATCATAGACATGTTAGGCATCGACCCTTTAGTAATTGTCCATTCATTGAATGTTATAGCTTGGAAAAATCGATTAAACAGAAGAAAAGAGAATTTTTGAATAAGAAAATCCAATGGGCCAAAACAAAAGTAACCAAGCTCCTATCCACTATTTTATCTGAAATGTAGTCTATTTAGATTAAGTGTCAAATGTAGTGATGGTTAATGAACCCAATAGGAATTGGTGAATATGCATGGACTTCACCAACCTCAACAAAGCATACCCTAATGATAACTTTCCCCTACTGTCTATCAATAAGTTAGTTTATTCAACCGCTAGTCATAGGTGCATGAGCTTCATGGATGTATTTTCAAAGTACAATCAGATCCAAATAAATTCCAATGATCAAGAGAAAACCTATATTATTATAAAAGATGACCTATTCTATTACAAGGTAATATCTTTTGGCCTAAAAAAAACAAGGGCCACTTATCAAAAATTGGTAAATAATGTTTTTGAGAAGCAAATTAAAAGACATATGTAGGTCTATATGGATGATATGATAGTCAAAAGTGTGACCATGGACCAACACTTGAAAGATTTATAGGAGGTGAACCATTCTCTCTCTCACCTGTTCTCACTTCAGCTTCAATAAGCGCTTATTTTCTACCATCTCCGACCACCCTATCTAACGAACCTCTGCCTTGTACTAAACGAGATGCATTACATATCCCCATCATTATCTCCATTCTCCACCTTGTTCAATTAAGCCATCAACAAGGTTATAATATTAAAATAAAAATAAAGGTATATGGATTATTTAAGAAGCACGTACAAACGTTGCATTATGGACGGTGTGAACTAATTACCAAAACATTGAATCTCCTTTTTAAAGTGCTTATGGACATATCCATTTCTATCAGAAATTGATATCCTCGAAAGCTGTATCCATTTATATTACGCGGTTCAACCGCACTGTTTAAACTGTCCCTCCAACCTCTCTTTGTCTTCAAACTAAAGTTACCAAAAACGAACCAACCTTTCTCTCTTATACAAAATAACCAGAAAAAAAATATTTAAAAAAGAAAGAAAAAAGGGAAAAATTCTCTCTTTTTTCATCAATCGTGAAAAGCTTCTAAAAGCTTTTTCGATCAGAACCCAATCGAGGAATATGGGGAAGAAAAGGAAGTCAATAGCGACGAGCCTTGATGAGGTGGATCGGACTATGTATGCTTCGTTTTGCAGCGCTGCTAACTCTTTGTCTCAACTTTATACTCAGGCTATGAACCAGCAGAAACTCTCCTTTCAAGCCGGAAAAGGCCATAGCCTTGTACTCTCTCTTTCGTTAAAATTTTGTGTCTTTATTCGTATGCAATATTATATTGATGGGTTTTTGCATCCGATTTTTGAATCATGATTTTGTGTTTTACTTAGGTAGTTTAAAGTTATGATTTTGATCAATCTAGCCTGCTATATATATATATATATATATATTTATATTTATATTTAATAATTATTGCAAAAAAAAGAACGTATTTTTTATGTGGATACGGTTAGGGATTTGTTGGTTTTGCGTTAATATGATTAGCTTTTGTTCTGCTTGTGTTTCTGGGTATATTGCATTCTTTTGTTTGTGTGCTCTAGCTTGAAGGCAACTTGGTGCATTTTAATTTTGTTCAAAAACCTAAATGATAATTGTAATTAACAAAAAAAAAAAAAGTTGTGGTTAATATGTTGATTTTTTTTTGTCATCTTCTACTTATTTCTAAGAGTGGAACTGGTTGGTGTGGTAAGTTTAAAATCTTGGTGAGGTTCGAGTTGAGCTAATCTTTTGGTGAGCATTGATACATTTATAATAATGGTTTTCGAGTCTACAAAATAATTTCCCTTTTCCTTCTTAGGTTCAATACTCTCTTATTGCATTGCCTTATTTGTGAAAACTGAGGAGTTTGGAAATTGAAGTACTGATGCTAATAAGACCATTGATATTGCTTGCTTAAGTATATACTGTTTAAAGCTTGAATGAAAACTTGTTAGCCAGAGTCATCAATCCAGCTTTTCTAGAACCCCTTCCAGAGTTTTGATGTTACCTCTTTTTAGTGTTATTAAATGGGGTAAAAAATGGGAGGGGCGTATTGGCAGTTTGACGGTAGATTATTAATCTTTGATGGAGTCGCCTCACTCAAATGTGTTCAGACATGCTTTAGAAAAGCCGGATTATTGCATTTGTATGTTTGTGTGATTTAGCTTGAAGGCAGTGTGGTGCATCTTAATTTTGTTTAGAAACGTAACTGTAATTAACCAAAAAAAAAAAAAAAGGTTGTGGTTAGTATGTCGATTTGTTGTTGTGTTATACTTATTTCTAAGAGTGGAACCAGTTGCTTCATGGTGTTTAAACTCATGGTGAGGTTGAGTTGAGCTAATCTTTTGGTGGGCATTGATGCATAATAAAAAAGGTTTTCAAATCAACAAAAGAACTTCCTTTTCCCTTCTTAGGCTCAGTGCGTTCTTATTGCATTGCCTTATTTGTTAAATTGGAGGAGTGTGGAAATTGAAGTACTGAAGTTTTTCTTTCATCTTTTAGGTTAAGATTTCGGTCTTCACTTCCTTAGGCTTCTTAAAAGTGTAGCTAACGAAACCATTGGTATTGTTTGCTTAAATGTATGTTGTTTAAAGCTTGAATGGAAACTTGTTAACCATAATCATGCAACCATTTTATTTAGAAGCCTTCCAGAGTTTTGATGTTAATTTCTTTTAGTGTTAAAAAATAGTAACTAAAAAAGGGAAGGGTGTATTGGCAGTTTGACGGCAGATTATAAATCGTTGATAGAGTCAGCTCTCTCAAATGTGCTCAGACATGGTTTACAGTTATTATATTCAACTTGGAAGTTTAATTTCTAAGGAGGACTCTGGATGTCTTGTAAATTCTGCATGTTTCCTTTGTTAAGAGCAAAGGTCTATGTATATTTTCACACAATATTGAGTGTAAAATCTATGAAATTATAAAATTTCAGCCTTTATTTGGGATCTTGCTTATCCAATCATCTGTGAAGTGCTTCTAGTTGCGAGTTAGAAGTTAAGCTAATAGGACATTTCAACTTGCTTTCAGGAAAAACTTTATCAGTGGATTTGGAGACAACAAGAGGGAGGATCAAGAGTAACAACAATGGATATCCTCAATTACCTTCAGGTTTGTTGTTCTTTTTTACTGTTTTATCATTCGCAGTTGAGGCAGAAAATGAATCTGAATGCATAAACTTTCCTGGAAAAAAATCCAGATCCAGACTCTTGCATATCTAAATTATCATAAAAGCCAAACACCCTAAACCTAAAAGAATACAAACATGAAGCAACCTGAACCCCAATTATCCAAACTTGAGATTGACCTGATTTAAATTCATAATAGCTCAAACTTAATAAAAAAAATATATTTAATAACAATGTTCCTCAAACCCAAGATACAACCCAGTCCTGAAATGGTTTGAACTTGAACCTGATATAGCCTGTTTGAAATTGTTTGTTTTCTCCTGTATCTGCCTTTCACTCTTGGAATGTGTTCATTCTGGAATTCTGTTATGAATACCTTAATGCATGTGGGCGCATAAAGATAGGCCTTATGCCATTTTATATTTAATGTAGCTCATTGAAATATTGTCTCCAGGCTCACTATTAAGGTTGGATGAATATCACTTTTCCTTAATTGCCTTTTTGAAATTGTACGGCATATCCTTTGTCCTTTGCTGTCATTTTCAACTTGACTGTCATGTCTCTTCCTTCTTTCTTGTGTACCAGAGGGTCATATCCCCATACCTGTGTCTAGATTTGTATTGAATGCCGGTCTCAGACATGAGTGTTTAAAGAAAAATAAAGAGTCGGAGCAATGTAGGTTTACTAATATGTTAGAAGCCTACAATTTGTTTGAGAATTATATCTCTTATTTCAAATATGTTCTGTTTAATTCTCAAATTTTGCATCTGAAAGACTTATAAGAGGAGTTATTTTGCTGATCTTCAGTAGTTACGTGTTTACACTATGAGCTGGAGGTCAACTATAGCACAATTTGAAGGACATTATTACCAAAATGGTGAAAAGTACTGTTTGCTTTTGGAATTGGAAAATTGGGAATTAGTTTTATTATATTCTTCTAGTTTTGGCCCCTAAAGATGTGTGCAGGTGCTAGCATGCTTATTACAAAGATGAAAGATGGCTAGGCTAGATTCTCCCTTCTTACTTGAGGGAACCTTCTTGTGATTCCTTCGGAATTCCTTAGAATTTTGTGTTTTCCGATCCCTTCTATTTGTTGTATCTGATTATCTTTATTATATTCAGAAAATCTGAATATTTTTATGATCTCCTTGCAGAATGAGATAGACTACTGTGGTGAGGAGCCATCAATGTCCCCTAGAGCACCAAGCCAACAGCACCAATCCCAGCCAACAATGCAGTTCATGAATACCAGTTTCATGGTCTCTTCAGGCTCATCTGGCCAAACTGCTGTGCAGGGAACTCGCCCTGATTACTCTGATCAGCAGCCGAAGAATTCTATTTTCTCAAACGCTTTATCAAGCCCCATTCTTCAGAGTCTTCAGCATTATCACATTGCTCAAGAAGGCTACTGTACGAATGGTTTGCCTTCAGAAAATGGAGACAGGAACAATGAATCCAACTTTCTCCAGCCCCCGACTCGGGACTCTAACCCTTTCAGCTCCAATGATTCCTCAATGGACATGCATGCGGATAGCCCATCACATGAATCTACTTACTGAGAATGCAATGGTAGCTCCATTGTGAACTCCGAACAATTAAAAAGGTCGTAAAGGAGGCTATTGTGATTGCATTACCATTTTGTTTGTTGCTGCTGCTACCAAAGTGAAGAAAAGCTCAACATAAAGATGGCTAGTTCATAAAAAAAAAAAAAAAAAAACTCAATGGCACTGGTGATTGAAGAAGAATAGTCTAGTGTGTTTATGTGCTGCATAGCACCCGTTGGTATGAATTTATCAGTTCTATGTGCTTTGGCACGTATTTGCTTGGAGGTCTTAAGTTTCATATGTAAAGCATTTTGTTCAATCAATGCAGCTACTTTTAGAACAAAAAAAGAGAAGAAAAGAAAAAAAAAGAACCAAAACTGCTTTGTTAAATATCTCTCAAATTTTGGGTTACCTTTTAAGCTTTTCTTATTAAGATTTATTAAGATCTGATCATTGATAGCAGTTTACTTATTACAGTTTCTCAACTGACATATTTAGCAAAAAAAAGCAAGATACAAAAGGGGAAAGAAAGTTGGTGATGGCTAATCATGAGGCTGTTGTCTATGCCTTAACAGCGTCATGTCGGCACCATTTGCGTTTAGGCAGGCTATGGCAGATGGGGTCCATAATCCTTTCACCAAGCAATGCGAACCCTCTTTCTTAAGGGATAGGATCACATCCAACAGGAGTTTGAATAAATCTGGAGTTGATCCGAGTTACACTTTTACTAAGTAGGGGTGATTTTAAAGGGTTAGTAGGGCATGCAATTTAATTCATTTATGAATAATGAAAATTTAAGTTAATATATAATAAAACTGCACTTTACTCGTCAGGGCTGTAAATGAGTAAAATGTAGAACAATTCGATTTTTGAACATAAATATTGTTTATTAAGTTAAATAAATGAATAAATAAGATTTTGAGGCTTGTTTATTAATCGAACCGAAAAAAAAAAAAAGCTTGTTCAGTTAATTTATGTTCTTCAACAAGTCCATTTATGTTTGTTTAAAATTCATTTAGTAAATCATTTAAAGATCTTTTATTGTTCCATTAGTATATATTAATAAAATTATTATGGTTTGTATGTTTTTATTTATTTATAATATAATCATTAATATTTATAAATATGATCATTTATTGTTTGTTTATTATTCATGAACATTTGTTCGTTTAAATTAAACGAATGAATATCAACGCACATAATTTTAAATAATTTTAAATAAACTAACAAGAACAAAAATTTTGAAATTCTTAACCAACATGAGCGAACACAAATAAGTTTAAGAATAAACAAATAAATATGAACAAAGATACGTTTATTCAAGCTTAATTCATTTACAACACTATATTGACCCTTCAAATATAATTTTTCTTTTGTTTTGTTTTTTCAAGATGATGAAATTAGAAATTAATAAAAATTATATCTTAACCTTTTAGAATTTTATATTTCAATTCAGACTGCAAAAAATTTTTAAAGTTGACTCATATTTTAAGGATATTATTTTTTATTCATGAAATATTATTTAAAGAATATCAAACTTCTTTCACATGACTCAATAGACATTAATAATAGCCTCCAATTTATTAAAAGAAATTATTTCACTCCACCCATAATAAACATATGGTTAAAAGGTATTGATATGAGGTAAGGGGCCAAATCATTTCCTCTAAGAATGTATCATTAATAATTCCTAAGACTCTTACTACATTTATTGCTTGTGTTTGTGACCCCACCAACCAGGCATTTTCTGCCCACATGCATCCTCACTTCTTATTTTTATGCTCTATACGACATGTTTTTCTCGCTCGACAATAATTAATTTGGCAATTAATACTATATTTAAAATAGTTTGGATTTTTTAATGATATTTGAACTTCTTAATTAATCGCTCAATATAATATAATATAATAGTTAGGGTTAGTTTAACCAAATGTTTTCAAATTAATTCTTAAACTTTAAAATATTTTAATTAAGTCCTCAAAACATTATTATTGTATTAATTGAGTCATTCTATTAATTTAGTTGTTAATTTAAGTGTTAAATGTTTAAACGTACATATTAAACTTTAAACATACGTATACTTACAACATGAACAATTTAGATATAACGATTAAAAAAGCAGAAAATAATGTTAATAAAATTTGAAAAAGTTATTTCTATTTTGTTTTAAACTAGTGAAAACTTTAAATTTTAAATTATAATTTAATCCTAATATATAAATATCTTAATTCAACATCCATATAAAAAAATGAATAATACATTCAAACCTCATCTGAATCAAAACCAAAGCAAATTATACTATCCAGCCATAGCCCCTCTCTAACCCATAAATGGGAGGACACTATGCTTCAGCTACTCGAACTCACGTCCTTCTATATTGATAACAATACTCATGCTAATCAAATTAAGACTCAATTAGTAATATCTAAATATTTTTAAATTCATTTACACTTAGAAAAGCAAGGTAGATTTTATTTTTATTTTAATTTTTGAAAAAGGCAACAAGGTCATTTAATTGCGGCCAATAAATAGAAATTGAGAAGTAGGTGCTTTTCTTTTGAAACAGAAAACAAAGTGTTATGACTGCGGTGCAACATATGAGTTAGTGCAATGAATCATGACATTTGAAGACAAAATCAAATCGATTCTATTGTCTTGTATTACTATTTTGTGCCCTACATAACCCATTATCTTAACTCTAATTTTGAATTATTTAAAGACAGGATAAATTTAAGGGTAAACTATAAAAGTGGTCACTAAACTATTATTTTCGTTTTATTTTGGTCATTAAATAATTAATTTTTTCGATTTAGTCATTAAATTTTTAAAATCAAATATTCTGGTCACTCTCTTCGTCTCTTGTTAGATGAGTGGCAAAAAGTTGATCTGGGTCTTTTTTATTAGTCTAATAAAAAATTTAGCACTCTAATTTTTACACATTCCATCAATTTGATTATAAATATAAAATATTCAACAAATTTAGCCCTCAATGTTTATAAAATTTGTTTGTTCGAATTCTAAAAAATTCAATAAATGCAGCCCTACATGTTCAATAAATTTGTTCAATAATGAACTCGATATAATAGGCTTCATCTTGTTGATTTTTTTAAAAATTAAACTAAAATAAAAAAAATTGTAAACATTGAGGGCTAAATTTGTAGAATATTTTATATTTAGGGTCAAATTGATAGAACGTGTAAATATTGGAGGGCTAAATTTATTATTAGACTAATAAAAAACCCACATCAACTTTCCACCGCTCATCTAACAACAACTAACGGGAGAGTGACCAAAATATTTGATTTCGAAAAGTTTAATGACTAAATCTAAAAAATTAATAGTTCAATGATCAAAATAGAATGAAGGCAATAGTTTAGCAACATTTTTGTAGTTTACCCTAAATTTAACTATCAACGTTTATATCTTTTTTTTCAATTTGGTTGTTCATTTTTTAGCTAAATTTGGCCGGTAATCATCAAAAAAGAGTCAAATCACATTTTTAAAACGGAAATGTTGACTAAAACATTAATTCTTTTAACAATTTTGGTGTGGTAATTTGCATGACATTCATGTGTACTTCATCCTAATATGATACTATTTATCTTATGTGTCACAATCAATAAATAATTTAAAAATTAAAAAATATAAATTAAAACTAAATTCAAATTTTAAAATATAAAATGTTCATAAAAATTCAAAAAAGCATGAAGTATATGTGGATTGACATGCAAATTGTCATGTTTAAAATTTTAATATTTTAGTCTATTTCCATTAAAAACAACATTTGGATTCTTTTTAAAGGATGATGATCAAGTTTGATTATTTTACAAGATTGAGGGTTAAATTTAGCTAAAAAAACGAATAAAGAGCCAAATTAACAAAAATTAAAATATTAAGGGCCTAATTTATCATTATGTCTTATTTAAATTTATGAATTAAGAATACCTTTTGTAAGTTTCTTTTCCACAAACTAAAATGTTCAATCACAAAATATTAATTTTTATATCATATAATTATCAAATCAAGTTCAAGGTTTAGGATATGCTTAATATCATACTCGTGAAATATTTAAATACATAACTTACAAATAAAATTTTTTTGATATTTTTTTAGTGGGGTAAAAGTGTTTAATCGCGGAGCTTGTTGAGATTAATGAAAGGCTTAGCAACTAATTGTATTGATTAGTAAGGCTTAAGGGGAAGCCTAAGTCAGAAGAATCCTTTAAGGAAGTATGTAGACTATGTGATGGGTGCCACATCAGCACATCAATAGAGGCCTAACAAATTGGGCATGAGATTAGCTAAGAGCCTCATATAGGGAGAATGTTGTAGAGTGATAAGTTATGCATTATCTGGTGTAATCTATTACTTTTCTCACTTCCTTTCTACTTTCTTTTCTCATCTTTTCTATTTGTACAGTTTCTACACTTTGGCACTTTTGTGAATATGTAAAACTTATTTTTTAGTGATGTCGAAAATGGTGGTTTCGAAGTCTTATTTTTGATAATTAAGTTAGTAAATATTATTATTTAATATTTAAGAGCATATTTTAGTATTATATTGAATTTTGGTTCAGTAATTTTATTGAATAGATAGTTAATTAATGTATAATGACTAAATCGTAAAAGGGTAAAATTTATCGCTATTGATTTTTATTTGTTAAAAGGATAAATAGTATTAAGTTAAGGATCAAAGTGGCAATTAGGCCATTATTAATGGTGGTGGATAGTAGGTGATGATTCTTTTAACTAAAAATATGTTAAATTATAATTATATTATTAGAATGGATAATGGATAAAAATAAGAGAAAAAAGCTTAAAATTTTATTCTTTTCATTCATCATCTTTTTTTTTTATCAAAAACAAAAGGGGAGATAAGGTTTGGCTTCAAAAATTTTCAATCCTTGATTGGTAAGATTAATTTAGTCATTTTCTTGTAATTTTTATGTTTTTGAAATATTGAGAGCTTGATTTAGCTAACCATGGGACTATTTTGAAAATTTTAAATTTTATAAAAGTTTTCATTATTTAATCTTGAAGCTTTTGATACTAAATTGATAGATTTTGAGCTTAGATATGAAAAATGACTAGTTTGTAAAGTGAAAATTGTTACTTTTGAGCTTAGGGACTAAAATGTAAATACTTTGAAATTATTATGAATATTCTATAGTTGTAGATATTATAGGGCTGTAGAAGAATGAAATTAAGATCAATTTTGAAATTGAAGCTCAAATTTGAAAGTTATGGCAATTTTGGTTTTAGGGACTAAATTGAATAAAATGAAAAATTGAAGGAATATCCAATAAATGAAATTTAATTGATATATAGTTAAACTATGTTTTTAAATGATGTTTGGAATTGATAATTTAATTAAATTATGATTTAGATCAGGATTTAAACTAATCAGAGGATATTCACGGAAAAGAGAAAATTGTAGATCAGTCTCTTACACCTTATTGGTTGTTGTTTCTTCCAGGTAGGTTTATATGGTGTAATTATGCTTTGATTTTTATGTATCTTATATTTTGAGAATTTATATAAATTTTTGTGAACTTTGGATTGTTTACAGTTTAATACTAAAAGGTAGGAATGGATTAAATTGAAATGGAATAAACATGAACTTACATTATGGAAGTTACCCTGATGAAACTTTGCAAATGTATCGTACATGTGGTTACAAGTTGATATCTGATGATTCCAAGATCCAACATTTTCTGCAGACTCAAAAATACATGTGACACAGGTTTAGCTCAGATAAATAACCTGATGTTATTTTATAGGTTTAGCCCGGACGGGTAACCTGACACAAGTGGATATATTCAGCTTGGACGAGCATCAAATGTGATTGGTACCAGTGTATTCGAGTTCTTTTACGATGTTTCATTGGGTCATTTACAATATACAAAATGTGGAAATTTAACAAATTGTAATGTGCCTATTGATCAAAGGTAGTGAAAAGGAGGATTTAAGGACAATATTTGAGTATATTTACATATGATTGAATTGTGGTTAAGTTGAACATAGAAGATATGAAATATTATGCTTGCATTTGAAATGTTATATGATCGAGTATAAATCAAGCTCACCTTGTTGTGCTTGTGTTTTGATATGTTAGAAATTTAGTTATATGCATTAGTTTGATATATGTACTTGTAATATGAGGTAAGTTAATTGTTCATATACATATGAATTTACTAAGCACTTTGTAATGCTTACCCCGTTGTTTTTCCTTTTCTTGTAGATTTTGACTTGTGAAACCTGTCGATAAGATCTTCAAGGAGCTCACACTATCCATCTCCTGATTCGATAGACTTTTGGTCGTTCAAACTCATTTATATGTGGCATGTACTTAGGAGTGTCAAGTTATTTGTAATGTTAAGCATGTTTTGAGACATAATTGATTATAAACACTTATGGTAATCTTAATTTGCTCATGTTCATAGTTTTGGTATTTTGCTATGCATATATGAATGGGCAATTATAATGAGTTAGGTATGCATGAATCAACTTGTGTATGGAATGGATAAGTGATATGTAATGGTAAAAATAGGTTGAATGGCTTGTATTGATTCATGTATCCCTGTTGTAAATTGGTGCCAAATGTGGCATATTGGTTTTCTGGGTTGATTAGATTATTATATGTTATGTTTTAGCGTGAAATTGGTATGTTTTGAACGTGTTTAAATGATGCCAAGTGTATTCTTGTGACTTATTTGAAAGTTTGGTTTGAGGCAAATACCAAATGACCAAAATTTACCAAAAACAGGTTCCTCATCCCGACATCAATTTTCCCTTGTCGGCAGTGTCGACCAACAGTTTGTGACGTCCTGACATCAAGTGGTCCGACATCATGACATGACATACTGTTTGACGACGTCACGACATGGAGAAAATATCGTCATAATGTTGGCCTTATACTTTTCAAACTCTGCAATTTGGTCCTTGTTTTATCCCAAGTTAACTTTAAAGCTTACATAAGCTCGTATTAAACTTGGGAAAGGTCTAAATTTGTTTTGAATGACTTATATAATGGCAATTGATGATTTTTTACTCGAATTATCTGTTAAAGGTCAATAGCTATTTCGTTTTTTACTGTAGCATTCTGTAGCTCAGTCCCGATGATTGGGACAAGCTAGGGGTGTTATGGAATATCTTTCAAATCACAATAATAATAATAATAATAATAAAATTCCTATATTCTATTTAGTTGAAATTATTTTAGGATCCAATTTATTGGTGCTTTCATTGAGTCATTGCAACGATAATTTCAAAGCGTTTCAAGAATATCATTCTTCGCTTTGACAAGATCTAGATACCCTAACTTCTTTTGTTGATGATTAGAAGGAATGGTGCAAGAAGTTCTTGGTCATTTATTGTAACAACCTGATAGTTAGGGTGTCAAAAAATTAAGTTCGGGACTCTATTTTCGTAAAACGAACCCGTAAATAATTTTATTTAAATATTTACAAGGTTAACTAATAGAGAATTAGATTTTGATTAAGTGAATTTTATGAATTAAGAGTTATTAAAGTATAATGACTAAATCGCGTATAAGGTAAAAGTTGAAATATATATTAAAATTAATTAAAAGGATTAAAATAACAAATATACATTTAATCTTCGTAGTGGACGCATTAATGGTTTATATTGTATATTTATATGTTAACTTAATATATATTTAAGTTATATAGTAATAATATTAGTTAATGTATTAAAACAAAACAAAATTTATTCTTTCTTTATTTTCTATACATGCAAAACAAACTTGAGAAAAGAGAAAGAAAAAGAAGAAAGGTTAATGCACCGCATAAAGGGGTTTCCAACTTTTTAACTTCAATTGGTTAGTCAATTTATTTTATTTTCTTCTAATTTTTATATTTTTGAAATCTCGGTGTTTAGAACTATTCGACCCATGTTGAAATTTTAGCATTGGTTAAGATTTTTGGGGTCCGTTTGTTTGACTGAAAATGATTTTTGGAAAATAGCTTACTTTTCTAGAAAAACTAATATTTTCTGGTGTTTGGATGAATCTTTGTAAAATATTTTCTATTGTTTGGCAGATTTTCTGAAAATATTTTATAAAAACTGTTTTAAATGAAACAAACATACATTTAAGAATTTATTATCTTCTCATTGTTTGATTGAGTTTATTTTGTATCTATTAAATTTGTATTTTATGCAATCATTTATTTATAAATAAATATATCAAATTAAACATTAAGAACCAGTGCCAAAGAAAAGGATTCAAAGAGAAAAAAATCAATTACAAAAAGAAATTCCCTAGTCTAAGAAAATAGATTACATAAAAATATGTATACATAAGAATACATAGTTTAGACACATCGTCTATGCACAAAAGTCCATAATTCCATTTCCATACCAGTCATTTACATCCAACTACCGTGTATGACTTACAACAAGAGAGGTAAATAGAGAGATGAATGATACAAATAACTAAAATATTTAACACATACAATCATTCTTATCATCAATGGGGGCATTTGGATGGAAGATAGAGAGAGCACGAGCAAACTTTTTGAAACTTAGAATTCCATTATACTTTGTATCAAGCAAGTCAAATATCTGCAGTGAAATTAGAAATATATTGACAACAACTCAAGCAATATTATGCTAATAAGAATTGTTCTTTCAATGATGGAGATATTATTAATTAACATTAGATAAAAATACCCAATCAGTAAATAAACTCTCCTTTTTGTTTGTTTCGAATAACGCCAATTGGAACTCCTCATGTCAAATAGTAATATAAATAGAACTTAAATACTACAAAGATGAGAGGGAAAGAACCAACTCAAGACAAAGAGTAATCATCAAGCCAAAGAACTTGACAAACATAACAACAGATATCAATTGTATAAAAAAATGGGAACTATGAAAAAACAAAGACCTTGTTGATCAACCCATCATCTATAGCAACATTGCTTATATTCTTGAAAAGCTCGTAAAGTGCTTCTATTTCACTTACACTAACTACATGAAAATGAGAAAAAAACAAATTTCAGTAGAATGATACAAGAACTAAAATAACACAGGCAAACACTGAACAAATGTTAAATCAAGCAAAAGCATTGAATTTATCACATAAGCAATATAGAAAAATATTTAAAAAGAAGAGGAAAAAATGATAACATACAAACGGTCTCTCTTCAGGATCAACAAAACCTCTTGATTGCTTGTACAAATCATTATCACATCATTGCAGCACTGAAGCAAATAAATGCTTCAATCTGTCTAGCGCTGCAACATGATATTCTTTTCACATCAATACACTCCATACCTAGGCAACAACAAAAGAGACCAGAAATCCCATTCATGTCATTCTTTCTATACACTCAATCATTCTAAAAGCAAACAACAGGGCTAACCTTTTAACTATTTCTTGATTATGCAAAAGTGGTAACTTTGAGGCATGTAAGTGCTTTCATAGAAAGCCCAGATGTATGGATAAAGTGAAGTGTTGTGTTTCAGAAAAAATGTTGCTCAGACCAAAATCATGAGTCCTTGTAGATTCAAACTCATGAGTCATGACCACCCCTTGCCACATGAAGTGGAAAATACTTGTGTACACTAAGATGTCGTGCTTATAAAACATTGTAAGGGGACAATGGACTTAAGTGAAATTATAATAGCTTAACTTTAAGTGAAGACTGAACACTCACTTGGAGTTATATCCACTTCTAGGCTGCAAGACCTCTGGTGCCATCCTAAAAAGAAAGGATAAATAGGAATATCAGACTGTGGAAATTCAAAGAAAAAATAATTCTATCAATGGCATCAGAGTACATAATGAGCTGTAGAGAAGGGTAATAGTTGGACAGATTTGACAAAAATAGCTCACCAGCAAGGAGTCCCAACAAAGGTATTTCTAGAACTTTATCTATCTCCTGCATCAAACATGCAAGTTAAAACACCAAAGTCAACAAGCTTTACTGTGCCATTGTTTTCAAGCAGTATGTTTCTAGCCTATAATGCCAATTAAATAAAACTTATTAAATAAAATAATGGTGAATTCAATCAGATAGCATAATGCAAACTTCTGTAAGGCACTGACCTTAACATCCCTATAAATATGTCCTTGTCGATGAAGATAATCCAGAGCTTTAAGAGTTTCTTTCAGAACAGAACCAATAGCAGGCTCTTCAAAACCACCTGGATATGCTGACTTCATGAGGTGCAAACAGGAACCCTCTGACATGAAAGGCATGACTATCCAAAGATTATGGTCAACTACAAAAGAACAATATGGCCGAATAACATTTGAGTGATCAATCAAACTCATTGTTTGAGCTTCCCGGCGGATATCATCCTGCAAAACAGCATTAAGAAAGCCTGATAAGAGCCAATAGATCAAATGAAGAGCAGAAAATATGGATCTAAATATACCACTCATGATACTACAAATTATTAAAACTTCTAAACAATATCACAAAAGATCCCAATAGCCAAAAAAGATTTTTATTATATTACTACCAAAAGTAAAAAATTCCCATAGAATGATCAATAGTAATAAAACAAGCAAGCATACAAGATGTTTGGTACACATGAACTGAATCTAAGGCCTGGCCCAGATTGAGAGGAAACTAGGGAAAGAAAAAGGAAGGTTTCTAGTGTAGTACTGTGTCCCTTATTTAGAGAACATTTTAACATGATAAAATCCCACCACAAGCAAGTCCAAACTAAAAGAAACGAGCTTCAATAATAAAAAGTAAGAATATCAGAATTCAGTTCAACTCGACCAAAAACAATCACTGAAATCCACAATCAAATCAAATTCAATCAAATGAGATCTCTATCCAAAACTAACTAAAATCAAATCAAGTACGCTCATTTATTTGACTAGAGATTGAGATCCAAGCATTTCACAGCTATGATGTCGTTAGTATGAAGGAAGATCGCTCTATAAACAGTAGTACTAGCACCATAACCAACCTCTACTAGAAGCTTGTAATCGTTAGGATTCGCTGAGTAACTCCAACTTCCTCCCATTCTCCGCAAAACCTAAAGCCTTAAACCGCCTTTTGGAAAAAAAAAACAAATCACTAGCAGTTGAGTAATCGATGTTGAACGACGGCGGCAGAGTAATTAAAGTAAAAGAATCGTAGTGAAAATTAAAAGGGCGGCGGCAATGAAGACAAGAAATGTATAGGGCTTTTTTCTTTTCATCAACGAAACTACTGCTGCTTGTTTTTGATACAGAGATGAATCTTGGGTCGAAGACGCAATGAAGGGAAGGGGAAGGAGAAGGAGAAGGAAAAAGCGTTTCAAGTTCTAATGTTGGGATGTGAAGAGGAAAAACTTTGGAAAATGTATTATCGAATTAGAAATGGTAAGACATTTTCCCTAAAAAACACCTTCTTTTCCCGTGTTTTGTAAAATGTTTTACCGTGAAAAATCATGTCTAGCCAAACAAACATCAGAAAATGATGAAAAGCTTTTACGAAAAAGTTTTTACAGGTAAACAAATGGAGCCTAGATGTTATTGTTGAATAGTTTTAATACTAATGATTAAAGTGATAGATTTTTAAGTTAGAAATGGAAAAGGATTAAATTGTAGAACAAATTGTAAATTTTGAGTAATAGGGACTAAATTATGAAAAATTCAAAATTTATGGGTATAATTGAAAATAGGAAGTTAAATTTAGTTTAAAGTGAATTGAGTATGAAAATATAGAGTTAAATATGAAGAATAAAAATTAGTCTCAGTTTAGGGACTAAATTAAAATTTAAGAAAATATTGTGTAAAAATTAAAAAATTCAATGTGGAATTGAATTGTGTAGTATTAATGTATTTAATTGTTTTAATTTTGTAGCTAATATCGTACCGGAATCCTCGACTAAAAAGGGGAAGGAGAAAATTGACGTCGAATAGTTCGGAATCCACGGTTTGTGTTTTTATAATCCGAACCTAGTTGTTAATTGTTGTATTCTGAATTATTGCATATGGTAAGTAGTTGAGGTTAGTACTTTAGTACTTTGAAATTGAATTGAAATTATAGTTGATTGAAATGAAGTGATTTGGTACATATTATGAATGTATTGAATAGATGAGTTTGAAATGAATATATGTTTAAATGTGATAATATGCAAATATGAGAATTGAACATTGGATGTATGTGTAAGAGAAATGGAACCCTATTAACTGTTTCAGGCTAAGTCAGATATAGATGGCATGCTATAAGATAGGAAGAGTTCAGGGATTTCTTCGACTTCGAGTCGATGAGGAACCAATTTACTTCGGTTTAACCGATAAGACACTGGGTGTCAATTTATATAATGTTGGGCGCAGTTATTACTTCGGATTTATCCGATAAGGCATTGGGTGCCAAAATGATGTGTTGGTTAGACCCGTGTATCTGTTCGAGTCTGGGTCGTGTTAATAGGCGTAAATAAATAATAAAGTTCTGTAATTGATATTGAAATGGAAAAGTGTGTGAATTGGAAATGAAAAAGTGGATTGAAAAATGAAATGTCAAATATGATGTGATTATAAATGAACTATATGAGTGATGCACTCATGGATTGAATATGGATTGGTTTGTACTATTGCTTAAATGAATTATTGATTGATCTATGAAAAGTTATTTATATAGTAAGTGATATGAGTTGAGATATTTGTTAAACTAATCAAGTATGAAAACATGTGAAAATTAAGTATAACATGAAATGATGTAGTAATATGCATGAAATTGAAATGATGATATCTTGTAATTTTATGCTTACATAACAGTGTGATTTTATAATTCAATTTGAGCATTCATGTATCATTATCTCTTTAAATGTTTGGATTATAGAAATACCACTGAGTTTTACTCAGCGTGCGATTTTATTTTTCGTGCGTAGGTTAGGTACTTCTCTTTTGATAGCCTACTCAACATCCAACAACGATCCCGATCTCAAGTGTGGTGATGTTTAATTTTGTAATGACATGTGCCTAGGATGTCTTGGTTGTTAGTTATTTTGTGAATTGAATGTAAATTGAGTTATAAGTATATTGTTGTTTTGATTCAAAGCTGAGTATGTGTGTGAACTTTAAATTTGATGTCTTAGGTAACTATATGTAACACCTCATACCCGTACTCGAGACCGGTATAGGATACGAGACATTACCGAAATTTTCAAAATAATTTCAATTGATTTATATCGTTTAGTATTCATTTTCATGTTTCATGTAACATCCTTTTCATATTATAATTCTCGTATCATATTAAATATTCTATCTGCTGAATCATTGGAGTTCCAATGGATTTTTCAATAGTACACTCAAAGCGTACATTTCCATATTCCATCAATTCATATTCAGAAATAACCCTTAGGACGTTTAATCATCAAGCACTCTCTCGAGTCACATATCATGTAACTGTAGTGAATCAGGATAACCTTTTTAGGTCAAATCCTACCCACCTTAAGTTATCATAAGGAATCATATATCGTGTAACCGTAGCGAATTAGGATTACCCTTTTTAGGTCAAATCCTATCCACCTTAGGTTACCATAATGAATCATATATCATGTAACTGTAGCGAATCAGGATTACCTTTTCAGGTCAAATCCTATCCTCCTTTAGTTACCATAGTGAATCAGGAATAAATCCTATTCACTTTAAATTACCATAGTGAATCAGGAACAAATCCTATCCACTTTGAGGTATTATAGTGAATCAGGAACGAATCCTATCCACTTTATATTCTCGAGAATGCTTTTTTTAGATTAACAGTTCAGGTTATCTATTTCTGCAACACATGCAGGAACTCTTTCATTTGGGAAATCACCTATATCCATCCGGAACCCAATATTCAAACAGATTTTATCCCTTTCAAGTAGTTTCAGAACATGTATTATTTCTATCATTTCAACATCCATACATTTCATATATTCAATTCAAACATCATATAAAATACAATACAATATTTAAATTGACATATTTAAATACTCATTCAAGTTATACGAATCTACCTGACTAAATTGCAGAAATACTAAGATTTAAAGGCATTTTGGTAATTTACCATTTTTCCAACTTTCACCCAATCTTAAATTAATAATTTCATTCAATTTATTAATTTACATAATAAAACAATTCATTCCCTTCAATTTGGTCATTTTTGACATTTTTACAAAATTGCCCCCTAAAGTTTTACTTTTATTCAATTTAGTCCTTGAGCTTAAAACATGCAAATTAACCATACTAGCTGAATATTCACATATATTTTCCTCCCCCTCCTCTCCATTCCACATCCTTAATGTATATAACATGCTTATAAGTAACATTATCTATAATTTCATTATTTACTTATATGTATATTCAAAGCTTGTCATAGTCACTAAATTATTTTTATCTTAAGATACAGAACTTAAAATTAAGATCCATTAATTTTATCTGAAACTAGACTCACATATATTCTTACCATAAAATTTTCAGAAGTTTTGGTTTAGCCAATAAGTACAGTTTATTCGTTAAAGTTACCCCTGTTTTGCTATTTGACAGTTCCGACCCTTCTTCACTAAACATTAATTATTTCCTTGTACGGGGTTCAAATAATGTTATAGTTTGTTTCTATTGAAAATATACTCATTCATGATTATAAAAATATAAATTTAAGACCATAATTATTTTTATTCAATTTTTGATGATTTTCCAAAGTCAGAACAGGGGAACCCAAAATCATTCTGACATTGTCTCATAAAATTTATTATATCTCATAATTCAAAATTCCATTTCTTACGCGGTTTCTTTTATAAGAAAATAGACTGAATAAGATTTAATTCCATATTTTTTTCACCATATAATTTTATTTTCACAATTTATGGTGATTTTTCAAAGTTAGCCTACTGTTGCTGTCCAAAACTATTTTAGTGCAAGATGTTTATTTACCATGTTTATAACACCCTTATTTTCTTTCTCTACACTATTTCTCATTACTTTCTGTTATTTTCTCTTCACTAACATGTCAAGAACATAGGTCCGTATATAAGAAAACTCTACATTAACATCAATTCCATGCTTTTTCAATAATATCAAACTTAAAAATATATTGAAATCATGATGTTCTTACCTTGTTCTATTGATTTCAATCTTCATCTTGATTTTATCTCTCCTTAAGCTTCCATTTCTTGAATCCAAATTGATATTATAACTTCCCATAGTCTCCTTAACATTTTTCTCTCTTGTTAGCTATGGAAATTCTTTTGATTTTTGGGTAAAAATGGTGAATTTTTTATAGAAGGACCAAACTGTAAAGAAAGCAAAACTTTCTTTCTTTCTCTCTTTCTCTCACGTTAGTGCATGGGAAAAATGATCATCCTCCTCTTTCTTTCCTTACATATATATTAAATAAAATAATAAAATATCATTTAAAAATCAATTTAAAGTATTAATAAACTAATATTTATTTATTTAATTTATCTAAAATATCTCCAACATCATCTTGTCTCTAGATTTCGCTCTCCTTCTAATTGACCATATTACCCTTGATTATCTTTTAAAATTCCATCCTTGAGTCATCATTTAATTTGGTAAAATTGTCATTTAGTCCCTCATAATTCTTAAGTTATTCAATTTGGTCCCAATTCATCCATTTTCCTTAGTTTTTAGAACATTCCACCCTTAAAATATTTACACTATTAGTCCTTAAACTTTTTCATATTTACACTTTAACCCCTCAAGTTTTGAATATTTACTCTTGTGCAACAAAACTTTTCACACTTTTACAATTTAGTCCTTTTCTAAATCAAGATATCATAATTTGCTTCCCAATGTTGCCATAACTCAAAACTTCCCTTTTTATCACTTATTTCCTTATTTTTCTATATCAAGAATAATATCTTATTATAGAAATTTTTGGGGTATTACACTATATGTTAGGCTAAATTGAATGATTATGGCATGCTTAAAAATCTTGATTTGAATGATACATCTCTCCAGTTTAGATGGCTCGGTTCTCAAGTTCCAATCCAAATGGTGGGTTTTGCAAGTTAAATTTTACTTTAATTTTTACACAATAAAGAAGAAGCTTGATGATTTCTTCTTTCTATCTTAGTGATGATGATGATGGGAGTGAGTGGTACGATTGAATGCCCAACAACAAAGTAAATGATTGGTTGGACCGCCTTCACCTATGCTATTATTAAGCATTTTTAACCTAGTGATCTTGAAGAAATTAAAGAGGTTATTAGCTAAACTTCAACAAGTTTCCATGGTGAGTGATTATCGTTCTCAATCATTAGCCCACCTATATTGAAAATGCTACGATTTTGTCCCAATTACATGAGTAATGTATTATTTTTGAGAAGGGGCTTGTTAAGCCCACTTTAGGTATCTCCAAAAGTACCTTGCTAACACCCAAACTTCTTCTCCGTGGTTTTACAATTGTTTCCTTGGTTTCTTCTACCACAGCTATACTTTTTAGTGGCAATAAGGTTATATTCTGTTGATTGACACTGTCTGGAGCTATAAAATGATGAGCCATGACCTCTGTTACCATAAGTGTAAATCTAAACCTCGACTTTTATTTCTTGAAGGTGATACCTATTCACCTCTTATAGATTCTTCATTGCCACAATTAGATTTTGACATTGTTTTTGTGAATCTATTATTATTGAAAAATTAACCCTCAATTAGTTATCTAAATTTTGCTCGAATGACTTTGTTCTAAGTTATATATATGGTTGATCACCACCTATTATCACTCAATATATTTGAGACTTGGTGGGTTATTTGTTGACTGAGAGTTATATGCTTGATCATAACAAGGTATTAGTCTTTCTTAAGCATAATTTGAGGAAAGCTTAGGCTAGTGTCACGAGCCGCAGTTGTTCTAGTCCCCTGACACTAGAATGAAGTTGTTGGTTGATCAATAGCGATGCGAAGTTTACTTTGTGGAAGAGGATTGGGTTTATGTTAAACTTCAGCCTTTTCTCCAAAATTCAATTCAACTGTAACATTATCAAAATTTATGATAGAGATATTTTGGTCCTTAATTATAAGTTGCTTAAACATATTGGTGAAGTTGCATATAAGTTGGAGTGTTTCAAGTCGACTAAAATTCATCTTATTTTTCATGTTTTTTTGTTGCGAAAATGTGTCAGTACCCTAGACCATCAAGTTAAGCCATTAAATTTGGTCGATTCTATTGTCATTCTAATTTTACAACATATGTGGTTCTTGATAAAATCATGGTTCAACATTCTAGACACATGGTAGAACAATGGTTTTTCAGTGGAATGATTTTCCTACAAGTGACGCCACTTACGAAGACAAAATAGTAACTTTTCTAGAATTTTTCTAATTGGAACCTTGCAGAGAAGGCTTATTATGACGATGGGGTATTATTGTGATTAAATGGAAAGGCTCATGCAATAAATTGTATTGATCAACAAAGTGTAAGAGGAAGCCTATGCTAAAAGAATCCTTTTAGAAAGTAAGTTGACCATGTGATGGACATCAAATCAGCAAAGGCCTAACAATTTTGGCACGAAACTACCTAGAAGTTATATTGTCGTAAAATGATAGCTATACATTTTTTGGTGTAATATGTTACTCTTCTCACCTCCTTTCTAATTTCTTTGCACATCCCTTCTATTTATGCACTTTCTACATTTTAGCACTTCTATATCACCTTTCAATCACATCAATAATATTTCCAATACAATTATTATTATATGTTCAATTGAGATTGTTTTAAAATCACACTTGTGGATTTTTTCAATCGAAGGGTGAGCAATAGGTACCAGTGTAGGAACTTAGGGTTGGGGTTGTGCAACCGAGTGCACTTCAGGTGGAAGAGGTGGCATTTGCTATTGGGAAGCTGAATAAGTAGCTCCCATAAACTAATTGAACCATTGGTTCATCATTTGTATAAAGGTATCTCTGGCCTCACCTTTTAGCCCTTGCAGAACGGGTAAACTTTGAATTCGCTGATAAAGGCTGGGGCATTACTTTCCACCTCATCATTTACAAATTGATTTGAGTTAGCTAACATGGATAATCCATATAGGAAACCAAAGCCAATTTAGATCAACGATACATCACACTGTCACGGACTACTGTGGCATGTATGTTTAGACTTGAGACACACTACGATTTAGTCTTAGGAACGACTAAACCATAGCTTTGATGTCACTAAATGTAACACCCTTTACCTGACCTGATCACCAGGTCCAAACTAAAGGATGTCACATTCTTTGTCAGAGCAACTTCAATCAATTATAACATAATTTCTATCAATTTAACACTTTACCTTAACTATACCCTAACTTGGGTTTAAATTAGACTTTGTTAAATAGGCAATCATAATATAGTTAACCCACTCCAAACCTATCATTCTTATAAATACCTCATCTTTTAAGATCGAAAGCCACATAGACAAAATGATTAACTATACTTTTATTTTTAAAGACTTTCTGCATCCAAAACAATGTGAACCACTACTATAAACTAAAAAGTGATCATGGGAAATTTGGGTGGCTCGGCCAAAGGCCCGCCCAAAAAATGGGAGGGTTTGGGTAAAAATATAGGCCCAAAAAATGGGCTTGGACAAAAAAATGAGGCTCGTTTAGAAAATGGGCCAGACATCGGGTAAGAGTTTTTGGCGGGCACTGGCCTACCAATTATATATTAATATATTTTTTATTTTATTTTTAATCATTTTAAAATTTTAATATAACTATTTTTTTATTATATTGTCAATTTGTGTATTGTTTTAAGAATTGTTTTAGTATCATTTTATTTGTTTTATGTTTTTAAATATATTTGATTTATTATATTTTAAAATTTTTATTTAATGAAATAAGCAAAAAAAATTAATATGGGTTGGTAGGTAGGCTGGGCTTAACAATTTTATTTGGTAGGACTTGGACAAATTTTTAGGCTCATATTTGGACCGGGCAGCACAGACCTAATAGACGAGCTTAAAATTTTATTTGGGCCGGCCGAACTGGCCCGGCCGAACTGGCCGACCCTTGATCACCTCTACTATAAACTCTAACTTCAATGCATTTTATAACGTATACTAATTTAATTAATTAAGTTTAAAATTTATGTAATTAAAAAATATAATAAATTTTCACTTCATATCATATCCCTCGTTAAAAAGACACTTTACGAACACACAATTTCATAACACATCTTACTTTTCCTTTTTTCCTTAATAATAATTTTTTTTTTAGATATTCAAAATCTAAAAAATTAAAAAAAGAAGAATCGCTATCATGCGCCACGGAAGTCACTGTCCCTATCCTTCACTTTAAATAATTCCAACCGGAAATAAACTCAATTCTTTTTATTCTTCCTTACCCCATAATATTTCTTTTTTCCACCCTTTTTATTTATAATTTCTCTCTAATATTCCAATTCCTCGCCGATTAATTCGTACGCAAGTCGGGGTCGAACATGCCGGCGCCGCCGGTTTAGTTTCCTGGGCTTTTTTTTTTTTTCCTTTCTACTCTCCAGATCCGTTTAATCGCCATCAGGTAAGCTCTCACACGCCTGTTCTTTCATCTGATTTCCTGTTTGTTTCCCCAGAAAATAAAAGGAGAACAAATAAAGCAAGAGAGGAAAAAGGTTTTTATTTTGAACTGATCACTGTCAACATTTCTCTGTTCCATCTTTTTATTGCTTTCACTTCAATCAAACAGATAGCATTGCTTTGAGCTGGTACTTGTTACTTTTAACTGTAAACAGATCTTAAATCATTCTTTTAAATGAATTTAATTTTTATTTTTGACGTTGATGTTGTTAATATTTTCTTTATATTTATTCAATAGTGTTACTCTTTTTCTTGATTTGAGTGCAAAAAATAAAATTAATGTTATTGAATTTTATTTAGATTTAATAAATTTATAGATCTTAATTATGTGTGGTTTAATGGGGGGGTGACCATGTTGATAATTATTGCAGTTTTGGGGAACTAAGTAGTTATTATGTCTGCAATGAGTTTTAGTTACTTAGGATTTACTCCATTAGTAACTATAAATGGAATTTAAGATTTTTCATTGATGTTAAATTTCATTATTTGGTGTCAACTGGCGTAGTGGCAAATAATTTGCTCTGCTTCTCGGTTTAGCTGTTCAAACCTGGACAATCCTTTCCCTGATCCATTTTTAATAAATCATTTTCATTATTTGGTAAGTTTGATAACTTCACTGACTCTGATATATGGCTGGATGAAGGAGTTGAGGGTAGTTTGGTTCAGTTTGTTGTGACTGAAAAGAAAAAAAGAGAAGAAAATGGAGTTGTCTGGGTTCTCCAGATGAGAACTGATGTTATTGACAGTAGAAGGAGGAGGGTTCTTCTCTTCTTCAGCGTCCGGGTATAGCAAGGGCTTGGCCCTTCTTCTGTTGGGTCAGAAGCACGAGGACAAGTCCATGAGAGTTTCGCCGTGGAATCATTACCAGTTGGTAGACCAAGAACCTGATCCTGATCCTGACCTCCAACTGGCTTCCATCAAGAACCGGCTTTCCCGCGGGTGCGCCTCTTTTGTCTGCTTTGGTCGCACTTCTGCCGGGCTTGACACACCGTCGCCTTTGAAAGTTGGCCCTGTTCAACAGCAGGATGTCTTGCCAGGGTCCTTTGCTTCAGATAAGAGTAATGATCAAGCAACTCAGCTTGATGATGGCAATAGCGATGCAAGAAAGGTTGTTTTCAAAAGTAGTTTGAAGAAGCAACCAAATACTACTCAAGTTCCTCTTGAGGATGGTAATGACCGTGAGGCATCAGGGGAAAAGGATGGTGATATCCCGAGTCATACAGTACGAAGAAAGGTGCAGTGGACTGATGCTCATGGTAGTGAGCTTGCTGAAATCAGAGAATTCGAACCCAGGTACATGAATTTTCTGCTCTAATTAAAGTTGTATAAGCAATACAGTACAATTTTCTTACATATTTAATTTCTTCATGCTATTTCTGCCTTAGCTAATGTGCCCCTTGATTCTTTCTTGTTTTCCTAAAGATATATTAAGATGATTTCGCAATATTCAACAGCATCCATAACAAATCTACAGACACTTGTGCCACATAGATTGTAAATATATTCTGATTATTCAAAAATGTGTTTCTTTGTTTGGGCAAGTACTGAAATTTTTCTGCAAGTTATGCTGATTACATTGCTATGACAACCTTCACACGAACTCAGGATATAAGCCAATATTTCTTTTTGGTCTTGTTATAGCCTACAGAAATGTAGGTAGATGTTACCAGACAACATGCATAGATCTGATCTTAGAGCATTGGCTATCAAGATCTCATACGTTAGACGTATCTATATATGTGATCTGTTTGTTGAAATGTAAGAAGTTATGGTGTAAACATGTATGCATATTAGCATACATCTTTGGGTTTTGTAAGGTGTTTGTGAACTTTCTTTGATACTAATTTGTGTGGTGGCTGTCTTTACAAGAAACTTGCTGCACAAATAGTATGTATGTCTTAGGTTCACCCTTTCTAATGCTTCTGGTGTATTTTAGCTGAAATTAGGTATTAGGAGGTGCAAATTTCTTGTGCCTACAAATTTTTTTAATCTCCATGTATTCTGCACATTAATGTCTGATAGGAGGTGATACATATGGCATCTTTGCTAATAGGTTATGAACACGGCAGTGCTTTCATACTAGTTTTATCTGTTTGGTTCAGTCTTTCTTCACTTCCCCGTTGCTGATATTGTACCTTCGTCTTAATGTCAGTGAAACAGGTGGATCAGACGATGAATTCAGCAATGGAAGTGAAAAAACTTGTGCATGTACAATCATGTAGTTCGGCCATTACGTTGGAGTTTGATGATGGCATCCGGTAAAATTGCTTTCTAACAGAGCTTCAATCTTATATGTTGGAAAATGGTCAGTTGATTTGTGGGCAAGGGAAGAAGCAAAGTGTTGTTTTTGTTGATTCTACATGGAAATCAGAATGCAACCATTAGAGAGGAGCTTTCTTTCTGGGCCAGCTTTGTTGGATTTTCATATTGTGTCTATATAAATATATATTGAATTTGAGAGTTCAATTTTGCCATCCTGCCCTGGGCTTCACTTTCATTTTCTTATATCATGATTATTATTATTATTCTTGTTGCACGACTCTGTTGTCCATTATTTCTGGGTAATTAATGTGTTCTATATATACATACAATATATATTCAGTTCAATCATGGTTAGTTGAAAAGGGTTATAAATATTGTGCTGCGCTTGTGACCGCAATGTTGGGTGAAGATCATTGAAAGGGGGCTTTCTTTCTTATTTCTTTTTGGATAGATTTTCATGAATTGATTAATTTGAATAATTCTAGATTTATTTCTGTTTAATTAAACAAACAAAAAGGAATATTTTCGCTGACAAACATGTTTGTTAATATTAAATATATATATATATAATCATGAATAATTAAAAAATAGAGTTATTATTCTATTTAGTACCAATGATTTTTTAAGTGGAATTATATATATAAATAAAATAAAAATAAAACCAATAGTGTGAAAAAATTTATTTCTTTAAGCAAACTTGAAATTTTATTAAATATAATTTAATGTATCAAATATATAATAAATATTAATAAATAAAATAACTAGACAAGCAATAGTAATTTTATTAAGAGTTTTTGATGTTTGATAGAAAATTCCCTACTGACTAAGATTTGAAAAATATCCAATTATCTCTTAAGGTGTAGTCAGCTTTTCCTTTATTTATTTCTTATTATTCCATTTACTTTTATTATCTTTAATCTTTATATTTAATATTTTTAATTAAAAATAATAAAAATCTAATCATATGTTAAATATAATGTATTTTTCAATTAATATATGTAAGTTTTTTGAAGTTATAAGTACAATTATATTACAATTACAAAGAATAGATTGAATAACGATAAATAGAATTGATAATTCTAAAATACGATTGGACTGATAACCAAACTAAGTCCAAACCTAGACCAAAATAAATATATGCAGGATTCAAGTGTTGTGGGATATAAACTTAAATTAATCATTCAAATGTTGTGGGATATACTAAGTTCCTACATATAATTTACATTGAGTGAGATTCGAACTTGAGATATTAAAGTTCTGACAGCCTAAACAAGTGGATAAATTAAATAATTTAGGAGGAATTTTAAGAGATTTAAGTGGCTCAATTTTCTTTTTCAAATTTCAATTTTTTTTTTTAAAAGTTTAGTCATCCATTTAATATTTCATTTCTTTTAGTTATTGAATTTATATTATTTGTCAAATCACCTCAAAATAGATAAAAAAATTAATGTTTATTAACTTTACTGATGTGGCATCCATGTGACAGCCCATATGTATACCCCACATTAGCAATTAATTAATTTTTTAAAAATTAAAAAAATACATTTACTAATTTTAATAATTATTTTTTAAATTTTTAACTTTTAAAAAATAATTAATTAATGACTTGGCATCCTAATGACAATCCATGTATATGCCATATCAGCAAAGTTAAAAGACATTAACTTTTTCATCAATTTCAGGGTGATTTGATAAACAATACAAGTTTAAGAGTTAAAAGGCGTAAAAAAACTAAATGAAAGGCTAATTTTTTTTTTAAGTTAAAGGGTCAAATAAGTTATTATACCTTTTCAAATTCCTTATTATTTTAATTTTAATACGCATGGTCCCACTATAAAATAAAAATTTAAAAAATATTTTCACTTTATTTTAATATATATTTTAAAATTTTATTTATTAAAAATATTTATATAATTTTACAAATATAATAATCTCCTATTAAATATTTTCTATATTATTTGTTTTAATATCATTAATTTTATTTTATAATTTGTAAAATTAATCAATTACAATGACTATAAATTCCAAATACTCACATTTTAAAAATCTCCAAAATTTTACTTCCGGTTTGATAAGGAAAAATTACACTACCCTCCTTAAGTTTTACTTATTAAATAAATTTTAAATAAAAATGATAACTTTATATTTTATTAATTACTTATTATTTTATTTAGTTTTAGTGTCTTCAATTTTATATTCGACATATTTTAATTAAAAATAATAAAATCTAATTATTTATAAAATATTTTAATAATTATTAAATTAAATTATAAATAATATATAATATATTAAAAAACGGAAGATATTGAGTTCTAAGTTAGTTGATTGGGTTTCAAAATATTTTTTAGTTATATTTAAAAAAGTCTCATTTTATAATTAAGTTTTAAATAAAATTAATGCATTATTACATTTATTTCAAATATCAAATTATTAAACATTGAATTTTTTAAGTATGTTTAATAATCCTATTAGTTTTTAATTAATAAAAGATTCACCAAATAAGTGTTAAAAATAGGTAAAGATAGCTATTTAATATTTATCACTTAAACGTTGAAAATATTAAGTTAATTTTTATTTAAAAATATATTTAAAATAAATTATTTATTTTTAATTTTTTTAAAAATGAGATATCAAATTATTATATTTAAGTTTTATTAAAACTGTACAAAATAAAATAAAATAAAATAAAATAAAAATATTAATAAGATTAAATTTAAGAGAAATAATTTTTAAAATGAGAATTAATTTTCTCACTGCTTAATTTTATTAATATACCAAATAATCTTTTAATACAAATTGATTACTTATAAAAACCATTTAACATTTAAAATTTTAATTTATCAAATAAAGTTAAAAGATCATAATCATAAATCATCTCCATTTTCTAAATGTTGATTTTCATGGTAAAAGTATAATAAAATTTTTGTATTTAGAGTTAAATTTTATTTTATCTCTTTTAATTCTTCTGTTAAAACTTACGTCCATTTCTTTTATTAAAAATTGATTACTATTCCTTTATCATGTTAGTTTTACCTCATTTTCACTTTGCAGCTGTCAAATTAGGAAAATAGGAAAAGAACACCACATGAAGCGCGAGTAAGGGTAAAAAAGCCAAGTTGGGGGAAATGAAATGTTTATCACGCGCTTCAGAATCCAGTGGGCGCCATTGGCAACCAACGACCAACTGACGCAAACTGTATAAATTTTGAGCCATCTGTCTGTTGAAACTTGGCCACGCCTTATCCACAGACTCCCCCATTTCCAGACACAAATCTTAAGAACATTAACAACAAACCCATCACACATAATTCTCTTGGAAAGAGAAAAAACAGCAATGTCTATGGCATCCTCAATCCCCTATATCAAAATCCCAAACACTTCATCATCATCATCATCAGCAGCATCTTCTACTTGTTGCAGATTGTGTACCACATCCAAGCCTTATATTGTGACTATAAGGAGTTCTCAGTCTGAAGGTCCTTTGAGAAGACCTACGGCACCTTCCCCGCCGTCTCCTGTCAAGCCATTTCCTCCTTCACCGCCACCACCAACCACTCCTCCTCCTCCGTCTTCTTCTTCGCCTGCACCTGTGAGAGACCAGAATGTGATCAGTTTGGAGTTTCAGAGGAAAAAGGCAAAGGAACTGCAAGACTACTTTAAGCAGAAGAAGCTTGAGGAATCAAATCAAGGGCCTTTCTTTGGCTTCATTGGAAAGAATGAGATTGGTAATGGAAGGTATTTAACGCAATATCCTCTTCATTCTTTTCTTATTGTTTAACACGATGTCAATTGATACCACCAAATAGCACTTTCCAAATACCGGACTAAATTCTACAGGGACCGTAGGCAAATTTTAACCTATTTCTATTATTAACATCCAAGCAAATAACTTGCTATATGATGACTGGTTTTTGGCGATGTTGGTGTACTTGTAGATGGGCAATGTTCGGTTTTGCTGTCGGGATGCTAACGGAGTACGCGACCGGATCGAACTTTGTCGATCAAGTAAAGATCATACTCTCGAATTTCGGGATTATCGATTTGGATTGAAACTCTTTTCCTTGTAACTTTAAATGCTATTTATGTACATTTTTTTTATGATCCAATGTTGTTTTTTTGGTTGACAAAGTAGTTTACTGTTTTTTTTGGTTCATCATTGAATTATAACAAGCTATATCCAAAAAGTTCATATTCGAGTCCTTAGGTTGGAGTTAAGTTGGATATAGCAGATGGGATCAGTTGGCTAGCTATGTCAAACATTATTCGACGTAGTTTAATCATGCAAGAATTAACCAAAAAAACAACAGCATATATATAGCCTGCATTGCCTTTTGCTTAAAGGTGCTCGGATTAGGTTTGGGCCCAGCTCAATTTAGATTAATTTTCGGAAAATGAGTTTATTTATTTTTACCTAAGTTGAGCCCAATTTAAAAAAGATAAATTTCGATTCTAGTCCATATTTAATTTTTATTAAATTAATTTTTATTTAAAAATAAATTTTAAAAATATAATATATTAAAAAATATTAAAATAAAAATTCTACCACATTAAAACATATTTATATTAAAAAAACTATCATAAACATAATAAATATTTTATTGTATTAAATATAAATTTTAAAATTTTATATTTTGGGCTGAGTTATTTAGTTAGGTAATTTTTTTTTGGGGTTTTGAGTAATGAATTTAATTGTTATTAGACTAGTGGTTTAATATAAATATATATAAATATTATTTAAAATGTATAATTAATATAATATTTTTATAAGATAATATATTTGGATTAGGTTGGGCTTAGTTTAGGTAAAAAAATCTTGCCCAAGACCTTACCTATATAAAAAACAAGACTTAAATTTTACCAAGCTTATTTTTGGGTTTCGTATTTTTATCTAAATCCTCCTATATTTTAGAAGAGACTTCAAGGCTGGGCGGGTATCTTAACCCATGAACAAGTTTACTTTTGATAGTAAAACAACCTTGCAATTTTGGTCTCTTATGGATTCCACTTAATTATTATAGTTATGTTACTCAAACTTTAATAAAGATGAGTCTCCTCTTATCCAAATGGCAACATACTCAAAACTTACTCGATAGCATGTATATAAGTTTTATATAATTGAAATCGTACAAAACTAATCATAACCTTCAATTTTAAAGTGATAAATATTATAGGCCGTTTAAACGTATATAAACTCAATTGTTGAAATAATGTGTCAAATTAGAACTCAATTAACATAAATTTAAGTAACTGTAGTTTTAATAAATAAATCTTTTGTATATATCTATATTTATATGTATACTAATATTTAATTTTTTACTGAGTTGCTATCATAGTCAAGTTACTAACAACTCAATTGAGAAATTATTAAAAAAATTATTTATTTTATAAAGTAAATTTTATTATTGTGAAGCGTTTTTTCTTTTTATATAAATCAATAAAAAATTATACATATTGAGATTTGAAATCAATAAATAATTTAACTTTACATTTTCAACCAAACTTTCATTTATTTTTACATAATTTTTAATAAATATATATCTCTTACATAATTTTATGCACCAAGTTTGACAAAATGGGAAAGAATAGCGTTTCTCCGTAATTTTCATATTTGTTTACAACATTAAATTTTAAGAAGAAGAATCTAACGTGTAATTTGATACGTGAACTTTTGATTTGGTGTGATTTTATGTATAAAATTTTAGTTTAATTCAATTTTCATAAATCATTAAAAACATTATCGAATTAGCACTATTTTACATTAATATATTGCATATACAAACATTAATTAAATGCATATATTTATTTCTTTAATATGTACAATTAAATCAAAATTAAAGTTTTATATATACATATCGATCACAATTCAAATTTCATGTATATAATTACATTAAATCAAAATTATATATAAATTTAATATTTATCCCAATAAAAATTATTTAATAATAAATAATCTATCCTGAGATAAGGCATGCCACCACATATATAACAACTTGCGAGATGTGAACATAGCAAATTTGTTTTTAATTTCATTGAATTAGTCGAAAGTCTAAAACGTTGGCAATTTATATCTTTTAATTTATGCCACTAATAATTCCTTACCATAGAAGTTAACCATAGTTATTTGTAACTTGGTATCTTTTTCTTTATCAATGGTGATCCATTAGTCAAAAGGTGTGATTTTAGTTATATTGAGGGCTAATATAACCTAACTCTCCAATTTATATTTTGAGAATTTTAATTTTAATTTTAATTTTTTGGAAATTAAAATATTTGAAATTTAAGATTTTGAATTAATCTAAATTTATTGTTTGGATAATTTAAAATTTTGGATTTGAATATCAATTAATTCTAAGCTTTAATATATATACATATATATATATATTAAAAACTAATTATTTAGGAGAATTTTGAACATTGTTCTTTGAACCGGATTAGATGGATCAGTCGAACCGGGAGCCGGCTAGAGTATTAGTATGGAGAAAGGCATTAGACAGATTAATTGGGCAATTGAACCGAATGAATCAATTTTTTTATTTTATATAAATTTTATAATAATTTATTTAATAGAATCGACTGTACTAATCGAATTGAATTGATTGTATTTAAATAAATGGCCTTGCTTAGGTATTAATTAAAAGTCAAGGGTTTATAAATTAAATTTGTGAAAATTATGGTATGAATGAAAATTTTGAATATTTATATTGTATTAAATTAAATACATGAAGCTTCACCACTATTTACAAAATCGGATTGGACCAGTTGATCAGATCAACTGCACCGGGCATAAGTGGACTTACTTAGGTATAAATTAAAAGTCAAGGGCTTAAAATTAAAATTGTAGAAATTATGGTATAAATGAAAATTTTGAATATTTATATTTTATTAAATTAAATGCATGAAGTTTTGTTCTTGTTC
The DNA here is from genome assembly GCF_025698485.1 of Gossypium arboreum. NCBI lineage: Eukaryota > Viridiplantae > Streptophyta > Magnoliopsida > Malvales > Malvaceae > Gossypium > Gossypium arboreum. Next base: position 127,459,694 of record NC_069072.1, on the reverse strand, counting down.
TCAAAATTATATCAGACCGATATGGTCAAATCGATTAGATTGAAAATCGGCTGGGATATTAGTCTAGAATAAGGGGCCAGGTTGGTTGAACCGGTTTTATCTATCTTTAAATATTATTTTTTTTAATAATTTATTCAATCAAACCGATTGAATCGGTTGAATCGGTTGAACCAAAAATTGGTGGTTTGCCTCATTAGTCCACCGATCATATTCTAAAAATTTAAGCTTCTTTAATGATATATTTTAAATAAAATTAATCATTTATTATTTGAATTTTAAAGAAAGTGCGAAAAATAAATTTTAATCAATTTTAAATTTTAAAATCTAAAATTTAATTATTATAAAATTCAAATTAAATTTATCTAAATTCAAATACAACTTTTTTTTATTTAAGATTGAAACAAAGAATTTCAAATTTCAAATTTAAATCTAAAATTTTGACCCAAATTATACTTTCCAAGCAAAACATAAGGAAATTGATATCCACGTTTGTCATATAAAGATGAGATAGTATGAATAGGTATGGCCGGCAAAATGTTTGGGGTAATAGACATGGAAACATGTCAGCTTAAACGTAATAGTTCAGCTTAAGTGAAAATGTGTCGACTCAACATGCCATTATCACTTAAAATATCATATCATATTTATAACATATTGAGTATAGTTATTTGTAATTATACATTTTATAGGGATGAAAAATTCAAATCACTTAATAGATTTGAATTAATTTATTTTGAATGGAGTGAATTTTTTTTAAAAATAGATATGAGATAAGGTGGGTGAATTTTTTTTTCTTTTAGAAAGTGGGCCATATGGAACCGTTATGGTAGTTGCTTGCACTGCTTCACCCCGTTCTACTATATGAAATTACCAATTTATTCTTGTATATATATAACTATTAAAAGGGTAAAATGTAATTAATTATTATAGAAAATTCATATATTTTATACTTAAATATTTTTTTAAGAATTATGTTTAAATATTTACTCAACTTTAAAAAATTGAAAATATTAAAAAAAAAAAGCAAAAATTAAATTGAAGTGAAGTAGAGGTCGGGTGGGGTGAGGTGAATCCAACACCATGAAGGTGGTAGTGATTTTCAAGATTATATATCCATAACGAAGCAGGGCAAGTGGTGGAGTAGAAAGTGCTAATTGTGGAGTGGCGGTTTGTTATCCCTATATTTGTGGCATGCTTTGAGTAACCTTTATAATTTGTGGGTTCCACTTAATTGAGTGTAATTACATAATTTCAATTACACTTGTCGATTTTTAGGAGGACAGTGAGAATTGAATTAATTACAATAAAAATTACAAATAATTACATTCAAATCCAATTACTTTAACACTTTCTAAACATGACTGTACATAATTAAAATTTTAAAATTTACTTTTATATAGTAACAATATTTTTAATTTTAGGATATATATATTATTATTTTTAAATATAATTGTATGCTATTTTATTAATCTTGTTTAAATAATTTTAAAAACTTTATTAACAAGAGGTAATTTCCTACCTACTAAATAATTAATTAAATTACATAGTATACTAAATATAACTAAAGTACATATTATTAATTATTAATTATTTATACTTAGTTAAGGACTAATTGATGAGAACAAAGAGTATATGTTTAATGTTAAAAATAACTCAACAAATATGAAATGTTAGAGTAATTAGATAAAATGGCATATGTTGTTCATTTTCTTGTTATTTAGTAGTAATTGTATTGTCTAATACTTTTTAGACCAACATATTATATCGATGATTTGATTTTAAATTTTATTACTTGTTTAGAATTTCTTTTCTCAAGTATTATTCACAATTTTATAATAATTAATATTTTCTTTTGAAATTAAAATTATGAATTAGCATAACTACAATTTATACTATCAGATATGACATAGAAAATTATTATGTAATTGCATTTTATCACTTAAACACATTGGGAATTAAAATTTTTGTAATTACAAGAATACTTTGATAATTACAGTTTCATCCAATTACTATGTAATGTCTAAACACACTATTAATTTAATGCTACATCATTCAATTAAATCCTTTTCATAAAATTAATATTTTTCAACTATTATAAAAATAATTATTTTGCTATGTTGCCAACTAATAGTATTATCCCAACATTGTTGGAAGAGGCAATTACAAAAAAAAGGAAAGACTAATATTAATTAAGTCTTAATGAATGACTTGAAAATGGCTATAAATAAGACTAGGCCATGCAGCGTCAAGGACACAAAAGAAACACCAAGAATCTATCCATGGCTAAAGTTACTAACTCTTTCTTTGCTCTCCTTTTGATCTCTTCTCTTTTAATTGCTCCTTACTTATCCATCTCCGAGGCCGCTGACAACTCAGTTCCGATCGTGAATGGTCTCTCCTTGACTTTCTACAAAACTTCATGTCCAAAGCTCGAATCCATTATTAGAACTCAGCTGAAGAAGGTGTTCGACAACGACATTGGCCAAGCTGCTGGCTTGCTCCGCCTTCATTTCCATGATTGCTTTGTCCAGGTACGTTATAAAACCATGTAAACATCCGAAACAGCGGTTGAAACATGGATGCGTCGTTTTGATTCGTTTTGTCATTGATGTTTACTAGGGATGCGACGGATCTGTGTTGCTGGACGGATCGGCGAGCGGGCCGGGTGAGCAACAGGCTCCGCCGAACTTGAGCTTGAGGGCCAAGGCATTCGAGATCATCAATGACCTGCGCAACCGTGTCGAGAAAGCATGTGGAAGAGTGGTCTCTTGTTCTGATATCGTCGCGCTTGCTGCTCGTGACTCCGTTTACTTGGTATCATCAATCACTATTACTTTTTATGTCATTTTCATTCAGTCAAATTTTTATTATTATTTAAGTGCAAGCATTAAAAACACATTAATGAACAAAAACACAAAAAATCAATCTAAAAAACTTTAAAAAGTTAACGAATTTTTGTTGAATACATGCTTGGATTAATATTTAAAATAGTTAGTATACGATATTATTTTCTAATGATCTTCTAGCCTTCTAATTTAAGATTTTGATTTTTTTTTATCAATGAAAAATAATGGGTCATAACATCTAAATGTGTTGTAGAAATTAAACTACAAATATAAATGTCGATTGAATTTTAGCTCGATTGGTATAGACATTGTTGTTAATGTAGGAGGATATGGGTTTAAATGCATTGAAGCGTATTATCCTTCTATTTATGAGTTGAGGAAGAGCTATGAATAGTTTTAGATATTGTCTAAAAAAGAACAAATATGATCAAAACTTATAAAAGATTATTAAAAAAATATAAATATATAATTTAATAAAAATTAAACCTCTTTAATTCAATTTCAAACCATTTCACCCTATACCTTATCTCTGATATTGTATATATAAGAAAACACAATTGATTAATTTAGCCTACTTGTTGAAGGGGTAATTGGAAATTAAAACGCGGTGTGTGGGTGACTGGCATACCCTTAGCTAACTTTTTTTCTCACAATGGGGCCATAAGGTCTTAAATTGTACCAAATGGGCATTAATGGTCAATTTCTTGTTGTCATAAAGCCTAAATTTATTAAAGCCTAGGTGAAAGCTGTTGTACATGGGGACCTTTCATTTATAATAAATATGCATTTTGAGAAAAATATTATATTTAAAAGGTTTTCCAAAATATGTTTTTATATTATTAGATTGATATTAAAATAATATATTACTTTTATCAAAAATTTTAAATATTAAAAATATATTTTAGTATTATTGAAATTATATATTCACACCATACTTAAAATTATTTATAACTTTTACCTTCTATATTAATAATAATATCTATATCAATTAAATTAAAACTTAATCTACAATTACGAATTATATTTTAATTATATTATACCTAAAGTTGTTAGTTGTATGTTTGATTAAGTTAATAAGGTAATTTGCTGTCACCAATAGATATTTCATCAAAGTTGGAAGCATGTGTTATGTGAAATTTCCATGAAGCTCACCAACTCCTATAATATTTAACTTTTTATTCTTTTTAAAAGTCAAGCTATTATGTCATCGTCATGGAGCTTGAAATTTTGACTTAAAATCCCCCTATTTTGGTTTCACAGTCAGGTGGTCCAGACTATGGCATACCATTGGGAAGAAGAGATGGACTGACTTTCGCCACCGTAAACGCCACATTGCAGAACCTACCACCGCCCTTTGCCAACGCCACCACCATCCTTTCCATGCTCGCCACAAAAAACTTCGACCCCACCGACGTTGTAGCTCTCTCCGGCGGCCACACCATCGGCATCAGCCGTTGCACATCTTTCACCACCAGGCTCTACCCTACCCAAGACCCCACCATGGACAAAACCTTTGCCAACAATCTCAAGGTAATATGTCCCACGTTAAATTCAACCAACACAACGGTGATGGACATAAGGAGCCCCAACAAATTCGATAATAAGTATTACGTGGACCTGATGAACCGTCAAGGGCTGTTTACCTCGGATCAGGACTTGTACACTGATAGCAGGACGAGGGGGATTGTTACTAGCTTTGCCATTAATGAGACGCTCTTCTTCGAGAAGTTTGTGGTGTCGATGATAAAGATGGGACAGCTGAGTGTGTTGACTGGTAACAATGGCGAAATCCGTGCTAATTGCTCGGTGAGGAATGCTGATAATAAGTCGTACTTGGCGTCTGTGGCGGAAGAGCTGCCGGTGGAGGAAGCTTGGTCTGACCTTTAAACACTTAATAAGCTATTCAAGCATGTAACATGTTAACTATGTGACTGTTTAGCATTTAATGTATGACAGTGGGGGGACTGAGGTTTGTATTTTACCGTGTATGGGAGATTATGTTCTACAGTTTTTACTCGTTTTCGTTTCGGGTTTTATTGAAAGAAATTGCAGCCTTTTGCTCCTTTCTCTCTCTCCCTATATATAAGGTAAAAATAGTAAGGCTACAAAATAATAAGATAGCGACCCTTGATGTATTACGTATATCTTATGTTAATGTATATAATTAATTTTTAACAGTAAAAATAAATGAAAATTTTAACAAGATGACCAATTTATTCTTTAATTTAACATATAAAAATTAATTTTCCTATTTTTTATTAGAGGGCATTGGAAGGGAGGTGAAATAGAGAAATAACTTTTAAGAAATAAATGAACTCACTTTGTATTAAACTTTGTCTTCTTTCGTTCTCTTTTACTATGCTTCATCGCATACAACTATTTATATAGTAGTTGTAAGTGACTATTGGTTTCACCACATTCATGTATCCTAGTTAAGTACGTGCATGACTACTAGATCCACCTACTCTAAATACATTCATTAAACTAGATACATCAACTCTAATTCATTCATTAAATATAAGTACATGCAACAAGTAATGAGCAAGTATATTCTAGAATGTTACGAATTATATCCAACACTGACCCTTAATTTGAAATTTTCTAGATTACGCCAAGTTTTTCACGCATTTTTCGAAAACCTTCCACCTTAAGAGGTTTTGTAAAAATATCCGCCACTTGATCTCGAGTCTTCACAAACTGAAGCTAGACTTTTTTCTCGGCAATATGCTTCCTGATAAAATGATATCTTGTGTCTATATGTTTGCTTCCATTATAGAACACATGATTTTTCACGAGTGCTTGTGCAGACTTGTTATCAATGCAAATTTTGGTTGCTCCTTCTTGTGGAAAGTGAAGTTCTTTCAACAATTCTCTAAGCTAGATAGCATGAAAAGTACAAGAAGTTGCTACCACATATTCAGCCTTACAAGTTGAAAGTATAACAATGGGTTGTTTTTTAGAACTCCAAGAGATGTAACAATCTCCCAAGAAAAACATAAATCCAGTGGTGCTTTTTCAATCATCAATGTCACAGAAAAAATCACTATCACAAAATCCCATGAGTTGAAAGTCATGAGAAGATGAGTAGAATAACCCAAATTCAATTATACCTTTTAGGTAACGAAGAATCCTTTTAGTAGCCTTCATGTGAGTTGACGTAGGAGCTTCCATGTAGCGACTCACTACACTAACTGCTGATAGGATATTAGGCCTTATACATGTCAAGTATCTTAAACTTCCCACAAGACTTTTGAAAAGAATTGGAGCTTCCTTTGTTCCATCATCAAACTTTGTCAACTTCACTCCACACTTCATTGGTGTTTTAATAGGATTGCAATCAAGCATTTTGAATTTCTTCAACACTTGTTTTGCATAACCTTCTTGCGAGATGAACATGTTGTCATCCGTTTGTTTCACTTCTAGGCCCAAATAATAAAACATGAGCTCCACATCAGTCATCTCAAAATTAAGTGACATGTGCTACTTGAATTCTTCAATTAAATTCATATTGTCTCTTGTAAAGATCAAATCTTCCAGATAAAGACAAACTATCAAGATATCTCTACTACCATTTATCTTGACATAGAGTGCATGTTCATAAAGACACCTAACGAATCCATTGTCTCAAAAATACTTGTCAATATGGCTATACCACGCACCAGGTTCTTGTTTTAACATATATAGTGCTTTTTTCAACCTGAGGCATTTATCTTCTTGTCCTTGGACATTGTATCCCATGGGCTGCTTAATATAAACTTCTTCTTCCAGGAAACCATTAAGAATGCATATTTCACATCAAGCTGATGTATTTTTTACTTCATTTAAGGCACCAATAAAATAAGCAAACGAATTGTTTCTATTCGAGGAACGAGTGCAAAGACTTCATCATAATCAATCCCATACTTTTGCTTGTAGCCTTTAACAACAAGCCTTGCTTTGTACCTCACCACTTTACCACTTGCATTTTTCTTTTTCTTGGAAATCTTCTTGACCCTGATAGCTTCATGGCCTTTTGGAAGTTCAAATAACTCCCAAGTGTCATTTTTCTCAACGGATTTTATTTTTTCATCCATGGCTAGTATCCATCTTTCGTCCTTCATGACATCATTAAAGTTAAGTGGCTTACTATCTACAAATAGACAAAACAAATTATTAATAACTTCAGTATCATCATACAAGTCATAGATACTTCTTATTTTTCAAGGTCTTTCACTCGAGCTTTCTTCGGAAGTTGCTTCATGGATTGGAGCAGGTAAAGATGGAGGAGTCACGTCTTGTATTGATGCCATAGTTTCTTGTTCTTCCTTAAAATAAGGAAAAAATCATAAGATTGTTTTTCTTGTGCCTCCTCCAAATTGCTTGTTCATCGAACTCAACATCCCGGCTTATGATAATCCTTCCATTACATGGGTTGTACAACTTGTAGCCTTTGGAGTCTGAGTCATAGCCAATGAAAACTTATTTTGAACTTTTATCATTAAGCTCTAATCTATCTTGTTTGGATACATGTGCATATGCAATGCTACCAAACATCCGTAGATGTCTAACACTTGGCTTTCTTCCACTCCATGCTTCTTGAAGTGTTAGACCATTCACGTTCTTTTTTGGGGAGCGGTTGGACAAGTAAACTGCACAAGAAACAACTTCGGCTCCTTTGGGCATATTCTTTGCCTTCAACATTCATTTAGCCATGTTAAGAATAGTTCCATTTTTTCTTTTCACTACACCATTTTGTTGTAGTGATCTATGCACCGTTAAAGGACGATGAATTCCATGTAGTTTGCAAAAATCATTGAATTCATTGGAAGTGAATTCGCCTATTCTATTGGAACTTAAAGATTTTGTCTCATAGCCACTCTCCTTTTCAACAAGAACTTTAAAAATTTTAAATGCAACAAAGTCTTCAGATTTTTGCTTTAAGAAGTAAACCCAAGTCTTTCTACTATAATCATCAATAAAAAACAAAAAAATAATTTTACCAAATATGGAGTATTGATCGACCCACACACATCGTATGAACAAGTTGAAGAGCTTCGGTTGCTCTTGATGTTCTTTCTTTTGGAAAGCTTGATCTTGCTTGCTTGCTTAGGAGACATGCCTCACACAATTGATTAGGATGCCTAATGGTTGGAATTCCTTTAACCATCTTCTTTTCTCCAAGAGCTTTGAGTTTTCCAAAACTCAAGTGGCCAAATCTCATGTGCCAATACCATGCTTTATCCTTCACACTAGCCTTTAAGAACTTTGCTTCAATTGTCTTGAGGTTCAACATAAACATTCTATTCTTCGACATGGATACTTTAACAACCAAGTTGACATATTGATCTCTTAGCCAAAGGAAACAATCTTTCATGTGACTTCATAACCCCTTTCAAAGAGTTGTCCCAAACTCAAAATATCGCCTTTTAACTTAGGAACACAATACACATTAGTAATAAGGCTATGACCACCATCCTTTAGAGAAATTTGAATGGTACATTTCCCTTGGATTTGGACTTTTGAAAAGTCTCTAAATGAAACATTGCCTCAACTTTCTCATCAAGCTTCACAAAGGCCTCTTTGCATCCGTTCATGTGATTGCTTGCTCTATTATCAAGATACCATATGCTTGCATCATTACTTTCTTCATTCTTGGCTGCTAGCAAGAAAGTTGGTTCTTCCACATTTTGCTGATCTTTAATAATGTTAACCTTCTCTTCATTTTTGTTAGAATCATTTTGGCATTTCCAAGAAAAATGGCCAAATTTATAACAATTGTAACATTCAAAACTAGACTTGTCATACCTTATTTCATTCGATCTTCGATAATTATCTCTTCTTTTCCTCTCTCTCTTCCACGATTTCTAGTTGATAAGATCCTATTATCGTTGTTGCTATTTTCACGACCACCTTTTCCACGTCCTCACCCATGTCCACGGCCTCGACCTCTTTGGTTCTTTTTTTCTTTACAATCTTTCAAAGATACCTTAGCTTTGAGAGCTTATTCTAAGGACTCATCTTATCTCCTATTGAATTTGTCTTCTTGTGTTTGTAACTCACCCATTACTTGTTCAATAGTCATAGAGTCTAAATCTTTTGACTCAATGACACAAACCACATAATCAAACTTTGGAACCAAAGAAGGAAAGTTCTTTTCAATAACGGGAACATCTTCTAAGGTATCTCCATATCCCTTCATTTGATTAAAAATAGACAATACCCTAGAATAATAGTCCAAAATTGACTCGGATTCCTTCATCCACAAAACTTCAAACTCACCTTGTAATACTTAGAGTCAAACCTTCTTCACTTTGTCAACTCCTTTGAGAGAAATTTGAAAAATCTCCCATGCTTGCCGTGTTAGCATTAGCCACTTTCAAAAACATCGATTCATCCAACATTGATGGATGATGGTGAGGGCTTGTAGATCTTTTTTCCTTGTCCTTGCCAAGACATCCCTATCTTGTTGTGACAAATATGCCTAGTCTTGAGGAAAATCATAATCATTTTGTGTAATCTCCCAAACATCTTGTGAGCCAAATAGAGCCTCCATATGGAGGTACCAATTTTCATAGTTGTTTGTTGTAAGATGAGGAAATTAAAATGGAAACATTCCATTGTTGGCTATCTATTTTCACTATCGAATCAAGCTCTTGATACCACTTTATTGGAAGGAGGTGGAAGAAAAATAGCTTTTAGAAAAGAAATGAACTCACTTTGTATTAAACTTTGTCTTCTTTCGCTCTTTTTTACCATGCTTCATCATATACTACTATTTATATAGTAGCTGTAAGTGACTATTGGTTTCAACACATTCATGTATCCTAGTTAAGTACATGCATGAGTACTAGATACATCTACTCTAAATACATTCATTAAACTAGATACATCTACTCTAATACATTCATTAAATATAAGTACATGCACGTAATGAGCAAGTATATTCTAGAATGTTACAAGTTATATCCAACAGAGGGACCAAAATGCAGTTAAACAACTAGTACAAGAGTCTCCATGGTACTTTTACTTATATAATAAACATTGACTTCTAATATAATGGCCTCCATGGTACTTTTACCCTCGAATAATTCCATAATTTTCTTCTTTCTTTTCTTCATTTCAATTATTTCTTCATCCTTCCTCATCTTCATCTGCGGACTAATACTTCTTTTTCATCTGTTCGTCGACTGTCAATCATTTGTGTTTGTTTGTGTCCATTTTCAAACATTGGTGTCTTGAGCTTGTCCAATTTTTTTTGACATATTTTAGTGTGTCCCATATGTATGGCATACTTGCGATATGTCTGTGTTAGACACCCATACAACATTTGTAACACCAAAATAGGGATACGGAGTATTACCATACAACTATGAACATTTCATAACAATAGCATCCAATTCATCAAATTAATTAACAATATTCATAAATAATTCAAAATGAAGCAATACATACATTCACGGGTCTTAAATCAAATCCAATTCATCAAATTAATTAAAAATATTCATAAATAATTCAAAATGAAGCAAGACATACATTCACGGGTCTTAAATCAAACTTACGAGACCGTAAAATAGATTAGGAACAATCAGGGACCAATTCGGAACAAAATAGGATATTTAGGACAAAAATGAAAAATTTCCAAAACAGGGGTCACACGACCGTTTGTCCAGGCCGTATGACAGAGCTTAGATAGTGTGGCTCCAGACATGGCTGTGTGGTTAGCGCACATGCCTGTGTGTGATCTCGTACACCCGTGTATATGGGACACGTAACTTTTTGGCTTGGGTCATACGGCTGTGTCGCAAGCCATGTGTTAGCCTATGTCAGGCCATGTATATGGGCTAGGGACACACACTCGTGTGTGACACATGGCCGTGTGACAGCTCATGTCCTAGGCTGTGTGTACCCAAAAGTGACCAAAATCATGCTCATTGTTTTCAACCAATTTCATATGAACCTAGACCAATTCATAACACATGATCACAAGACTACAACCATACCTAAAAACAACCAAAACATGCCAATTCCAACCACCTAAGACTTTACCTATGCATTATGCATTTAAAATACAATATAGGACACATCTACATTCATTATCATAACTACTACATTCAAACAAACATACAAACGCAATTTATCATATTCCAACCACATCACCCTAAGTTTAAACATGACACTTACTATTCCATGGTCAAACACCCGAGCTTACTTTAGTTTAACAAGCATACCTTATAAGATTACCATTTCATAACATCAAACATGCTATAACACCACAAAAAGCTATGAAACATTACTACTTAATCATTTGCCCTATTAAATGCCATATAAGCCAAGTTGTTTACAAAATCTACCAAATGAGTCCTCGGGATAGTGTGATTCCTTGAGTTAATCCGATCTCCCAATCACAAAATGTAATCTAAAAAACAAAGGAAAAGGCACAAGTAAGCTTACTTGAAGCTTAGTAAGTTCACTAAATTAAACGATAAATCTTACCAAATTAAACATAACAGATCAAATTTTAAGATTAAATAACAAAGTTCCTGTTAATCACAACTCACAACAAGTAAGTATTTCAAAGTGCATTAATTCACATCATCACCTCAGTCAATGTATTAATAAGATATCAACTCAGGTAATCAGAGGGTATCACTCATTCGAGCTAATTTTAGAGTTTTGACTGACTCACGATGTTGTTCACACAAGCTGTAGAGAATCAGCAACAAATGCAGGATATCAAGCCATCGTTACGGTCTGTATCACTAGTACATAGTACCTGCTAAGTAATCAATGACTCAAGATGCTGCTCACACAAGCTGTAGAGAATCTGCAACAAATGCAGGATATTAACCATCGCTACGATCTGTATCACTGGCTAAAGGCCTGATAGTTAATATCCATTTTCATTTATCATGAATTCTCCAATTAGTCCATAGTTAAGTATATCATTGAATATAGTTATAATAAACACATAATATATACATTTATAATATAGAGTATGAAACTTACAAGACTAATTTGCAGTAACGACTCAAGTATAAGGACTACTCCGCAACCTTTTCTTTTTCACGATCGTCAACACGTTCTTGATCTAAAATAATAGTTTCATTCAATTGACTAAATAAACAGCAAAATTAAGCCAATTTATGCAATTAATTCATTTTTGAATTTTTTACAAATTTACCCTCAACATTTCATTTTTATTCAATTTAGTCCTTTGGCCCAAAATTCACAATTAAACCAATTTTATTCAAAACCCATCCTAGCAAAATGTCAAAAATCCCAAATTCAGCCTATATTTTTGATTAATTTACAAAAAGTCCTTGAAAGTTTATCACTTTAACAATTTAATATTTAAATGTTAAAATTATCAAAAATTACTTTACAAAATAGTCTTAACTAACAACCAAACTCAATAATATTCCATCAAACTTTTAAAAAAACCCAAACACATCAATGGAATAATCTAAAATGTTTTTACAAATTAGTCGCCGGATTAGCTAGATTAAGGTAATACGAGCTCAAAAACATAAAATTACTAGAAAAAGGCTAGGATTTACTTACAAATCAAAGCTTCAAAGTTGAACTATGAAACCCTAGTTTCCCTTATGTTTCATGGAGAAGATGAGTGATTTTCAACAAAATAACATCCTTTCTTCATTTAAATTTAATATATATTCTTACGTATTTTTGTAATTTTAAGTCTTTCCTAATTAAGCTTTAATTAATCATTATTAAAATTAATTAAGCTTATCCACATGTAATAGAAATCATGCTAATTCGCTAACTTAACCTCTATTGGTTAAATTATTCATTTAGTCCATTTAATTAAATAAACTCAACTTTTGGAACTTTTACAATTTAGTCCTTTTACATATTAAACTATCTAAGCGATAAAATTTCCTAACCAAAATTTAATACGACCTTAAAGACCTCATAAATATTAGTTAAATAATATTTATGAATTATTACGTAGGAATTGTGGTCTCAAAACTACTATTTTCGACACTTAGAAATCGGGTTGTTACAACATCGATATAAGAAAAGAAAATTACCACTTAATCCTTTTCTTTGATCACATTTTGATTTTTTTAGTGGTCAAAATATTTTAACTTTTAACCTCTTACTTTTTAAATTTTGAAAAATATATATTATAAAAACTTCAATAAAGTAAAATTTAAATATATATTTTTAAAATTTATTTAATTAAAATATTTAAAATAATTGAAGTTGAAATTTAAAAGTTTTACCTAAAATATCTACTATGACATTTTTACTAAGAAAAGAGAAGTTTTAATACATGTGTTTTACACTATGATATTGTAAAATCACAATTGTAAGTTTATTTTATTTTATTATAAAATATAAAACAATAATCATGCTCGACAAATAATTCTCTACATTTTCATGTCTGACATTTTCCTCTCAAATGATTACAATTTTTTATATTATTATTTATTTATAGATCACTTATTCAAGAACTACCATAAATGTTTTTTTTTAAAGTGCGGATGTTACAATTTCAACTTGCTTCAGAACTGGGTTTTCTACAAGTCATGGTGGAGGGGGATTTGTCTATTGTCATTAATAACCTCATCAAAGCTTTTTTTACTACCTTAAGGATCAATGTTTACATCTTTGATGCTAAGCATTTGACCGACACATTCGAAAAAATGGATTTCCAGATTCACACACTGGAGTGGTAATAGCTTGCCTATGAATTGGAGAAGGAAAGAGAACGACTCGATGAGGATATTATCTAGATTGAGGAGATCTATGCTAATCTTGAAATTGTTATAGTAGAATATTGTGTTGGAAAATCAGGTTTCGAAAATGCAATGGAAAATAGATTTGAAGAAAAATCAGAGTTTTAAATTTTTTCCAAAACTAGAACTTGGTCAGGTTATCTAGAGTAATAAACCTTAATCAAAATTGTATATTTCTTGTTCATCTAGGATGAACGCTTCGACCGAGTAGTCTTCCCTGCTATCCTCAAGCTCATGTCTATCGAATGTGGGCTCACTTCGAATCAGAAAATTTTCCACAAAATTACCAGTGAAGTAATTTCACAATTTCTCTAAATTTTGGGGTTAAGTTGTAAATAAGAAAAATTTCTTTAGAAATTTTCTGAAATAATTTCTTCAGAGAAATTTCTCTTTACAACTTTTTCATGAATTCAAGTGTGTATAAAATAATGACCCAATGCTCTCTTTATATAGAGAGAGTTTACAAAGTTCAATTATGATTAAAGTTAATCATTTTAATATTAAATTAATATAATACTTATCAAGATAAATATTAGATTTAATTTAATATTAAATCTATTAAATTAATAGAATAATTATCGCAAGATAATTATTAAATTTAATTTAATTTTAAGATAGTTACTTTAATATTAAATTAATAAAATACTATTAAGATATGTATTAAATTTAATTTAATATTAAATTTATTAAAATAATATTAATTTTAGAATAGTTAATTTGAAATCAAAGTATTCGGTAGAGTCTTAGTAAGAGTATTATTCCTCCACTGCTCAACTGCCAAGGACCACCCATCAGCCACCGGAATGCCACCATCAGCACAGTCATGTCTGGTGGTGCATGCACGGCACCCGAGCTGGTTCGATTACTGTTGATCCGATCTGGTCCAACCACCGATTTCTTTTCAAGATAGACGGGTCCATTTTCGTTTGCCTTCTTAACCTCTTCAAGATAGGCAGAGCAATTCCTCTTCCAGTGTCTGGCCTTACCACAATGGAAACATTTTTCTTCCTTAGCAATTCCTCCTTTAGGTTTCAATGCAACTTTTCTTTTGTTAGGCCTGGCCTTACCATTTTCCTTAGGCTTTGCCTTAGCTTTGGTCTTTCTTTTTCCCTTGTCTTTGCGAACCATCAAAATGGGCTTAGTTCAGCCTTTTTCATGTTACTTTTAGCAATTTGTAATATATTGAGCAACTGTGGCAAAGTCTTATTAACCTCATTCATGTTGAAATTAACGACAAATTGGCTAAAACTATCTAGCAACAATTGCGTGACGACATCGGTGGCTAACTCCACACCTAGAGGGAATCTTAGTTTTTCAAGGCTTTTAATATAGCCTATCATCTTAAGAACGTGAGTTCCCATAGGAGTTCCCTCCACCATTTTGCATCGAAGTAAAGCTTTAGAGGTCTCACACCTTTCTTGACGTCTTGCCCCTCATATAATTCCTTGAGGTGCTAGATCATATAATAGGAAATCATATCCTTATTTTGCTTTTGAAGCTCAAGAGTCATGATGGCAAGCATTAGACATCCTATGTCTAACATGTCATCAAGATGCTTCTCATAAGCATCCTTGTCAGCTTTAGAGGCATTAGGTGTTGGTTCATAAGGAACGGATTCTTCAATGACATAATTTCTGTTCTTGTTTGAGAACAATCCTCAAGCTACGGGACCAATCAAAGAAGTTCAAGTCATTCAACTTGTCCTTCTCAATGACCGATCACAATGATAAAGAACTTGTGTTGTTTGCCATTATTAATCTACAATAATAAAATATGCTTATGAGTACATTTACCAAGTTTATTATAATCATTAAAAGACTTTATTAAATAAGGCTCCCACTATTTTATTTCAAAATTAATAACCCTCATATTTTAATTTTGGAAAGACTTTCTCTAAAGTTTTCTAGTGTGTAAGGATCCATATTTCTCCTATTCTTAAGTCATCTTCGGCTTTACTCTCAAGATTATGGTTATTTAGGTAAACAACACCTGCTAATTGCATCACATGTAACTCCTTTATTTTTTTCCAATCATCTTATGATTTATCCAAATCTCTTGCCTCTAGGTATATAATCCTATTTAAGTAACCTAATTAAGTTATTAACCAATATCATAACTGGTGAATATCACTTGCATATTCTTTGCGTTTGACCAAGATAGATATATGAACTTCGCTTTAGCAGAACCCACATTGTATTGATCAAGGCTTTAACGACGATAAATATTGGAAGGAAATCTTAACTTTATATTTTATTGAGGGGTTTTTACATTAAATTAATCTCACCATTAATGGTCAACATTTTTCCATTTAATCCTTTAATTAATCTTATCAATATCCTATAACATGCATGCTAACACATCATCAATTGTATCATATACAAGAAAAATGTTAAGTATTAAATAAATGTAATGGTTATAGCCCATAAAACTAAGGTTATTCCTCCTAAGCCAATGGGAAAACCGTAGGGAATCTAAGGGTTTATGTCGCTTCTCAAGCTCCTTTTCCACTTTAGGTAGCCCAACCTTCTTTTCCTTTAGTTCGTATCAACTTATACAATTTACAATTATAGAAACTCGTTTTAAATATGAGGGAGTAAGATGGGAAGAGAAGTACAAGAGAAATATAAAAAGGCATGACACACAGGCCGTATTTATAAAATTACAACATTTGAAAATAATAAATTAAATGGGTTATCGGGCTATAACCATGCATTTCCAAACACCATGCATATCAAACATAGTATATAACATGTATCTCATACAATCACATCAACCAATAAATTTATTCCTAAATCCATATCGTACAAGTGGCTCTGATACCACTGTTGGGACAGCCAGTACGCCCCGTGATGCAGTGGAAAAAGTATTATGGTGATCCACAGCCAATGATCCATATATGAGGAACGAATCAGGTTGAAATAAGGTTGAAAATATACCCTTTTTACTGAAAACATTGAAAGGATGCTGCTGATTCGATGTCGATTCCAAGCCATAATGAAAACGTCTCGGTCTCCATGTAGTCCACCTCATAAAAAATGAACAACCACTTGCTCTTGAACTTTTCAGAGAGAATTAAAAACAATTGCTAGACCTTTTAAATTATTAAGTTGGTAAGCCTAACACACTAATGGATTATCATCCTTTTATCTTCTTTAATATCACATATTAAAAAGGAAAATCAAGATTATTCTCTTATCAATAGAGAACGCAAATGGATAGTTAGAAAAAGGAATTATATTCTTTCCAAAAAAATATAGGATTTTCCCCTTTTAATAGATAATGCAAATGAAAAGTTAGAAAAAAGGAATTATATTCTTTTCAAAAGAATATTAATTTTCATGTCTTTTATATTTTGACTGAAATTAATGAATATAATTGTTTATATTAATATATTAGGTAAAATATATACAATAAATATTTTGTATGAGTCTAATTCATATATTAATTTCCATATCTTTTATATTTTGACCAAAACTAATTAATATAACTATTTCTATTAATAAATTCAGTAAAATATATACAATTAATATTTTGTATGAATCAAATTCATATATTAATTTTTTCTATGTTCTCTATATGTGTACAATAAATTTGTAAATATAATGTGTTTAATATTTAACTATCAAATTAAATTAATTCAACAATTAATTTAATTCATATGACAACTAAATACAATACCAAATGTATTTGGATTCAGTTCATTTTAACTATAGGGTGTGACCTTCTAGGCTCTTGTAACGTTGGTAATAATACTAGAACGTTTCTAACATTATAAGCAATGAGTGATATCCAGCGATGAATCATTGCCACCCAAGTTAGAAGAAGTCGTGATTCGACATAACCTTTCTGTGCTAGTCTTTTCATGTATTATATAATTTTATCCTTAATATCTAGATTGGACACAAATCACGAAATATTCACACTTGTATAGTCCAATCTCATATTTCTTAATTTTCTGAACAGAATACAATAAACAAGTAAGTGTGATATCTCATATAAACTTATTCCAGCATGACCATGCATTTTTAGTCTCACTCTATCAAGAGGCCTAAGATATTGCTCCCATTATGTAGGAGGGATAAATCCTATCTTGACAAACAATATCCCACTACATGGATTGTGGTATATTTAACATCAGTCTTTAGTACAACCTATTATGATTGAATTTTTGACTGTATCAAAATATACAACTCACGATGCTGGGACAATGATGACCTCAAGCCTAAGGATCATATACATAGTTATCACTATGAGTAATATTGTGACTATTACATAATAATCCAAGAAACATACTCATAGCGGGTCAGTCCAATATGTTGTGTTCTCTAACTCATACTCATGTATTGATTTTCACATCCCTATGTCAATTACAATTCTTTGTCATCAATCAACTACACATTAGCCTCAATGCATTATTGTTGTCCAAGCCCACAATAATAGTTGACTAAAGACCTTTTTAAGAATTATCATATTTTCTTATTATTTTATTACAGTTTAGTTTATTTATATACATAGAAAAGAAACTGAAATAATGATGGAAATGCCTTATATTAATAAATAAGGTAAAATGAGTATATGATTACAATCATCTCATGATTGGTCTTTGGGCATACTCTACCACTAGTAACTCCCTTTTTAGCAACTAGTCTTAATTTACACATTTTAACCTCTACTTTAAACAATATTCCAAATTAGTCTCTATTAATTTTTACTCATGCCCCAATTATTAATACCATTATTATTAAATATTATTATTATTATTTTTAATATTATTAGCTAATTATTTATTTTATCTTATTTCAGCTTTTACAACACAAAACCTGATTTTTCTCTCTAGCTCACAATCTAATGGCCATTTCTACTAACCTGGTTTTCAGGATGTGACATGTTCACTCAATACAATAGTATTTTATCTCATTGTTACCATTGTGTCTTCTTAATGATTAATATGATCACTTTTAACAAATGACGGTGATAAATCGCTTGTTCGAGAATAAGCAACCCATGACCACGTTCTATATTTATCAATCCACACAAAGCCAATGAAAAGATATTGTTAACTCTTTAATTGAGCTATGAATTCCATTTTTGCTAGTAAAGCCATGCCATACACAAATCATGTACCTAACATACCAGCTATGGGCTCGATCATCTTTAGAGTATAAGTCTCCATTTATATCAAAACACATGAGTTACATATGCATGGTCAATGACTAACTCAAGATTTAGGTAAACCACACCATTAACGTCACAAATGAATTAATTTACAAATGGATTCAGAATTAATTCATCTTGGGTCCAGTCCGATGTATCATTCTTCCAATGAATATATCTATGTTTCTACCCGTGGAGTCAATTGCTTCGATGGCCAGGACTAGCCATCTCCCGAATTTGAATTGTAGATGACATAAAATCTTTCTACGTATTTGAATTAAATGTAATAATCTTTCTACGTATTTGAATTAAATGTTCACTTTGATTCTTTTACAGGATTATGGACTCATTTAGATTATCTACTGATGTAAGTTATCTTTCTGGCAATATAAATGTTCTTAAAGTACCACTTATCATCAGTTTGAACTTAGACAATCAATGAGTTAATATTTGCTTATCACAATTTTGCTATCATGCAAAACATGAAACACAAAAATACAAAAGACATAATAGTGAAATGTGAAATTAACTTTATTTATTTATTCATTGTTCAAATACATAGAAAACAATTACATGTTTACTGTAATATGGGTACATTTCCTAACAATCTCCCCTTACCCTAGCGAAGTAAAAGTGTCATGTTTTGCATTCTCATATCTTCGACGTGTATGTTAAAACTTCTAGTTACAAGAGTCTTAGCAAATGAATCCGCAAGGTTATATTCAGAATCTACTTTCACCACATGTACTATTCCTTTGGCTAAACATATATCTGGACGTGCCCAAAGCATAGCATACATAAATCTTCCAACTACCAAAGCATATGGAACCCTACTTATATGCTCTCTTTCTTTTCGCTGTCTTAAGACAATCATCCAAAGAAATATGAAAACCTGAAGTAGTCGGTTGAGACCTGGCTTCGCATCAGTCATTGTAAACTGTTCCAGTACCTTATCGATGTATGAAGCTTGTGATAAAGCTATCATTTTATTCTTTCAATCATTAAGAATTTGAATTCTAAGAATATAACTAGTTTCACCCTAAGTCTTTCATGCTAAACTGGTGAGATAACCTTAACTTAATAGATGACAATTCTCCTACATTATTTCTAATAAGTAGAATAACCTTAACTTTCCTTTCCATATTTCTTTTCTTTTTGTAGATCTAGTTACATCCTGTGGGCTTAATCCCAACCAGTAAATCTACAAGTTCCCACACCATATTGGATTCCAAAGAATCTATCTCAACATCCATAACCTATTTCTAGAGCTTAGAATCAACGTCATGCATAGCCTCCTCGTAAGTGAGTGGATCATCATCCTCATAATTGCTGTCGCATTATAAACACTACTATCATAGATGAAGAAGTCTGGCTTCTTAGAAACTCTCCCACTACATGGATTCCCTTATGTTGTTGATTGTTTGTAGGTTTTTCCATAACTTTCTCAAGAATTGAACTTGGTTATTGTTCTACAACTCATGAAAGTTCCTCAAGTACCACTTTACTTCAAAGCTTAAAGTTATCTATGTAGCGTTCCTTAATGAAAGTAGCATGAGTAGAAAGTTTAATCATAGTATCTTTCAGATTATGGAATAATCCTCCTTTTGTTCCTTTCGAATATCCTACCCATAATCTATCACCGGAATAGAGTTATGAAGTATTGCCGAATGAGTCAAAAGCTTTTATAACAAATAACATTCAATCTATTAATTAAATTCCATAAATGCATATAATATTCATAATGAAATAAAACATCGAATTACGGGCCTTAAATTGAGCTTTCGAAGTCCTAAAAGTAAGTTAAGGCATTCAGGGACCAAATCGAAATAAATTAGAATATTCAAGGAAAATAAAAATTCAAAACAGAGGTCACACAACTGTGTGACATGATCTAGACCGTGTGGTGCTGGGCACGGTCGTGTCACTACCCGTGTGCCAGGCCGTGTATCTTTCAAAATGACGCTACATGGTTGTGTCGCCAGCCATGTGTTAGCTCGTGTAACAATTGATGTTGGGTCACACGGCTGTGTCGTAGGCTGTGTGTCAGCCTGTGTGAAAACTGCATTTATACACGCTCAGGGCATACCCCCTTGTGTGACATACGACCGTGTGACAGCTCGTGTCCCAAGCCATATGTACCCATAATTGGCCTAAATCATGCTCAATTTTTCCCATTTGGTTAAATATCTAAACACATTCAAATACACAACTTTATAAGCCAACAACCACCTTTCAAGATACTTAAACATGTCAAAGAAATCAACCTATGTACCTAACCACTGTGCCATCATTGACACCACAATACATTTCATGACATTTCACATTCAAAGTTGCATATACAAGACACAATTTGCACATCATAATCATCTGTTTAACTTCATGCCATAGTTCAACTTAATGTCAAAATATTTCATTCTTGACCAACAAGCTCTTAGGTAAAACGTACATATTTCGATTTATTGTTCAAACACACATCACAAGCTGAAGTATAGCTTACTTAAAACTAGGAACTAATATCACCTATACAAAAAAAGGTCCTACTACATGCCATATATACCAAACCAAATTCAAAGTCTACCAAGGATATCTAAATAGTGTGAATTCTTATGTTGATCAAATCTTCAGAGCCCACAGAATGTAATCTAAAAAAATGAACTGAATACAGGTAAGCTTGAATAAATCCTAGTAAATTCGTTTAATTAATCGATATACTTTTCCAACTAAACATAATAATAAACTTGTAACTAAACAATGAAATTCTCGTAAATTGTAACTTTCATCAGATAAGTGATAATTAGTACAGTATTCAGTATTTGTTTTTGAATCATCAATAAAATGAGATTTATTTGGCATAATCAGTGGATAATGCTCGTTTGAAAAACTTTTAGTAGAATCAATGGGTATATAACGCCTTAAATAATTCAATTTTGCTTCTGTGAGTATCTAACATTAATATGTATCCGCTTCAGTGGTTGAATGTTCTGGGAGTGTATGGGAGGTCTTGGGTTCAAGTCCCACTTCTGTCAATTTTGTTAACTTTTGGATCTAAGCCTTATCCTAGTTTAGTGGGCTTATATTTAATTTCTTGTAAATTCATATCAGAATGAGCCTGCTGGTTCAAGTGGTAAGGGGGTTGTTATGTTGGAGGTCTTGTGTTCGAATCCCTGCGGGAGCGTGGGTATTGTTTTTGTTCGGTTATCTGGTAGAATTTCGGTTGAACTAAAATTCTGAGGAAGTTGTGAGTAGTGGGTAAGTGGGAAGAAAATAAGGGATTTTGATAAAATATCCTTCATTTTCTCCCTTTCAAATTTTAATCATTTTTTTCTCCTCTTTTTGAATTGGCGTCAGTTTGTGCTTCTTTTTAAAGTTTTTGTCAATTTTATTTTTGTTCCTCCATTTTGTGGTGTGAGTTTTGCTTTTCTATTCCGTTTGATTTCCTTTTTTCGTTACTATTGTTTTTCACGCAGTTTCGGTAAGCTTTCTGTTCTATTTTTCGATAGTAGCATAGCGTTTATTGTGGGAATCTGATTTTTACGAACTGATGTATAGGTGAATGCGGTGAATCTGTGGTTGTCGCTTCAACGATTTAACTTGGTGTGTAGACATTTTTACGGGGGTAAATTTTAAGCATTGCTCGGTTTTAGGTTTGTTGATTTCGTAGATCGTTGCTAATAGGGCAATGGAATTCTATTTTTAGGTGCTGAAGGTCTTGGAAGTGTTTTTACATTAAAACGATACTAGATGTGTACCCAAAATGTAGAAAATGAGGCTTTGGCAAAAGCTAAAAAATGATTCTATCGATGTCACATCAACGTCTGGTCGCTTGTGTGGATGGCCATGTACGAGACACGGCCATATGGTCGATGAAGGTATGGCCGTGCATAGAACATGGCCGTGTGGTGGCTTGAGTGTGGCCGTGTGGGCCACTAGGGCTAGGCCAAGTTGGGCTTGTGGGTCACACGGGCTTGTGAATTTTTGGGCTAGGCCGTGTGGGCCACACGGGTGAAGGCCAATCTGGGTGTTGGGCCCACATGGGTAAACCACACGAGCGTGTGGGTCTGCAACTCTAAAATTTTCCCTAGGGTTGCACGGGTCACTCCGATCACCTGTGGGCCTACTATAGGGTCCATAAGAGCTAACTAAACCCTAGTTTGTATGCTATGATATTCTGATAGTCTAATCTGAGTAGTATATTAAATGTATGCTTGTCTGTACTGTTATCTGTATATAAGCATACCGATCATGTTTAATCTATTATACTGTTTATAAAAATTCTGTATCTTTGACTGGGGTGGGATTTATATATATATGGAGAAAGTGTTTTGTACGGCGTATGTTGCCTATATTTTGACAGCTTGGCTGCATATTTTCTGATATGTGTCTTAATGACACAATGTGGTGTGTAGGGATGAATGGGTGTTTTAAACCCCACATGGTGTGATGAGATGGTCAGAGTTGGTGTGTAGAGGATTGGGGTAGGGTTTTGGCATATCTGATATCTCAATCTAAATCTGAATCTGAAACTGAGTCTGTATCTGTTCCTGTTTGTGTATATAGTTCTGTATTTTGACAAATTAATTAATTAAATAACATTATCAGTTTATTCGTGAACGAACACGTGGTATTGAACTTGAATGTTATCAAGTCAACACCGTTTTCAAAACCCATTACTTGTGACATCACCAGATTTGGCCATAACACTTAGGTTGGGTTTGGGGTGTTACATTTAGTGGCATCAGAGCCAGGTTGTAAAACTCGGGCTGTGAATTTTGTGTTTCAAAATGATATTTCAAAAAGAATTGGTTTTCAAATATTTTTGGATAAATTGAGAAGTATGTGGTACACCGAGTCTTCAGCGCTGATCCTGTAAGTATTTCTGAAATTTTGATAAAAAACTTTGAAACACTGTTGTTAGTACTTTCTGAAACTGTATTGACTAGTTAGAGACTGAAACCTTTGGAAACAATTCTGAACTTCTAATAATTTATGCATAAAACATCTGCTAATAAATACTGAAACTAATTCATAAAATTTTTAATGTAGATAAAACTCGAAATATACAACAAGCACTCGTGGAACTCGTAGACGTAGTATTCGACACCGTAATAGAGGCCGTAGGGGGCTCGAGCTGAGTCTTTCTCTCTGGGCAGTATGCCGAACTTAGATATGAGTGAGACATTGATTTTGCCTGCTACTAAGACTGGGTCTCAAAGTCCCCCGGTTAGGGACGACACACTGTTCCAAGCCATGCTGAGGATTTTGGAAAAGGTCACTAGACCCCATTCTGGAGTTGAGTGCCGAGGGTCGGTAACTGAACAACTCTGGTCTAATGGTACTGAGCTGTTTAGGGGTGTCACTGGAGTCGCCCCTAACGTGACTGATTATTGGTTGGAGGCCACCGAGAGGATCATGAATGATCTAGACTGTACTCTTGAGTAAAAACTGAAGGGTGCAATCTCTTTGCTTCGCGATGAGGCTTATCAGTGGTGGTTGACAGTTGAGGAGGGTACTCAGCTTTTAAGACCACCTTTCAGAGTAAGAACGTGGGTGCGAGTTATGTGGATGCACGTAGGAATGAGTTCATGAATATTATGCAAGGCGATAGATTTGTGGCTGAGTATGAGGCCGGGTTTCTGAGGCTGAGCCGCTATGCTTGAGATATAGTGGCATCTGGGTATGAGAGGTGCGTCTACTTTGAGGACGGTTTGAGGGATAACTTTAGTGTTTTTAATGCTCCACAGAAGGAGCTGGAGTTTGCGATTCTAGTTGAGAAGGCGAATATCGAAGAGGATGTTAAGCGCGTGGAGCACCAGAATAGGGATTGAGAGAAAGGAAAGAATAAGAAGGATTCAGAGCCCTCAAGTTCTATTCAAAGGCCTAAGAAAAAGGCCAGATCTGATGGGCCAGTTAGAGTAGGGGCTCCTGTTGCTCCTACTGGGATTCAACTGTGTGGTGATTGTGGAAAGCGCCATCCGGACGAGTGTTGGAGGAGGATAGAGGCATGTCTAAGGTGTGAGTCATTAGAGCACCATATTCGAGAGTGTCCACAAAGGGCTGATCAGATGCAAGCTTCGGGACTAGGTTTTGTGTAGCCTCAGAGGGCAGTTCGGCAGCCACCTAGGGGTCATGGACAGGCTAGGGATGGTAGTGGTATGGGTCGTGGGAAAAGGGCACTGAGTAGAGGTGCTGGTCAGATTGAGGTGAGGCAGCCTGTATTGGTTTATATTGCACGACGTCGAGAGGATAGAGATGCTCTTGATGTCATCACCGATATGTTCCTTATATTTGATGTGCCTTATTCTTCTTTGATAAACATAGGTTCTATTCAATTCTATGTAGCTAGCACTGTATCTGAAACCTAGGAACTCCTATTGAGAGTACTTCTAGTGAGATTACTGTACTAAGTCTGTTGGGGTAGTTTGTTTGGGTTAGTAAACTGTATAGGGATGTTACATTAGTGGTACAAGGGGCTGTCTTTTTGACAAATATGATGGAGCTTTCGTTTAGGGAGTTCGATTTAATTTTGGGTATAGACTGGTTGGTTAAACACCAAGCCAATTTAGACTGCGCATCTAAGAGGGTCATTTTGAGGACCAATAATGATATAGAGGTGGTTGTGATTGGTGAGCATTGAAATTATTTGTCCAATGTGATCTCCGCTCTTGTGGCTAAAAAACTGGTTCGAAAAAGGTATGAGGCATACTTGGCTTACGTCAGTGTTTTTGATTCTGGGGACTCTTCTATTGGGGATATCAGAACGGTGAGGATTTTCTGAATGTCTTCCCTGATGAGTTACTAGGTTTACCTCCGAATCGAGAGGTTGAGTTTGGAATTGAGCTCATTCCAGGTATAGCTTTAGTGTCTATTGCTCTATACTGAATGGCATTGAAGGAGCTTACAAAGCTTAAGGCTTAACTACAAGAACTTCTGGATCATGGTTTCATCCATCCTAGTGTGTCTCCGTAGGGGCATTAGTTCTATTTGTTAATAAGAAGGATGAGACCATGAGGATGTGCATCGATTATCAGCAGTTGAATAAGTTGACTGTGAAGAATAAGTATCCACTTCCAAGGATCAATGACTTGTTTGATCAGTTTCGAGGGGCTTCAGTGTTCTCTAAGATAGATCTTTGTTCTGGGTATTATCAGTTGAGGGTTAAAGAAGAGGATGTTCATAAGACTGCATTTAGGACTTGTTATGGATATTACGAGTTCCTAGTTATACTTTTTGGTATGACGAATGCTCCAGCTGCATTCATGGATCAGATGAACTAGGTTTTTTAGCCATATTTTGATCAGTTCGTCGTGGTCTTCATTGACGATATTCTGTTGTACTCTAAGATCGAGGATGAGCATGATAAGCATCTTAGATTAGTGCTTCAGATTCTACGTGAGAAACAACTTTACGTTAAGTTGAGCAAATGTGATGTTCTGGTTGCGTGAAGTGACATTTTTGGGGTATGTCATTTTTGTTGAGGGGATCCGTGTTGATCGAAGAAGATAGAGGCTGTGTTGGATTGGAAACAGCCTAAAAACATATCTAAGATCCGTATTTTTCTAGGTTTGGTTGGATATTATCGGCGGTTTGTCGAGGGGTTCTCTCTAATTGTAGCTCCTTTGACTAAGCTTCTGCTTAAGAGTGTTCCGTTTGTCTAGGCTGATACGCAGTAATCGAGCTTCGAGAAGCTCAAGCCTGTTCTAACTCAGGCTCCTGTTTTGATACAGCCTGAATCCGGTAAGGAGTTTTTGGTCTTTAGTGATGCTTCGTATGTCAGTTTGGGATGTGTATTGATGCAAGATGGAAAGGTTATGGCTTATACGTCCTATCAGCTTAATACACAAGAAGGGAACTATCCGATGCATGATCTCGAGTTGGCTGTTGTGGTCTTTGCGTTAAAAATCTTAAGGCATTATCTATATGGTGAGAGATGTATCATCTACACCGATCACAAGAGTCTCAAGTACCTCCTTACTTAGAAGGAGTTAAATCTTAGACAACACCAATGGATTGAATTGCTGAAGCATTATGACCACATGATAGAGTACCATATTGGTAAGGCCAACATGGTGGCCGATGCTCTAAGTCGTAGGCGATGACGGATTTGAGAGCGATGTTCGCTCGACTTAGTTTATTTGATGATGGGAGTCTGTTAGTTGAGTTGCAAGTTAAGCGACTTGGATTGATCAGATTTAAGTTAAGCAGTTGGGGGATGAGTCTCTGGGTCTGCAGTTTCGTCAGATTGAAAGTGGAAGTACTTCAGATTTTGTGCTGAATAGTGATGGTGTTTTGTGTTTTCGAGGTCAGACCTGTGTGCCAAATGACTCTAATTTAAGGCAGTCGATTCTGAGAGAGGTGTATAGTAGCCCTTATTCTATGCATCCCAGTGGTAATAAAATGTATTGCGACCCTCGTGAGTTGTATTGGTGGCCAGGGTTGAAGCATGAAGTTACTGATTTTGTTACTTGTTGTCTGATGTGTCAGCAAGTTAAGGCTGAGCACCAATTGCCGTTAGGTTACTACAACTTGTTAAGATTC
This sequence comes from Gossypium arboreum, assembly GCF_025698485.1. NCBI lineage: Eukaryota > Viridiplantae > Streptophyta > Magnoliopsida > Malvales > Malvaceae > Gossypium > Gossypium arboreum. The sequence continues at coordinate 127,432,417 of NC_069072.1, read as the reverse complement.
CTTATGGAAATGGGAACGAGTAATGATAGACTTTGTTAGTGGGTTTCCCTTGACACTCACTAAGAAGGATTCTGTTTGAGTCATTGTGGATCGATTGACAAAGTTTGCTCACTTCATTCTAGTTCAGACGGACTTTTCTTTGCAGAAGTTAGCGAAGCTCTATATCTCAGAGATTTTAAGACTGCATGGGGTTCCTGTTTCGATTATTTCTGATAGAGATCCTCGCTTTACTTCTCGGTTCTAGAAGAAATTGCATGAGGCTCTGGGTTCGAGATTGGACTTCAGTATTGCATTCCATCCTTGGACCGATGGTGTAACAGCCCATTTTTTAGTGAAATTGGAACAGTGGTTTTGGGACCACAAATCTGACCCAAAATAAAGGTTTATATTTATTTCAATATATGGTCCGTATTATAATGGACATGTTGTGTGAAAATTTTAAAACGAAAATTTTATCAATTAAGTGTTTAATTACGAGAAAGACCAAATCGCATAAAAGGCGAAAGTTGCATTCTAGTATTTATAAGGATTAAATAGTTATGGAAATCGAAACTAGAGGTCCTTATATGGTAATTAGACCATTAAGAAAAGTATGTAGATTTTTCTTGGTGACTCATCTATGAAAATATAGGAAAAGGGCGATGACTAAATTGGAAATAGCAAAATACTTAATTAAAAACATGATAAAAGAAATCATCTTATTTTATGTCATCTTCAACCTAAAACACATGGAAACCCTAGATGAGAGAAAATAAACTTTCAACGCCTAATTGGGTAAGTTTCCTTGTCTCGTTTTGTATTTTTGAAATCGGGATAGCTTAATCTCTCTATTTGAGGGATTAATTTGAAAAGTTATCAAGGTATGAAGAATGGATCATGGATGTAATACTGGAAATTAGAAATTTATGGTAGAAAATGAAAGATTACTGATAGATAAACAACTTTTACAAAGTGATTTTTGATGAAAACATGATTTAGGGACTAAAATGAAAAGTTGTAAAATTTGATGAAAAATTTTGAAAATTTATGAATACATGTGCTGGAAAACTTGTAATGGGGCTTTGGTTAGGCTTGAAATAGGGATTAATTTGCACAAGTTTCATTTCCGAGCTTAGGGGCAAATAGAATTTATAGAAAAGTTAGGGGCAAAATGGTAATTTTACCTAAGACGTAAATTGAGTCCTTTTAAATATGAAATGTGTGAAATTGATGGTTAAATTCATTTATATAAATCCGAAAAACACTAATTCAAGGTTAGATCGAGGAAAAGAAAAGGTTTCGGATTAGTAGATTTTTAACACGAACAAGTATGTAATGTGAGTTATATTGATGTGCTTTACTTCTATACTATAATGGAGAATTTGATACATGCTTGAAATGGTGATAGAGGTTTAAGTCCCGATTGAATGTTGAATTATGATGATTATATGTGTTTTCCTAAAACGAATAAGGTCTTGAATTTGTTTTGGATGAGATTTAGCTCGAACGAGTAATCCTGTTAACCTTGTTATAGAAAGGATTTAGCTCAGACGGGTAATCCTGTTCTAATACCTCTCGCGTAAACGTTACGGCTACGATTTAGCCTGGACTGGTAGTCCTAATTGAGCTTTTGAGCATACGTTATATAAGGATTTAGCCTGGATTGGTAATTCTGTTATACAATATGTGACTCGAAAGAGTGTTTCTTGGTTCAGTGCCCTAATGGGTACACTTAAATAAGAAATTGACGGATTATAGAATTGTACACTTCGAGTGTACAACTTAAGCATCCATCAGAATTCAATGATTCAACGGACATAAAACTCTTGACATGACATGCAAATCTTGAGATGAAATGATAATGACTTGAAAGGATATTACTTGATGAGCTCATTTATGTTACTTGATTGATATGAAGATTTTGGTGACTAACATGTTTGATTGAATGTATGTGTTTAGGCAATTTAGCCAAATTGATGGAAAACATGTTATTGTATGCTTAGATTTAATAAACGGGATTGGTAAGTTTAGTTTTCGTTATACGAACTTACTAAGCATGTAATGCTTACTCAATTTATTTTTCCCTTATTTTATAGTGCTCAAATGCTCGCAAGGGTTAGAAATCGTTGGAGCATCGTCACACTATCAACTAGTCCTTTTGGGTATACTTATTAAAATCATTTTGGTATAATGGCATATTTAAGACAACTTGGCCAATAGTGGCTTGAAATGATATTTTGTATCCTAGCCATTGGAATGGCTAGTGATGGTTCATTTTGGTATGACTAAGTAGATTATTATGATATATATATATATATATACAGATGTGTTATGTTAAGAATATGTGATCAATGTTATGAATGCCTAAGTTAAACTAAGGTAAGGTTGTGGTCATGTTTACTTGTAGTGATATGCCTTGTGAATGATGAAATTTGCTTAAGTTGAATGCTTGTATTGGTTGGTATTGGATGTGTGTTTCAAGTGCAGGTCTTGGGTGAAATTTTGGGTGAGAAATAAAGCTAGAAATGACTTCATTTTGTCCACATAGGCAGACACACGTGCGTGTGTTTAGACCGTGTGTGACACACGGCCTAGTAACATGGGCATGTGGTTAGGCCGTGTGTCCCCTGCACCTTAATTTTGAGAAACAAAATGCTCAGAATTGAGCACATGAGCAGAGACATTGTAACACCCCTAACCCGTATCCGTCACTGGATTAGGGTTATGAGGCATTACCAATCAAAATATAACTCAGATCAAACTTTCATTATTAACTATCTAGTAAAAGGTTAAACTAAACTATCATACTTCAATTTAATATTTCATATAATCTCCAGAATTTATAATCAAATAATACCATCAAGAAATCATGAAAAATTTAATGTTAAACTCATAATCATGTGCATTTCATTTCACATACTTATCAAATATGTAAACTTTAACTTTTATGACATTTGAATAATTTAAATGTAAAATATCTTCTTATCATACAAATGTTATGCGCATACTCTATACAAGCAAACACACATCATTTCATTTCATATAAATGAAATATTTCATAATAACATTTATATGCCTAATTCCAACATTTGCATTTCATGAATGAATATATATATATATATATATATATACATATATATAAAATCACCAACTCAACCAATTAAACTACTTAAATAAACTAACCAAAATTTTTATATAATGTACCATTAGAGACCAATACAAAAACCATATAAATCTTTTATCTATTCGCTAACAAGTTTACCTAAACATATTTATTGATTTTTGAATAGCTATCAAACCCACATACCCATGCATATTTTTTTTACTTTACACAAGAAACATATACCAAATACACCTCCTATAAATAACATGCATTTTAATTTACTAATGCATTACATGTTATCACACAATACACATCCATCTATTACTCCATAATCGAAACACATGATCAAACACCACCATATATATATACACCTTAAGGTGAGATATATATCAAGTCAATTCATCATATGCATAAATATTTATACAAGCAAATACCGAATCACAAGTTGGTTATAACCGTCTCACATTATCGATTTACAAATACATTATTGTAATAATTTTCAAACCAACTCATGTTACAAATTATACTTCACAAAAATAAGGCATTAACCAAAAATAGACATATATTCAAAACATGAATCTTACATACCATGTAATAAACAAATCAAAACGAACTTATATCATGTCCGGATATTGATAAACCATAAATTATACATATTTTTATCCCATGTTTAATGCAATTTATGGATGATTTCTCATTAGAATTGGTGAATTCGATGCTCCTAATGCTTTAATTTCATGTTTTATACTTAGGAGAGCATAGGAGAGCGAAAGGAACGAGAAACGGGCCAAAAATGGAGAAAATGGGCCAAAGTACGAAATCAACATGGCCTGAACCTCCTTACACGGGTAGACCACACGACCGTGTCAATTTGGCAGGCTCGAGCACGGCCTGAAGTAATCGAACACAGGAGTGTGCCACGAGCGTGTCCCTGTCGAGCCCAAGTTGAGTCCAATTCAGAAAAGGCTAATTTTGAGGGCTTCTAAGCATTCCAAAGCCTATAAATACACCCTAGAGAAGGAAGAAAGGGGAAACGGAGAATAGGGGGTAAGGAATTACTCCAAGGAAGCCGATTGATCCATCTCAGGAGTTGGATTCATCATCAAGACTGAAGATCTCTCCTCAATTTCCCTTCAGGAGTTTTGGGTTTTCTTTATGTTTTGTATTTTAATTCTTCTAAGATGTTTTCCTATTTAGTTATGAACTAAAACCCCTAAATACCTAAGGGGAATGAAACCTAAGACGAATCTTGTTATTATTTTCTGAATTGTATGATAAATATTTAACTTGTTCTTAATTATGTGTTCTTAATTCTTGTTTTGATATCCCAGAATACTGATAAAAGACATGCTCTTATTCAGAGGAGGAATAGACCCTGTCTAAGAGTACATTTTTCATAATTAAGTGGAGTTGATTGCGCGCCTAGACATAGGGTGACAAGATTTTCCCGGATTAGGGTGAAACCTAATAAGGGGATCCATAGATCGAGTTAATGCAACCCTAGAGCGTTAATTAGAGAAAAGTCTCGATTATTCAATTTAGGGATTAGACGTTATTAGTCTTGAATAGGGATAATAATATAACTTAGGGATCTCTACGGAACAAGTTGAATGAATAAATCGTTCGATTCGGAGCCAGAATAACAAGTAAAGTCTAGGTGGATTTTTTCCTTAGGTATTGTCTTAAGTCAATCGATTTTTCCCAAAAGCAATTCCCCAATTCTTTTCTCTATGCGTTCTTAGTTTAGATAATTAGTTAATTAAAACAAAAGCTCTTTATTCTTAGGCTAGATAATAAAAAGACAGTCATTACTAGTACTTTTAGTTCCTTTGGGTTCGACAACCCGGTCTTGCTAAAACTATACTACTGTTCGATAGGTACACTTGCCTACATCGCAATAATAGTTAGTTTAAGAACGAGTAATTATAAATATTTAAAACCTATCACGAAATAACGCGATCAAGTTTTTGGCGCCGCTGCCGAGGAACTAAGATATTAGGAACGCTCAATTTTTATTACTTTAGCCATTTATTTTTCTTGCAATTTAATTTAATTTTATTATTTATTAACCTACTATTTCTTTCTCTTGGCAGGTTTTTATAGTTTATGACTAGAGAAACCCGTCGGGACCATTACTTTTTGACGAAGAAATCGATCGTACAGTTCATAGAAACCAAAGAGAAATAAGGCTCAGCTTAAGATACACGGAGAATGAGCAAGAAGACGATACTCAACCCCCAACTGAAGAGATGGCTGAAAACCAAGGTAATCAGCTACCTCCTGCAATTGCGGTTAATCAAAATCCTGCTCCACGCACTATGTGTGATTATACTAAACCTTCTTTAACAGAAACTGAATCAAGCATAGTTAGACCTGCTGTAGCTGCAAATACTTTTGAATTAAAACCTAACACTATTCAAATGATACAACAATTTTTTCAGTTTGATGGTTTGCAGGATGAGGATCCTAATGCTCATTTAGCCAACTTCTTAGAACTATGCGATACATTTAAAATTAATGGCGTTTTTTATGATGCCATACATCTTCGGTTGTTTCCCTTTTCATTGAGGAACAAAGCTAAACAGTGGTTAAACTCGTTACCATGAGGGTCAATTACTACTTGGGAACAAATGACCGAAAAATTCTTACTAAAATATTTTGTGCAGATGGATTTAGAAACACGCTACGATGCATGGGTACAAGGACTTACTGAGAAGGTGCCCTCACCATGCGTTACCGCTTTGGCTCCAAGTACAAACATTTCACAATGGTCTGAATCCTTCGACTCGGTAAATGGTTGATGCAGCAGTGGGTGGAACCATCAACAATAAAACACTGGAAGATGCTTATGAGTTTATAGAGGAGATGTCACTGAATAACTATCAGTGGCAAGTCATGAGGACAAAGCCAACGAAAATAGCCAGCGTTTATAATGTCGATTCGGTCACCATGCTCTCTAATCAGGTAGAACTCTTGAATAAAAAGATTGATGGTTTTCTTAATTCTTCACAGGTTCACCCAGTAGTGCAGTGCGAAGCAAGTGGAGGTGGAACAAACCATTCGGAATACCAACTTTATGGCCACAGCATGGATAACGAGCAACTAAACTACATGGGTAATAATCCTCGACCTCAAAACAATACATATAGTAACACTTATAATGCAGGTTGGAGGAACCACCCCAATTTTTCATGGGGTGGTCAAGGAAATCAAAGACCACAACATCCTCTGGGCTACCAACAACCACCCTACCAACAGGAAAAGAAGCCAAACCTTAAAGAGACGCTCTCAAAGTTTATATCAGTGTCAGAAACCCATTTTCAGAACACCGAGACAGCACTTAAAAATCAACAAGCGTCGATCCAAAGACTCAAAACTCAGATAGGCCAGCTTTCCAAACTAATCTCCGAACGACCACAAGGTAGTTTGCCAAGTAATACCGAACTTAACCCAAGGGAACAACTCAACGCAATTAATATTCAAGATGACGAAAGAGTCGTTGAGCCTGAACCAGGACCGAGACAAGAAACTGTGGTAAGCTAAGGTCAAGGTGAGGTAGATTAAAATACAAACAAACCAGTGACTGTCGAATATAAACCTCACGTGCCATACCCCAACGTGATAAGGAAAGACCACTCAGATGAACAATTTGGTAAATTCTTTAAACTCTTAAAAAATTACATATTAACTTACCGTTTATTGAATCTCTATCGCAGATGCCAAATGCAATGAAAATTTTAAAAGAGCTTTTAGCAAATAAGCGGAAGTTGGAAGAGGCGTCGCATGTAGAGCTGAACGCAGTTTGCTCGGCCATTCTCTAAAATAAACTACCCAACAAACTAAAAGACCCAGGGAGCTTTATTATTCCTTGCTTAATTGGTAGTTTAGATGTTAATCATGCATTAGCTGATCTAGGGGCTAGTATCAATGTCATGCCTTACAAAATGTTTAAGCAACTAGGTCTCAGGAAACCCAAACAGACTAGGATGAGCTTTCAATTAGTAGATATAGTTATAAGATTCCCTAGAGGTATTATTGAAGATGTGCTAGTTAAAATCGATAAATTTATATTTCCCGTTGACTTTATTATTCTAGACATAGAAGAGGATAGCAACACTCCCTTAATTCTAGGAAGGCCCTTTTTAGCAACTGCGAAAACCATCATTGATGTTGGCACAGGTGAACTCACACTCCGGGTGGGAGGCGAAACAATCACCCTTCAAGCTCGCAATTCTGGCAACACATCAGGAATTGAAGGTGATCATTTAAACCATTTTACTAAAACTAACAATATGGTGCAACTTATTTTGAAGAACATGAGTCTGAAGGAAGCACACGAGCCGTTCTCAAGCACCAGTAGAGGACCTGTTCATGAAGATCGAAGATTACAAATTGAGGAACTTGATAAATGGTGGACGCACAAACCAAGAACACCCGACAAACTGAAACTACGCCAAAACGAGCCTAATACCTCTCCAAATCAACTTAAGGTTGGTGATAAGATCTTATTAGATGCCGCAGATCCCTACATTGTCACTACCACACCAAATGAGGAAATCCCTCTTACGGTACTCAGTATTTTTCCATTCGGTACGGTGGAAGTGAGTCATCCCAAGTTCGGCACTTTTAAGGTAAACAACACCCGATTAAAACCTTATTTTGATGAGATTGATGGCAGGAATGAGGAGTATAAACTCCTCAAACCACCATGACCATTCACAGAAGAGGTAAGTCGAGCTTAGACTATAAATAAGCGCTTTTCGGGAGGCAACTCGAGTACTAACAATATTTATTTCTTTAAATTTTGGTATTTAACTCCTAACTTATTAGTAGAAATCTTGAATACAGGTGTTTTCACAGAGACACGGCCAAGCACACGGGTGTGCTTAAGGCTGTGCGAAAATAGGGAAAAAGATTTTCCTAACACGGGCTACGATTAAATGTCACGGCCGTGCGATATGACCGTAGTCGAGCCTGCCAAAACAACACAGGCGTGCGACACGCCCGTGTGGAAGAACCGTGGGTGAACCTGTTAAAACAACACGGGCGTTCGACACGCTCGGGTGGAACACCTGTGGTCGAACCTGTTAAATTAACATGGGCGTAGGGATTGCACACACGGGCGTGGGAGAAGCGAACGAAGCTAGACACGGTCATTCGACACGGCCGTGTGAACCCACACGCCTGAGGAACACGATAGTGTACTAAATGTCAAACGCTTCCAAATTTGAAATTCGCGAATCACACGGGATGAATTTGGGGAACACGGGCGTGTTCCCTGGCCGTGTGGCCCAAAATCTATAAATACCCTGCACTATTCACGTTCTTTCACATTTAAAAACTCTAACCCTAGCCTCTGCAACTCCACATGGCCTCCCTGCCACGCCCGTGCTATGACAGCCCTAAATTGACCCTAGTCGGAAAGTGGTTTTGGGACTGCTAAACCGAGTCACCGAAGTATTTGAGTATAATATTTATTGTCTAAAATATGTGAATATGAGTGTGTAAAAGTTTTAAGCTTCGATTTAGTTAATTGCATGTGAATTTAGTTAATAGGACTTATGTGTGACACTTTTGAAATGTGATAGGTTAATCTATAAGGACCTATTAATGCATGTTATAAAAATGAAAGGTTTGCATGTCAAATTTCCATTTATAATAGGTAGTGGTCGGCCATGGTATGAGTCATGGATGAAAATATGTATTTTCTATTAGCATTATTAGTTTACAAAATAAAATAAGGAATTAAGAATAATAAAACACGTGGTAATGGGAGGAGAAACCAAAGTTGTCATCTTTGCTCCTCATTGCCATGACTAGAAGAGAAAAAGCTTGGAAAAAATTCAGCTATGGTGGTTAGCTAAATCAAGGTAAGTTCAAGGATGATTCTTGGATTTCTAGCTTTTTTTTTTTTTGAGTTAGTCATTAAGCTCTTTGCTTAACCCATGACCAAATTTGAAATGGTATGGTGTCTGGAGCATTCGGCCATGGTAGGAAGTAGAAGAGAAATATGGTTGTTGTTCATGTTATTTGGATGAGAAATGGTAGTTAGGTGAAGTAGAGTCTAACAAATGAGCACATATGTGCATTAGTTGCTAAATGGAGAAAAATCGGCTAACAAGTGTGTACTAAGGCCGAATATGATTTTGAATATTATTGAGTAATGTATGTGTTTTGAATTGATGGAATGGAGAGGATGCTTTAATTGTGTTATGAGCAATTATATGTTAAATTAAGGTTTGCTAAGCTAGCTATTAAGGTGAAGTGCAAATGTTAGTATTTGATTACTAGTGTATATATGTGTATTAGCCGAGTTTTGAACTTGAAACAAAATGGTATTTAGTCAATACAAGTAACCATATTTGTAGAATGTATTAAGTATATAATCGGCCACATGAGTAAAATGAGTACTTGATGTTATGTTATAATTATTAAGCTACAAAACATTGTACATGTTCGGCCAAGGTAAATTATTTGAGTAATGTATATCTTGATGGTACATTTCGGCTAGTATAAAATGTATCAAAGCTATTTGTATAATGGTCTAATGTGACTTACCAAATATACAAATTTGAAAATGAAATGATGAGAGACTTAAGTGGGCAATTAATTCAAGTGAATTGGTTCTAAAATGTACATGGATGCCGTATGACTATGTTTGATTTGGGAAGTAAATTGTTTGATTTAGCTCAAGAGCTTAGAGGTTCAAAGTCGGATGGGGGAAAGGAAAAAGTGATCGAATAGCCGTTGAAATCGTTCGACAACATCCGAGGTAAGTTCTTAAGTAATTGAGTTTGATTCCTTTGAAAATTTTAAGTTTTAAAACGGGTTGAATATGAATTATGTATATACGTTAAGGTCAATGACTTTTCTAAATAACGGCATATATGATATTATGTTTTAAATATGTGAATGAGAACTTTATAGAGTAAATTGTATAAATCTGCTACGGACAGCAGCAGTAGCGTGTTTTGGAAAAATTACCATAAATTGTGAGAGTTGAGATAAAGGCTGAATAAATTATGTAATTAAAGCTTGATGCGTCTAGTTTCGTATACAAAAAAATTGTGTCAGTAAAGGGGTTGCCGATAATGAGATTTTCAAAGTTGTGTGAGACAGAGTCAGAATGGCTCCGAAATCCCCTGTTTAGTATTCGAAAAATCATTATAAATCATACAAAAATGATTATAAGATAAACTTTTACGCTTAGACTCCTTAATGAGTCTAATTTCGAACAAAATAAACAAAAACACATTTTGAATTCTGTACAATGAGAAATTATATTCTTAGTGAAGAGTAGTCAGAGTAGTCAAGCAATAAAATAGGGGAAACTTTGAGAAAAATCTGGTATTGATTGGCCAAACCAAAAATTTTGAAAATTTTGTGGATAGAGGATATACGAGTCTATTTTCATGGAAAATTAGCGGCACATAATTTGGAATTTCGTAACCCCAGTTACAAATAATTTAACGACTGGCAAATGTGATAAATGTGAACATGCATATATGTGATAAGGCCGAATGGCCAATGTGATAAATGTGAACATGCATATATGTGATAAGGCAGAATGGCCAATGTGATGAACGTGGAAGTGTATATATGTGGGAAAGCCGAATGGTTAATGTGAAATGTGTATGAGATGGATATGTGGTAAAGCCAAATGGCTAATGTGAGATATGTATGAGATGTGTATATATATATATATATATTGTGGCCAAATGACAAACGACGGAAGGTGTGTTTTATTAGATATTTGATGAGGTAAATGAATTACAAATATGATAGTCGATGTGAATGTTGTAACATGTGAATAAATATGTATGAAACTCTATGATGTAAACCCGGGATTAAAGATCAGATGACCATATGTGGTGACTATGTCTGGGTTAAGACTCGCTGACTTCATGTGGAGATTTCATCTGAGCTAAAGGTCTCGCTGATAATCCGAGTAGAGTTTAAAGCTATAAGACTTCGCAATAAGAATTGCTTATAAATATATTCAATGCGAAAGGTTAAACAGGTATGTACTCCAAGTTTATATGTGAGCTTGATTTAAACTAAATCATAAGGCAGTTGTGATGCATACGTGAGCAATCTATGAGACTATTTTTATGATTATGCGACATCGGATCAGTGTGAGAGGTTATGTGAAATTATACAATATATCTATGTCACATGAACTCATTTTTATGTGAAAGTTTATCTGCCTATTGTATATGATGAGATGTGCATATTCGGTAAAGAGATAGTATGCCCAAAGGAAGAGTGAAATAAAAATACGAATAACTATGTTATAATTTGATTATTATCTATTGACACTGCTTAAAACTTACTAAGCATTGTAATGCTTACTCTGGTTACTTTTTTTCCTCTGTTTTATAGATCTCATTTGGAAGCTACAGGCTCGGGGATCGTCAGCAACTAGTCACACTATCACTATCCACTGCTTGTTACTGTTATGTTTTGAATTATTTTATGGCATGTATAGAATAGACTAGTGGTGGAAGAATATTTTGGTTAATGTATATAAGCCATGCGAAAATGGCATCTTTTGAATGTTTACTTAGAGAAGTTTAAATTTTATCCCTGGCTGTGCTTAGTACTTATTTAAATGAATGATCTTTATTTCAAGAAAAGTTCAAAATTTTACGGTTCGACATGAGTTACAAGTCCAGTAATGCCCTTACCTATTCCCTGACGGTTACGGATAGGGTGTTACATTTATTGGTATTAGAGCTACGGTTTAGTCGATTCTAGGACTAACGTAGCTCGTGTGAGTCTAGCTATACATGCCATAAAGTGATAAAATGATAGTGTGATGATTTCTGACAGTTAAAATGTGTTTTTCGTATAATAATAAATTTTGATCCTGAATGAGCTGTGGCAGATGGTATTGAGAGCATTGGAACATGCTTATGATGTGTCAAAATTGAGAAAAGAGTGAATTACGAATATGATATGCTATGTGAAATGTACTTGTTGATTTTGCTATGTGCCTTTTTCAAATGATGCAATGAATTTTATGATATGCATATATCATGTGCGAACTAGAAATATAAGCCCTAAGGAATGTGATAAATTAGTGAAATGTATACTTGATGGATAAATATGCATAAAAGTTTAGTATGTTATATTTGGGCTAAGTCCCAAAGAGCATTCGTGCTAGTGATGTATCCGGGCTAAGTCCCGAAGAGCATTCGTGTTAGTGATATATCCGGGCTAAGTCCCGAAGAGCATTCGTGCTGGTGATATATCCGGGCTAAGTCTTGAAAAGCATTCGTGCTAGTGATATATCCGGGCTAAGTCCCGAAGAGCATTCGTGCTAGTGATGTATCCGGGCTAAGTTCTGGAAAGCATTAGTGCTAGTGATATATCCGGGCTAAACCTCGAAGGCATTCGTGCTGGAATCATGAGGCACTGTGTGTGCAAGTTCTTCAACCAAGCACTATGTGTGCCAGATCAGTAGTTGAGGCACTATGTGTGCAAGTTCTTCAATCGAGCACTATGTGTGCGAGATTGGTAATTGAGGCACTATGTGTGTGAGTTCTTTAATCGAGCGCTATGTGTGCGAAATCGGTCCATGCAGCCGTGATATGCGAAGTGTGTTTCATGTATGACCTCGTGTGAGACGATGGCATTGATTTGTAATAGTAAGTAAGACCTAAAGAGAAAATTCGTTAAACGAACTAAACACTGGTGAACTAATTAGAGTCGGAGATTATACAACATTGTGTTAAATTGGTAATGAAATAAGTTCGAGACATTAAATTGACAAGGTATGTGATATATATATACATTATAAATACGAGATTCTCGGTATATGCAGTTATATGTGCTATTGTGAATAAACACTATTTTGTTAATCATGTTCAAGAAATTATTTTGACTAAGTTTCGACATTTGAAAGTTGGTAAGAATTTCTGATGAATGGTGATAATATTGGATATATGAGTTATGTGCTAGAATAAATCTCATGTCAGTATATTATATTAGGCTTTATGCTTATTCGACTGTATATGGGTAACATTAACTATGAAAGAATATGCTAAATGAAATAAATGTTCAGGTACGTAGAAGTTGATTTTTCCTTTGGAAATAAGTTAAGTTAAATATTGATGCAAGATGTTAACATAATCTCGTATCAGCTTATATATGTTGCTGAATTGAGAATTTAAAACCTTCAGCTACTGTATCAGTGGTTACTTGAAATAGCCGAAGATAAAGGATAGTATTAAATTCTTATTGATAGTGCTTTATTGATGAATGGGTGTGTGAAAGATTATCTAAGTTACATGTATAAAATATATATCTATATATATATATATATATATATATATTTTCATAAGGTGTTAAATGAGTGTTGTCATGAACCCAATGAATATATATATATTTGAGTTATTTAGGCCTTGTGCCTAGTAGGTTTGGGACCGGTGAAGTGTATACTAGGCTAATAGCCTAATTAGTTGATGGCTGTCGAGTTTATTCAGACATTGGGTTAAGTAGGCTAGAACCTGTGTGTGGGGTTCGAGCCTATACCTCGTAGGTTCAGACCGATGAGTAAATTGTGTTATACCTATGTTTGTTATTACCGAAATGAAAAGTAAGTGAGTAAATGTCAATTTTGTGGATCTCTGTGATTTATTATGATCAAACTAAGAAAGTTTTGTTAGTTAAAGCACTGAAGCGTGAGTTCGGAGTTGAGGAAACTAGGTGGGATCTAGAAAACTCAACGAGAGAAAGTTACCCTATCTTATTTGCCGGTAAGATTTTCGGGGACGAAAATTTCTTAAGTGGGGGAGAGTTGTGACAGCCCTAAATTAACCCTAGTCGGAAAGTGGTTTCGGGACCGCTAAACCGAGTCACCAAAGTATTTGAGTATAATATTTATTGTCTAAAATATGTGAATATGAGTGTGTGAAAGTTAAGCTTCGATTTAGTTAATTGCATGTGAATTTAGTTACTAGGACTTATGTGTGACACTTTTGAAATGTGATAGGTTAATCTATAAGGACCTATTAATGCATGTTATAAAAATGAGGGGTTTGCATGTCAAATTTCCATTTATAATAGGTAGTGGCCGGCCATGGTATGAGTCATGGATGAAAACATGTATTTTCTATTAGCATTATTAGTTTACAAAATAAAATAAGGAATTAAGAATAATAAAACATGTGGTAATGGGAGGAGAAACCAAAGTTGTCATCTTTGCTCCTCATTGCCGTGACTAGAAGAGAAAAAGCTTGGAAAAAATTCAGCTATGGTGGTTAGCTAAATCAAGGTAAGTTCAAGGATGATTCTTGGATTTCTAGCATTTTTTTTTTGAGTTAGTCATTAAGTTCTTTGCTTAACCCATGACCAAATTTGAAATGGTATGGTGTCTGGAGCATTCGGCCATGGTAGGAAGTAGAAGAGAAATATGGTTGTTGTTCATGTTATTTGGATGAGAAATGGTAGTTAGGTGAAGTAGAGTCTAACAAATGAGCACATATGTGCATTAGTTGCTAAATGGAGAAAAATCGGCTAACAAGTGTGTACTAAGGCCGAATATGATTTTGAATATTATTGAGTAATGTATGTGTTTTGAATTGATGGAATGGAGAGGATGCTTTAATTGTGTTATGAGCAATTATATGTTAAATTAAGGTTTGCTAAGCTAGCTATTAAGGTGAAGTGCAAATGTTAGTATTTGATTACTAGTGTATATATGTGTATTAGCCGAGTTTTGAACTTGAAACAAAATGGTATTTAGTCAATACAAGTAACCATATTTGTAGAATGTATTAAGTATATAATCACCACATGAGTAAAATGAGTACTTGATGTTATGTTATAATTATTAAGCTACAAAACATTGTACATGTTCGCCAAGGTAAATTATTTGAGTAAAGTATATCTTGATGGTACATTTCGGCTAGTATAAAATGTATCAAAGCTATTTGTATAATGGTCTAATGTGACTTACCAAATATACAAATTTGAAAATGAAATGATGAGAGACTTAAGTTGGCAATTAATTCAAGTGAATTGGTTCTAAAATGTACATGGATGCCGTATGACTATGTTTGATTTGGGAAGTAAATTGTTTGATTTAGCTCAAGAGCTTAGAGGATCAAAGTCGGATGGGGGAAAGGAAAAAGTGATCGAATAGCCGTTGAAATCGTTCGACAACATCCGAGGTAAGTTCTTAAGTAATTGAGTTTGATTCCTTTGAAAATTTTAAGTTTTAAAACGGGTTGAATATGAATTATGTATATAAGTTAAGGTCAATGACTTTTCTAAATGACGGCATATATGATATTATGTTTTAAATATGTGAATGAGAACTTTCTGAGTAAATTGTATAAATCGCTACAGACGATAGCGATGGCGTGTTTTGGAAAAATTACCATAAATTGTGGGAGTTGAGATAAAGGCTGAATAAATTATGTAATTAAAGCTTGATGCGTCTAGTTTCGTATACAAAAAAATCGTGTAAGTAAAGGGGTTGCCGATAATGAGATTTTCAAAGTTGTGTGAGACAGAGTTAGAATGGCTCATCCCCTGTTCAGTATTCGGAAAATAATTATAAATCGTACAAAAATGATTATAAGATAAAATTTTATTAGACTCCTTAATGAGTCTAATTTCAAACAAAATAAACAAAAACACATTTTGAATTTCGTACAATGAGAAATTAAATTCTTAGTGAAGAGTAGTCGAGTAGTCAAGCAAAGTAAAATAGGGAAACTTTGAGAAAAATCTGGTATTGATTGGCCAAACCAAAAATTTTGAAAATTTTGTGGATAGAGGATATACGAGTCTATTTTCATGGAAAATTAGCGGCACATAATTTGGAATTTCGTAACCCCAGTTACAAATAATTTAACGACTATTGCTCAGGAAAATAGCTTGTAGAGAATTTGTGGTTATGTTGTAAACATGGATAAAACTTGTTTTAGTTGCTTATAAGCTATTGATGAAACCCATACGTGAATTCTAAATTGTGATATCATAAAAAGATATATGAGTGTTAGATGGATCTTTGATATTAAAATTTGTGAAATTGTAAGTTTATAAGTATTCGAATATGAAATGATAGTATGGCTTGAAATTGAATTATTCATTGGGAAATGATAGATGTAGATTCAGCCAAGACAAAGTGAAAGTATATGTGGTATGTGAAGTATATTTGGATAATTGTGATGTGAATACATGAAAATTTATATTTTGATTTAGGATTTTATATGATGGATGTGAATGTGTATATATGAGCTAAGGCCGAATGGCAAATGTGATGAATGTGAACATGCATTTGTGTGATAAGGCCGAATGGCCAATGTGATGAATGTGAACATGTACATATGTGATAAGGCCGAATGGCCAATGTGATGAATGTGAACGTGCATATGTGTGATAAGGCCGAATGGCCAATGTGATGAATATGAACATGCACATATGTGATATGGCCGAATGGCAAATGTGATAAATGTGAACATGCATATATGTGATAAGGCCGAATGGCCAATGTGATAAATGTGAACATGCATATATGTGATAAGGCAGAATGGCCCAAGTGATGAACGTGGAAGTGTATATATGTGGGAAAGCCGGATGGTTAATGCGAAATGTGTATGAGATGGATATGTGGTAAAGCCAAATGGCTAATGTGAGATATGTATGAGATGTGTATATATATATATATTGTGGCCAAATGACAAACGACGGAAGGTGTGTTTTATTAGATATTTGATGAGGTAAATGAATTACAAATATGATAGTCGATGTGAATGTTGTAACATGTGAATAAATATGTATGAAACTCTATGATGTAAACCCGGATTAAAGATCGATGACCATATGTGGTGACTATGTCAGGTTAAGACTCACGACTTCGTGTGGAGATTTCATCGAGCTAAAGGTCTCGCCGATAATCCGAGTAGAGTTTAAAGCTATAAGACTTCGCAATAAGAATTGCTTATAAATATATTCAATGCAAAAGGTTAAACAGGTATGTACTCCAAGTTTATATGTGAGCTTGATTTAAACTAAATCATAAGGCAGTTATGTGATGCATACGTGAGTAATCTATGAGACTATTCTTATGATTATGCGACATCGGATCAGTGTGAGAGGTTATGTGAAATTATACAATATATCTATGTCACATGAGCTCACTTTTATGTGAAAGTTTATCTGCCTATTGTATATGATGAGATGTGCATATTCGGTAAAGGGATAGTATGCCCGAAGGAAGAGTGAAATAAAAATACGAACAACTATGTTATAATTTGATTATTATCTGTTGACACTGCTTAAAACTTACTAAGCATTGTAATGCTTACTCTGGTTACTTTGTTTCCTCTGTTTTATAGATCTCATTTGGAAGCTACAGGCTCGGGGATCGTCAGCAACTAGTCACACTATCACTATCCACTGCTTGTTACTGTTATGTTTTGAATTATTTTATGGCATGTATAGAATAGACTAGTGGTGGAAGAATATTTTGGTTAATGTATATAAGCCATGCGAAAATGGCATCTTTTGAATGTTTACTTAGAGAAGTTTAAATTTTATCCCTGGCTGTGCTTAGTACTTATTTAAATGAATGATCTTTATTTTAAGAAAAAGTTCAAAATTTTACGGTTCTGACATGAGTTACAAGTCCGGTAATGCCCCTTACCTATTCCGGCGACGGTTACGGGATAGGGGTGTTACACGTGCGCCGCTTCCCACTTCATTTTTGACGCTGAATCTCTTTCCCTTAGCGTTTGTTTACTCCTTTCACTTCTATTTTACTTATTTCTAATGCTTATGATCAACATAAACTCCATATCTTTTGAACTAATTTTCATTTTTTCTATCATTTAATGTGCATTCTTAAGTTAGTTATCATACATCTCGTGTTAAATTGAGATTAGGAAAACCTCATACCCATTACATTTCTATTCTCATTCTCATGGTTATTGTGGTTGAGTTTGCCTCATATTAATAGTATTGGCTGAAATAATTAGTTCCAAATTCATGCCTTTTATGTTTTCGAATTCGTTTACCTATTATTATTATTCTTTATATTACAGGCTTTTGATGTCATCTTCACTAGGAAAGAAAATTGCCGTACCTGCCTCAAAAAAGAGGAAGGGAGCGTCCTCTTCTGCGGGTCCAACCGTGAAAATTCATCACCCTCTCCTACAATTCCCCCGAAGGCCCCAGGAAGAACTGTTCCATACTTCAGGCTCAAACTTTAATTGCAGGTCGCTGTATCGATTGACTGCTGTAGAACAGGTTCAGTTGGCTGATTTGATTCGAGCCTTCTTAACCACCAACCCTTGGGAGCAATTCTTTGGGATTATCAAGCTGGCATACCTTGAGCTCACGATGGAACTATGCTCAACGTTCCATCTTCAGATCGTAATGACGTACTACGATGATCCCGACACAATTCAATTTTGCCTAGGTGGATTAATCCGCCAGCTAAGCGTCCTAGAGTTTGGTGCTGCACTAGGCTTATATACGAGGAGTTCAAGGAGGAGAATGAACTACATGCTCTCAGTCGCCACATACATTTCTCTCCCTCGAAGTGCTGGCACGCTTTGGCCCCTAACACAGCCTTCTACAATCCTAGCTGCTCCAAGGCATTAGTTCTCCCACCATCTCTGATGTACTTACACGCTATTTTAGCTCACACGATTATAGGGAGGTAAAAGAGCACTGGCGTCGTCAACACCCACGACGTCTACTTCTTATGGTGCATGTCGCAAGGGCACGTCAACGACTTTGCCTATTTCATCGTCCTTACGATTCAGCTCCAGACGGAGCAGCATCGGAAGGGGGTCATCTCCATTGGCCCCTATGTGACTCAACTGGCACGACACTTCAGGCTCCTCAACACCGCGACCCAAGAATCATCCCTCACCCTCATCGGCCAGATGTCTCCACAAGGCATCTCGAGCATGCTTAGCATGAGGATGATCGAGAGGAACCAAGGAACCTACCCTCCCCAATATCGTCTCGCTCAATCTACCGAGGAGGCCTACGAGGACATTCCTGATGATGTCTCCCCATAGCACGAGGACCTACCGACTCAGCCACTACCACCCTCTCGTTCAGTTCATGCGGCGGCTTCATATGCTGACATCTCTGAGTGCCTCACTCGATTCGAGCAACAGTGTTTTCAATGATTTGACAACATTGATGCTACTCTACAGCAGATTTGTCAGCACCTCCACATCTCATTGCCAGTCCCACCTCGTGAACCATCCAGCGATGAAGATGTTTAAAAACATTTATTTATTATTTTATGTCTTTAATTTTTATTACAACTACTTTTTATTTTTATTTTTATTTTTATTTTTCAGCAGGTTTTAGACTTTTATTTTTAATTATCAATATCGGTTTTTCTTTATGAGTAATTATCCTTCCTAATATCTCCTAAAAAGTTTCTGATTTCATCACAGTTATATAGAGCTCTTAAGCTCATCATCACATAGGAACTAGTACTCCACCGAGAAAGGTTCTCCATGACTGCCATGCCTGCTCGCCCATGACCATAACTACCACTAGAGATAATATCCTTTTGGCGTAGGACTTATGGACTAATGAACCTCTACGACCGCCGGAATATCCTCCTCCACTCTCGAGCTGATTACTCTCCAAAACTCTAGTTCGAGGAATTCATTATACAGGAAGTTTCACTTCTCTCCCTGTCTTATTTTTATATTCTATAATACCTATCTTTGTACATTGAGGGCAATGTACATCTTAAGTGTGGGGGGGAGGCATTCATGTCATTATCAGAAAAATCCCTAAATGATTGCCTTGTTCTCTTGAAAAGCTTTCATATCATATTTAGGATAAATTTTAATTGATTTATGATTTTGATTGATATATCTTGAATTAAAACATAGGCCTTTATGCATTGATTGTTTAAACTTTAAGAAATTAGAGAATCAAGCATGATGAGTTGATTTTTAAAAATTTAAAATTATAGGTTGTTTCCCCAAGTCTAGGTATTACTTTGAATTGAAATTCACGAGTCTAAACATCAAAAAGCCATAATTTTTGTGAGATTTTTGAGCCTTTTGAGCATCTATTAATCTTTCATGCTCACATTTATTATTGCTTTGAGTGCGTCAGTATTGAACTGTTATTCTAGAACTTACTTGATTATGCATGTCGAGACCACACCATTTGATTTGATATATCAAAATGATTAAGGAACTTAGGATTAACCCACTCATGCCATGAAAAGCCTACCTCCACGATTAACCCCTAGTAAACCCCCTTGAGCCTAACAAGCCATTCCTTGTATTAACCTCAATATTAACCCTTAACCTATTATTGTTGAAATCCCCTAAATTAATCCCTATTTTTGTCGAGATTTGAGTTGAATGGATTGCTTACCTATGTTTTGTTCTTAATAGTTAGTCTATATTATTTTAACTTGTTCTTAAAAAAAAAACATGTATACACATTAGTAGTTATCTTCTGTTTGTAAGCTTTAAAAGTTAAATTCCATAGTCTGAGAAGAAGCTCTGTTGTACGCAAGTAATGATTAACTCTTTTTCTAGTTAGGTAATTTTTCAATTCAATCTCGATTCTAACCCTTTCTTTTAGCTTGTGACCACACTCCCTAACCAAGCCTCATTACAACCCTCCAAAGACCTTTTGATTGATGTATCATCTTAAATTATAGTGGTGGAGATTTGATTTTCATGCAAGCCTATGGTAATGACTTTTCATTATTGACTATTGAGTGCTTCATTTATTATCCTTAAACACCTCGAGTGATTTGAGTGAATCTTCAGTGAGGATGTGAAACTCTGTGATGTTCTAAATTAAAGGTAATTACTTAAATGAGGGGAGACACCTATGTTTGCATGATTAAAATGCTCAACTTGGAATGTTTGAAACTTTTATGTTCTTTTAGTTGAATTCTCAATGTATGATTACTTATGGATTAATGTGAGATATTATCGATAGGAATTATAAGTTGAGAAGAATTTATTTTGATTATGAGTTGAGAATTTTGCTTGAGGATAATCAAATGCTTAAGTGTGGGGGTATTTGATAAACCATAAATTATACATATTTTTACCCCATGTTTAATGCATTTTATGGATGACTTCTAATTGGAATTGGTGAATTCGATGCTCCTAATGCTTTAATTTCATTTTTTATACTTATGAGAGCATAGGAGAGTGAAAGGAACGAGAAACGGGCCAAAATGGAGAAAATGGGCCAAAGTATGAAAGCAAATGGCCTGGACCTCCTCACACGGGCATACCACATGGTCGTGTCAATTTGGCAGGCTTGAGCACGGCCTGAAGTAATCGAACACGGGCGTGTGCTACGGGCATGTCCTTACCGAGCCCAAGTTGAGTCCAATTCAGAAAAGGCTAATTTTGAGGGCTTCTAAGCATTCCAAAGCCTATAAATACACCCTAGAGAAGGAAGAAAGGGGAGACGGAGAATAGGGGGTAAGGAATTACTCCAAGGAAGCCGATTGATCCATCTCAGGACCCGGATTCATCATCAAGACTGAAGATCTCTCCTCAATTTCCCTTCAAGAGTTTTGGGTTTTCTTTATGTTTTGTATTCTTTATTCTTCTGTGATGTTTTCCTATTTAGTTATGAACTAAAACCCCTAAATACCTAAGGGGAATGAAACCTAAGACGAACCTTGTTATTATTTTCTAAATCGTATGATAAATATTTAACTTATTCTTAATTTTGTATTCTTAATTCTTGTTTTGATATCCCAAGATACTGATTCAAGACATGCTCTTATTCAGAGGAGGAATAGACCCTGTCTAAGAGTACATTTGTCATAATTAAGCGGAGTTGATTGTGCGCCTAGACATAGGGTGACAAGATTTTTTCGGATATGGGTGAAACCTAATAAAGGGATCCATAGCCGAGTTAATGCAACCCTAGACCGTTAATTAGAGAAAAGTCTCGGTTATTTAATATTAGGATTAGACGTTATTAGTCTTGAATAGGGATAATAACATAACTTAGGGATCTCTACGGAATAAGTTGAATGAATAAATCATCCAATTCGGAGCAAGAATAACAAGTAAAGTCTAGGTGGATTTTTTCCTTAGTTATTGTCTTAAGTCAATCAATTTTTCCCAAAAGCAATTACCCAATTCTTTTCTCTATGCGTTCTTAGTTTAGATAATTAGTTAATTAAAACAAAAGCTCTTTATTCTTAGGCTAGATAATAAAAAGACAGTCATTACTAGTACTTTTAGTTCCTTTGGGTTCGACAACCCGGTCTTGCTAAAACTATACTACTGTTCGATAGGTACACTTGCCTACATCGCAATAATAGTTAGTTTAAGAACGAGTAATTATAAATATTTAAAACCTATGATGAAATAACGCGATCAGATATAGCCAAACAACCTTTAATGCCAAATCACATATAACACATTGACCAAATACAACAACCAAGTTCACATATACTGTTATCTATGCATACCATGGCCTAATCAGCCACATATTCATCCAAAATCATTAACCATTTTCAAAACATATAACACTTATCACAAACACCATTCTTCCATAGCACATAGCATTATAACCAAAATGACTCTAACCACAATCAAACATAACCAAATTCAAACATAGAAATTAAGCCATTTTCGTATGGCTCAATTATACATAAACCAAAATACAACATTACAAAAGTATAATCTAGCCTATCATGCCATAGGTTCGAAAATTCAACTTATAAAATACTGAAGATAGTTGATAGTGTGATAGGCTTTACTGATGATCCCCGAGCTCGTAACTTGATCCAAAATCTATAAAACAGAAACAAACATACACACACAGAGTAAGCTTTTATGGCTTACTAAGTCACAAGAAAATAAACTATTGAATGACATGAACAATTCATCTAAAGTAAGTTTAATTATACTAACATAATCATATTAAACCAAAATCTTAAGATTTCACAAATAACATGTACTTTTGCATATAGATTTACTTATGGCCGAATACATATATATAAATATTGAAAAAATATCTTTCGATTTCAAAGCTAAATATCATTAAATGAACACATATACATATACTCTTGAATCATAATATGATATCTTATGCATATACATAGCAATGGCGAATATACTTCATAAGGCACACATGTTTACATTAGTAACTCACTTACCTTATTTCAAGTAGGTAATAAACCAATTCATACCTAATCATTTTAGCTCATTTTGCATATTCGATCACAACCTACCGTTGCCCGATGAACCATTCGGAATTGGATAGGACACTCGAATAATCACACATATCGTACAATGCCAACATCCCAGACGTAGTTTTACATGTAATCACATATCGATGCCACTTTCCCAGACAGGGTCTTATTCGCACACATATATCGGAGTCACATATCGATGCCAACGTATAAAACGTGGTCTTACTCGCACATAAATATAGATTCTATGGTCTTACTCGCACATCACTTATCAGAATCCTATGTCATGACATATGTATCCTAGCTATTCCTAAGGTTCATAGGGAATTTCGGACGTCGTAACTCGGTCGAATTGAATTCATAAACATAGCTGCCAAGCTTGTACACATTCAACTAATACATGTATTTATTCACGTATTCATTTTAGCATATATAATTCATATTTAATTAAAATTAACAACGTCTATTTGCTTATAGACTTACCTCAGACGATGACAAACGGAACGGGACGGCTAGTCGACAACTTTAGTTTTCTCCCGATCCAAATTCGATTTTCTCTTTTCTTGGTCTAAATTAATATAAATTAAACTTATTTAATCAAATATTCAATCAAATTAATTTAAAAACACATAAATGGGCAAATTACCATTTTACCCCTGATATTTTACACTTTTTACAATTTAGTCTAAATTGCACAAAACACAAAACATGCAAAATTTGCACACACCATGCTTAGGCCGAATACTCCTAGTGTTCATACAAGTCCACACATTTTATTTATTTCAAATTTAGTCCCTCAATTTATTATTTTTACAATTTAGTCCTAATTACTCAATATCATCAAAAATTCCAATACAAAACATGTTAATCTATCACATATCTTTTATTTTCTACCATCAAACAAAAAAAAATCACAAGCTTTCAACAATGGCATAACTCAAAATATTCTCCAGAATCAGAAATTCAAGCATGGGTCTTGTAGATAACTTAGCAACGATCTCAAAAACATAAAAATTATCAAAAACCGAGCTAGTTACATACCTTGATTAAGCTTTACTATGGCTGAACCCTAGCTTTCTTTTTCTTTTCTTTCTTATTTATGTTTCGATCATGAGAAGAAAGTATGACCACTAGTGTATTTTATTATATGTTTTATATTATTATTACATTTTAATTAATTACAATTATAACCTTTATAATTAAATAACTAAAACATATATTCCAAGGGTACAACCGGCCATCACTAACTCGAATGGTCTATTTACAACTTAAATGCTTCAATTTAAAAAGCCAATAGCAATTCGGCCCTTATACATTAAACTATCAAGTTTTCAATTTACGCGATTAAATCTTTTTATTTAATCAGACATTCAAACGACAAAATTAAATTACGAAAATTTCACAGATATAAATTCACACATAATAAACGTATAAAATAATTTTTTGACTCAGATTCATGGTCCCAAAACCACCATTCTGATTAAGGTCTAAATTGGGCTGTTACAGACACGGGCGTATGTCTCAGCCATGTGTGCCACACGACCTAGAACAGGGCCGTGTGCCTTGGCCGTATGAAACCTGCATTTAATTTTAAATTGAGTTAATTAACCACAAGGCTTAGCACACGGGCGTGTGGCATGGCTGTGTGTGTAAGTCTAGAAAGTTGCACGGGGTCGAACACGGGCTCTAGCACGGACGTGTCCCAGGGTTACACAAGCGTGTCCCGTAGACCACACGGGCATGAATAGAAATTTACATAAGTTATTTGTAAATGTTTTTGAATGTTCTGGTAATGCTCCAAAACCTTGTTCTGACAACGAATATGGATTAAGGGTGTTACATTTAATGGTATCAGAGCTACTGTTTAGCCGATTCTCAGATTTGACGTAGCGAACACGAGTTTAGCTATCCATGCCATTATATAAATTGTGATAGTGTGATGACTCCTAATCATTTTAAATGTGTTTTTCATATAGCAATGTCATTCAATCGAGCTAGAGCTGAATCCAAGGAAGCTGAGAGCAATACTTCAACTTCGGTTCAAAGAGTTGCGTCTGCGCCTGGTAGTGAAACGCTCGTGTCTGAGGGCCGAAGTGAACAGGCAAAACAAGCCTTCTTTCAAATGATGAATGAACTGTTTACACAGTACTTGAGAACAAACCCTATTGTACAACGACCTCCCCCACCTGCTCCTCAATCGATTCCTGAGGTGCCACTGGGTGCCAAACTTGTTAGAATTGGTAAGCCTCCAATAGATAAAATCCGCAAGCATGGGGTGGAAGAATTTAGAGCTACCAAAGATAATGATCCGGAAAGGGCTGAGTTTTGGCTAGAGAATACTATCCGGGTTTTTGATGAACTATTCTACACACTTGCCAAATGTCTGAAATGCGCAGTATCTCTACTGAAGGATATAGCTTATCATTGGTGGAATACCATAACTTCAGTGGTACCAAGGGTGAATGTCACATAGGAATTCTTCTAGGCTGAATTTAGGAAGAAGTATGTTAGTCAGAGGTTCATGGATCAGAAAAAGAAAGAATTTCTAGAGCTCAAACAAGGAAATATGACTGTATCTGAATATGAACTAGAATTTGTTCAGTTGAGCAAGTATGCTAAGGAATAGGTTCTAACCGAGGTTGAAATGTGTAAACACTTTGAAGATGGTTTAAATGAAGACATCAAATTGTTGATTGGAATTCTTGAAATTAGAGAATTTTCAGTGTTAGTCGATTGAGCCCACAAAGCTGAGGAATTAAGTAAAGAAAAGAGACAAGCTGAAAGAGAGGTTCGAGTTTCTGGGAAAAGAGCTATGAGTAAGGCACAATTATTTGCTTCTAAGAAATTAAAGGAGT
Source organism: Gossypium arboreum (assembly GCF_025698485.1). Taxonomy (NCBI): domain Eukaryota; kingdom Viridiplantae; phylum Streptophyta; class Magnoliopsida; order Malvales; family Malvaceae; genus Gossypium; species Gossypium arboreum. Next base: position 127,406,292 of record NC_069072.1, on the reverse strand, counting down.
ATTATGATCTTGTTACCACGTCTACGGGATATTCTAGAAGAGAGCGGGGCTCTCAACATTCTAACCCGAGGTCTTCATCTCCGTTTGTGACCAGTGTGGGTAGTGTCGGTAATCCCAAATTGAAATGTAAACATTGTAACAAATTTTATCATTGGGAATGTCGGTCTAGAAGTGGAGCTTGTTTCAGATGTGGTTCACTTGACTATTTCTCAGGGATTGTCCCAAAAGAGTTGAAAAATAAATAAAACCAGCTCCAAAGCCTAATAATCCTATTACGAGAGGTAGACCACCCCGTCACCTCGGTAATGTTAGTGGTAGTCGATGTACTACCAAGGATACAACAGTTAGATCTGAGGCACGAGCACCTGCAAGGACATATGCTATTCGTGCTAGAGAAGATGCCTCTGCACCAGACGTCATTACTAGTACATTTTCTCTACTTGATACTAATATTACTGCTTTGATTGATCCTGGTTAAATTTACCTCTTGAATTCACTGAATTTGTGGTTAAAGTTTCAAACCCCCTGGGCCAGTGTGTTATAGTGGATAAAGTCTGTAAGAACTATCCGTTGATGGTAAAAGGTTATTATTTTTTTGCTGACTTGATGTTATTGCCAGTTGATGAATTTGATGTAATTTTGGGAATGGATTGGTTGACCCGATCTGATGCAGTGGTAAATTGCAAACAGAAATATATTGTATTGAAATGTGAGAACTGTGAATTACTTCATGTTGAATATGATAAACTGGATGGATTACCTAATGTGATTTCAGTCATTTCAGCACAGAAATATGTTAGAAAGGGGTATGATGCCTATCTTGCGTATGTAATGGAAACCAAAGTATCTAAGTTAAAGATTCAGTCAGTGCCGGTTGTATGTGAGTTTCTTGATGTATTCCCAGAAGAATTACCTGTTTTACCACCGGATAGAGAAGTGGAATTCTCTATAGATCTTGTTTCGGGTACACCTATATCCATAGCACCTTACAAGATGACTCCTACTAAATTGAAAGAGCTAAAAGTACAGTTGCAAGAATTGATTGACAGAGGTTTCGGGACCACAAAAATTCAACCCAAAAATAAGACTTATTTTTATTTTATTATATGATCCGTATTATTATAGACATGTCATGTGAAAGTTTTGAAACCAAAATTTTATCAATTAACTGTTTAATTACAAGAATGACCAAATCGCATAAAATACGAATGCTGAATTCTACTAGCTATAAGGATTAAATAACTATGAAAATCAAAACTAGAGGTCCTTATATGGTAATTAGACCATTAAGAAAAGTATGTAGATTTTTCTTAGTGACTCATCCATGGAAATATAGAAAAAGGGCAATGACTAAATTGGAAATAACAAAATATTTAATTAATTAAAAAGATGATAAAAGAAATCATCTTATTTTATGCCATCTTCAACTTAAAATAAATGGAAACCCTAAGTGAGAGGAAAGAAACTTTTAGGGCCTAATTGGGTAAGTTTCATTGTCCCGTTTTTAGTAACTTTGGTATTTTTGAAATCGGGATAGCTTAATCTCTCTATTTGATGAATTAATTTGAAAAGTTATCAAGGTATGAAGAATGGGTCATGGATGTACATGTTGGAAATTAGAAATTTATGGTAAAAAAGAAAGATTATTGATAGATAAACAACTTTTACAAAGTGATTTTTGATAAAAACATGATTTAGGGACTAAAATGAAAAGGTGTAAAATTTGATGAAAAATTCTAAAATTTTATGAATACATTTGCTGGATAATTTGTAATGGGGCTTTGTTTAGGCTTGGAATAGGGAGTAATTTGCACAAGTTTCATTTTCCGAGCCTAAGGACAAAATTAAAATTTATGAAAAAGTTAGAGGCAAAATGGTAATTTTGTATAAGACGTAAATTGAGTCCATTTAAATACGAAATGTGTGAAATTGATGGTTAAATTCATTTAAATAGATCCGAGAAACACTAATTCGAGGTTAGATTGCGGAAAAGAAAAGGTTTCGAATTAGTAGATTTCTAACGCAAAAAAGTGTCGAGGTAAGTTCGTGTAACTTAATCGAGCATATAATTATGTTAATTGAATGTTGTGTTTGTATGTAATGTAAGTTATAGTGATGTGCTTTACTTGTATGCTTTGATGGAGAATTTGATACATGCTTGAAATGGTGATAGAGGGTTAAGTCCCGATTGAATATTGAATTCCGATTATTATATGCACTTTCCCAAAATGAATAAGGTCTTGCATTTGTTGCGGATGGGATTTAGCTTGGATGAATAATCCTGTTAACCTTTTCATAGAAAGGATTTAGCCCAAAAGTGTAATCCTATTATAATACCGCTTGAGTAAACATTACGGTTACGATTTAGCTTAGACTAGCAGTCCTAATTAAGCTTTGAAGCATACGTTATATAAGGATTTATCCTGGACTGGTAATCCTATTATACGATATGTGACTCGAGAGAGTGTTTCTTGGTTAAGTGCCCTAGTGGGTACCCTTGAATAAGAAATTGGCAAATTATAGAATCGTACACTTTAAGTGTACAAATTAAGCATCCATTGGAATTCAATGATTCAACGGACAGAAAACTCTTGACATGACATGAAAATCTTGAGATGAAATGATAATAACTTGAAAGGATATTGCTTGATGAGCTCATCTATGTTACTTGATCGATATGAATATTTTGGTGACTAACATGTTTGATTGAATGTATGTGTTTAGGAAATTTAGCCAAATTTATGGAAAACATGTTATTGTATGCTTAGATTTAATAAATAGCATTGGTAAGTTTAGTTTTTGTTATACGAACTTACTAAACATGTAATGCTTACTCCGTTTGTTTTTCTCTTGTTTTATAGTGCTTCAAAGCTCGCAAGAGTTGGAGATCATTGGAGTATCGTCCACTATCAACTAGTCCTTTTGGGTATACTTAGTAAAATCATTTTGGTATAATGGCAAGTATAAGACAACTTGGCCAATAGTGGCTTGAAATGTTATTTTGTAACCTAGCCATTGGAATGGCTAGTAATGATTCATTTTGGTATGACTAAGTAGATTATTATGATATATATATACACATGTGTTATGTTAAGAATATTTGATTAATGTTATGAATGCCTAAGTTAAACTAAAGTAAGGTTGTGATCAGGTATGCTTGTAGCGATATTCCTTGTGAATGATGAAATTTGCTTAAGTTGAATGCTTGTATTGGTTGGTATTGGATATGTATTTCAAGTGCAGGTCTTGGGTGAAATTTTGGGTGAGAAATAAAGCTAGAAATGGCTTTATTTTGTCAACATGGGTAGAAACACAGGCGTGTGTCTAGACCGTATGTGACACGCGGCCTGGTAACAGAGGCATAAGGTTAGGCCGTAGTCCCCTGCAGCATAAGTTTGAGAAACAGAATGCTCAAAATTGAGCACACGGGCAGAGACACGGGAATGTGTCTCAACTGTGTGTGCCACATAGCCTATAACACGAGTGTGTGCCTTGGTCGTGTGAAACCAGCACCTAATTTTGAATTAAGTTAATTAACAACATGTCCTAGCACACAAGCATGTGGCATGGTCGTGTGTGCAAGTCAGAGAGTTACACGGGTCGAACATGACCTTTAGCACGGGCATGTCCCTTAGACCACAAGGGCGTGTGAGCCTTGCACCTTGGAAAAATTTTCAAAAGTCTCGAAAAGTTCCTAAAGTTACTGATTAAGTCCCGACTCAATTCTAAGGCTCATATTAGGCCTCGAGGGCCCAATCAAGGGATGTTATGAATGATCTCGGTAAATAAATAGCAATTTACATAAGTTATTTGTAAATGTTTTTGAACGTTTTGGTAATGCTCCAAAATCCTATTCTGACGACGGATACGGGTTAGGGGCGTTACAGATGGTCAATCTGAGAGGGTGATTCAAATACTGGAGGATATGCTTTGGATTTGTGTAATTGATTTCTGAGGTAGTTGGGTGGATTATCTTCCGTTGGCTGAGTTCACCTACAGTAACAGTTTCTAGGCTAGCATCCAGATGGCACCTTACGAGGCTTTATATGGTCGTAAGTGTTGCACTCTTCTATGTTGGACTGAGTTAGGCGAGCATCGAGTTTTGGGTCCTGAGTTGGTTTTTGAGACCGAGGATAAGGTTAGGCTAATTCGGGACTGTCTGAAGGCAGCTTTTGATAGACAAAAATCTATTGCAGATCTGAAGAAGCATGAGATTGAGTACTCTGTGGGGGACTTTGTCTTTCTTAAGGTTTCTTCATGGAAGAAAGTTCTGACATTCGGTCACAAGGGCAAGTTGAACCCTAAGTTCATTGGGTTGTATCGGATTCTGAAGCATGTAGGACCGATCGCTTATCAGTTGGAGTTACCTCCGGAGTTAAACCGTATCCATGATGTCTTTCATATTTTGATTTGAGGCGGTATCAGTCGAATCCATCTTATGTTGTCTCTGTTGAGGAAATCGAGGTTAGGCCGGACTTGACTTTTGAAGAGGATTCGGCTCAGATTCTAAATCGAGACGTTAAGGTTCTGATGAGGAAGTTCATTCCTTTAGTGAAGGTTCTGTGGCAGAATCTTGGTTCTAAGAAGGCCATATGGGAACCTGAGGATTCAATGCGCTGGCAGTATCCTCATCTTTTCAGATCAGGTAAATTTCGAGGTCGAAATTTCTTTTAAGGGGTAGAGTTGTAACGCCCTAAATAATTCAATTTTGCTTCTGTGGGTATTTGGCATTAATATGCATATGCTTTAGTGGTTGAGTGTTCTAGGAGTGTGTGAGAGGTCTTGGGTTCAAGTCCCACTTTTGTCAATTTTGTTAACTTTTGGATCTAAGCCTTATCCTAGTTCAGTGGGCTTATATTTAATTGCCTGTAAATTCATATTAGAATGAACCTGCTAGTTCGAGTGGTAAGGAGGTTGTTGTGTTGGAGGTCCTGTGTTTGAATCCCTGCACGAGTGTGCGTATTATTTTTGTTTGATTATCTGATAGAATTTTGGTTGAATTGAAAGTATGAGGAAGTTGTGAGTAGTGGCTAAGTGGGAGGAAAATAAGGGATTTTGATAAAATATCTTTATTTTCTCCCTTTCAAATTTTAATCAGTTTTTTTCTCTCCTCTTTTTGAATTGCGTCTGTTTCTGCTTCCTTTCAAAGTTTCTATTAATTTTATTTTTGTTCTTCCTCTTTCTGGCATGAGTTTTGCTTTTCTATTCCATTCGGTTTCCTTTGTTTGTTACTACTATTTTTCGCACAGTTTCGATAAGCTTTCAGTTCTATTTTGCAGTAATAGCGTAGCGTTTATTGTGGGAATCTGATTTCTGCGAACGAATGTGTAGGTGAGGGCAATGAATTTGTGGTTGTCACTTCGATGGTTTAACTTTCGTATGTAGATGTTTTTACGATCGTAAGTTTTAAGCATTACTCGATTTTAGGTTTATTGAATTCGTAAATCGTTGCTAATAGGGCGTTGGGACTCTGTTTTTAGGTGTTGGGATCTTGGAGGTATTTTCGTATCAAAACGATACTAGGTGTATACCCAAAACGTAGAAAAAGAAGCTTCAGCAAAAGCCGAAAAATGATTCTGTTGACACCACACGGGCGTGTAGATGGTCGTGTGTGAAACACGGCTATATGGTTGACGAAGGTATGGCTGTGCGTAGCACATGGGCGTATGGTGGCTTGAGTGTGGTCGTGTGGGCCACACAGGCTAGGCCAAGTTGAGTGTGTGGGCCCATACGGGCGTTTGGAATTTTGGCCTATTCCGCGTGGGCCACATGGGCAAAGGCCAACCTGGGCATGTGGGCCCACACGGGTAAACCACACGAACATATGGGCCCATAACTCTAAAATTTTCCCTAGGATCGGACGAGTGGCTCCGATCGCCTATGGACCTATTGTAAGGTCAGTAAGGGCTAACTAAACCCTAGTTTGTATGCTCTGATATTCTGATAGTCTGATCTGAGTAGTATATTAAATGTATGCCAGTCTGTACTGTTATCTGTATATCAGCATGCCGATCATGTTTAATTTGTTATACTGTATCTAAAAATTCTATATCTTTGACTGGGGTGGGATTTATATATATAGATATGGAGGAAGTGTTCTGTACGGCCTACGCCGCCTATATTCTGGCAGCTTGGCTGCATATTATTTGATATGTGTCTTAATTGCACAATGTGGTGTGTAGGGATGGGTAGGTGTTTTTAACCCCACATGGTGTGATGGGATGGTTGGAGTTGGTGTGTTGAGGATGGGGGTAGGATTTTGGCATATCTGATATCTGAATCTGAATCTAAAATTGAATCTATATCTGTTTCTGTTTGTGTATATAATTCTGTATGTTTGTATGCTTAATTCTGTTGGGTTACACACTGAGTTTTCGTAAACTTATATCTATTGTCTTTTTTGTCAGGTAATCCATAGACTTAGGCGGATCAGTGCAGCAGAGACCCAACGGTGACCACTCGACTGTGAATGGTTTTATTTATGTTTTTGGTTACCATTTTGAGAGTTTTTAATATTTGGGAATCTCTGGACTTTTGTTTTTGGGTTTTAAACTGTTGATTTTGGTTTGTTGATTTTCTACATGCTTGGTCAATTGTTTTATGAAATTGATGGTTTTTACACAAAAAGAGGTTTTCTTAAAGATAACAGATCGGGTTTCTAAAATATGGCAAATCTATTTTGACAAATTAATTTATTAATTAATGTTATCAGTTTATTTGTGAACAAACACGTGGTATTAAACTTGAATAGTTTATCAAGTCAACACCGTTTTGAAAACCCATTCCTTGTGGCATCACCAGATTTGGCCATAACGTATAGGTCGGTTTGTAGTGTTACAAGGTATGGCTCGATTGAGCATACTTTCAATAGAATCCATAGGGTATGACTCAATTGAGCATACTTTCAGTCGAATCAGTGGGTATGGCTCAATTGAGCATACTTTCAGTAGAATTAGTGGGTATGGCTCGATTGAGCATACTTTTAGTAGAATAATATCCCATTTTTATCAAAATCATATTTCCATACATTATAACATTTAATAAAATTATATTAACATAGAATATAAAAATTATTAGAAGTATAAATAATCGTACGAACTTACAAGATTGATTTGCAGTAACGACTCCAAGTATCTCAATCAATGATCGACATAATTTCAATTCATTATTTCCATTTTCAATTACACACATCAATATAATCTAAAATTATGAAATTAGGTTCATATAATACATTTAAAAATTGTACTAAAATTAAACTGAGCGAACTTACCAGACTAACTGCAGTAATAACGGAAGTTCAGGGACTATTCAATAATTTCATTCAATTATCAATTTCCAACAACATAATTAATTATTTTTTGCAATTAAATCTTTTTTAATATTTTTACAAAATTACCCTTTACATTTTACTTTTATGCAATTTAGTCCTTAAGCTCAAAACTTGCAATTTAACCAATTTTAATCGAATTTAAATTCAGATGAATTGTATAGGACCTCCATATAGCCCATAATTTCTATTATTTCACAAAAATTCACTGTAATTTTATCAATTTAATGATTTAGTCCTTAAACATTAAAATTATCAAAAAATACTTTGCAAAATAATCATATTTAGCATTCAAGCTGTATAATCTACCATAAAACTTCAAGAATATCCAAAACTCATTAATGGCATAATCCATAATCCTTAACCGTTTTGAAAACGGAGATACGGTTTAGCTGAAGCTAGCTGTAACGATCTCAAAAACATAAAAATTACAAGTAACCGATTAAATTAGCTTACCAAATTGAAGGACAAGCTTGACCGAAGCTTCCTTTACCTCTAACAATGGTGTTTCGACATTTTTAGGAGAAGAATAAAAGAAATTACACTGTAATTTAGTTTTTATTTTAATTATAATTCATTTATTTAAAAATTACTATTATAACCTTTTAATTATAACGTATATAATTTATAAAACATATCCATAAATGTCCAATCTATAAGTATATGGTATAATTATGATCTCAGGAAGGTTTAATTGCACAATTAATTCTTTAATTGTTTCAAATTATTGATTAATTAAGCTTTATTTTAATTTAACTCTAAATTGATTAGGACTAAATGAGCAAATAACCCAAAAGTTAGTAGATTTAATGATGTCACCACTGTTTGGAATTTTTTACCATGGTTTAATCACCATTTTGGTACCTTTAGTATTTTAAATCTATAGCAATTAACTTTTATCTCTTTTACAATTTAATCCTTTTACCTTAACTAAGCAATTAATTGTAAAAATCAGCGGACCAAACTTCAATTCACCTGTAATCAGACTTAGTAAATATTTAATAAAAATATTTACGGCCTTAAATTATGGAAATAAGGTCCTAATACCTCGTTTTCAATAACCACTTGACTTTTGAACCAAACCACTTATACTAACTTTTAATTCAGTTAGTTAAAATTCCTCATATCAAAATTCAATATAAAAATTATTGTTGACTCGTATAATTTAAATACTAATTATATGAACTATTTCATCCAATTTGTGGTCCTGAAACCATCTTTTTTTATTCCATTGAAAAACGGGCTATTATAATAAATATATATCAAAATTATAATATAACATAATATAAATATTACACAGTTCGAGTCTTCCAAGCCCAAATAGATAGGAAATCGAGGGGGAAACCACGAGAAACATGGAAATGGAAATGGAAATGGTGGGAATGATAAGAATGGTGTCAATTAGGGGTGTGCAAATTTTGGGTAAAACTGAATTAATTCGATTAACTGACTGAATTCGGTTAATCGGTCAGTTAACCAAATTAATTCTCTCGGGGGTTGGTTAATAATTTTTTGGAAGTTCGGTCAACGGTTAATTCGGTTCAAAATCGGTCGGTTAACTGAATTAATGGAATTTAATAAATAATATTATAATATATAAATATTCGGTCAGTTCGATTAATTTATCGGTTGTTTAAGCCGGTTAATTTTTTATATGTTTTATAATTGTTTTAACCAAAAATAAAAAAATATATATATAAATTTTGGCTAATTCAGTTAACCGACCAAATTAACCGAAAAAGTTCGGTTGGGTTAATTTTTTTTTGAAAAAATTTCGGTTCGGTTAATAGTTAAGGGTTTAAAAGGGTCGGTTAATTCGGTTAATGGTATTTCAGGTGGTTAACCAGTTGATTAAGCGATTGAACACCCCTAGTGGCAATGGGAAACCATCTAATGGGAAGTGAAAACGCAACAATAGATCAAAGGGGCTAGTGAAATGCTTCATTTGTGATTGTCCACGCATGGTGAGGGATTGTCCAAAGAAGTTTGTGTCTTCTGCCATCGAAAAGGATGATGAGATAGAGCATCAATGAGACTTGGTTCGATTTTGTGTTCTATCGAAGCCAAGAGGATCAAAGAGAAAGAGAAGAAGTCAATGAAGTGTTTTTTATGTTGTGGTCCGTATAGGATGCGGGATTGTCTAGAGTAATCTAAGTTGTCCACGAGTAGTAAAGAAGTTGAAGCAGAGCTAGAGAGTGACTCTTTAAAGCATGAATCAATGATATTCAGTTTTGCTAAAGCGAAGAGGGATCGCAAGCAAAAAGGGTTGATGTTTTTGGATAACAAAATTGTAGGCCAAAAGAGAAGTGCTCTTACTGATACAAGGGCGTCACACTTATTCATATTTGAAAACGTAGTGGGTAAACTTGGTCTCTCGATAAGAAAATCAACCAAGAAGATCAGGACTATTAATTCCAAAGAGGTCCCAACTGTAGAAGTAACACAAGGAGTTGAGTTGCAGATTGGTCAATGGAAAGGCAAGGAAGGCTTTGAGGTAATACACTTAGATGATTACGACTTTGTGCTTGGATTGAATTTCCTTGAAAATATTGATACTTTGTCGATTCCTTTTGTCAACTGCATTTGTATCTTCGATACTTGACAAAAACAATGCATTGTGTCGGTGAATCGAGACATAAGGAGCAGAACCAAGGTATTGTTAGCAATCTAGCTAGCCAAGGATGTTTCATATTGTGGGAATATTAACTTGGTAAATTAGAGTACTACAAAGACCCCCATGAAAATGTTAGAAGGGTAGAATATCAATATGAAACCTGTCGAGTTATTAGTAGGGCTATCACCTCTAAGAGAGGTGGGATATGTATCAGACTTTAGGGGAAAATTGGTAATCCAAATTGAACAGTGGGGCAGATTAAATGCTACGAGTGAGATACATCTCAAACACATATCTAGTGTTACATTATGAACTAGTCTTGGCTTGGAAAAGTTACAAGGGCCATTTTAGAGTTCTAAAGCGAGTAAGTTGAGGGACTTACAAAATAGAGTTAGAGCCAAGGCTCAAAGTTAACCTGATGTTCAATGTAGGCATGCCTAAGCCTATTTGTATGGATCAAGAGGATCCCAATCGAGGAAGTCATAATGGGGACAAGTAAGATTGGTGGCCTCTAACGATCAATATGTACAAAAGAAAGAAATAGTTTAAGTTACACGACGACAGAGACATAAGCCAAGGCAAATATTTCAAGAGGTGGGACGACTTGACAGAAGGAGTAGTTGGGAAATAGTCAAGGTATTGAGACTATTCATAGACGAGCCAAACTAGTGTCATTCTAAAGACGTGACGAGGGCATCACAAGAATGGGTGGGAGAGAATGTTGCAGGCCGCAGATCAAAGCCTGTGTCCACTCTGCACAGTGTAACATCCCAAAATTGGGTCTAGTCAGAACAGTGGTTTTGGGACCACAAATCCGATGTCAAAATATTTATTTTATGATTATTATGAGGCCTAGAATATGAAAGTAAGCATGTGTTAAAGTTTTATGAAGAAATTCTTAGTGTAAGGTGTCCAATTAGAAATTAGAGACCAAATTGAATAAATTGCAACTTGGATTTTAGAAGCAATATGCATGAAATTGCTTTAGATTATTAATTAGAAGGTCTTAAAGAGTAATTTTCCCAATTTCTTAGTTTTTGGACAAAAATGAGCATGCATGGAAAATTTTGGAAGTTTAGTAAGGAAGGGCATTTGGGTCATTTGGTAATAAAATCAATAAAAAAAGGGGAAATGAAGGCAAAAATCAGCCATTCTTCTCCCTCTTGCTGCAAAAATTCCAAGGGACACCATAGCTAGGGTTTCTTTACTTTCCAAGCTCAATAGTAAGTGACTGCTAGCCCCGTTTTTAATGTTCTTTGTATCTTTCAGATCCTTGAAACATGTTTTCTCCATTTCTACCCATATTTTAAGCTAAGGTTCATGTATGCAAAATGACTCATGTGTGACATGCTTGTTCTTTGATGATTTATAGGGGAATATGAAAGTTAGATGTGTGTTAAACATCTTTTCCTAAGTGATTTTCATAAAAAACCCCTAAAAGGACCTTATTGCAAAAGGTACAAAGTATATGGTAGAAATGTGACATAGAGGAAAATGTGGGCTAGTATGAGTTTATAATACATTTGACTAGGCTTGGGTAACTGAGGAATTGCATGTATTTCACTTTACGAGCCTAGGGACTAAGTTGTAAAATTTTGAAATGTTAGGAGCAAAATGGTCGTTTTCCTTGGGGGTGAATTTTTAGGTCCGAAATAAATAGCATGAGGTATTAATAATTTATTTTTACTAATATAGACCCCGAGGAACCGACTCCGGAGATCGATCGTGGAAAATGAAAGGTTTCGAAATAACTAAAATACGTAAAGCAATTACCAAGTAAGTTCATGTAACTCGAATGTAAACTATATTTAAATACATTAAAGATGTATGTACATGTATGAATTATAATAGTAATATTTATTGTATGACAACTAATGAATTATTAATGTTATGATGAAATGTCCCGGTTGAATAAAAAGGGATGTTTGATGGATTACTCGAAAATGAAATAATGGTATAAAGGATCTAGCCCGGACGGGTGATCCTATAGTGATCTAACATTCTGAAATATATGTGTGGTTTGACGGATTTAGCCCAGACGGGTAATCCGAATAGGATCTAAATTTAGCCTGGACTGGTAATTCAGACCTGAACTTATAGGAGTATATGTCATTGTAGGGGATTTAGCTTGGTCTGGTAATCCTGACATTACTCTGTGAGTTACGTTGTGGGGGATTTAGCCTGGACTGGCAATCCCGCCATAAAAGTGAGATTAACAGGAGTGCATATTTAAGAGATCACTTGCCTGATTTGATGGTAAACGAGATATCCATCAAGATTCCAAGAAATTCGACGGGATTAAAATGTTAAATGGGAATAGACATGTTTGAATTGATGAGCTCATCTAGGAAGGATGTTACATTGTACAGACATGAGACTAACTTGATGGTTGAGTATTTGTTATAGGAAATTTTACTATGAATGTTTGGTCTGAATGTCTTAAATGGTTGCACGCTAAATAACCGGTAAGTTTACTTTCCCGTTATCCGGACTTATTAATCAAATTAATGCTTACCCCCTCTCTTTTCCCTATTTTACAGAGCTCGTGGGCTCGTAAAAATTGGAAGACGATTAGAACATTATCAATACTATCAACTTGTCTTGCGTTGGTATATAGATACTTTATTTTGTTTCAATGGCATGTATAGGTTTTGGTTATTTTGTGATATTTGTCATTGGTTGGCCTATGCAAAAGGCTTAAATATTAAACTTATTCTTTTTGTATATGGCCATAAGACATGGCTTATTTTGACATAAACTATGATCTACTAATTGTGCTTGTTTATGGTTAAATGTTCTTGTGATGATTAAATAAGGTATATTATAAATAGAAATATGAAATGCGGCCAAATCACTTAGGATGGTTAGGTCATAATTGGCAATTAGTTATAACAATGAGCCAAGTCTAAATGTTTTTTTGAATGTGATGGAAACCCTAAATACAAAGAGGATAAATTAGCACGTACATAACCGATGAGATGAGGTTAACATGCAATAGACCATTATGGTAGTACTCGGACATATTTAGGCCATGTTAAACATCATTGAGGTTCACAAATATGAGTGGTTATAGAAGGTAACCATTGGCTAAAATTTGTAGCCTCCAAAAGGGTCCACACAGATAGACACACGGGCATGTGTCTAGGCCGTGTATGACACACGGTTAGCCCCATGGGCGTGTGGTATGGTCGTGTGTCCTCTGCACCTAAAATATTTAGGTCAAAATGCATGGTAGTAATAACACGGGTAGAGACACGGCCGTATGTCTCAACCGTGTGGAGGACACGGCATCACACACGGGCGTGTGTCTTGCCGTGTTTCCCTAAATGCATGATGACGTCATAAACAAAATACTTGAGTTTTTGGGCATGGGCGTGTCTTAGCCATGTGAAGGACACGGGCTAGGGACACAAGCGTGTGCTCGGCCGTGTAAGAACCCCTGTAAGTTTGAAATGAGAAATAAATTTAATTAATTCCACACGGGTAAGGGACACGAGTGTGTCCCAAAGCACATGGGCGTGTGCATTGCCTCCACATGGGCGTGTAAAGCTTAACCTAGGAAATTTTCTAAAAATTTTCTTAAGTTCTAGGTTTAGTCTTGGACCATTCTTAATGTATGTCTTGGGCCTCATAGGTCCATAATAGGGACATTATGAATATGATTGATTGGTTTTAATTTGGAACAAAATTTTATAGCCCGAAATTTTCCCGAAAATGTCATGTTCGTGCACAGTAATGCCCTATACCTTGTCCCGATCTCAGGTACGGGTAAGGGGCATTTCATTTAGTGGTATCCGAGCTACGGTTTAGTTGGTTCTAGGACTAATGTAGCATGTGTCAAGTATATCTGTACATGCCATTATACAAGTTCTGATAGTGTGACATCTCCTAACCATTTTTAATTGTATTTGAATATAATAAATATCTTCCAATCAAGCTCAAGATGAGTCCGAGGGAGACAAGAGCAATGCTCTAGCTTCCGTTCAATGACCTACTGCTAGTAGTAATAGAAGACCTATGTTTGAAGGCCGAGAAGAGGCAAGAACTCCCTTCTTTGAGATTATGGATGAATGGTTTGGGGATTATTTCAGAAACCGCCCCAATATACCACGACCTCCTCCACCCCCTGCTCGACCTGAAGGAGAAGTGCCACAAGGCGTGGTACCCGTGAGAATTGGTAAAGCCCCTGTGGACAAACTTAAGAAATATGAAGCTGAAGAGTTTAGGGCCACAATTCATGACGATCTGGAACGTGCCGAATTTTGGCTTGAGAATACCGTGAGAGTTCTCGATGAACTGTCTTGTACTCTTGACGAAAGTTTGAAATGTACGGTGTCGCTATTGAAGGACACTGCATACCATTTGTGGAAGATCGTATCCTCAGTAGCACCGAGAGAGAGTATCACATGGGAATTCTTCCAAGCAGAATTTAGGAAGAAGTATATCAGCCAAAGGTTCTTAGACTAGAAGCGGAAGGAGTTCTTGGAACTCAAACAAGGAAACAGAACCATGTCAGAATACGAAAGAGAGTTTGTGAGACTAAGTCAGTATGCAAGTGAGTGGGTCCAATCGGAGGCAAAAATGTGTAAGCGCTTTGAAAAAGGTCTGAATGAAGAAATCAAACTGTTAATCGGGAATCTTAAAATAAGGGAGTTGGCTACGTTAGCTGATCGAGCCAAGAAGGTTGAGGAACCGAATAATGAAATAAAGTGAGCAAAAAGAGAAGCTAAAGCTTCGAGTAAGGGATCTAACGGCAGAACGCACTCCTTTCCTACAAAAAAAATCGGAGAGTCAACAAGAACGCTCCACTATATCGGTGGGATATTCGGGCAAAATAAGAAGCTTTAAACGACACAACCCAAGATCTTCCTCCCCTAAGGTAACTAGTGTGGGGAGTATAGATGATCAAAAGCCGAGATGTAAGAGCTGCAACAAGTTTCATTTCAGGGAATGTCGAATGAAGAGTGGGGCATGTTTTAGATGTGGTTCCCTTAACCACTTCCTTAAAGACTACCCGAAACGAGCCGATAAAGAGGTGGATTTAGCCCTAAAGTCTAATGTTCCTAATCCTCGAGGTAGACCACCACGACATCCTGGGAGTGCAAGTGGTAGTCAAATAGCCGTCAAGGATATGACTGTAAAATCAGAGGCTCGAGCCCCAGTAAAGACTTACGCGATATGCGCTAGAGTGGAAGCTTCAACTCCCGATGTCATTATGGGTACATTTTCTCTTCATAATACTCATGTCATTTTCTTAATTGATCCGGGATCGACCCATTTCTACATATGCATGAAATTGGTGTCTAGCATGAACATGTTTGTGGAATCAACGAAATTTTTAATTAAAGTGTTGAACCCTCTAGGCAAGTCGGTATTAGTAGATAAAGTTTGTACGAATTGTCCTTTGACGATTCAAGGACATTGTTTTCCAAAAAATCTTATGCTTTTGCCATTTCATGAATTTGATGTAATACTTGGTATGGATTGGTTGACCACCCATTGATGTGATAGTAAATTGCGGTAGCAAGTACATAGAATTAAAATGTTCAGATAGTGACATTCTCCGAGTTGATTCGAATGAGTTGAATGCACCGCCAGCTGTGATTACTTTAATGATGGCTCAAAGGTATATGAGGAAAGGATATGAAGCTTACCTTGTGTTTATATTGAATACTAAAGAATCTGAATTGAAGATTGAATTATTACCAATAGTCCGTGAATATCCGGACATGTTCCCAGAAGAGTTACCAGGGTTTCCTCCTGTTAGAGAGGTGGAATTCGGTATTGAGCTAGTATGGGGAACAATGCCTATTTCTATTGCTCCATACAGAATGGCCCCTATGAGTTGAAGGAGTTAAAATCACAGTTGCAAGAATTGACTGACAAAGGTTTTGCAAGACCAAGCTCTTAACCTTGAGGTGCTCCCGTTTTATTTGTGAAAAAGAAAGATGGATCGATGAGGTTGTGCATAAGCTACCAGCAACTCAATAAGGTGACTATTAAGAATAAGTATCCCTTGCCTAGGATTGACGACTTGTTCGATCAGTTGAGGGGAGCCACCGTATTTTTAAAAATAGATTTGAGATCTGACTACTACCAGTTATGAGTTAAAGAGGCAGAAGTGCCTAAGACTGCCTTTAGGACGAGGTATGGTCACTACGAGTTCCTTCCCATGCCTTTTGGTCTAACTAACACCCCAACTGCATTTATGGATTTAATAAATCGTGTATTCTGGTCATACTTGGACAAGTTTGTAGTAGTATTCATAGATGATATTTTGATCTATTCCCGGAATGAGTCCGAACATGCTGAACATTTGAGGACTGTCTTACAGAATTTACAGGATAGGAAACTCTATGCTAAGTTTGGCAAGAGTGAGTTTTGGCTTCAAGAAGTCATATTTCTCGGTCATATTGTGTCGGGTGATGGCATCCGAGTTAATCTGAAATTTTTTTTTGCTATTCTCAAGTGGAAGCCGCCAAAAAACATAGTAGAGGTTAGAAGCTTTTTAGGCTTAGCCTGTTATTACCGACGCTTTGTGAAAGGATTTTCGATGATTACAACTCCCTTGACGAGGTTACTGCAAAAAGATGTTAAGTTTGAATGACCAGAAAAATGTCAGCAAAGTTTCGATAAATTGAAGACATTACTAACAGAAGCTCCAGTTTTGGTACAACTCGAACTAGGAAAAGAATTTGTGATTTATAGCGATGTGTCCTTAAATGGACTGGGTTGTATGCTTATGAAAAAGGGCAAAGTGATAGCTTATGCCTCAAGGCAACTGAAACCACACGAGAAAAATTATCCGACTCATGACTTGGAGCTAGCTACTATTGTATTTGCCTTAAAAATTTGGAGACACCATTTGTATGGTGAAACTTGTCGTGTATTCACCGATCACAAGAGTCTAAAGTACTTGATGACTCAAAAAGAATTGAATCTGAGACAGTGAAGGTGGCTAGATTTGATTAAGGATTATGAGCTTGTGATCGATTACCATCCTAGTAAGGTGAATGTAGTCGCCGACGCGTTGAGCAGAAAGTCCTTGTTTGCTCTGAAGGTTATGAACACACATTTGGTGTTATCTGATGATGGTTCGGTTTTGGCAGAGTTGAGAGCCAAATCGACATTTCTCCAAGAGGTTTGTGCAGCTCAGATCAATGATAGTGACTTGCAAGACAAAAGAGCACAATGTGAAACGGGAGTCGAATCAGATTTTCAGATTGATTCTAATGGTTGTTTAATATTTTGAGATGGGGTCTGTGTACCCAAAGATTATGAACTTATTTGGAAGATTTTGCAAGAGGCACATGATAGTTTTCTGTCAATTCACCCGGGAAGTACCAAGATGTACAATGATTTAAAGACCATGTACTGGTGGCATGGTATGAAAAGAGATATCTCTGAATTTGTGTTGAAATGCTTGATATGTCAGTAGGTAAAGGCTGAACACCAAGTGCCTTCAGGTTTGTTATAGCCTGTAATGGTTCCCGAATAGAAATGGGACAGGATCACCATGGACTTCGTGACTGGACTATCGTTAACCCCGAAAAAGAAAGATGTTGTTTGGGTTGTAATAGATAGACTAATGAAGTCGACTCACTTTATTCTTGTACGGACAGATTACTCTCTTGATAGATTGGTCGACTTATACATATCCGAGATTATGAGATTACACGGGGTACCATTGTTGATCATTTCAGATAGAGACCCAAGATTCACTTCAAGATTTTAGAAGAAACTACAAGAAGCCTTGGGTTCAAAGTTGAGTTCTAGTACGGTGTTCCACCCACGGACCGATGGTCAGTCTGAACAGACGATTTATACCCTTAAGGATATGTTACGGTGCTGCATCCTTGAATTTAGGGTAGTTGGGAAAAATATTTACCATTTGTGGAGTTCGACTACAACAACAGTTTTCAGACGAGTTTAAAGATGGCACCTTATGAGGCGTTATATGGCCGGAAGTTTTAGACTCCATTGTATTGGATAGAACTCAAAGAATACTAGATTCACGGGGTTGATTTAATCAAGGAAACTAAAGAAAAGGTTAAAGTGATCTGCAATTGTTTGAAAGTAGCATCTGATAGGCAAAAGTCATATGCCGATTTGAAAAGGAAAGAGATTGAGTTTCAAATTAGAGATAAAGTATTCTTGAAAGTGTCTCCCTGGAAAAAAAATTGATATTTGGCTGGAAAGGCAAATTGAGTCCAAGGTTTATTGAACCCTACAAGATTATTAAGAAAGTTGGACCGTTAGCTTACCGCTTAACACTGTCATTCGAATTAGAAAAGATTCACAATGTTTTCCATGTATCCATGTTGCGTAGATAGAGATCAGATCCCTCACAAGTGATTTCACTGACGGAAGTTGAGATTAGACCGGACATGACCTATGGTGAAAAACCAGTCAAAATTTTGGCTCAAAAAGTCAAATAATTAAGGAATAAGAATATAGACTTGGTAAAAGTTCTATGGCACAGACACGGAGTGGAAGAACCACATGAGAACTTGAAGAAACCATGAAAGGTCAATATCTGAACCTGTTTACTGGTAAGACTTTCGATGACGAAAGTCCCTAAGGGGGGAAAATGTAACATCCCAAAAATTGGGCTAGTCGGAACAGTGGTTTTGAGACCACAAATCCGATGTCAAAATATTTATTTTATGATTATTATGAGGCCTAGAATATGAAGGTAAGCATGTGTTAAAGTTTCATGAAGAATTTCTTAGTGTATGGTGTCCAATTGGAAATTAGGGACCAAATTGAATAAATTGCACAACTTTGATTTTAGAAGCAATTTGCATGAAATTGCTTTAGATTATTAATTAAAAGGTCATAAAGAGTAATTTTCCCAATTTCTAAGTTCTTGACAAAAATGGGCATGCATGGAAAATTTTGGAAGTTTAGTAAGAAAGGGCAATTTGGTCATTTGGTAATAAAATCAATAAAAAGGGGAAATGAAGGAAAAAATCAGCCATCCTTCTCTCTCTTGCTGCTGAAATTCCAAGGGACACCATAGCTAGGGTTTCTTCACTTTCCAAGCTCAATAGTAAGTGACTCACAACCCCATTTTTAATGTTCTTTGTATTTTTGAGATCCTTTAAGAATGTTCTCTCCATTTCTACCCATATTTTAAGCTAGGGTTCATGTGTGAAAAATGATCCATGTGTGACATGTTTGTTATTTGATGATTTATGGGGGAATATGAAAGTTAGATGTGTGTTAAACATCTTTTCCTAAGTGATTTTCATGAAAAAACCCTAAAAGGACCTTATTACAAAAGGTACAAAATATATGGTAGAAATGTGAAATAAAGAAAAATGTGGGCTAGTATGAGTTTATAATACATCCGGTTAGGCTTGGGTAACCAAGGAATTGCATGTATTTCATTTTACAAGCCTAGGGACTAAGTTGTAAAATGTTGAAATATTAGGGGAAAAATGGTCATTTTGCCCAGGGGTAAATTTTTAGGTCCGAAATAAATAGAATGAGGTATTAATAATTTATTTTTACTGATATAGACCCCGAGGAACTAATTCCAGAGATCGATCATGGAAAACGAAAGGTTTCGAAATAACTGAAATACGAAACCTAAGCAATTACTAGGTAAGTTCGTGTAACTCAAATGTAAACTATATTTAAATATGTTAAAGATGTATGTACATATATGAAATATAATATCAATATTTATTGTATAACAACTCATGAATTATTAAAGTTTTGATGAAATGTCCCGGTGGTATAAAAAAGGATGTTTGATGGATTATTCGAAAATGAAATAATGGTATAAAGGATCTAGCCCGGACGGGTGATCTTATAGTGATCTAGCATCCTGAAGAATATGTGTGCTATGACAAATTTAGCTCAGACGGATAATCTGAATAGGATCTAAATTTCGCCTGGACTCATAATTCAGAGCTGAACTCATAGGAGTATATGTCATTGTAGGGGATTTAGCCTAGACTGGTAATCCCGACATTACTCTGTGAGTTACGTTGTGGGGGACTTAGCCTGGACTGGTAATCCCGCCATAAAAGTGAGGTTAATAGGAGTGCGTATTTAAAAGATCACTTGCCTGATTTGATGGTAAACGAGATATCCATCAAGATTCTAAGAAATTCGACGGGATTAAAATGTTAAATGGGAATAGACATGTTTGAATTTATGAGCTCATCTATGAAGGATGTTACATTGTACTGGCATGAGACTAACTTGATGGTTGAGTACATGTGATAGGAAATTTTACTATGAATGTTTAGCCTGAATGTCTTATATGGTTGCATGCTAAATAATCGGTAAGTTTACTTTCCTGTTATTCAGACTTATTAATCAAATTAATGTTTACCCCATCTCTTTTCCCTGTTTTGCTGAGCTCGTGGACTCGTTAAGATTGGAAGACGATTAGATCATTGTCAACACTATCAACTTGTCTTGCATTGGTATATAGATACTTTATTTTGTTTCAATGGCATGTACAAGTTTTGGTTATTTTGTGATATGTGTTATTGGTTGGCCTATGTAAAGGCTTAAATATTACACTTATTCTTTTTTGTATATGGCCATAAGACATGGCTTATTTTGATACAGGCTATGACCTACTAATTGTGCTTGTTTGTGGTTAAATGTTCTTGTGATGATTAAATGTGGTATATTATAAATAGACATATGAAATTCGGCCAAATCACTTAGGATGGTTAGGTCATAATTGGCAATGAGTTATAACAATGAGCCAAGTCTAAATGTGTTTTTGAATAAGATGGAAATCCTAAATACAAAGAGGATAAATTAGCATGTACATAACCGATGAGATGAGGTTAACATGCAATAAACCATTTATGGTAGTACTGGAACATATTTAGGCCATGTTAAACATCATTGAGGTTCACGAATATGAGTGGTTATAGAGGGTGACCATTGGCTTATATCTGTAGCCTCTAAAAGGGTCTACACGGATAGACACACGGGCATGTGTCTAGGCCGTGTGTGACACACGGTCAGCCCCATGGGCGTGTGGTATGGTCGTGTGTCCCCTGCACCTAAAATATTTAGGCCAGAATGCATGGTAGTAAAAATACGGGTAGAGACACGGCCGTGTGTCTTAACCGTGTGGAGGACACGGCCTCGCACACAGGCGTGTATCTTGGCCGTGTTTCCCTAAATGCATGATGACGTCATAAACAGAATGCTCGAGTTTTTGGGCACGAGCGTGTCTATGCCGTGTGAAGGACACGGGCCAGGGACACAAGCGTGTGCTCGACCGTGTAAGAACCCCTGTAAGTTTGAAATGAGAAATAAATTCAATTAATTCCACACGGGTAAGGGACACGGGTGTGTCCCAAAGCACACGAGAGTGTGCATTGCCTCCACATGGGCTTGTGAGGCTTAACCTAGGAAATTTTCCAAAAACTTTCTTAAGTTCTCGGTTTAGTCCCGAACCATTCTCAATGTATGTTTTGGGCCTCGTAGGTCCATAATAGGGACATTATGAATATGATTGATTGGTTTTAATTTGGAACGAAATTTTATAGCCCGAAATTTTCCTAAAAATGTCATGTTCGTGCACAGTAATGCCCTATACCTTGTCCCGGTCTCGGGTACGGGTAAGGGGCGTTACACACAGAACGTCCCATTGATGCCAATTGATTAAATAGGGCTTATTTGACATGCCTGAACTGGTCTGACTCGTGGAACATACATAGAATCCCATCTACTTAAAGCTTTGGTAGCCCAGTGAAGCACTCCAATAAAACTAGAGTTACCAGAGTCATTAATATAAATCATAAGGGATAAAGATGTATAGAGTTTAAATCCCTTAGGACTTTCATCTTGTAGATAGGCACAAATCTTGACCGTTGATGTAACTTAATATGTACCGTTGGATTTGGGGGAGCTCAGCTATAAATAGAGGCATTTCCCCTCAATTTTATTCACTTATTTGTAAATCTTCAAAGTAATAGATTAATTTTGAGAGCATTTACTCAAAAAACTTGGTGTGCACTAATTTTCTGTGTCTTTTTGTTCGTTCGTAGCTTCTTTTGTCTTTTAAGTTTGTTTCTGCTTTGCTTCGGTGTCTTAGAGAATTTCTACAAGAATTCTCATTTCTTTCTCTATTTGGTCCTTGTTTTTATTTGGTGTTTTATTTTGTTTCTTTGTTTTTCATTTTCTTGGACACTTGTTGTATCATAGGGCTTACTTTATTTAGTGACGACTGGTTTTTATCTTAAAAAATTGTTTAAAAAAGAAATATTTTAAATATTTTATTTTATGTTAAAATTATATATTTAAAATGTTTTGTAAACAAGTCAATTTAGGGTTTTTACTTTGTACTTGATTTTCTTACATTTTTTTTTTATTTTTACATAAAATATTTAAGGTGTGTTCCTTTTAAATTGCGACGAATCCTCTCTTGGCAACTTAGGCTTTGCTGGCTTGAGAGCTATTACTAGAGATCATAATGGCCTTTGGATGGTAGACTAGCATAAGTTTATTGGAATCACTTTAAATGTTGCTGTTAAGCTATGGGGTCTTAGAGATGGTCTTCAGCATGCCAAAAGTTTACATATCTCTCGTATAATTATTGAGCTTAATGCTGTTGTTGTTGTGAACTTATTCAAAAGTTATACTTTTTACCATTAACTTTTTAAGAACTTTTATTAGTGATCAAACTTTGAAAGTTCATAATCACTCACCAAATTTTTTTCAAAATTAATTTTATTAATTTGATATTCATTATTGATGGTTCTGGTTCATTGTCAATATACTTTTATATCAACTTGATTACCAATTTTATTTAAAAAATCGGGCTTAATAATTTTTTCTATATTTTATAATAATATTAATAAATTAAACAATTAACCATTTTACTATTCAAGAGATTTGAATTCAATTACATAACTATTAAAACTATCAATTTAGGAACTAACATTAGTGATATAAAATTTTTGATCAACTTACCATTATTTACTAACAATTGAATGATTTGGTAATGCAATGCACATATTAAATGGTACATAGTATTACCACTTCTTCTAATAATATTTTTTAAAAATTAAAACATGTTGAGATAATATTTGAATAAACATTAAAATTTACTTTACAAGATTTTGTTTCGGGAAATTAAAATGATATTTTATATTTTATTTTAATTATGCCTTTTAAATTTTGATGAATAAATCAATAGATTAAAAATATTAAAAATCATTATGTAAAGTTTGTATTCATTTCATCCAAAAAAATTGAAATCCATTTTGCGAACAACATCACCAAATGAATAAATTCTTATCAAAATATAACTATATAATTTGTAAATGTATAAAAAAACTCATTAATAGCTAGTTATATATATAACTATATAATTTTAAACTATAACAACTAACCATGGTATCTCTAAATCTAAGACCTAATCTTAAAACACAAAACCGGAGTCAAGAAATTCTAAACTTACCAAAGATTCAAGAGCAGTGAAAATTTTAGCAAAGTCTTAGAGCAATTAAAACATTTTCAAAATATCGACTGAGTTTTAGTTCGACTAGCATTGGTATTGTTACAAATGCAGGAGGACGTCAGTTCAAGTGTGCTGAAGCGCGTTTATTCTTCTATTTATGGGTTGTTGATAATACTCAGGAATGTCATATTTTTATATATTAATTACATATTTATTTTGAGTATGATCCTACTAATTTGAGCTATTTATGGTTTTTTATCTTGTAGGGCCAAAATTGAAGGCAAAAGAAATTTAGGGGCAAAAAGGGCAAATTTAAAGATAAAATGGGCCAGTACGCGAAATAGGAAAGAAGTGGTGCCGAAAATACAAAGTGTGGAAGACTTGGGGGCAAAAATGCAAAAAAGAGATTTTATAAACACAAGACTCTATTTAAATTTTAATTATATTTGGATTATTGTTAAGATTATTATTTAGATTTAATTTTAGCTTTTATCTTTATTCATCTTTATCTTTTAGAATTTAAATAGAAATAGACTAGGTTTTCTGAGTACTATAAATAGGGGATGGAGTGACACAAATGGCATTCATCATTTCTATAAAAGCTCCCTCTCCCAAAAAGCTCTAGCTTAGCTTTTGTTCTTTTCATTTATTCAATAAAATTCCATTTTTACTAATTTTATTTCTTTTTTCCCAGAAAGCATGAGTCGCTAAACTCATCTAGCCAAATGTTGTCGAGATTCTCCAAAAAAAGGTTCATGAGGCTTAGAATCCGCACTTAGCCTTTTCAACGAGTATTCATTGTTTCTCCGTGTTACGGGACTGGCGCTTCTGTCCGTGTCCTTCCAAAAGTGATATTTTCATCTTGTGTAAAGGCGGTAGCTTTGTATGTTTTGGGAAGGTTGCACAGTCGGTTCGTTAGCTTACTGCGTCAGTGGTTGTCAAGCCCAAAAGAGAAAATGGCGTGGCATTCGCCATTGAGAAATGATGATCTCGTGTAAGATGGCTCTACAAAAGTGACGGTTGCCTAGAGTTAGTTCCTTTAAATCATAAGTCTAAAATCTAAGTGGAGCTGGTGGTCATAGGCATCCTCTTCAACTATAACTAGCTTATTATGTTCGAGAAGGATCACCTAAAAGCCTAGGATTGAACCCAAGGAGGATCAAGATAACTAGAGGCTGGAATCTCTCAATCAAAGAATCTCTTTTCTCAATTCTGTTTCTCTTTACAATTTCAATTTTAATTTATACAATTTCAATCCCTCTATATTTTTAATTCTATTTTTTTATTATTTTTTTCTATGTACGCCACTTTTTTTGGGTACGACTGTGCTCGGGATCTCGAGGAACAATAAGTTGTGCAATTTCAGTCTTTGAGGATTTGACCTTACTTCCCTTATACTATTTTTTTCATTATTATATAGGGATAGGCTATTCTTTTTCGTGGGTTACAAAATGAAAATCCCCACAAACATCTAAAAAATTTTCATATGGTTTGTCTTAGTATGAAACCTCAGGGCGTAACTGAGGATCAGATCAAGTTGCGTGATTTCCCGTTTTCCCTAGCAGACTCTGCTAGGAAGTGGTTATTTTATCTACCCCCTGGGTCTATTACAACTTGGACTGATCTTTCCTGTTTGTTTCTCAACAAGTTTTTCCAGCATCGCGTGCAGCTAAGTTAAGAAGGGAGATCGTAGAATAAGGCAAAAAGAAGTAAAGTCTCTTTACGACTATTGGGAGTGATTTAAGAAGTTGTGTGCAAGTTGCCCACAACATGGGATCACAAAATAGTCTCTGGTCCAATACTTTTATGAAGGCTTAAAGCCCATAGAGATGAACATGGTAGATACCGCCAGTGAAGGAGCGTAGGTCAACATGACTCCCCAACAAGCAAGGGACTTGATATCCACGATGGCTGTAAATACTCAGCAATTCCGAGCCAATCCTGAACCCACTAGAAGGGTTCACCAGCTAAGTAATTCAACCTTAGAAGATAAAGTTAATAGACTTACTCATATCGTGAATTCTCTTTTTGCAATAAAAACAAGACCAACCCGACTGTGCAGAATTTGTGCAACACCCGAACATACAAACTGATGCATGCCCTAGTTTGTGTGACAATACTATTGTCCATTTAGATGTTGTGGGGAGCTTTCCTGGACTACCCCAAAGGCGATATGACCTCTATGCAAATACCTATAACCCAGGGTGGAAAGATCATCCCAACTTGAGTTACCGAGCTAACCCACAGTACAACCAGCCATACCAAAACCTGATTCCACAACACCCGTGAGATTCAAGTACCTCTCAAGAAACCATGGTCAATAAATTAGCAACTAATATGTTTGATTTCCAACAGTAAATACAACAGCAAACTCTTGATTTCCAAAAGAAAAAAAAGGATTTTCAAAAGACAAAAAAGATTTTCAATAGAAAACTGAGGCGTTTATATGAGAGTTGACCATGTCAATTGAGAAAATGAACTCACAAGGAAAGCTGCTATCACAAACGGAACCTAACCCAAGATAACACGCAAATATAGTGACATTGCGAAGTGGAAAAGTACTGGAACCAAATCTTGGCAAGAATCTTGATCAAGATTTCGTACAGAAAAAGAAGGAGAACAATGAACAAGTTTGAACGAAACCTCCACTATCAATAATTCAACCTCTGTTTCTAGGGCGATTGAACCAACATCAGAGAGGTAAGGAGGAGAAAGAGATCCTCGAAACATTCAGAAACATCGAGATCAACATGCCATTATTGGATGCCATCAACAAATTCTGTGATATGCCAAGTTCCTTAAGGAGCTTTGCACTAACAAGCGAAAATTGACTGGAAATGAAAGAATAAGAGTTGGTGAAAATGTACTTGCGATGTTGTAACAAAGAATGTCAGTAAAACGTAAAGACAGGGGCATGTTTGCAATACCATGCAAAATAGGCCACTTAGGAATTAAAAAAGCTATATGTGATTTAAGGGCCTCCATAAATATAATGTCTTTTTCTATTTATGAACAACTTAATGCGGGTTTTTTTGACAAAAACAGGTGTTATCATTCAATTAACAGACGGGTCTATTGTCTATCTCGAAAGAGTCCTTGAGGACGTATTAGTGAAAGTCAACGGACTTATCTTTCCTACAGAATTTTATGTGATAAAAATGGAAGAGGATAACACTCCTGGATCTTCAGACATCTTGTTAGGGTGACATTTCCTTAGTACTACAAATACTAAGATTGACGTGCGTAGCGAAACCCTCACTATGGAGTTTGACGGGGAGATCATGAAGTTTAATGTTTATGGTGCTATTAATCATCCTAGTGAAATTTTGAATGTAAACCATGTCGACATAATTAACTCATTAGTAGAAGAAACTTTTGAGTCATCTTACGGAGATAAACCTAAAATGATGTTTGATGATTTTGAATCTGTTAATGAATTGTTGTCTCCGATGAACATTAAATTTCTACCTTATGTTGTGCAGGCACTAGATATAGAATTAAAACCACTTTTCGAGCATTTCAAATGCACATTTTTAGAGAACGATGAGACCATTACTGACTTAAAAGGGATCAACCTCTTGACATGCACACATAAGATTTTCTTGGAGGAAAAAACGAAACCAAAGCAAGAAGCATAATGACAATTGAACCTAAATATCGTAGATTGTAACGCCCCAATTTTCGAGAATTCTGTGAATGTTGGCATAGGTTTAATTATGTTAGTGGGCCTCTAGAAGGCCCAAGCTTAAGATAGAACCAGACAATTTTAGTTAATTTTTGTTCCATAAGAAAAAGGGGGTGAAATTATGAAATAGGACCTATATGAAAATATTTGAAAATGCTATAGGCTAAATTGAAGTGGCCAAATAAATAGGAGTGCAAAATAGTAGGATTTGCATGACAAACCTCCCATTTTACATGAAGTGGCCAACCATCATGTTGTTGTAGACAATATGAGCACTTGATATCCATAATTCATGGTACAAATTGATAATGGGTTAGGTAAATGTTCCATGATAATGGATTAGGTAAATATTCTATGATAATGGGTTAGATAAATGTTCCATTATAATGGTTTAAGTAAATGTTCCATGATGGGCATTTCATGTCTTTTGTATTAAAGAATTAAATGGATGAAATATGAAATTTTATTAAAAGAAAAAGGGGTGAAAAGAACAAAGTTTTGTCCATCTTTATTCATCATAGCCGAAAGTTGGAGAAGAGAAAGGAGAGGAGAAAGCTCTTGAATGTTCGGTCACTTGGGGAAGAAAATTGAAGGTAAGTTCATGGTAGTTTGCTTCTATCTTGAAGTTCATGAGTTCTTCTTTATTCTACCTTAACTCTTGAAGCATATTTTGGTTTTTAGTTGTGTTGTGAGCATTTAGTCATGAATTAAAATAAAGGAAATGGTTGTTGTTTCATGTTCTTTTGATGAAAAATGGAAGATAGGTGAAGTTGAGCCAAACAAATGAGCATGCATGTGCCTTAGATGCTAAGGGGAAAAATCGGCTAACATGTTGTGCTTTAAAATGATGAAATGGAGATTATACTTAAGTAAAATCATAGATATGTGATGATTGATTGGTGATATACATGTTTAAATAACAAGCATGCAAGTTAGGTGTGAAAGAGTGATTTAGCAATAAATCTGCTTGGGACAGCAGCAGTAACGTGATTTAGAAAATCACCATAAATTGTGAAAGATGAGTTAGAAGCTACATAAATTATGTAATTAAAGCTTAATGAGTCTAGTTTCAAATGGAATAAACTAGAACATATTTTGAATTCTGTACAATGAGAAATTTGATTCGTAATAAATAGTGGTCATATTAGTCAAACAATGAAACATGGGAAACTTTAAGAAAAATCTGGTATTGATTGGCCATACCAAAAATTCTGAAAATTTTATGGATAGAAGATATATGAGTCTATTTTCCGATAAAATTAACGGTACTTGATTTGGAGTTTCGTACCTCCAGTTATAAATAATTTAGTGACTGTTGCTCAGGAAGACAGCTTGCAGTGAAATTATGATTATGTGGTAAACATTAACAAAAATTTGTTAATGAGTTGCTTATTGATTTCTTATAAGCTTACTATGATCTGTAGGTGTGGTTGGCCGAATATTGTAAGGGGTTAATACGTAGTTTGTATTTGAATAGTTAGATTAATGTGTTAGTAATCCAATTGTAGGCGGTTCGTGTGTGGATCTCGTCAGCATATCGTCGCAAACAGGTGTGTAACTGATACCCTCTCATAGACTAGATTGGCAAAAGCCGAAATGCCGAAAAGTCAGAATTTTGGGAATTTGCGAGTGTGCGAATGCTCGTATGATAGTTGGGATTGTATATTTGGTAATCTAAAGTAATAAAGCTGCGAAGACGCGATTTCAGTACATTTTGATTATTTGGGCTTAATGGGCCAAAGATCGGGTTCATGGGCCAAGGGCCCAATTGTAAGTATGTGCGGTAAGTGTTCGATAGTACGTAAATAGTTAGGATATGCATGAAAACCCTAAAATAGCTAAATTACTATAATACCCTATGTAATGAAAATCATCATTATACCCCTAGGTGCAAAATTACCGTTATACCCCCAGGTTAATTTTGATTGAAAAGTATGACGATCTGATTCTGTATGATGTATGCCATGATTATATATCTATTGCATAGGGACATGAGTTATATTATTGAGGAAGCGTCCTGGTGGCTATGCCACGATTATCTAATCTAGTGGCTCTGCCACATATATCTGTTACGGTGGCTCGCCACAATATTCAGATCTGGTGACTTCGTCACAATATCCGCGACCTCGCTGCAATTTCTGTGGTGTGTAGCGGTTGGGTGGATCGAGTAGTCTCCCCACATGGTGTAAGGCTGGTACGGGGATGTTATGGATGAATCTGGGTTGGGTTTCGCATAAACATGTAATATCATTACGTTACATTATGGGCCTATGGGCTTTATTCGAATTTACATTCAGGCTAAGGCCAACTTATTTTGTTTCGTGGGTTGAGCTGATTTAGACTATGGTTGGGTTATTTTACACATCGAGTTTCCCAAACTCACCCTTTTATTTTCATCCACGCAAGTAATCCCCAACCATAGTGGGCTTGGAGTCGTGAGGAATTCGAGTGTGGCCACATTGCTCGAAAGTTTGATTTTCTTTTGGTGAACTGGACATCCTTTTAATTACGTTTGTGGTTTTGGGCTTTTAAATGTAATAAGGCCGCTTATTTATTTTGATGGTTTTATATGTTTTATTAAGATAGGTAATATTTATATTTAACTGTTGAAATTGGATAGCTTTAGGGCGCGTTTTCAAAAACAGTAATTGATTTCAAGATAACACGAAAACAAGCAAAGCTTCCGCAATGAAGATATTTTTCAAAATTAATCACTTTTCCTAAAAAGGACTTAATCAAATCGGTTTCCTAGAAATATACATGACGTTGAGGTATGGCAATGGCGGTTTGCATGTCTAGGATTGGATCCGAAGGGAGTTTGGTACTTAAGATGTCCTTTAGACTCACCTCCTCATTTCCGGTTTCCTACCTGGTGCACAGCTTCCATTCACTTTAACCTATAATGAAATCATCTTTTAAAACACTCAGTAAGTTTTCTTTCTAGATCGAAAATGTTTTGAATGCTTCGATGTGGCATGTCGGATTCGGCCATAACATCTGGGTCGGGTAAGGGGTGTTACATTTAGTGGTATCAGAGCCTAGGTTGCAACATCTTGGCTTTGGAATGGGTTTACAAAAAACAAAATTTTTCAAAAACAAAATTTTTTTTTGTGAAAAACGCGATTTTCAAAATTTAGATATTTAAAAGGTGGCATTCCGAATCTCCGGCCCAAGCCTATAAGTATAACTCTGAAGTTTTCTGAATATTTTCCTGAATTATCTATCTGTACTAAAACCCTATTAGGATACTCTAGATAGGATGATACTGAAACCATAGGAAAATCTGATAAGAGATCAAAGCGTAGCTAGACTTGATTCTGCGAAAACAAACTCTGAACTACTGTCTGATTCATAAAGCATCTGTAGTAAACACTGGAATATTAATTGATGCATAAAAATTCGTAATCAAGATAATACGATATGAGTACAAGAGGCCGTGGACAGAGCCGAGGAAGTGCTCGAGCGAGATCTTCGTCTTCGAGACATATGCCGGCGGTGGATACACC
This sequence comes from Gossypium arboreum, assembly GCF_025698485.1. Classification (NCBI taxonomy): domain Eukaryota; kingdom Viridiplantae; phylum Streptophyta; class Magnoliopsida; order Malvales; family Malvaceae; genus Gossypium; species Gossypium arboreum. The sequence continues at coordinate 127,375,713 of NC_069072.1, read as the reverse complement.
GGTACCACTGACAACAGAGGTAGAGTCTCATGACCGCGGTGCTGAGGATGATGCCCTATCACAGGCAATGCTTCGTGTTCTGGAAAGGGTTATCGGGACAAGTTCGGGCAACAGAATTCGAGGATCAATTTCTGAACGACTCTGGGCCAACAGAGCGGAGATCTTTAGGGGTGTGTCTGGTGTCGCCTCGAATGTGGCAGAATATTGGTTGGAGGCCACAGAACGAATTATGGATGACTTGGATTGCTCTATGGAGTAGAATCTGAAGGGAGCCGTATCGTTGCTACGGGACGAGGCTTACCAGTGGTAGCTCACTGTGAGAGAAGGAACCCCAGCTGATAGGGTAACTTGGGAACTGTTTAAGATGGCCTTTAAAGGGAAGTATGTTGGAGCGAGTTATGTGGACGCCCGCAGGAAGAAATTCTTGAATCTGGTGCAAGAAGGTAAAAGCGATTCTTAGAAGTCGAGGCCGAGTTTCTGAGGTTGAGCCGGTATGCCGTGGGCATAGTTGCTATGGAGTATGAGCGAAGTGTGTGCTTCGAGGATGGTCTTAGAGATGACCTCAGGGTGTTGATCACTCCGCAGAGGGAGCGAGACTTCGCGGTCTTGGTGGAGAAGGCAAGGATCACTGAAGAGGTTAAACTTGCTGAAAAGCAAAATCGAGAGAAGGATCGGAACCATTTCCAGAGGGATTCAGGACCCTCGGGTGGTGCAAATAGGATTATTAAGAGAGCAAGAGTGGAAGAACCAGTTTGAGCAGTGCCGATGAATATGGTCAGACCATCAATCTGTGGAGACTGTGGTAAGGTACATTTGGGCGAGTGTAGGAAACGCTCTGGTACTTGTTTTCGATTTGGATCTATGGAGCATAGAGTACGGATCGCCTCGTAAAGTCGATCGGGTTCAAGTTCTTTGAGCAGAGGATTGCTCAACCCGTAAGGGGTAGACCCCAACCACTGAGAGGATGTGGACAAGGTAGGGGTGGTAATGGAAACGGTCGAGGTCGGGGCACTGGCGGGGTGTCGAAAATCTTTGAAGCTTGATGATCGACTTTGGTGTATGCTGATTCGTCGTCAAGAGGAGGCGGCCTTTTGACGTCATAAGCTGATGTACGTTCTTGGTTTCTGGCATGCCATATACTACTTTGGTGGATATTGGATCTACTCATTCCTATGTTGCATGTGCCATATCTGGGTTGTTGGGTGTGCACTCTAAGAAGATGGTGAGTGGGGTATCTGTGTTAAGTCCTTTAGGCCATTCGGTTAGGGTAGACAAACTATATAGGGATGTACCCTTAGAAACTTAAGGCAAGGTTTCCCCTGGAAATCTGATGGAGTTACCGTTCGGAGAGTTTGACCTCATTCTGGGAATGGACTGACTTGTTAAGCATAGGGTGACTCTGGATTGTGCTGCTAAATGAATGGTGTTAAGGACCACAAAGGATGAGGAGGTTATGGTGATAGGTGAGCGAAAGGATTATTTGTCCAATATGGTGTCGGCATTAAGAGCTGAGAAGTGGATTCGGAAAGGTTGTGAGGCCTATTTGGCATTTTAAGTCAGTCGGAAGAGGAGGAACTGACAGTGGATAAGGTTAGGACTGTAAAGGAGTTCTAAGATGTTTTTCCAGAGGAGCTTCCAAGATTGCCTCCGAACCGAGAAGTGGAGTTTGGAATCGACTTATTGCCTGGAACGACACCAGTGTCTATCGCACCGTATAGAATGGCACCGAAGGAGTTGGTGGAGCTAAAGGCACAAATTCAAGAGTTGTTGGATAGGGGCTTCATTAGGCCAAGCGTGTCTCTATGGGGAGCATCGGTACTAATCGTGAAGAAGAAGGATGGTACAATGCGGATGTGCATTGATTATCGCCAGTTGAACAAACTGACAATTAAGAATAAGTATCCGCTGCTAAGGATTGACGATCTGTTTGACCAGCTTAGAGGGGCTTTTGTATTTTCTAAGATCGACCTCCGATCTGGATATCATCAGTTAAGGGTCAAGGAGGCGGATATCTATAAGACGGCATTCAGGACTCGGTATGGTCATTACGAGTTTTTAGTTATGCCATTTGGATGATTTAACGCTCCTGCGGCATTTATGGATCGATGAATCGGTGTTCCAACCATTCTTTGATCGATTCGTAGTCATCTTCATTGATGATATCTGGTATATTTCAAACTGAAGCGAAACATGATGAGCATCTCCGTATAGTGCTGCGAGTGTTAAGGGAGAAGGAACTCTTTGCGAAGTTCAGCAAGTGTGAATTTTGGTTGAGGGAGGTAACCTTCTTAGGACATGCGGTCTCTGTCGAAGGGATTAAGGTGGACCCTCGAAAGATTGAAGCAATTTTGGAGTGGAAGCCACTTAAGACGGTGTCAAAAATTCAAAGTTTCCTAGGGTTGGCAGGATACTACAGAAGATTTGTTGAAGGTTTTTCTGTGATGGCAACACCCCTGACAAAACTCATAAGGAAACGAGTACCGTTTGTATAGACTAAGAAGCAGCAGGAAGCTTTTGAGAAGTTGAAGAAATTTCTAACTGAAGCACCTGTGTTAATTTAGCCGGAGTCTGGGAAGGATTTTAATGTGTACAGTGACGCATCACACGTGGGTTTGGGCTGTGTGTTAATGCAGGAGGGTAAGGTGGTTGCATATGCATCACGACAGCTTAAACCTCACGAAGGGAACTATCCTACTCATGATTTGGAGTTGGCGGCAGTGATATTTGCACTTAAGATTTGGAGACATTACTTGTACGGGGAAAGGTGTATTATATACACAGACCACAAGAGTCTTAAGTATTTGTTGACTCAGAAGGAGCTAAACCTTAGGCAAAGGAGATGGATTGAGTTGCTTAAGAATTATGACTGTTCGATCGAGTATCACCCAGGCAAGGCTAATGTGGTAGTCGATGCTTTAAGTCGTAGAACCGTATCTGATCTGAGAGCAATGTTTGCTCATTTGAGTCTGTATGATGATGGCAGTTTGTTGGCTGAATTGCAAGTAAGGCCAACCTGGGTGGACCAGATTAAGGAAAAGCAGTTAGAAGATGAGTCTTTGGTTGCTCATTTTCAACAAGTTAAGGAAGGGGAAACTTCTGAGTTTGGTTTAAATGGTGATGGAGTTCTATGTTTCCGAGGAAGAATTTGTGTTCTGAGGGACTCTGATTTAAGGCAGACAATATTGAAGGAAGCTCATGGGGGACTATGTGCCATGCATCCTAGAGGGAATAAGTTGTATCATGACTTACAAGAATTGTCTTGGTGGCACGGACTTAGCGAGAAGTGTGAGTTTGTAGGAAAATGTCGACATGCCAACAAGTGAAAGTGAGCATCAATTACCTTACGGATTATTACGGTGGTGAAGATACCACTTTGGAAGTGGGAAAGGGTAACCATGGACTTTGTGAGTGGGTTGCCTTTGACACCATCAAAGAAAGACTCAGTGTGGGTGATTGTGGATAGGTTGACCAAATCAGCCCATTTCATACCTATACGTACTGACTTTTCGCTTCAAAAGTTAGCCAAGCTGTATGTGGCAGAGATTGTATGACTTCATGGAGTCTCAGTTTCGATTGTCTCTGACCGAGATCCCAGATTCACATCTCGGTTTTGGCAAAAGTTGCATGAGGCATTGGGGACGCGATTGAACTTTAGTACGGCTTTCCATCCCCAAACTGATGGTCAGTCAGAGAGGGTTATTCAGATTCTGGAGGACATGTTGAGGGGATGCGTGATTGACTTTCGAGGTAGTTGGGAGGATTACTTGCCGTTGGCAGAATTTGCGTACAATAACAGTTACCAGGTGAGTATTCAAATGGCACCGTATGAAGCACTGTATGGACGAAGGTGTCATACACCTAGTTGTTGGACCGAACTAGGAGAGCGACAAGTTCTTGGACCAGAGTTGGTAGGCGTCACGAGGATAAGGTCGAATAATTAGGGACCGTTAAAAGAAACATCGATAGGCAAAATTGTGATGCGATTTGAAGCATAAGGAGATTGAGTACTCGATGGGTGATATGGTCTTCTTAAAGGTTTCTCCTTGGAAGAAGATATTAAGGTTGATAAGAAGGGCAAGTTGAGTCCGGTTCATTGGGCCTTATCGGGTTTTGAAGCGACTAGGCCCGATGGCTTACCGGTTGGAATTGCCTCGAGTTAGACAGATTCACGATGTTTTCACGTCTCCATGTTAAGGCGTTATCGTGCTGACCCTGCTCATGTCCTGCCAGTTGCAGAAATTGAAGTTCAAACTGATTTGACCTTTGAAGAGGAACCTGTGCAAATATTGGCTTGAGATGTTACGGTTCTCAGAAGGAAATCTGTCCCGTTAGTGAAATTACTTTGGCGTAATCATGGAAGGGAAGAAGCTACTTGGGAATCAGAAGAGACTATGCGTCAACAATACCCTCAACTAGTTGGATCAGGTAAATTTCGAGGACAAAATTTCTTTAAGGAGGGTAGAGTTGTAACGCCCCAATTTTCGGGAATTCTGTGAATGTTGGCATAGGTTTAATTATGTTAGTGGGCCTCTAGAAGGCCCAAGCTTAAGATAGAACCCGGTAATTTTAGTTAAATTTTGTTCCATAAGAAAAAGGGGGTAAAATTATGAAATAGGACCTATGTGAAAATGTTTGAAAATGCTATAGGCTAAATTGAAGTGGCCAAATAAATAGGAGTGCAAAATAGGAGGATTTGCATGACAAACCTCCCATTTTACATGAAGTGGCCAGCTATCATGTTGTTGTAGACAATATGTTCCATGATAATGGTTTAGGTAAATGCTCCATGATGGGCATTTCATGTATTTTGTATTAAAGAATTAAATGGATGAAATATGAAATTTTATTAAAAGAAAAAGGGGTGAAAAGAACAAAGTTTTGTCCATCTTTGTTCATCATAGCCGAAAGTTAGAGAAGAGAAAGGAGAGGAGAAAGCTCTTGAATGTTCAGTCACTTGGGGAAGAAAATTGAAGGTAAGTTCATGGTAGTTTGCCTCTATCTTGATGTTCATGAGTTCTTCTTGATTCTACCTTAACTCTTGAAGCATATTTTGGTTTTTAGTTGTGTTGTGAACATTTAGTCATGAATTAAAATGAAGGAAATAGTTGTTGTTTCATGTTCTTTTGATGAAAAATGGAAGATAGGTGAAGTTGAGCCAAACAAATGAGCATGCATGTGCCTTAGATGCTAAGGGAAAAAATCAGCTAACATGTTGTGCTTTAAAATGATGAAATGGAGATTATACTTAAGTAAAATCATAGATATGTGATGATTGATTGGTGATATACATGTTTAAATAACAAGCATGCAAGTTAGGTGTGAAAGAGTGATTTGGTAATAAATCTGCTTGGGACAGCAGTAGTAACGTGACTTTGGAATATCACCATAAATTATGGGAGATGAGTTAGAAGCTGCATAAATTATGTAATTAAAGCTTAATGAGTCTAGTTTCAAATGGAATAAACTAGAACATATTTTGAATTCTGTACAATGAGAAATTTGATTCGTAATGAAGAGTAGTCATATTAGTCAAACAGTGAAACATGGGAAACTTTAAGAAAAATCTGGTACTGATTGCCCATACCAAAAATTCTGAAAATTTTATGGATAGAAGATATATGAGTCTATTTTCCGGGAAAATTAACAGCACTTGATTTGGAGTTTCGTAGCTTCAGTTATAAATAATTTAGTGACTGTTGCTCAGGAAGACAGCTTGCAGTGAAATTATGACTATGTGGTAAACATTGACAAAAATTTGTTAATGAGTTGCTTATTGATTTCTTATAAGCTTACTATGATCTGTAGGTGTGGTTGGCTAAATATTGTAAGGGGTTAATACGTAGTTTGTATTTGAATAGTTAGATTAACGTGTTAGTAATCCAATTGTAGGCGTTAGTGTGTGGATCTAAATCGACATATCGTGTAAAATGTGTGTGTAATCGACACCTCTCATAGACTAGATTGGCAAAAGCCGAAAAGTGAAATGCTTAGAAAAGTCGATATTTTGGGAATTTTCGAGTGTACGTTGCTCGTATGATAGTTGGGTTTGCATATTTGGTAATCTAAAGTAATAAACTGCAGTACGCGCGATTTCGTACATTTTGATAATTTGGGCTTAATGGGCCAAAGATCGGGTTCATGGGCCAACGGGCCCAATTCGGTAAGTATGTGCGGTAAGTGCTCTAATAGTACATAAATAGTTAGGATATGCATGAAAACCCTAAATGTAGCTAAATTACTATAATACCCCTATGTAATGAAAATTACTGTAATACCCCTAGGTGCAAAATTACCGTTATACCCCTAGGGTTAATTTTGACTGAAAAGCATGACGATCTGATTCTGTATGATGTATGCCATGATTATATATCTGTTGCATGGGGACATGGGTTATATTATGGAGGAAGTGTCCTGGTGGCTATGCCACGATTATCTAATCTGGTGGCTCTGCCACATATATCTGTTCTGGTGGCTCTGCCACAATATCTGTATCTGGTGACTTCGTCACAATATCTGGCAGCCTCGCTGTGATTTTTGTGGTGTGTAGCGGTTGGGTGGGTCGAGTAGTCTCCCCACATGGTGTAAGGCTGGTACGGGGGTGTTATGGATGAATCTGGGTTGGGTTTCTGCATAAACATGTAATATCTGTTCTATTCTGTTATGGGCCTATGGGCTTTATTTTGAATTTCTGTTCTGGGCTAAGGCCAACTTATTCTATTTCTGTGGGTTAAGCTGATTTAGACTATGGTTGGGTTATTTTACACACTGAGTTTCCCCAAACTCACCCCTTTTATTTTCATCCATGCAGGTAATCCCCAACCATAGTGAGCTTGGAGCTGTGGGGGAATTCGGAGTGGCCACCCGTTCTGAAAGTTTGATTTTCTTCTGGTGAACTAGACATCCTTTTAATTACATTTGAGGTTTTGGGCTTTTAAATGTAATAAGGCCGCTTATTTATTTTTGATGGTTTTATATGTTTTATTAAGATAGGTAATATTTATATTTAAGCTGTTGAAATTGGATAGCTTTAGGCGCGTTTTCAAAAGCAATAATTGATTTCAAAATTACGAAAACAAGCAAAGCTTCATAATGAAGATATTTTTCAAAATTAATCTCTTTTCCTAAAAGGACTTAATCAAATCGGTTTCCTAGAAATATACATGACGTTAAGGTATGGCAATGGCGATTTGCATCTCTAGGATTGGATCCGAAGGGAGTTTGGTACTTAAGCAGTCCGATGGACTCACCTCCTCTTTTCGGTTTCCTACGGTGCATGACTTCCATTCACTTTAACCTATAATGAAATCATCTTTTAAAACACTCAATAAGTTTTCTTTCTGGATCGGAAATGTTTTGAATGCTTCGATGTGGCATGTCAGATCCGGCCATAACGTCTGGGCCGGGTAAGGGGTGTTACATAGATGTAGTAAAAAAATTAGAATTTCCAAGCCCATATGAATGAAAGAATTCAGCTAGAAGACCCCTAATACTAGTTGGGATATCAAGCTAACGACGTTAAACCAATACTTGTTGAAAGGCAACCCAATTTTTATTTTTATTTTTTTTATTTTATTTTTTTATTTTATTCTTTATTACTTTAATTTATTTTATTATTTATTACTTTATTTTGTTTGGATATTAATAAATTTATCTTCTTCTGTATAGGTAAACCGACGAGGAAAAAACTCAGAAATTGCCAAGCTTTCACAAACATCCCTTATTCAATCCCAGTTCTAAGTAGGAATAGCGCATCCCTGCTTTATACTTACCCAAAACCTACATCCAAACACCCATCCTATAGCCAAACACCTTTTCTTCTACACCTTCAAACCCTAAAATTTTCCCCATTTTCACCTAAATAATCCTCCAGTCGCTGTTTCCCTTCTCCCTCACCCTCACCATCAATTTTTCTGACCACCATGGGTAGGACTAGAAGTTGTGCCACTGGTGAACCCTTATTTGCCGTCAAAAGCCCTCGGTGTCGATTTTCAGCATCCCAACACATTAACTTAGCCGACGAATGCCTTCCCCTTCTTCCTCTCCTCCACGTGACGTCGAATCTTCTCCTCTTTGCAGCTATGCATGAAAGACATTAACTACATGGGGAGTTTTTCTAAAACCTTTTTCTTTCACTTATATGTTTTCCTTTTTTTTTCACATCGAGGACAATGTGTTTTAAGTAGGGGAGGCATTCCTCATTATTTCTGTCATTTTATCTGATGCTTTTACTGTTATGTTATTGTTCCTGCTACCTTGTGCTCCTTTTGACCCACATTTATTTTTTAAGAATATTCTGTCTTTTTTAATGCCCAAGATTTTAACCAGGAATTGCCCAATGTTTGACCTGCGAGCATGATTTTTGTCTACTGAGTTAGTTATAATTTTGCTAGCTTGATTTGGTCTCCACTTTTTTTATTTCTATTAGGTTAATATAATTATGATTAATAGAGTTAACCCTATCTTACTTATAGTAAAATCGATTAAGTCTAAATGCAAAGAGGACACTTAATACAAGTGCATGCTAAAATTATGTTCATGACTGTTAGGTGGTTGCTGAAACTTATTTTTGACACTTGATTGTTTTTCCTAGTCCTCCAAAATTAAAATTATGTTTCATGATAATAATAAATTTTGATGTCTCTATTGTTATGAGTGCAACTTAAAAATGTGACTAGCTGAGTAACCGGGATAGGGTGCCTGGGTTGTCATCCTACTTCGTGTCAAAAGGTTGTGTGACGTGTTAGGTAAAACACTGCTAACCGAAATTAAACAAAAAAAATTAGGAATGTGTTAGGCTGAGTAACCGAGGTAGGGTGCTTGGATGTCATCTCTCTTCGCATCAAAAGGTTCAATATATTCTTAAGAAAAAAAAAGATGTATTAATAATAAAATTGCATTTCAGGACTAAGTGTGAAAAAAAATAGGGTGTCTTGGTAAGTTTAGTAAATTACCTAATTTTCATGAAATAATCCAAGTTGATTTTGATCTTTGTGTGATTAAATTGGAATACTTTTTCAGTTTTACTCAAAGCAAGCTAAATGTTCTCTTTATTATTCATATGCATTATGCCTAATTTTTATAAAACTTTGGAGTGATACTTCTTTTATGACCAAATCTAAATTTCACAGTGGCTAAAAACCATACTTGAGGGCAAGTATGGGCTAAGTAGGGGGAATTTGATAATACTCAAGAATGACATATTTTTATGTATTAATTACATATTTATTTTGAGTATGATCCTACTAATTTGAGCTATTTATGGTTTTTTATCTTATAGGGACTAAATTGAAGGCAAAAGGAAATTTAAGGGCAAAAAGCACGAATTTAAAGATAAAATGGGCCAGCACGTGAAATAGGAAAGAGATGGAGCCGAAAATACAATGTGTGGAAGACTTGGGGGCAAAAATGCAAAGAAGAGATTGTATAAACACAAGATTCTATTTAAATTTTAATTATATAAGGATTATTCTTAATATTATTATTTAAATTTAATTTTTTCTTCTATCTTTATTTATATTTTAGAATTTAGTTAAGAATAGACTAGGTTTTCTAAGTACTATAAATAGGGGATGGAGTGACACAAATGACACTCATCTTTTCTGTAAAAGCTCCCTCTCCCAAAAAGCTCTAGCCTAGTTTTTTTTTCCTTTCATTTATTCAATAAAATTCCATTTTTATTAAGTTTATTTCTTTTTTCCCAGAAAGCATGAGCCACTAAACTCATCTAGCCAAAGTTTGTCGATATTCTCCAAAAAAGGCTCATGAGGCTTAGAATTCGCACTTAGCCTTCTCAACGAGTAGTTATCGTTTCTCCGCATTACGAGACAAGCGCTTCCGTCCATGTCATTCCAAAAGTGATATTTATAGATTGTGCAAAGATGGCCGCTTTGTATGTTTTGGGAAGGCTGCACAGTTGGTTCGTTAGCTTACTGCGTCAGTGGTTGTCGAGCCCAAGGGACAAAATGGCATGGCATTCACCATTGAGAAATGATGATCTAGTGTAAGATGGTCCCGCAAAAGTAACGGTTAGCTAGAGTCAGGTTCCTCTAAATCGTAAGTCTAAAATCTAAGTGGAACTGGTGGTAGTAGGCATCGTCTTCCACTATAACTGGCTTATTATGTTTAAGAAGGATCACCTAAAAGCTTTGGATTGAAACCAAGGAGGATCGAGATAACCAAAGGCTGGAATCTCTCAATCAAAGAATCTCTTTTCTCAATTCTATTTCTCTTTACAATTTCGATTTCAATTTATACAATTTCAATCCCTCCATATTTTTAATTCTTTTTTTATTATTTTTTTCCAGGTATGCCACTTTTTCTTGGGCACGATTGTGCTCAGGATCTCGAGGAACAAAAAGTAGTGCAATTTCAGTCCCTAAGGATTTGACCCTACTTTTCTTATACTATTCTTTTTCCTTATTTTATAGGGATAGGTTATTTTTGGTGCTCTCAACGACCGCATCAGTTGCGATGGGTTGTGGGTAGTTCTAAGTATTGTATCAATTTAGAAACTTTCAAATACTTTCACAATTGAATTAGATTTTAAAGAAATCATTCTCAAAACCTCTCACCAAGGATAAAGCCAAAATTCCACAGCACTACTAAGGCACCTTAAATATAAACAAGGAAGCAAAGCGTGGAGGGAAGATTCAAAATGGCACAATTCCACAACTTTGCCAATTGTCACCTTGCCAATAACAACACCTCATCAAGATCGAGCCATGTAAACATACATATGCATAACACGTGGACAGGGGCGAAGTTAGAAAATTTTTCTAATGGGTCAAAATTAAGTTGTATATTTTTATGAGAGTTTAAATGCAATTTCACAATTTTAATAACTTATATCTTTATAAGTTTTAAAAGATTAAATTAAAATTTTATCATTTTTGAGGGCTAACGTGTAATTTTATTTTTACTCAATTAAAATCTTGTAAAACTTAAAGGACCAATGTTGCAATTTTACATTTTAAGGGGGCAGGACCCCTACCAGCCTCATAGCTCTGCCCTTGCACATGGAACTCCCATGATTTACCTCGCTGAGGATAATGTTGAGTCCTTCTTTGCATGGCTTCTACGTGAGCCCTCGTCTAATCACCTCCATCTCATTACTACTATCGGGAAGACTATAATAATTCTCAAATGGCTAACCAAGTTGAGACTTGTGCCATACACATGTCAAGAATCAAGGCTAAGAGAGGTACATTTTCACCTATAAACACTTGCCTTTAACCTTGGGAAGTCTTTATGTGTTTCCCTTGCACCTTCTAAACCATTAGAAAATGTCTCATTTTATAACTTTGTGTATAATCTCCACTATGTGAACGGTCAATAATTTTTTATTTGTCTTCAACACATACGATTATATATATGTTTTTTTGTTTCCCTTTTGTGTGTTTTCTGACAATGAAATGATTAATTAATGTTTTCAAATTGTTTATGTTTTGCCTTCTTTATATATATATTTTAGTTTTTTTAAGAAAAATTCAAAAATGATTGGTTTTAGTTGTATTTCTATTCATCCAAAGAAAGTAGCAAACTAATACGTATATAAAGTTACATACTAACAGATCGACATAAATCAATATATAATCAAATAAGAGAACCAAAAATTTAATCTTCAAAGTTTATAATTATTGTTGAGGAAATTCTGGACAACATAATCAGTGCAGCAATTAAAGGAATGATATTCTTGGATCTTTAGCTATATTAGTGGATGTATTTTTGGTAGCTTACTTTGTATAGGAAATCTTGATTTGTATAGATATAAAAGTTTATTTAGGAAAAAGTGAAGAAATTTGAAAACAGAGGTCACACGACCGTGTGGTAGGCCGTGAGACAAAGCCTAGACCGTGTGAGTATTCGATTATGGGACACACGGTCGTGTCCCAGCACATGTGTCCTCTCATGTTCGTATTCAAAATAGGGTCACATGACTGTGTATGCATTTGAAGTTTAGCACACGGTCGTGTCGTAGGCCATGTGTCAAATCGTGTGTCTCATCCTGCACCTAATAATTTAAAAGACACACAGCCGTGTGGTGTGACCATGTGCGGCACACAGTCATGTGCATCACAAATTACCCCTAATGCAAGCGAAATCAAACCCAATTACTTAGGCAACAAACTAAACCAATTTAAGGTACTTTCACGTGATTTAAACACATTTAAAGACATCAAAATATGCCAAAAATCAATCAACCTAGGTGTCTAACTAATGTGCCATCATTGACACTACAATTTATAAACCAAAATAAACCAAATCAAACACTTATCAAGCACCAAACTAATTTGTATATAGATTCATCATGCACAAAATAATCACATAACTAACTTGCCAACCAATCATACCATTTATGTCTATTTTCAAGAGTCCATCATTCTAATTCAAACTATCACCCTAAATGCATATATTTAGAATTACTCAAACATTCCATTTCACTCATACACATCTAAACAACTTATATATATACATCATCTTAAACATTAAGGAAAAGATCTAAAGTATTTACAACTAATTCTCTAGTTTAAGGTGCTAAATATATATACACAACCACAAAATGTTACCAAATTAAGTACCAAACACATACAACATGAACAAACTAACCAAAAGTCCTAATACATGCCATTCATAACCAACTTCCAAAATGACTCAAAACATCTACCAAAATAAGAGATGGATTGTGTGTATGCTCCGATTTGAACTTCCTATCTACTATGCCTCTCGAAATCTACACAAAATACATGATACATAAGCACGATATGCTTAGTAGGTTCAAATACATGTAAATATAACTTAATTAATAAATTTTACTTTACATAAACCATACATGATCCCTAATCTCACTTATGTATTCAAAATTTCTTATCCACATAAACCTTAGAACATTGACATAATAGCAATTCAATTGATATCCTTTTCAATCTTTCCATTGTTTCAAGGATGCCATGGTATCTTTCAACCAATGTCTTACACAATCCCAAAATGATTCCATAGTATCTTTCAATGATGGTCTTTTCCTTTTCGAGTATAATTCCATGATATCTTTCACTCATGGTATATCCCATTTCAAATTCAAGAAATTCAATCTCCAATTTATAAATATTTATATAAGTATCAATTTACTTCACAAAATAAAATGAATTATTTTAATTGATATACGAATTTACCTCGACTGAAACGGTTACTAAAACGGAGTTAACTAATCCAAAAATTTCGTTTTTCCTCGATTCAATTTCAATTGACTAGTTTCTTGATCTAGATAATTATTTAACTCAATTAAGCAATTCAAATAACTTAAAATAATTAATTCAAGCCTATAGCCCATTTTAATGTGAATTTATGAAATTACCCCAATCTTTTAACTTTTACGCAATTTAGTTCTTAAGCTCGAAACTCAAAATTTAACCACAATCAATGAAATACCAAGCTAGGAGATTTTTCCTAAGGTCTATCACAACCCATATTTTTCATTAATTCACCCTATTTTCCTTGAATTTTACCATTTTCAATAATAAGTCCCTAAACCTTAAATTTAACAAAAATCACTTAACGAAATACTTCCATTTAACTAACAAGCTTAATAATCTATCAAATAAATTCAAAACAACTTCTAATTCATTCATGGCAAGTCCCTAAATTTTTAATAGTTTCACAAATTAATCCCTGGGCTAGCTACATTAAGCTAAAACGATAACAACTAAAAATGGACCTTAAAACACATGCATGCAAGGTAAGAGGTTTGGCCGAACCTCTTGACTTCAAAATTGGTGATACACAGCTTGGGAAAGAAGAACATACCAAATAAAAATGATGTTTTTGTTTTGTTTATTATATTTTTAACCTAACTTTTACTTTACTTAATTAATAAAACATATATTAATATAATAAATCAAGTACCAACCACTCTTACCATTTAATTATGGTATAACTTCCACACAAACTCATGTAACTTTAATAATTTACTATTTAACACCCTTTTTAACTAATAAACTCACTTTTGAAACTTTTACGATTTAACCCTTTTCACTTAATTAACGATCTAAACGATAAAATTTCTTAACCAAATTTTAATATGACTTTAATAAATACTCATAAATATTAATTAAATAATAAAAAATACTAACTCACTCATCAGAATCATGGTCTCAAAACCATTGTTTCTAACATCACTGAAAATGGGTTATTAGAAGGCAACATAATTACTCAGGTGCAGTTGAAGGGGGAAAATTATGAAAAGTGGGCACAAGTAGTGCAGACTACATTGAGCCCAAAAAGAAGGATGGTTTCATTGATAGAATCTTGAAATAACCCAGATGATTTGCCATAGTCAATTCCATGCTTGTTTCATGGGTATTTAACACTATTGAACCCTCTTTATGTTTAACTATTTCTCTTATGGAGAATGTAAGAGATATGTGGGGGGACATAAGGCAGTACTTCTCCATTGGGAATGACCCGAGAGTGCAGCAATTGAGGTCATATTTGACGAACTATAAGCTAGATGGACAGACCATAGTCAATTATTATGGACAGCTTAATCCTATAAAGGATGAACTAAATAATTATGATAAAATATCATTGTGTAGTTGTGGTGGATGCAGATCCAATCTCACTACTGAGCTAGAAAAGAAAAGGGGGAAAGAAAGAGTTCATAAATTGGTTATAAGCTTGGATGAAGAACACTATGGTACTGTGTGCGCTAATATCTTGAGTATAGACCAATTATCCAATCTGAATAGAGTATATGCAATGGTTCTTCAACTAGAACGAGTAAGAATAATGTCATGAACAAGAGAAAAGAAAGGCAACCCAATGAGTTTTGCAATTTAGGCTAGCAAAGGAAATTCAAGGGAAAAAACTGTAGTTTGCTTGTATTGCAACTGTGAGGAACATGACTCAGTACTTGCTTTCAGTTGATATGGTATCTAGATTGGTGGGAAAATAAACCTCGCTCTAGTGCTACATGACGAGGAAGTCGGAATAAATGCAATGATGGTGATAAGGGTGGTGTACCATGAGCAAATTTCACTTAGACATTTCCAATAAAGAGTGGTCATAGAGGTGTCATAGTTTCTGATAAAAAAAAGGGCTTAGTGTTTTGAATGATGAATAATGAAATACTTTGCTGGGAATTTTGAGTTCACAGAAGATTGTATCTAATGAAAGGTTGACTAGTAAGCAAGGAATTTTTTCTTGAATAATATATTCAAGGGCCTATCATCATATGACTGGCACAAAGGCTTGTCTAAGAGATCTGTCCGACATTGTCCCATGTTTAGTCAGATTGTCAAATGGTGAAGCAAATGTAACACTAAAAGAATGAACAATGCATCTTGAAGGAGATTGAAGTTGCAAAATGTTCTTTTTGTGCCTAATTTAAAATACAATTTGATTTATGTTTCATAACTTCTTAAAGACTTAAATGGGTATTGTAAAATCATTAACAAAATACATGTTATACAGGACCAAAATACGAGAAAGTTGATTGTAGTGGGTGAACAATGTGAAGGGTTGTATTTTCTTAATGAGGTGGTTTTGAAAAATGCTTGTAAAGCTTCTAAAGTTGCAAACTTTGACCTTTGGCATGGGAGAATGGTTCATCCATCGAATAAGATGCTAGATCTTATTTCTCTAACAAATAAATCTAGTAAAAGTAGTGATAACTTATGTTGTGATGTCTGTTTTAGAGCAAAATAGACTAGAGAGATGTTTTATTCTAGTGACAATAAAGCTAAAATTTGTTTCGATTTAATACATTGTGATTTATGGGGACCTTATAGAATTTTAGCTTCTTGTGGAGCTAATTATTTTTTTACTATTGTTGATTATTGTTCTTGTATTGTGTGGATTTATTTACTGAAAGGAAAACATGAAGTTATTTGTGTTATTAAGAATTTCATTGCTATGATTAAAAGACAGTTTGAGAAGGATGTGAAAACTATTAGGAGTGATAACGACAATGAATTTTTTTGTCTAAGAGAATATTTGGATGAGCATGGCATATTGCATCAAACTTCTACTGTAGGAACTCCCCAACAGAATAGATGTGCAGAGAGAAAACATTGTCACATACTTAATGTGGCAAGAGGTTTGACGTTTCAGGCACATTTGCCAATTGATTTTTGGGGTGAATGCATTCTTATCGCTGAATAATTAATCAATCAAACACACTCTGAAGTTTTGAAAGGAAAAATTCCTTATGAAATTCTCTTTGGATAGCCCCATTCCTATAATCATATTAAGACTTTCGGGTGTCTTTGTTATGTGTATAAACGACTTAGAGATAAGGATCAATTTTCTAGTAGAAGTCGTAGGTGTGTTTTTGTGGGGTGCCCTTTTGACAAGAAAGGATGGAAAATATATGATTTAGAAACTTCCAAGTATCTAGTCTTAAGGGATGTGATGTTTGTAGAAACAAATTTTTCATATGCTACACATGTGTTTGCAAGTGATAATTCCACTAGAATTATAGATGGGCCTAACATGTATAAGGATTGGGAAACTTTCGAAAAAGAGCGAAAGGTATTGGACAACAAGAAACCTCTTGAAGACAGTCTTACTGGTGAGGAAAATTTTGGATACATTAATGATCGTCAAATCGTGATAAGTTTTAAATTTATAATTGACCGTACTTGAAAACTAACTATTATCACGATGAAGACAAGTGCACCTATCGAACAGTAGTATAGTTTATAGCAAGACCGGGATGTTAAACCCACAGGAACTAAAAGTACTAGTATTAACTCTCTTTTTATTATCTAGCCTAAAAAGTAAAGGGGTTTGTTTTATCTAAATTAATTAACTAAACTAAGAATGCACAGGAAGAAAATTGGGGAAATACTTTTGGGAAAAACTAATTGATTTGGACAATACACAAGGGAAATTCCACCTAGACTTCACCTGTTATTTGACCCTGAATCAAACAATTTATTCACCTGACTTGATCCATAGAAATCCCTAAGTTATATTATTATCTCTCTCGAGACTAACAACGTCTAACCTTAGGTTGATTAATTGAAATCTCTTTCTAATTAAAACCCCTAGTGTTGCATTAACTCAATCTATGGATTCCCTTATTAGGTTTCACCCTAATCCGGCAAAATTATGTCACCCTATGTCTAGGGGTGCAATCAACTCCGCTTAATTATGCTAGATCTATTCCTAGACAGGGACTTTTGCTCCTCTGAATAAGCACATCAATACTTGAATCAATATCCTGGAATATTAAAACAAGAATTAAGAACTCATAATTAAGAACAAGTCAAATATTTATCATATAATTCAAAAAGTAATAACAAGATCCGTGATCGTGCGATGTGATACGTACAATAAGTTTTATAATTTATGAATGTTCGTTCTTGAAAACTAACTATTATCACGACAAAGGCAAGCGCACCTTATAAAACAGTAGTATAGCTTATAGCAAGACCGGGATGTCGAACCCAAAGGAACTAAAAGTACTAGTATTAACTTTCATTTTATTATCTAGCCTAAAAATTTAAGGGTTTGTTGTATCTAAACTAAGAATGCACAGGAAGTAAATTGGGGAAATAACTTTTGGGAAAACTGAATAATTTGGACAATACCTAAGGGAAAAAATCCACCTAGACTTCACTTGTTATTAACTCTGAATCAGACGATTTATTCACTTAACTTGATCTGTAGAAATCCCTAATTTATATTATTATCTCTCTTGAGACTAGCAATGTCTAACCCTAGGTTGATTAATTGAAATATCTTTCTAATTAACTCCCTAGCGTTGCATTAACCCGATCTATGGATTCCCTTATTAGGTTTCATCCTAATCCGGCAAAATCTTCTCACTCTATCTCTAAGGGTGCAATCAACTCTGCTTAATTATGTTAGATCTACTATTAGACAGGGACTTTTGCTTCTCTGAATAAGCACATCAATACTTGAATCAATATCCTTGTATATTAAAGAAAGAATTCATAATTCATAATTAAGAACAAGTCAAATATTTATCATACAATTTAGATCGTCTTAGGTTTCATTCCCCTTAGGTATTTAGGGGGTTTAGTTCATATTTACGAAAGAAAACATCTGAAAAGAATAATAATAACAAAACATAAAGAAAACCAAAAAACTCTTGAAGGGAATTGAAGGGAGATCTTCAGTCTTGAAGGTGAATCCGACTTCTGAGATAGATCAATCGGCTTTCTTCGAGTAATTCCTTGCTTCCTACTCCGTGTGTCCCCTCTCATCCTCCTCTAGTGTGTTTAAATAGGCTTTAGAATGCCTAAAAGCCCTCAAGAATGCCCTTTTTCAAATAGGATTAGACTTGGGCTCGATAGAGACACGCCCGTGTGACACGCCCATGTTCGATTTCTTCAATCCATGTTCAAGGCTATTAAATAGACACGGGCGTGTGGTCTGCCCGTGTACGAAAATTCAGGCCGTGTTGATTTCACATGTTGGTCCATTTTTTCAGTTTTCGGCCCGTTTCTCGCTCTTTTTACTCTCCTATGCTCACCTAAGTATAAAACATAAAATTAAAGGATTAGGAGCATCGAATTCACCAATTCTAAAGATAATTCATCCAAAAATAGGCTAACCATGGGGTAACTATATGTATAAATTACGATTTATCAAATACCCCCACACTTAAGCGTTTGCTTGTCTTCAAGCAAAATCATCAGCTCACAATCAAATTTCATTTTTCTCAACTCATAATTCCTATCAATAATATCTCAAAATAATCCATAAGTAATCATACATTGAGAATTCAACTAGAAGAATATCAAAGGTTCAAACATTCCAAGTTGAGCATTTTGTCATGAAAACATAGGTGTCTCCTTCATCTAAGTGATTACCTTTTATGCAAAATATCACAGAGTTTTAACATTCTCACTAAGCATTTCACTCAAATCACTCAAAGTGTTTAAGGGTAACAAATGAAGCACTCATTAGTCAATATGACAAGTTATTACCATAGGCTTGCGTGAAAATCAAATCTCCACCACTATAAATTGAGATGATACATCAATCAAAAAGGTCTTTAGAGGATTGTAACGTGGCTTTGGTTAGGGGGTGTGGTCACAAGCTGAAAGAAAAGGTTATAATAGAGATTGAATTGAAAAATTACCTAACTAGAAAAATATCTAGTCATCACTTGAATACATGTGAGCTTCTTCTCAAAATATGGAATTAAACACTTAAGCTCAAAAATAATGAATTACTACTAATATATGTATGTATTGTAATAATATATATTTTTTAAAGTAAGTCAAATAACATAGAACTTTGCTAATTATTAAAACAAAAAATAAAACATAGCTAAGCAATTAATTCAAATCAAATCTCGACAAAAATAGGGATCAAATTAGGGGATTTCAACAATAATGGGTTATGGGTTAATATTGAGGGTAAATCAATGAATGGCTTGTTAGGCTCAAAGGGGTTCACTAAGGGTTAATTATGAGGTTAGGCTTTTATGGAGTAAATGGGTTAAACCTAAGTGTCTTTATCATCTCGACATATCAAATCAATGGTGTGGTCTTGACATGCATAATCAAGTAAGTTCTAGAACAACAATTCAATATTGACGCACTCAAAGCAACAATAAAAGTGAGCATGAAAGAAATAATAGATGCTCTAAAGGCTCAAGATCTCACAAATATTATGGCTTTTTTTTAATGTTTAAACCTGTTAATTTTAACTCAATATAGTACCTAAACTTGGGGAAACACCCTAAAAAAAATTTAATCCTTAAAAATTAACTTATCATGCTTGATTTTGTAATTCCTTAAAGTTTAAACAATCAATGCATGAATGCCTATGTTTTAATTCAAGACATATCAATAAAAATCATAAATTAATCAAAATTCATTCTAATAATGATATGAGAAGATCACATGAGAGCAAGACAAAATTCAAGGATTTTTCTGATAATGATATGAATATCCCTCCCCCACACTTAAGAAGTACATTGTCCTCAATGTACACAGATATATAATAGTGATATAAAGATAATATCAGAAGAGAGAGGGAGAGAAGTGAAATTTCCTGAATGTTGAATGAAATCCTTGAATTGGAGGTATAGAGAATAATCAGCCAAGGCAATGATAAGATTGAAGGAGGATACTCCAGTGGTGGTAGAGGTTGGGTTCCACAACCATAGTGTCCAACGAAGAGGTTATCAAGGTGGTCGGGCAGGACATGGCAGTCATGGAGAACCTTTTCCAGTGGAGTTTCAAGTTCCTAAGTGATGATGAGCCTTGGAGCTCTTTATAAATGTGATAAAATCAAGAACTCTTTAGAAAATATAGAAAAGTATAATTACTCGTAATGAAATAGCTGAAATTATAAATTGTTCAACAAAAATTATAAAACCTAAAAATGAAATAATATTAAAGGAAAATAAAATTAAAAATAAAAATAAAAAGTCTTTAAACATCGTCATCGCCGGATGATTCGCGAGGTGGTGGTGGCAATGAGATGTGGAGGTGCTGACAAATCTGATGTAGAGTAGCATCAATGTGATCAAAGCGCTGAAAACACAGCTGCTCAAATCGAGTAAGGCGCTTAGAGATGTCAGAGTATGAAGCCGCCGCATGAACTGGACGATGGTTGTGTGGTGGCTGAGACGGTGGGTCCTCATGACGTGGAGGGACATCATCAGTAATGTCCTCAGGTCCTCCTCCTCGGCGGACTAGACCAGGCGGTATTCGCGTGGGTCAACTCCACGTCGACGCTCGATCATCCTCATATGTAGCATACTCGAGATGCCCTGTGGGGACGTCTGACCAATGAGGGTAAGGGAAGATACCTGCGCTGTCGTGTTGAGGAGGCCGAAATATCGCGCCAGGCGAGTCACATAAGGGTCAATGGATATAACTCTCTTCCTATGCCGCTCCGTCAAGTGGCGAATAGCGAGGGAAATAAAATAGACAAGGTCGAATACGTGCCCGTTCACCATACTCCATAAAAAGTAGGCATCGTGAGTGTTGACAACGTCAGTGCTTTCTCACCACCCTGTCAGAGTGTGGGCTAGGATGGCGTGTAAGCACCTCAGGGATGGGGCAAGGGTCGCTGCCTTGGAGCGACTAGGGTCATAGGTGGCCGAAGCAGGAACGAGGGCCCTCCAGCAGTTGGAGGGAGACAAGTCGATATAGCGATGGAGGGTGTCAAAATCATCGTCATCCATGAACTCCTCCGTATAAAGCCCCAAAGTGACGCTAAACTCAGGTACGCTCAACTAGCGGACTAAACCATCGAGACGGAACTGGATCATTCTGGGATCATCGAACTCCATCATAACTACTTGAAGATGAAAGGTCGAACAGAGTTCAAGTGTGAGCTCGAGGTACATCGGCTCGATGATCTCGAAAAAGAGCCCCCATGGGTCAGTCGTCAAGAAGGTTCGGACCGCGTCAGCCAGTTGGATTTGTTCAAGTACGGCCTAGTCAATGCAACGGCCCGCACCTAGGAGTCAGGCCCGTAGTGTTTGAAATAGTTTCTCCTGTGGTCCTGTGGGAAATGGATGAACGGGTGCCTGATCATAGCGGCAGGACCCAAGGATGATGCTACTCCTTTCCTCTTCTTCGAGGCAGGTACAGTGATTTTCTTGCCGCGTGGATTGGACATAGTATCTGCAATGAAAACATGAAGTTATAAGAATAGTCCACACGAATGGAAAAGTATGCAAGTATGTTAAAACTAAATACCAATATTTCATGGGAGCTTTCTGACAACAGGAAAAATCTACTGGAAAACAACCAAGTCCTAATAGATATATCAAATCATTATTATGAATATAAATATGAGAATGATGCTAAAGGAAATAACTAGTGGATGCATGTATATGAGAATGGTAATGAATGAAGTTTCATAAAAATGGAAAAGAACTATTATTAGAACTATGAAGATAACTTAAAAACAGTCAAATAAAACAAGAATAGATCATAAATTTCGAAAAAGGAATGAAGATAATAAAGAGAAAAGAGTGAACAAGCGCAATAGCTTGGTGGAGGAAGGAGCTTAGGTCGTCGATAGTGGTGCTGTGGTCGGCGCACGAGCATTGCAGGGAGGGCGTGTGAAAGGATTTCGGCGGCTAGGGTTTGATATTTGGGGAAGGGGATGATAAATAATGAGGGTTTATATAGATTTTGGGGCACACGACCGTGGGGCACGCCCGTGTACCCTAATTTTAGCCCGTGTGCCCTAATTTTGGCCCATGTGTATCGTGATTTTCAAATTTGGACGCGTTTGAAATTTGGCCCATGCCCGTGTCTTTTGGGCGTGTTGGTGCATATAGCCGTGTTACACGGCCATGTCCTACTTCGTTTGCTTCTCCCATGCTCATGTGTATAGGTGCACGCCTGTGTTGTTTTATCAGTCTTGAGCACGGGTTGTGGCCACAGGCATGTCGCCTGCCTATGTTGTTTTCTCAATTTTAACCACAACCTTTAGATACGGGCGTGTCGCACTCCCATGTTGTTTTGATAGATTCGCCCACGGCCACGTCGCACGGCCGTGGTAACTTATCGCATCTCGTGTTAGGGAAAATTTTTTCCCTATTTTCACATGGCCGTATCGCACGGCCGTGTTAACTCCCGTGGTATGGGCACGGCCGAAGGCACGCCCATGTGTTGTGTGGTTCTGGAAAACCTGTGTTTAGTGATTCAGTTAGTGATTTTCATGTTAAAAACTAAAATTTAAAGAAGTTAACACCGTTAGTGCTCGGGTTACCTCCCGATAAGCATTTAGTTATAGTCTAAGCTTGACTTATCTCTCTGTTGTGTGGTCATGGTGGTACAAGGAGTTTACACTCCTCATCCCTGCTATCAATTTTATCAAAATAAGGTTTTATACGAGTACTATTTACGTTGAAAGTGCCAAATTTAGGATGAATTACCTCGACTGTGCCGTATGGGAAAATGCTAACTACCGTAAGAGGGATGTCCCCATTAGGTTCAGAGGTGGCAATCCGAGGGTCTGCTGCATCTAATAGTACTTTGTCTCCAATCTTAAGTTGAGTTGGTGAAATATTGAGCTCGTCATGGCGTGGTTTTAGTCTATCGTGTGTTCTCGATTTCTGTGTTCGCCATTCATCTAGTTCATCTACTTGAAGCCATCATTCTTCATACATGGGTTCTTTGTTGTTATTTGAACAAGACTCATGTATGCTTTTCAAACATTTTTCCCGCAAATAAGGTTTCACCACATGATCAGTATTAGTAGTACGGTTTTACAATCACCCTCGTTATTTGATGTGTTACTTGAATTACGAGCTTGAAGAGTGATTGTTTCTTCCCCCACACGAAGTGTGAGTTCACCTGTACCAACATCAATTATAGCTCTAGCAGTTGCTAAAAAGGGCCTTCCTAAAATTAAAGGCACGTCACTATCCTTTTCTATGTCTAGAACAACAAAATCAACTGAGAATATGAATTTGTCAATTTTAACGAGTACATCTTCAATAATGCCCCTAGGAAATCTAATTCTTTTGTGTGCTAACTGAATGCTCATCCTAGTTTGTTTGGGTTTCCCAAGACCTAGTTGTTTAAACATTTTATAAGGCATGACATTGATACTAGCCCCTAAATCAACCAAAGCATTATTAACATCTAAGCTACCAATTTGTTGGTCTGCTTGTTCTGTAGTATGGCTAAGCAAACTGCATTCAACTCAACATGCGTCACCTCATCCAACTTTCCCTTGTTTGTTTAAAACTCCTTTAAGAATTTGACTGCGTTTGGCATCTGCGAAAAAACTTCAATAAACGGTAAGTTAATATGTAATTTTTTTAATAATTTAATAAATTTACCGAATTGTTCGTTTGTACGGTCTTTCCTTGTCGCATTAGGGTATGGCACCCGTGGTTTGTACTCTTTACTTACAGGTTGTTGCTCAATGTGGACTACCTCACCTTTACCTTTACTTACCACTATTCCTTGCCTTGGTTCTGGTTCAAGTTCAACTAACCCTTCCTCATCTTGAATGATAATTGCATTGAGTTGTTCCCTTGGGTTAGATTTAGTGTTACTCGGTAGGCTACCTTGTGGTCGTTCAAAAATCAATTTGGCAAGTTGGCCTATCTAAGTTTCGAGCCCTTAGATCGACACTTGTTGATTCTTAAGTGTTGTTTCGGTATTCTGAAAGTGAGTTTCTGACATCGAGATAAACTTTGTTAGCATCTCCTCAAGGTTCGGCTTCTTTTTCTATGGTAAGATGGTTGTTGAAAACCCGGAGGATGTTGTGGCCTTTGATTCCCTTGACCACCCCACGAGAAGTTGGGATGGTTCCTCTAACCTGCATTATATGTGTTACTATATGGGTTATTCTGAGATCTAGAATTATTATTACCCATATATTGAACTTGTTCCTCCTCGGTGCTAAAGTTGAAGGGTTGACATTCTGTGTATGCTCCTCCTCCATTTGAATCGCACCTCATCACTAGATGTACCTGAGTAGAACCATACAAACCGTCAATCTTTTTATTTAAGAGTTCTACCTGATTAGATAGCATAGTAACCACATCAAGGTTGAAAACACCGGCTGCTTTCGTCGGCTTTGTTCTCATGACTTGCCATTGATAGTTATTCAGTGACATCTCTTCAATAACTTCGTAAGCCACTTCAGGTGTTTTGTTATTGATAGTCCTACCAACAGCTGCGTCAATCATTTGTCTAGTTGAAAGATTCAAGCCATTGTGAAATGTTTGAACCTGCAACCATAAGGG
This sequence comes from Gossypium arboreum, assembly GCF_025698485.1. Taxonomy (NCBI): domain Eukaryota; kingdom Viridiplantae; phylum Streptophyta; class Magnoliopsida; order Malvales; family Malvaceae; genus Gossypium; species Gossypium arboreum. The sequence continues at coordinate 127,351,007 of NC_069072.1, read as the reverse complement.
CAGCCCATGGTGAGGGCATCTTCTCAAGAGTTCCTTGTATCTCTCTCATGCATCATAGAGTGTCTCTAGATCCATCTGCACAAAAGAAGAGATATCATTCCTCAATTTAGTCATTTTAGTCGGCGGAAAAAATTTAAGTAAAAATTTTTTGGTCATTTGTTCCCAAGTAGTGATTGACCCTCGTGGTAAAAAGTTCAACCACTGTTTTGCTTTGTTCCTCAATGAAAATGGAAACAACCGAAGGCAAATGGCATCATCAAAAACGCCATTGATTTTAAAAGTGTCGCAAAACTCTAGGAAATTCACCAAATGAGCGTTTGGGTCCTTGTCTTGCAAACCATCAAACTGAACAAACTGTTGGATATTTGAATTGTGTTAGGTTTCAGTTCAACATTATTTGCAGCAACAGCAGGCCTAACTATACTTGACTCAGTTCCTGTTAAAGTAGGTTTAGCATAATCATACATAGTGCGTGGAGCAGGATTCTGATTTACTGGGTCAGCAGCAATCGCAGGAGGTAGCGGATGTTCCTGATTTTCAGCCATCTCCTCGGTTGTGGTGTGAATGTCGTCCTCTTGCTCTTCCTTTGTGTATCTTAGGCTTCGCCTTATTTCTCTTCGGTTTCTGCGAGCTGTGCGATCGATCTCATATCAAAAAAGTAATGGTCCCGATGGGTTTCTTCTAGTTATGCACTATAAAAAACTGCCAGAAGAGAATAAACGAAAAATTAGAAAAGAAAATAAAAATTTAAATTTCAATAAAAATAAAATGGCTAAAGTAATAAAAATCGAGTGTTCCTAATATCTTAGTTCCCCGGCAACAGCGCCAAAAACTTGATCGTGTATGTGATACGTGCAATAAGTTTTATAATTTATGAATGTCCGTTCTTGAATACTAACTATTATCATGACAAAGGCAAGCGCACCTTATCGAATAGTAGTATAGCATATGGCAAGACCGGGATGTCGAACCCAAAGGAACTAAAAGTACTAGTATTAACTTTCTTTTTATTATCTAGCCTAAAAATTTAGGGGTTTGTTGTATCTAAATTAATTACTAAACTAAGAATGCACAGGAAGTAAATTGGAGAAATAACTTTTTGGAAAACTGAATGATTTGGACAATACCTAAGGAAAAAATCTGTAACACCACCTTACCCGAGACCGTCGCCAGAGTCGAGCACGAGGCGTTAACCAACTTAAATTATCACTTAAACAATTTCAAACAATTTATTTCACCTTTCGTAATAAACTGCCCATCTGCGTCACAGTCGCTAAAAAAAATCATATCTCGAGTTACAAAACTTGAAATTAAAATCCGTAAATTTTCCCTAAAACTAGACTCATATATCTATTTACTAATTTTTTTTCCAGAATTTTTGGTCAGACCAATTACTACAGTTTATTAGTTAAAGTTTCCCCTATTTCAATGTTCGACTGCTCTGACCTCTATTCACTACGAATCACTTTTCACTCTGTACAGAATTCATATAACTATGTTCTTTATTTCTATCAAAATTATACTCAATAAGAAATCTATAAATATAAAGTATGACTCCTATATATTTTTGTACAATTTTTAGTGAATTTCTAAAGTTAGAACAGGGGATTCAGAAATTACTCTAACCCTATTCCACCAAAACTCAAATTTCTCATAAAATACAACCCATTTGTCTATTTTGTTTCTTTCATATGAAAATAGACTCAATAAGATTCAATTTCATATTTTATTCATCATCTAATTCTATCTTTACTATTTTTAGTGATTTTTCAAACTCACGTCATTGTTGTTGTATGATACTATTTTATAGTAAATTTCACCTTTTTATGAATTTCCATGGATTGGATAGCACATTAAGTATACATAACACCAAATATGATCTTGATTAGCCATTCCAATGGCTAATCATTACCAAACATTTCCTTACCACCCAATAACCATATCATAAGATCATATACACAAAATGATTATAATGCTATACATGCCATACTCAAAATATACAAGCCACTATATCAAAATGGTCCACGGATAGTGTGAGTGAGCCTCCGACCGTTTTCAATTTTCGAGCTACCTTGTCAAAACTACAAAGAATGGAAAGGAGGGAGTAAGCATAAATGTTTAGTAAGTTCACATGTAAATAGCAAGTAACATATTCATGCAATCCAACATAAAACATCATTTGTATAAATATCACCAAGACATTCATGTTACATTTTCATTTACTATCTTACCATGATTTCATCATACCAAGTTCTCAACCAGAGGGTTTAAGCGCATACCTGTCCAAATTTTCTCATTCACCACACTTACCAACATGTCACCTTCGTCTTAAGTATTCTCCTTATTCACTTAAGATTCACCCGTTGAACACATCTGAATATAATTTGGATACACGGATTGCATGCACATAAGTGCCATACCCGCAGCTAGACAAACTCAATAGCCTATGGAAATTATGTAGCTAAGCTACCATGTAACCCACCCATAAGCGAACTTAGACTCAACTCAACGAGCTCGAGCGTTCATATCCATAAGTGAACTCGGACTCAACTCAATGAGTTCGGATGCCTAGTTACATCTCACGAACTCGGACTCAACTCAACAAGCTCGAAACTCAAATATCCTAGTGACATGTCACTTGTATCCTAATTTATTCCCAAGGTTCAAACCGGATTTTCCTCAATCATACATCTTTTTCGTCTTCCACGGAATGTCGGAACCGATACTTGGTAACATTTCATATTTATCAAGTAGCTTACATAATTTGCATATTACTAAATAATAATCCACAAAGCATAATATTTCATGATAATAATCATCATATCAAATAAACAACACTAAATTACTTAAAATGACAATTATGTTACTACATTTACACATGAACATACCTTGGTACAAAATATTAGAAATCGAGCCTATTCCTCGTAAACTTTATTTTTCCCTCAATCATGACTCAAATCTTTTTTCTCTTGATGTAAAATAACAAATTTAGCTTATTTAATACTCACATTTATTAAAACAGTCCTTGACTCAAACTTTGGAAAAATTATATTTTTGTCACTAAACTTTTACATATTTACACTTTTTCCCAAGGCTCAGAAATTAAAAAAATTCATCCTATTTTCTTATGTTTTATGACATGATGATCATTTTTCCCTCCTATGGCAACATCAAATTATCACTCTAACATGTACTTATGAACATTAGGTATTTTTACCGATTATGTCGTTTTACTCGTTTTCACATAAAATCACTTAGCAAAAGTTGTTTAACACAATTTCAAGCTTCATATTCTACCATAAAACATCAAAGTAAACATATTTCACCTATGGGTATTTTTCCAAATATAAACCCTAGGTTAAATTATTGCTAGAATAAGCTTAATCAAGTTACCGGGACTCCAAAAACGTAAAGAACATTAAAAACGAGGCTAAAATGGACTTACAATCGAGCTTGAAAGCTTGAAAAACCCTAGCTATGTCTTCCTCATGTGAAATTCGGCCAAGGGGTTGAATATGGACAAAAATTGGCTTTTAATTTTGTTTTTAATTCATTTTAATAACTAAATGACCAAAATGCCCTTAATTAAAAACTATGGTGTTTTATCTTCCTTTAGGTATTTTTGTCCAAACTAGTATAATGGTCTAATTACCATCCAAGGACCTCCACTTTAAAAACCCATTACTCACAAGTACTTAGTACATTTTGTGAACTAGAACACACATTTTACAACTTTTGCAATTTAGTCCTAAATATCAAATTGGACCCTCTATCGATAAAATTTCTAAACGAAATTTTCACACAATCATGAAATCATGCCATAGACCTTAAAATTATAATAAAATAATTATTTCTATCATATATTTGTGGTCTTAAAACCATTATTTCAATTAGACCCTAATTCGGGATATTACAACTCTCCCCCCTTTAGGGATTTTGAGATGGATCAATCGGCTTTCTTTGAGTAATTCCTTGCCTCCTTCTCCATATGTCCTTTTTAGGTACCTTCTGGGGTGTTTATATAGGCTTTAGAATGCTTCAAAACCCTCAAAAGTGGCCTTTTCCGAATAGGACTAGACTTGGGCTCGACAGGGACATGCCCATGTGACACACCTGTGTGCAAGTGCTTCAACTCGGGTTCGAGTCTGATGAATAGACACTGGGGTGTGGTGTACCTGTGTAAGGAAGTCCAGGCCGTGTTGATTTCCCACTTTGGTCAATTTTCTCCGTTTTCAGCCTATTTCTCGCTCTTTTTACTCTCCTATGCTCACCTAAGTATAAAACATGAAATTAAAAGATTAGGAGCATCGAATTCACCAAATTTAAGGAGAAATAATCCATAAAATGTGCTTAGCATGGGATAAAAATATGTATAAATTACGGTTTATCAGACATAGTTGTTGAAAATAGGGAAGAAAATTTAAAAGGAGAAGGTGTGCTTGTAGAACACCAATTGGGTCGAGTACATAGGATTAAATAGTTATCCACTAGTCTAAAAAATTATGTGACAAATAATGTGAGATTTATCTCCTTGTAAAGTTCATCTCTCCAATCCCTTCCTCAGGTATGTCTTACCCCATAGCCAATTTTGTCAATTATCATAAGTTTTCTTCACAGTATCGGTCCTTCTTGGCAAGCATCACTACAGGTTCAGAACCAACTTATAATAAAGCAGTGAGAGATGAATGATGGCGAAAAGCTATGAGAAAAGAGATTCAAACTTTGGAAGATAATGAGATTTGGACAATGGAAGACTTGCCTCTTAGAAAAAAGGCTATTCACAATAAGTAAGTGTACAAAATAAAATATAATTCATATGGAAGAATTGAACAATGCAAGGCTCGACTGGTAGTTCTTGGCAATAATAATAAAAAAAAGGGGTATCAACTACCATGAAACTTTTGCTCCCACTGCAAAGATGGCCACTATACGTACTTTTCTCACAGTGGCTATTGCGAAAAACTGAGAACTGCATCAAATGGATGTGCAGAATGCTTTCTTGCACATAGATTTGAATGAGGAAGGTTACATGAAAATGCCACCAGGTTTTGCCTCTGGAAGTCCTAGAAAAATGTGTAGACTTTGCAAGTCTTTATATGGCTTGTGCCACCACGCTATTGGTTTGCTAAGCTATTAGATTATTTGAAGGAGTATGGTTTTCATCAATCTTGCTCAAACTATTCATTGTTTACTTTCCGCAAACTGCATGTGCAAATACATGTTATTGTCTATGTGGATGATCTCATTATTTCAGGTAATGATGTTAAGGTTATGCAATAATTCAAGTAGTATTTGAGCAGATGTTTTCATATGAAGGATTTGGGACTGTTGAAATATTTTTTGGGCATAGAGGTGGCGAGAAATGCTAAAGGGATTTTCCTCTATCAACAAAAGTATGCCTTGGATATCATCTCTAAGTTCGGTTTGCTGGGAGCTAAGCCAACGAAAACTCCACTTGAGTAGAATCATAAACTTGCTCTTGTAGAAGGGGAGGATGCTCATGACCCTGCTCAATATCGTCAGCTGGTAGGAAGACTAATCTATTTAACTATTACATGACCTGAATTGAGTTACTGTGTCCATATTATTGCTCAATTTATGCAGCAACCAAAGAAGGCTCATTGGGAAGAAGCATTACTATTAGTACGATATTTGAAGGGTAATCCTGGACAAAGAATTCTTTTGCGAGCAAATTCAAATCTAAATATTTATTTCTTTGACATTGATGTTTTTAAGCTCACTAAAACTAATCTCATTGTGCATTCAAATAGACTTTCCAAGCATTACAAATTCACCATACCTATCTTTATTGATTTTCAAACTGTTAGAATTAAGTGACCCAAATTCTTATTTAAATAAAATACAATGGAAAATAAAATAAAAGTAAAATCCATATAGAACTAGACTTCTTTTATTTTATTTTAGAATAAGGTTTTTAAACCTTATTAAACTCCATCTATTTTATATTGATTAGGATAAGGTGTTTCAATCCTACTAGAATATGGCTTTGCAAGCCTATAAATAGACATAGTCTATTCCTCTTGTATTTGAGTAAAAAAAATTTCGACATAGTGAATTTTCTTCTCCTCTGCCGTGGTTTTTTTTCCGAAAGGGTTTCCACGTAAAATTTATGTGTTCTTTATTTTTATTTATTTTATTCTATTTTATTTTTCACAAATTGGTATCGAGCTTAGGGTTATTCATCTCGATCACGGTAATGGCGTCTTTGAAGTATGAAATTCATTTGTTGGATCGCAACACCGATTTGCGTTGTGGCAAATTAAGATGCAAGCGGTTCTTGCAGATGGATCTAGAGGATGCCCGCTAGGATAGATAAGATGCCTTCGACATTAACAGATGAAGAGAAGAAGCGTAAGGATCGAAAGGCATTAACACAATTACATCGCATTTGTCCAACGAAATTTTGCGAGGATGTGATGAAAGAGAAAACCGCATTGCATTATGGAAGAGGCTAGAACAAATATGTATGTCGAAAACTCTAACAAGCAAGTTGCATATGAAGCGGCGTCTTTATGCTCATCGTTTGGAGGAAGGTGCGTCGTACACGAACACTTAACAGTGTTTAAAGAAATTCTCTCAAACTTGGAGGCCATGGAGGTTCGATATGATAAGGAAGATCTAGGGTTGATTCTACTTTGTTCGTTGCCCGTCTTATTCAACCTTTAGAGACACGATTTTATATAGCCGCGAGTCTCTCACAGTTGATGAGGTTTATGATTCTTTAACCTCGTATGATAAGATGAAGCATCTTGTGGTTAAACCCAACTCTCGGGAGAGGGTCTCATTGTTCGTGGGAGACAAGACCGGAATGTTGATGATGATCGTGGTAGAACACAGAACGGAATCCTCGTGGTAAATCTAAGGGTAGATCGAAATCTTCAAACAGAGGTAAAACTTGCAACTTCGCAAGAAGAAAGGGCACATTAAATCTGAGTGCTATAAGCTACAAAATAAGATTAAAAGGGAGGCTGCGAATCAAAAGGAAAACAAACGGAAAATTCGGTGAAGTGATGTTGTAGAAGACTACAATGATAGTGAACTTCTAGTTGCTTCATCAATGATTCTAAAGTAAGCGAGGTGGATACTTGATTCAGTTGCACCTTCCACATGAGTCCCAATCGGGATTGGTTTACAACTTATGAAACGATGATCTGAAGGTGTTGTTTTGATAGGAAATAATGCTTCATGTAAAATCGCGGTGTTGGAACAATTAAAGTTAAGATGTTTGATGGAGTTGTCGAACACTTAGTGACGCACGGCATGTTCGAATTGAAAAGAAATTTAATTTCGTTGAGTACTCTTGATTCAAAAATGCAGATACACGGTGAAAGTGGGGTTTTAAAGATTTCAAAGGGTCCCTTATTGTGATGAAAGGGCAAAGAAAGATTGCCAAGTTATATGTTTCTGAGGTTCTCATTATTATTGGTGATGCAATTGTCGCTTCCTCTTCCTTGTCGATGATGATATTACTAAACTTTGGCATATCGCCTAGGGCATATGAGTGAGAATGGCATGGCGAATTAAGCAAAGAGGACTTCTTAATGGGCAAGGAATTTGCAAACTGAATTTCGTGAGCACTGTGTTTTGGGAAGCAAAGAGAGTTCGATTCACTAGAGGAATCCATAACACGAAGGAAACGTTGGAGTATATCCATTCGATCGTGGGGCCGTCGAGTGCCTTCGAGAGGTGGAGCTAATTATATGCTAACCTTTATTGATGATTTTTCCGAAAAGTTTGGGCGTTCTTCCGAAGCGAAAAGCGATGTGTTTTCCACATTTAAGTCTTGGAAAATTATGATTGAAAAGCAGACGGAAAAGCAGATAAAATACCTCCGTGCAGACAATGGCTTAGAGTTACATTACGATGAGTTTAATAGATTGTGCAAGTCGGAAGGATCATGAGACACTTGACGATTCGTCATACTCCACAAAAAAGCGGCGTTGCGTAAGCGAATGAACGAAGCGATCATGGAGAAGGTTCGATGTATGTTGTCAAATGCCAACTTACCGAAGTCATTTTGGCGAAGCGACCTCTCTTGCATGTTTTTGATCAACCGATCTCCATCCGTTGCCATTGAGAAAAGACTCCACAAGAGGTATGGTCCGTAATCCCGCTAATTATTCGATTTAAAGATTTTTGGGTGTCTGCGTATGCTCATGTTGATAATGGAAAATTGGAACCGAGATCCATTAAATGCGTTTTCTTGGTTATAAAGTGGTGTAAAAGGCTATAAGTTATGGTGTCTGAAAATAGAAAAGTTGTGATTAGCAGAGATGTTGTTTTTGATGAAACGCTATGCTACCTAACTTATCTCTTAAAGACTCTTCCAATAAAGAAAACCAAAAGCGGTGGAGCATCGATTAATACGAATCAACTCCTCAAGCCGGTACAAAAATTGAGAATAGAGTTGCTTCTTCACCGCAATTCTCTATCGCCAAAAACAGGACAAGAAGAGAAATTAAACCTCCAAAGAAGTATGCCGAGGTTGATCTAGTTGCTTATGCTTTAAATGTGGTGAAGATATAGATGCGAATCAAGAGCCATTTAATTATTTCGAGGCGATTAGTGTGAAGACTCGTAAAAGTGGATGTTTGCTATGCAAGAGGAGATGGAATCACTCCACAAAAATGAACATGGGATCTTGTAAAACTTCCTAAAGGTAAAAAGGCATTCGTTGTAAATGGGTGTTTAAAAAGAAAGAAGGGACTCAGGAGTTGAAGAACCCGGATATAAAGCAAGGCTTGTTGCAAAGGGTCTGATCAAATTCGAGTGGACTTCACAGATGTGTTCTCTCCGGTTGCTAAGCATAGTTCGATTCGAGCTTTGCTTGGTATTGTTGCCATGCATGATTTGGAGCTTGAGCAGTTAGATGTAAAAGCGCATTTTTGCATGGAGAACTTGAGGAAGATATTTACATGCAACAACCGGAGGGTTTTATAGTCTCGAAAAAGAGGACTATGTTTGCTTGCTGAAAAAGTCCCTTTACGGTTTGAAACAGTCACCAAGACAGTGGTACAAGAGGTTTGATTCCTTTATGACTTCTCATGATTTCAAAAGAAGTAGTTTTGACAGTTGTGTCTACTTTAAGAAAAACAATGATGGTTCTTTTGTGTATCTACTTCTTTATGTTGATGACATGTTGATAGCGACAAAAGATAAAGAGAGATAAGAAAGGTTAAAGCCCAACTAAGTGAAGAATTTGAGATGAAAGATTTAGGACCAGCAAAGAAGATACTTGGTATGGAGATTCTCGAGATAGAAAAGCAAGTAAATTGTACCTAAGTCGGAAGGGTACATTGAGAAAGTTCTTTGCGGAGTTCAATATGCAGAGTGCTAAGCTCGTTAGTACTCCTTTAGCAAAACCCATTTCAGACTTTCATCGGCCTTATCTCCTCAATCGATAATGAGATTGAGTACATGTCACATGTTCCATACTCTAGTGCGAGAGGATCTCTCATGTATGCTATGGTTTGTTCACGTCCGATTTATCATATGCAATCGGTGCAGTTAGCGATACATGGCGAATCTCGTAAAGAACACGGAAAGCGATTCGGTGGATTTTAAGATACTTACGAGGCACTACTAATGTTTGCTTACAGTTTGGAAGAACTAAAGATGGAGTTATAGGGTATGTTGATGCTGATTTTCTGGAGACCTTGATAGAAGAAGATCTCTCACGAGTTACGTCTTTACAATCGGAGGTTGTGCAATTAGTTGAAAGCCACTTTGCAAACTACGATCGCTTTGTCTACCATGAAGTGAGTACATGGCGATTCATGAGGCTTGTAAAGAAGCTATTTGGTTGAAGGGACTATTTAGTGAACTCAATGAAGACCTTCAAATCAGCACGAGATTTTGTGACGATCAGAGTGCCATCTTTCTTACAAAAGATCAAATGTTTCATGAGAGAACAAAACACATTGATATTCGGTATCATTTTGTTCGTGATATTATTGCTCGTGGTGATATTGTTGTGAGCAAAATTAGCACTCATGAAAATCCTGCAGATATGATGACTAAGTCACTTCCTATAACCAAGTTTGAGCATTGCTTAGACTTGGTTGGTGTTCATTGTTGAAGTTAAACCCTTAAGGGTTTTTGGAAGAGGTGAAGAACTTGTTTATTGAAAGTTCGCGATGAAGAACTTGTTCATTGAGAATTTGTGTCAAGGTGGAGATTGTTAGAATTAAGTGACCCAAATTCTTATTTAAATAAAATACGATGGAAAATAAAATAAAAGTAAAATCCATATAGAACTAGACTTCTTTTATTTTATTTTAGAATAAGGTTTTAAACCTTATTAAACTCCATCTATTTTATATTGATTAGGATAAGGTGTTTCAATCCTACTAGAATATGGCTTTGCAAGCCTATAAATAGACATAGTCTATTCCTCTTGTATTTGAGTAAAAATTTTTCGACATAGTGAATTTTCTTCTCCTCCGCTCGTGATTTTTTTCCGAAAGGGTTTCCACGTAAAATTTATGTGTTCTTTATTTTTATTTATTTTATTCTATTTTATTTTTCACACAAACTCGTAACGTTGTCGAAACTATGTAAAGACTATGCTCTAGTATTACGTTTTCACCATTTGTTTTTCTTTTATACAGTCTGTGGTTTTTCAATGTAATCCAAGTCATAGGAAGAATTATCATAATCGAAGCTTTACATTTAATGCAAGCATAAGAACCCATTGCAGCTCTAGTTCCAGGTCTGCAGCTTGTCTTCAAATCTCACAAAGCTCTAATACTCACTACTACCTTAGTTTTGAGTATCTACCAATGAAAAGAAGTCATCCCGATTCTCATTTTAGAACAGGCTTTCAATCTTGATATGATTTTTTTTTATTGTTTAGAAATAATAAAAATATATAAAATAAATAAATTTATATTTTTGTAATTAAATTTAAATAATGTATTTTTAACAATAAAACTAATTATTTAAGCCAAATTAAATAAACTAAAAATATTTTTTTAGAACCGAGCCTCAACCTCGCTCATAAAAATCGATACTTTCATTCCTTCTTGCAAAGCAAACCTAATTTATCGACATTCATTCCCCCCAATAGAGTAATCTATCATCTGTTGGCAAGCTATTGAGCATTGCCAACCAAGAGATAAATGAATGGAGAGAAATACTGAATTTGAACCACACTAGCTTAAGTCATCACACTTAGCCTTTGGTCTCACTTTAAAATAAAAACATTAATTGTACATATTTACCTATTGAAGTTTCATTACTACTTCAATCGATATACTACTATAGAGGCTATTGAAGTTTCATTATTACTTCAATCGATATGCTACTATAGAGGTTATCAATTTGGGATTTTCTTTTGATATTATTGCTAATAATTACTACACAATACAACTTTTTTCTATAATATTTAAAAATAAATTATTTATTGATTAAGAAAACTTCTCATTTTTCTAAAATGTAATCATAAATAACTTTTTCTTTTCTTTCAAACACTGGTAAAATGTAATCATAAATTACTACTACTTGGATGATAGTGTAGTGAATAGCCTACTTTAGTGATTCTAAGCTTAATTGGTAGCTAACAAGTGTGGCAATACCATCCTCACATCCTAACACTCTCTCGATTCGTTTTGAATGTGGAAATCACCTTTAACTTGTAGTTCTCACTTTTCAAGTTAACATACATCAACTCTCTCGATGTATGGTGCTCAACTTGTTAATTAGCTAGTTAACTGAAAGTCACCTCTTGTATTTTCTCGAAACTTAATTACACTTAAAATCGTCACATTTAAGTAGCTTTTAAGTCCACCTAATAACAAGTATATCACATTCATAGTCAACTAGCAAGCCTAAAATCACCTCACATACATATTCAAACCATTACCCACATGACATTTTGCTAGATATAGATATTAAGCATGCAAAACCATTAACCCCTTTGAAACATAAAATAATAAAACAAGGTTAAGAGATACTTAATAATGTTACAATGGCTCATGGTTGGTGAAGCACAAGCTTAATCTCATGCATTTTCCTCATCAATCCCTAGTTCTTTGAGACCAAGTGCAAGTTGCAAGAAATTAAAAAAACTATTTTTTATTATAAACTAATATAGTTCTTAAAAAACTGAAAAGGAAAATGCAAGGAAATTAAATGAAAAGTCTAAGCCAAGAAAAACTATTCCAAAACTACTCAAAATATAACAACCCGAAATTTTCTAATGTAAAAAAGTTTGATTTTGGTGTCGGAATTGGTAATTCGAAATGTTCCAGAGAGTTAAATTGAAATGCTTCAGGGAACGAGTATCGAGTCGATTTTATGATTCATAATTAGTTGGTGATAATTAATAATTGTTCATAAACTAGCAATAATTAGATAGTTAGAATTTTTGAGATATGGACTATTTTGTAAGAGAATCAAAATTGTTAGGGCAAATGTCTAAAATATATATATAATATTAGGAAGAGGTGAGGTTCTTATTAGGTGATTGGCCTAAGGGTATAAGAGCAAATACACCATTTGAAAAAGACCAAATAAGGGAACGGTTGAGTTAGTTCCATTTTCAGGATAGTTGCACATTTTGTCTCAAATTTCTACAAGCAATTTTTCATTAATTCTTGGTGAAATTCAATTGCGTTCAGCAAAGTAAAAATGATTTCTAACTCTTTCTGAGATTTCGATCCTTAAAACTTGGAATTCCCATATCTTTCACCATTTTTGTTGGATTTTGGGTAAAGTCTGAATTGGAATTTTGCTAATTTCTTGATGTTTTGATCTAGTTAGATTTTAATGCTTATGAGTTTATATTATCATAGGATAAGAAATAGATTTTTGTAAAGATTTAGTAAATTTTGTGGTAGAGTGAGTATTTCAAAAAGAGAAGAATGTTGAGTGATCTTAAGTTTCTTGAGGGATTGTATATTTTTGAGCTAGATCATTAGATTTTGGTTTAGGTGGGCTTATATTAGAGTTGAGATGGATGGTTTTAAGAAGCAAAATTGGGTTTTTATCTCACTCAAAAAAATTAAATTGTTCAAAAAAATAAAAAGTATAGGGACTAGTTTTAAGAAAAGGAAAACATAGAAAAACTATGTTAAAAGAAATAGAGAAGGGAGGAAACAGAAGGAGAAGCAGAAGAGAATGGAAAATAAAAAAAAAATAGAAAGTTAAAAGAACATAAAAAAAATTTTAAATTGTCTAAAACGAAAAAAATATGGGGACCAATTGTATAAATTAACCTAAAATTTTTGTTTGAAATGATGATTTAGCGTGCCATGTTAGCTTATAGTTACATCGTTAACAACAATTAACGGCTTAGGGTAAGTTTGGATGGGCGGTGCATTTACATGTGATTAGCGTAAAAACAACAGTGGCAGTGAGATTAGATACTGTAGCGATACTATAGCATGAGATAAAAAATAAGCTAAACGCACCGCACCGCACCCCACCACCCATTGAAACACACCCTTAGTGATTAAAATATTACAACGCGATAATGTAAGTGACTAAAACGTAAAGTTTAAAACATAAGTAACTAAAATATAACATGAGGTAAACAAAAGTGACTATTTTTCTAATAAATATGGTGAAACCTAAAAAGCCTAGTGGAAGGAGAAAGTAGCAGAAGCATACTTGGTATCGATTTCTACTCTTTAAGATTTTCGATGTTAATTTAAGTCAATTTGCTTAGGATATTATGTTTATTTAGATAAATATTTCGCTTGAGGATTTGACTTTGGTTATAAATTAATTGGGTCCAATATTTAATGTTGAAAGTTTGAATTTTTATTATTGTGATACTTGATGTTTATGTTTTTGGGTGATTCTGACATATCATTGAGATGGTTATTAAGATATGTTTTAAAGAGTAAATAACTTTATGTAATAAGATATTGATGGGTTAGTTTGATTTGTCTGGGAATGTTATATTTGGAGGGAAATTTTGTTATAATTTGAATAATCTTGATTTGTTATGAGGATAATGTGCAAATTTTGAGTGTTTGAGATTATTCGGATTTTATTTTAAATGATAATGAATTGAATATTGAAGATCATGTCTAATGTGAGAATAAAGATATGCCTAAATTATGTTTTATGGAAGTGCATTAAATTGCATGTAATGATCGAATATTAGAAGTACTTAGTAATGCCATGATTTGTTATAGATGATGATATGTTACCATGCTTAAATTTCGGTTTCATTTTATCTTTTAGTATGCACTTTTTCGAAACCGTTTTTAACTGAAAAATTAGCTCCACAATATTTGCAAAGTTATGGTGGAATGCTTAATTTTAGAAGATTGGGTTTTATTAAGAAAACGAGAGTTTTTTTTTGCTTGGTGTGACTGGTCACTTTTATAATGAAAAATTTAAAATTATTAAAAAATTTTAAATTTTATTTAATAATAAAAATTTCAATAATACTCTATAAATTTTGGAATTTTTTTAAAAAATGTAATTAGTGGCAACAAAGTTAACAATCATTACTTTTTCATCCATTTCGGGGTATTTTGACAAAAAGTGCTAATTTAAGGGCTAAAAAAGGCAAAAAAAAAAGAATGGCTAAAATGACATTTTTTTTTTGTAAAGTTTGGAGGCCAAATAAGTTATTATGCCTTTATAACATGTCTATTTTTACCCCTCTCAACTCTTAATTTAGAGAAAAGAAAACTACTTAAGCACGCTCAAACACACATCATCTTAATGGTTGCAATAATAATAGTGTCAACTGGGCTTAGTTGATTGGCATCTAGTAGGTATCTAATTCATCGCTTTAGGTATTAACACTATGGCTTTCAATTTAAATAGTTTCAATTTTAACCAATTTATAGTTGATAGTCAAGGTAGTGTAATTAAAATTTGGGTTGATATTATTAATCGAGCTAACCTTGAATATCTAAGCCCCATTCGACCGGAGTCATTCCATAACCGACCCACGACCTCCAGACCCAGTATTAGCCCCAACAACCCTCTCTAGAATTCGCAGCATGGCCTAGGACAGTGCGTCATCCCCAGCTACACGGTCCTGAGACTCAGCACCAGTCTCAGTAACAGGTGACACCGGCGTCTCGCTAGTGTCCAGATTAGGGTATCATATGCGAAGGACTCAGCTCAAATCTCTCTACGACCTCTACCTCGGCCTCTAGTACCCCGTCCATGAGTACCACGTGTGTTCATCGTAACTATCAAATTAATCTGTATTTAGAATTTTTATGCACATCAGTTTACAGTTTTGATAATTATTAGCAGATATTTTATGCAATATAGTAATAGAGTTTTAGAGTCAGTTATCGCGAGAAGCAGTCTCATTACAGTTTCAGTCCACACTACCTATAGTGTTTCAGTAAAGTACTACCTACAGTAGTCTCATAACACACACAGAGTATTTCAGACAGATTCAGACAACATTTCAGGATGAACATGCTGTTAGACAGTACATATCAGAATTTCAGAGAACTTACAGGATCAATGCTGAAGGCTCGGTGTACCACATACTTGTTATCGAAATTATTTCAAATCATTTTACAAAAACTAATATTTTTTAAACTCAAATTCACAGTCGAGTTTTGTAACTTGACTCTGATGCCACTACATGTAACACCCCAAACCTGGCCTAGACGTTATGGCCGAATCTAGTGAAGTCACATGAGAATGTATTCAAAACCGAATTTACTCTAAACTGTTCCAGTTACTGTCTTTTACTTAACTCAGAAAACGTGTACTGACTAATTAATTTGCTTGAAACCATTTCTTAATACGTAGAACTTAAAAACAAATAAAATTATTGTTATGCGTTGCAATTTCAAAATCCATAAATAGTAGTTCAAAATCCCAAGTTAAAACCAAAAATTTCAATTTCAGAAATTACTTAAAAGCCCTCAAACATACCAGTTAAAATGGTAAATTCAATTAAACCTTAAAACCAGAGTAAATATGGCGGTGGTTACCGTCGAGCCCTCCTCTGCACCGATCTATCTACTACTGGGGATTACCTGACAAATAAAACAATAAAGGAGTGAGTTTTCACAAACTCAGTGTGTACGTTCCTACAGTAAAGAATGCATGTAAACAAATAACAGTCAAGCAGTCATAATCGAGCCTGAGCTCCTAACATAATCAGTGTAGGCTTTAGCCCACTCAGAACAGTATCAGATACATTTGGGCTTTAGCCTATACAGATATACATGCATATCAAGCAGTACTGTGCATGCCCACCAACCCTGCACACTATCTCCATTCACCCCTACACACCACGTGAGGATAATATCAACCCACCTAGCCCTACACACCAAGTATGGGGATAAATCAACCCATCCAACCATACACACCATAAGGTACCGTGTAACGGCACATATCGATAACTGCAGTGAAGCTGTCAGATAAACAGCTAAAGAGCCTTTCAGTCTTCCTTCTCTTCAATATCAAACCCAACCTAATGTAATGCAACATAAATAATGTCATGGCATGCTTTCAACAGTAAACAGATTGTACGTACTATACTCAGATCAGATCAATATTTATACACATGCTAAGTATAACATGCTAGCATACATCTCAATATCATGTCACAGAATAGGGCCTAACTAACGCTTACCGACCCTTTTAACAGGTAACAGTCGACTAGGGCGACCCATGCAACCTTCCAAAACAAATCAGATTATTGGGCTCCCATACCCATATGGCCTGCCCGTGTGAGCCCACACGCCCGTGTGGCTCACACAGCCCAAATTGGCCTTGCCCGTGTGGATCATACGGCCTGGTCCAGATTCTCACACGCCCGTGTGGTTCACCTATGTGGGCCTACACGCCCGTATGGCCCACACGACCCAATTGGTCTAGCTCGTACCTCGCACACGGCCTAGCCAGCCTCACATGCCTGTGTCCGTCGTGCCCGTGTTGCACGTGCAAGGCCTGGCTCATCGATCACACAGCCGTGTATCGCCACACGGCCTCCACACGCCCGTGTGACGTCGACAGTTTTAGTTTCGGCTTTCGCCAAAACCCGTTTTCTGTGCAATCGAAGTACACATCTAGTTTTGATTGAAGCCTAATGCAATCCCGAACACTCTAGAACCTATTATTGTAAATCATAAGCGAAATTTTCAGTCTCTTGATTCGAATAGTTCAGAATAGAAAAATCCCGAAACGAGAGATCTACTTACCTTCAACGAATAACGGTGATTACTCGCTGTTCAGAACCCCGATTAGTGATCCACAGAACCTTGATTGCCCCCTAAATAGCAAATTAAATCCCTCTTAAACAATCTCCAAAAGAAGCCACACAATTTAACAAAACCATACTTGCCAAGCTGGCAGAACCACTAGCAGCACGCCAAAACTAATCGAAAGAAAGAAAAATGGAGGAGAGGGGTAAAAGAAATAAAATTTCAACAGCAAGGGGTTTGGGAAAAGAAGAAAACGGCAGAGAGAGCAAAAAGAAAAAGGAGAGCAGGTTAGGCAAACACCTGATAACCCTACCTCCCCCTTTAGTGTTTTAGTCCAACTCAAACGTCCGCACGGCTTATCAGTAAAATCATGCCACTCACAACTCAAACTCGGGATCTGAGGCATAATCCCTTGCCACTTAACCACTAGACTAGCTGGCCCATTCTATTAAATTCCTACCAATAAATTCTTATAGGCCCATTAACCAAAAGCCAGGCTTAATTCAAATAAAAAACCAAAACTTAGCGCAAGTTATGGCTCAAACTTGGGACCTCCCAAACACACCCCAGAGCACATAACCTCTTAAACCACATATATTTTATGTCAAAATGAATCAAAACAAAAGTCTCGATATTTTCAAGCTCAACAATCCCAAAAGCCGAAATTATAGAAATTTGGAGTGTTAAAAATAACCACTTTCTTGTTCTAGCAAGAGTGTCAGTAAACCCAATCAGCATATAGTTATAATATATCTAAGGACAAAGCCAAAGTCAGCAATAAAATTATTCGTGGATTGAGTTGTGCTGAAGGTTGATTCTAAAAAAATATTTCAAGCTTAGGTCTAAGCTCGATCAATTTATCCAAATAACTAATTTTAATTTTTTTTTAATCAATAAAATGGGTCAAGCTAAGCTTGATCAAAATTGAAAAATCTAAGTAAAAGCACAAAGAAAAACCAGTGGAACAAATTGAGTTGAGCAAGTACTCAAGTAATGTACACCTCTAGCAAGCAGGGGCTATGACCTCTTGATTAAATAAGCAAATTGCACTTTTGACCTCTAAAAAATTATAAAATTAATTTAAGCTTTTTAGTTCCTTTGTTTAAAAAAAATTACAATTTCGATCGTTTCAAAAATTAGTAATTTAATTTAATTCTTTTAACACAACTTTTTTAGGTTTTAATTCCTAAAATTTTATAATTTGATCCTGATTCAAACTTCTTTGATCAATATATCATTGTATTATTTCATATTCACAAAATAATTTTTTTTAAATTCCATAACTACAATAAATAAGATGATACATATTTTTTTAAAAATAATAATCAGTTGATTTTATGTTGGAGTTTTAAAGATCTACCCCACCAATATTATATTGTATAAATGAAATCAATAGTATATTCTATATCCCAAAAGCATGCGAAGCCAATCTAAAGTAGTGGCAAAATTATGGCTTTTTATCATGCAAGGTGGCCACTTGCCTTATTCATATTACTGTGCTTCAGCTTTTTCATTCAAAATGTGAAGATTTGATTTTGCTTACTTTTCTGCATGGAATCTTTTTTGACGTTATTTTTTTTCAAAATTAAAATCCAAGAAAAAAAGAGAGAGAGAGAGAGACAATCTTGGAAAAGATCAGATTTTCTTATATGGCTTTATTAGGGTTTTGTTGGCCACCGGTTTTGTGCTTTTCTTGTTTTTTGCGACAATTTCCGGCGAAGTATAAACTACAAAGCATGTTCCCTAAGAAATATATACTGCTAAGATATTCTTAATTTCTTGTTTTTAGTTTTTTCTATAAAATTTTCTTCCTGTTTCTTTTAAATAACATATATGATACCACTAAATGAAACATCTCATATTCAATTCGATCGTCATGTCTGAGTTACGAGATGTTACATTCATTACTAGAGTAACTACGATCTTATTTGCAATTTAATTTATCAATTAATACAAGTTATTAAGTTCAATACATCGACATGTTATATATCATATTTGGGATTTAAACGAGCTTACGAAAGCTCTTTCGATAGCCCGAGACCGATTGAGGACTAAAATGTAAAATTTTTTGAAACTATTGGGCTAGCGTCGCAACATCAAAGGCAGAAGCTCAAGGTCTAGACTTCGATAGAGAGGTGTCGCTACTCCAAAAACAGGAGGTTAACGTTGCAACTTCAACAATATATATATATATATATATGTACACTATTATTTAAAACTTTGCTTATGTTAACGTCACTCTTAACCGAGTTCTAATTTAATTATAAAATTATTAAAATATTAATATTTTATAAAATAAAAATATAATTTTGAGGGTATTGTTGTCTTTTACATACAATTTAAAAAATACATGCAGACCTCAAAATCTTTCTTTTATCGGTTTTACTATGTCAACAAAACCACATTTAACTTTCATATCAATTTTTATAAATTTGTTATATAATTTTTCACACATATCATAAACATGCCATAATCTAATATATCTTATATACAACAATTATCAACAGTTGTGGATTATATATTAAGAGGTAAAGCTAGGAATTTATATAGGAATTGAGATAAAATTCTTGATTTTTAAGAGTTGAAAATTGTGTTAAAAAATTTAAATTAAATTATTAATTTTGAGAAGTTTTAAAATTTTCATTTTCTTAATTTTTTTTCATTCTAATATTTTAAATGAATAAATAAAACCTTTTCATTTAAGCTAAAGCCAATTCCTACCCTTCACTTTGTCCCAATATATAATGATCAAATATATATTGTATCTAAATTTCTGTGATCTAATAATTCGATCTTGATCTTTCCAAATATATAAATATTTGGACCATAACAAGCAATTTGCTTACAAATTAATGTAGAAAGTATATAATAGCAAATGAAAAAATAAGGCATCACAATTAACGATATGAATAGTGTCACCATAAAAGCTTTTTAGAGAAAGTGCAACATTTGCAACGAATGAAATTAATAGTCACCATACATATATATATTTCACTTCACTGTTGTGGTGATTTTCTTTTATATTTACATTGATCTTGACACGAGTAAATTATTACTAGCTCAAAAGTTGAGATTAATGATGATTTTTTTTATATTAATTAAAAGAGAAGGGAAAATAACAAGTCTCAAGCTTCTTTACATCAAAATGTAATTATTGGCTGATCAAAAGTGGATGATTAAGGAACTTAGCTGGTAGCTAATCATTTCCCTTACCACATATAATAATTTAACTTTGATGTCTCTTTGCATAATTGCAAGTAAGTTGTTGTGCTCTTTCCGCAGGTGAAGTTGGTGAGTTTTGGAAAGTTGTCGAAAAATATTGAGTTGGGAATTGGGATTGGGACATTATAGATAAAATAAAATATTGAAAGTAATTTAGATTTTGTGTTTGGTATCTGGGTCACTGTTCGAAGGCGTTAATTGAAATGGCGAAAAGAGCAAACGAACAGAATGTTTCGACGGAGACCCATGTGGCAGAGGTAGGGAAAATAGTAGATCAAGAGATATGTTGTCGGCTTTGGATGGTTGAGTAGTCAATCTTGAGGAATCCATGGGTGAAGTGAAGGAAACACTAAGGTAGTTGAGGGACGCACTGATGAGTTGGACCTGATGAAAGAACGGCTCAAGGAATATGTGGCGGAGGCCTTTAGTTCCAACATGGACGCGTTGCAAGCGCTCCTCAATACCGTTGTGGGTAAGCTGACGGAAAAGAATAAAGCTTTCGAAGTTGGGATGATAGTTATGAAGGAAGAAAACAAAGCCACATGAAAATTGAGAAGCTCAATGGAGAGCTCGTTGAGTGCAGAGTTGTTGTGGGTAAAGAGGTGTTGGGTACAACACTGAGCCATAAGATTGATGTCCTTAAACCGAAGAAATTTAAGGGGGCAAGATCCACATCCCTCGTGGATAACTTCTTGTGGGAAATGGAGCAATACTTTCGTTCCGTGAGCATCAAGGATGATGATGATGCTAAGGTAAATATTGCTTCTATGTATTTTGCTAATGTCACTCTTTTATGGTGGCATCGTATGTCCAAAATGAAAAGTGAGGTGGGATCGAAATTGGAACCTGGGAGGAGTCCCAAAAAGAGTTCAAGGAGCAATTTTACCCACAATATGCCAAAAATGAGGCTTGGGCTAAGTTGTATTGATTCTCGAAACAAGGCACAGTTAGGGAGTATGTGAAGAGATTCAATGACCTAATGCTCCAAATCACTGATTTGAGTGAGAACGAGACATTCTTCTTTTTCATAAATGGGTTGAAGTCATGGGTTAAGTAGGAATTGGAATGTCAAAGGGTTCAAGAACTTTCCAAAGCCATGATCATGGCAAAGTCCTTAATCGAGCTTGTTTCGAGGAAAGACAAGTTCAAGCCTCTCAAGGCCAAGGAGAAAGGCAATGGTGGGGCAAATGAAGAGGGACAAGTTGAATATAAAAATAGTAATGGTGGTAATGAGAAACCACGAAATGGGAAGGGGAAACCCAACAACTACTCGAAGGAAAAGAAAAGCAAGATACAATACTTCTTAGGTTGTGGTCCATTTAGGGTGCGAGTCTTCCAACAACGATTCAAGTTCGCCGTAATCAGTAAAGAAAAGGAAGTAAGGCCTAAGGAAGGTAGGCTATTGAAGCTTGGATTAATGATACTCAATTCTACGAAAGCGAAGAGGGATTGCAAGTAAAAAGGATTGATGTTTGTGGGCATCAACATCTCAAGCCAAATGAAGAGTGCTCTTGCTGATACAAGGGCATCTAATTTGTTAACATTGGAGAAAGTCGTGGGTAAACTTGGTCTCTCAATTAGCAAATTAGCTAAAAAGATCAAGATTTTTAATTCCAAAGAAGTCTCAACTATGGGAATAGCACAAGGAGTTAAGTTACAAAAAAGGAATTGTAAAGGCAAGGAAGACTTTGATCTTGGCTTGAAATTTTTTGACAAGATTAATGCTCTGTTGATTCCTTTTGTCGATTACATATGTATCTTGGATACTTATCAACAACAATGTGTTGTGTCAGTGAGTCGTGATGAGAAAAGTGGAACCAATGTATTGTTGGCAATCCAGTTTGCTAATAGGGTACACAGAGATGAAATTTCCTACTTAACAACCTTGAGAATCGATGAGTTTTTTTAACCCATTGTTGAGATTCCAAAGGAAATGGTAAAACTATTACAGTCTTTTCAAAATGTGATGCATACCGAGTTGCCTAAGTTACCACCTAAGAGGGAGGTAGATCACAAGATTGAGTTAGAGCTTGCAACTAATGCGCACATTTCAGACCCTTCATGTTCCCTTGGGATCATTTGGCTCGAAAGGGTTGGCCTATTGCTTGGAAGAGACTCAAGGCCCATCTAGTTGGATCCTGATTAAAATGTATTGTATTTTTACCAAGATAATTATTGTAAATCCTAAAGGATAAAGATGTATAGAGTTTAAATATCTTAGGACTCTCATATTATAGATAGGCACTAATTTCATCCATTAATGTAATTCGATTCATACCATTGGATCTAAGGAAACTCAACTATAAACAGAGTCCTCCCCTTTTATTTGTAATCACGTCATTCATAGTTATTGAATATATTTAAGAGCATTTATGCAAACACCTAGCGTGTATTGCTTTTTTGTGACTTTTTCAATTCTTTTGTTACTCTATTATTTTGAGTTTGCTTCTGTTTTATTTCAGTGTCTTGGAGAATTTCCTTTATGAATTCACATTTTTAAAAGTAAGCCTGACTTGCGAGACTAAAGAATCGCCTAAGGTTGTGCGATTTGCGAGGCTAAAGTTCTAGCCTCGTAATAGCTATATCACAACTACTTATATCACTAGCAAACAAATTTTGTGATTTTATTCCACGACATGGATTTAAGGTTAACGCTGTTGACCAATGGATCAATCATCGGGGCTCAAGTTATTGAAAGCTTTAATGGTTTCAAATTCAGAATAAAAGAATTGTTTGATACTTCATATATACAATTAAAAAAGTGACATATATGTTAACAATTTTCTAATTTAGTGGACTCATATATTAATATAATTGTGCATAGGTTGCTACCAATTATAAGTGTTTAGTTATTTGATCTAATAAGGTATTGATGTTTATAGGGCTTATACAAATATCATTTGGTTTGGAATGGATTTAATATGCGTAGAAATCATATAATACTTTAGTTATCATTGATGGGCCCATAACTAAATATAAACCTAATTTTCTATAAAGAGTCATGGTCCCTAAATAAGGTCGTAGATTTCTCTTCCTTCCATATCCAAGAGCAGAAACAATGTATCTAGACTTAGAACATCTTAATCACTTTATGAGCTTCTCCAATTGATCAAAGTAAGTTGTCTATCATTATCTATTGATTTACTAAAAATCTCGGGTTATTGGTTGTATGATTCATATTGTTTGAATGTTTCTACCAAGTAGTATCATGAGTAAAGGTTTTGTAAAATCTTTAGGTGTGATTTGGATCGTTTCTTTTAGCATAAAAATTCATAGTTTTATTTATTGTTATGGTTTTTTTACTTTTAAGGATTTCAAATAAATTGTAGATGTATTTAATGTTTGTTTGATGAATTTTTGGTGTTATGATGCTATTTTCAACATTGGGTAATTGGAGAAATTGCAAAAATTCCATTTTTGAGGCAGTGATGTTTTTAAAATAAATAATTTCGTGTTTCCATCCTTTTTTTGAAATAATCGACGCCCTAGCACTGGAGTGGCGCACCAGAGTAGCCAGATTATGGCCCTAGAAAGCATTGTTTTATAGCGCATTGGCGCCCACCTGCCGCACTTTGGGTTGCCGCGCGAAGGGAACCGATTTACCTCGAAATTTCTTCAAATTTTGAATGTTTCATTTTTTTTTTCAATTTACATTAATATCCTCTTATTGCCATGGATTCATGTGTTGGAAAATATATTATTACAAAAAAAAATTGTTATAGGAAAAATAAACTGAGCGTAAATCAGTAAAAATAATCATTATGTCATGGAAGAATTACTGCTTTATAAATAAATCTGTCCTGATCAGTATAATCGTGTAGTAGACGTTGCCTCCTAAGGTTTACATAGTAATTCAATATTCATACACTCGAATAAAGAAGGTAGAACACAATTGTTATTGCTCTTCGGGAAAGGAATTAGAAAAATAGGCCAGAAAATAAAACTGAAAATTTGGTAAGAAAATTTTACCAAAAAAGATAACTGAAAAGAAAACAAGCGAGCTGAGAAAAGGAGAATGAGATTGTTTTCTTGTTTTGTAAAATGAGGAGAATAGCATACTATTTAAATTGTTTTTTGAATGGGTAAAATAATAAAACACGCAATGTCAGTTTTCACAAAAAGTGCAACGCCCATGCATTTATGCAATAGTCAAGGGATTTTCCACAACTGAAAATATTTTGAAAAAAATAGAAACTTTATCCGAAAAAATCACATGTGGTAACACACATGTGTTTTCAATTACTCAATAAAGATAAGAGGTAAGGCTTTATTTAAACCTTTTTAGAAGTTTTTTCTGAACCAACGTGGGATTATCCACTTAACATTGGTGATGTACTTAATAAGTGTTAAGTAGATATGAAATAAGGGTAGAGTACTTCAATATTATATATTAAGTCTTTGATTGAGTTGGTGTCGTGAGTCAATTAAGTATTAATTTAGTTAAGAAATGATTAAACTATAATCACTTTACAAAATAAATTATATTATTTTAAGAGCGACTTTATCTTTTTACATCTTTTATATAAAAATTGAAAAATACAAAAATAATAAAATTTAAACTTGAGACTATAATTTTAACATTTAAACCAAAACCTCATTTTATTTTTAAATATTTTTAAATATTATTATTACATTATTTTATTTACCACACACATTATAATTAAAGTTATTTTGCATGAAAATTGAATTATTGCGTTTTAAATATTTTGTTCAATGATAAATGTAGTACATTAATATAAACTTGTAATTTATATTTAAATCTTCTTTTCAGCGTGCAAGTTGTACACTCCAATGGAGGATTGAATGTTAGTTTTATGCATGCTCATCAAGAGGTGAAAGTGATGATGATGATGATGATGATAAATTATTCATTAAATCATCTTTAAAAATAATATTTAATAAATCTGAGTTTCAATACCTTGCAAATGTGACAATTTGAAAATTGAATTTCTTTATTTATGAAATATAAAAAAGCAAATATAGGGTGAAGTCAAGATAATGGCCATGAAAACAACAAAGCCCCACATATCACTAAGCCACCAATATTAGCATAAAGTGGAAGATGATTCCAATCACTTTTATAAAGGCAAAGTTGATCCCATACCTAGACCCAATTCAATCTCATTTTTTCACTGACACGACTTTTTAATTAATAGATGAAGGACCAATTTGATTATTGATCTTGTTTTTATAACATTGATCAACGCCTATGAATAAAGTCAGAAAATTGCTTAATTTGCACCCCTATCTTCCACATCAATGTTGATTGAATTGATTAATGTGTATAAAAAATAATTGTAAAATTTATGATTCAACTTGGGTTTTTTTTTTTTTTGGATTTGTTTTATATAAAAATAAAATAAAAAAGAGATTAATTGGAATGGGAAGATGACTCATAACTCCACTAAAAACTTATTTCCTCTAAGTTATGAGTTCAATATCTCTCGCTTTAAACGCTAAAATATGAAACAAAAATTAATTAAAGGTCCCCCCCAATCCCCCACGCCAATTGGTGAGTTAAATTGGACCGTCTGAACCACGTGAACTCAATGGTGCCATGCCATGTTGCATACAACTAGGCCCCATCAACCAATGGCTCTCATGATTCTTCCCCCGACACCATGATTTCCAATGCATCCCTTTCAACATCACACATGGTCTGCCACCACACTCTATTCATCATCCACTCCAGTTTCTTCTTTATTCAAATAAAGGAAAAAAAACACAAATTAAATATTATAAATTCGAATCCAATCAAGTGGGTTAATTTTGACGTGCACCTACCTTACATGTTTCCCCCATAATATAAATGCCATCAAGACACCCAACAATTGAGCTTAATTTGCTATATTACTATACCAAAAGGGGTATTATGGAGAAGAGCAAGTCATTGCCTCAATATTATTCTTCATCTTTGTCAGGTGAATTCGAGTTCGAAAACCGATCGAGTTCGTATAATTTCAACGGGCCGTGCAGCAAGAGTAATGGGTTCGCGGCCTCGAATGACCCGGAACTTAAGAGGAAGAAGAGGATCGCCTCATACAACGTGTTTACAATGGAGGGTAAGCTTAAATCGAGTGTTAGGAACAGTTTTAAGTGGATCAAGAGCAAGTTCACCGATGTTCGCTATGGTATGTGATTAACTAGAGATGTTTTTAGTGTTTAATCCTCTCATATTGTATAATTTTGTTTGGAAATCGGAGAGGAAAGAATTTCCTCCATTAAAAGAAAGGGAAAATAACCCAATCAAATTGGGACTTGGGAGTAGAGTCTACTCTTTCATTACAAAGTTTGATCATTTGGGTTGTCTTGTAATATATTTGGGTGAAAAATGGTTAAATATTTCTTCGTTTAAAAATGAGTTTAGTATAATTAATTTATATGATCATTCTATACCAGATAACATCAATAGATATAAGATTTAAATATCATCATTTTCAATCATTTTGTGTAAAAAATAAATAAATATTTTTTATTTCTGTTTAATGATTTTTTCAATGTCATCATTACAGAACTTCAATCAAGATTTTACAACTTAAAATCTTAAAAAAAAAAAAAAAGCATGTATCTCTTTAAATTTTATTCATCATGTAAGAATTTATATATACAAGAATTTAGACTTTTAGCAATGCAATCCATAGGTATGAACCAAAGGGTGTTTTGCTGATTTTTTTATTAGGGGAGAATGATTTAGTTGTCTGAAAATTCCAACACTGAACATAATGTTAACCAAAGTTTTTTTGGGCTAAATCTTTTTCAAGTTGTTGAATATATATAATTCAAAATATGTTATATATTTATGTTTTTCAACATCTTTTAGGAAATCAAAATTATCAAATGTGTTTACAGTTGAGTTTTAGTTCGATTGGCATAGCATGAACATTGTTGTTAACGCAAATGAACGTGGGTTTGAGTGCGCTAAAGTACATTATCTTCCTATTTATGGGTTGGGGAGAGACTATGAGTAATTCTAAATATTGTGTCAAAAAGAATAGATATGATCAAAACCTATAATTATAATGAATGGCTTGTGAGGCGAAGATTAACCTGGATGGAAGCAATGCATGGTAATCATTGTTAGATTCAATTATTAAGGTTATAAAAATGTTTATAGTGGGGTTGGTAAAAGAAACCAAACCAAAGATTTTACTGTCAAAAGAATACAAAAACATAATTGAATCTGGGATTTGAACTACCCCATATGTCTTCTTTTATCATGAATTTAATTATATATTTTCTTCTTCTCAAGGTCCCATGCATTAACAAGTTTCAACACTTTGCATTTTCTCTGTTTCTCACTTTTTCTATATTGTCAACAATTATATTATCCTTTCACAATACTTAATTATCTTTAAAAATTAGTTTTGAATAATATTGTGAAAAAATTGGTTTTAATTTCTAAGTCTTTTTAGCATTGTTATTAAAAATCTCTAAAAGTTAAAAAGGGTTCATTTTAAATATAATATTACAAATTTAAAAGTAAATTTAATTTAAATGATATTCGAACTAGTTAATGTTACGATGTGTGAAGCATTTTCTATCCTGATACATTTTAGGGTCACATTTTTAAAATTTGGGTATCAATTATTATTAAATATTTTAATTTATTAAATTTTACAAAAAAATAAGATTAAAAATACTTTATGAAAAGTTTTTGTGATATATTTTTAAAAATTTTATCCATGATAAATTTAAAAAATAATAATAAGAAATCAAATTTAGATTTTTTTAATCATTAAAAGTTAAAATGTGACGAACTTAATGGGATGGAGAAAGCCCAAATTTTAGATTCTTATTAAGCAAGTAATAGCTTAAAATTTCAAACATATAATCTTATACGTTTGAAATAAATTTCAAAAAGAGAAATGAGTGAGTAATTTTAAGCTCCAAAAGAGATTTGTTCATAAGTCTAACTGAGTTCATTCTGAGCTTAGAGAATGATATTTTTTATTGTTATCTTAGGTCAGGCTTGATCCAACTTGAAATAGTAGTTTGCTATTTTCACCAAACCTATCTTGAATTATTTTGAAATTATTCGGCTTGGCTTTACCCATACAAATTATGGTCCAAACAAATCTATTGAATTCCACAATAGTTCAAAGTTCAAACTAGTAATTTAGGGATAAATATAAGAATTTAGAATTATATATAAATTTTGGTTTAACGTGTAATATAGTACATGAACTTTAATTTTGTATAATTATATCATGAAATTTTTATTTTAGTTCAATCTTCTCAACTGCTAGCACCATTACTGGTGTGACACTATTTCAAGTTTACTTGTGACATACACAATTATTATATTTATTAAATATGAAAATAATTAGATTAATTTATTTTTATAAATGTATATAATTGAATCAAAATCATAGTTTTTATATATATTTGAAGCAAAATAAAATTTGATATATATAATTACACAAAATCAAAATTCAACATAACATTATATATTAGATCAAAATATGTGTCATTTTCAGATTTATCATAATAATTTAGGATGTAAATAGGGGAACAACTTAAGCAAGACAGAGAAATGTCAAGAAAACCTTTATATTAACTCAATTTTTTTTTACTCAATTCGACCGAAAGCTCACCTCTATTCACGAGTACACTAATTATTTTGATTGAACCTAAAATCTTTGATTAAAATTATAAAAAAAAAAAGAAAATTAACAAATATCTCATGCTTTTAAGTTAAAGGTGAAAATGAAGGCTCACAGCTGAACATGAAAATGCCTATTATTTTTAGGTCAAATTCATGCTTTAAAGGTTTTAAATTTTAAGAATTATAATATGGGTTTGGGTTACCTTTTTTTTTTTGACAAAACAAACTAAAGTAATTACATCAAATTAAAATGTTCAAAAGCCCCACTGGCTTGATCTTTTTGTAACACTTCTAAGACTTCATTAGGGGCGTCTTTATAAACTTATAATCTTGACTCCCACTCTAAACTCAACTTAGTCAAACCATCAGCAACAAGATTAATTTCTCTAGGAATGTACATGATAAGCCACTGACCTTCAGTTCTCATAATCCATTGTACCCTCCTAATAACAGTAATTCCCGCATCCACTAACATACCATCAGGCAAAGCTCTAACCACCTCCAGATTATCGATTTGCATTGTGGCTTTGTTCAAACCTTTGCTAGTAGAATAAGTATGCCATCCAGAATGCCCATAGTTCAATCTCGAAAACTGAGCACTTTCCCAAATAGTGATTGTACCCCAAGATCCAGCTTCCATTTTGTTTTCATAGCACTCCATCAGCAGTAACACTTCTAGAGCCTCTATCAACCACACCATCAGTGAAAAGATGTACCCAATTGTCTGTCGAGGATGCTCGAACACCAGTAGGATGATTATTTTGCTTGAACCCAATATGGCTGAACTCATACTGTTGAGCGCAACTATAAGAAACTTTAACAATTTCAAGAGCATTCCAAGAGATACCTTGAAAGATAAATAGATTCCTATTTTTCCAGATATGCCAAGCTATTAACCCAAAAAGACAAGACCAAGTTATCCTTCGCCTAAGCAACATCCTGTAACAAAGAATGTTAGAAGTTAACCAAACCTGTAAAGGCTAGGAGAAAAACATGTGTTGTTGATCCAAAGGGACAATCTACATCCACACTTGTTTCGCTGTCGAACAATCCCGAAGCACATGTAAGATTTCCTCTGTTTTGTTCCTACAAAAAGAACAGAAGTTATCATATCCTATTCCTCACCTAGTACGCTTCATATTAGTAAGAAATCTTTGTTTAG
Source organism: Gossypium arboreum (assembly GCF_025698485.1). Taxonomy (NCBI): domain Eukaryota; kingdom Viridiplantae; phylum Streptophyta; class Magnoliopsida; order Malvales; family Malvaceae; genus Gossypium; species Gossypium arboreum. The sequence goes on along the minus strand of NC_069072.1, from coordinate 127,320,853 downwards.
AAACCAGCCACAAGAAATATTGGACTCTCTGAGGCCTTGGTACTTCTGCGTGTTCTTCCAAAAATCATCTTTAGGATTCCAAGTACTTTCCTTTAAAGACCAAAAGACACTTCAAGCAGAAAAAGACACTATCGTCGTATGAGCCCAAATAATCCTATTCGGTCCCAACTATGAGTGGGGGGAAGGAATACTTACTATTTATCTAACGACATCTTCTGATAACCAAACACAAAAAAGATCAAGATTTCAAGCTTCGTTCGGTGTAACCATTCCAGTGAGAAGGCAATCTAAGGCAAGATTAGTGTGAGTAGGAATTTGCATGATCAGAGGTCCTACTGTCAGAATCCATGAATCCTTCCAATAATGAATGCTATTTCCATTTCCTACTGACCAAACCAAAATTTCTCGAAATAATAGCCATACTTTTGAAAGGGCCCTTTCAAAGATAAAAACATCTACTTTGAGTAATGATATCCAGTAGTTGTTCTTTTCAATCATACTTAGCACGAAGGCCTTAGACCCAAAGAGCACTATCATTAGAAGCCAAATTGAACCCAATCTTCACCAGAAACGAAGTGTTTTGATCTCTCAAATACCGAAGACCAAGAACACCACTAAACCAAGGCTAATAGATGGATTCCCACCCGACTAAAGCCATCTTTTTCTATCCTCTAGAGTAACCCCAAATAAACTGTCTGGCCATTTTTTCAATTTCTGTGCAAGTTCCCTTAATAATTGCATAAAATAATTAGGAATTGAGAGAAGGACAGATTGAACCAAAGTAACTCTACCAGCTAAGGACAACTGTCTAGCATCCCAACTTTGTAATTTATGCCGAACCTTTTTCACCAGAAAACTTAAGGTAATATTGGTGACCTTTTCGTGGAGAAGAGGCACCCCCAAATATGAGTCAAGATTCTAAACCTTTTGAAACCTAAGGATCTCTCACAAATCTGATTTTTAAGGCATCCCCAGTTCCATTAGAAAATAAAATATTACTTTTTAGGGCATTGATCTTATGTCCAGAATAACCACAGAAGTGTTCCACAATCCTATTAAGTACTTGTGCTTGCTCCAACTCTACTTTGCAAAAAATAACTAAGTCGTCTGCAAAGAAACATGACATAAAGCAAGTCCAATCGTGAAAGCAGAATAGGACACTAATCACTAGAGTTTATAGCAGTACGAATATTATATCTTAACCATTCCATACAGAAGACAAAAAGATAATGAGATAGAGGGCAACCCTGTCTAATACCTCTTGTCAAAATCTGCATCGTTAAGAAGATATGGCGATATAAAATATGGGTATCAGGAGTTTGGGTCTATTATTTATAAATGTATATAAAAATATAATATATTTAAAAGGGAGGGATAAACTTACATCGATATAAAATTTAAATGGTTTTACATCTTTCCGTAACTTTTTATATAATTATATTTTAACAATTCGACTGTAATATTTCATTCTCCTTTCATGTAGATTATGCATGTCAAGTTTGGCATAAATTAAAAATTTCTAACTATTCGTTTTATGTATAAAAAATTCAACTGTTAAATGTATATTAATATAGACAATATTCTAGATCGATATGATAAAGATATCGGATCGTTCAAAAATATGCATGCATGCCAAGTGCAGATACACTGATAAATTCAATGGTTGAATTATTAGAATATTAATCGTATAAAAAGTTATAAGAGAATGTAAAACCACTTACGTTTTACACCGGCGTAAGTAGACTCCTTCCCTATTTAAAATATTTAATAAACATATATATAATCATGTTATATTGGGTTGGGTTGAATTCTAGTCTCTGGCTCATTTTTAAAACGTTTATTTATTTTTTGCATAAACTCATACTTTAAATTTAATATTTTTATTCAAATCCTCTCAGATTTCAAATAAACCTTTAAGCTACCTACATTTTAAATAGCTCTATTCTAAATTAGCTTTTATAAAAGCGGAAAGCATTTAAACGTAACTTTTTGTTTAGTTTTTCACCCTATAAATAATGCTAATTTTTTTTTTTTATGTTTTGATTTTGAAGCAATGCTTTTGAAATGTGATTGTGAAAAACTGTGGTGAACAAAAAATTAATTTAAGATTTCAAGTATTTCATATTGGTGTCGAAAACTTTTGTTAGAAATTTAGAATGTGTAGGCTATAAATAATGTTGAGCGGTAAAATAATAAATTAATTTAAATTATATTCAAATATATAAAATATAAGCTTTAAATAATTTTAAATGTAGATTCTAAACACTTTTAAGCAATTAAGAGGGTTAATTTATAATTTTTCATCCAAGTAAGCTTTTGCAAAAACTAAAAATTGGTTTTTTCTTTCTTTCTTTTTTTTTATGTTTGACTTGAAAAGTTAATTTGAAAGTAAAGTTGGGTGTTTATCGAGGTTTTGAAGGTGGATTTAAATAATAAATTTTGAGAGAGATATAATGTAATTTTATTTTTATGTTAATGTAAAATATTATATTTTTAAAAGATTAAATTATAATTTTTTAACGGTGAAAACTTAATTTTAAATTTTAGGTATCTAAATGTAATAAAACCAATTTTCTAACCGTAAAAGTATTATTTTTCGTATTTTTAATTTGAATATTTTTTCCAACAATAGTTAAATATAATATTAATTTAACAACAGACATTACAATTTTTACCCGTTTTAACCTATATTTTGAGATCGGTATACCATTTTTAAAGTACCCCGAAATGCATAAAATTGGTGCATTCTGAAAATAGAATAGTAGCTATCATAATAATAAAAGATCCTAAGCTAAATCAGTACATACACTTATTGTACATAAATCAAGTAGCTTCAAATAAATAAAAAGAATTTTACCAATTGAACTTTAGTTCAGTTGACACCGTCATTATTATAATTGTTATACCATTATCTATGTTAGAATATGTCGCAAGTCAAGAAAACGCCTGAACAATAAGAAAGTTGAAAGGTTATCTACAAGCTCACCCTTTTGGGATCAACAGATGACCTAATCTTTATTTGGAACATGAAGTTATGAAGTTGTTAGTTACCAAACATTATATGGGTTCAACTATTTTATCTTATTAGAGTCAAAATGAATGACAAAATTTCTCTTGTTACAAACATCCCCATTCTATTGAAGATATCCTTTTCAGCATATTAACACCATCTTATGCAGAACCCTTACCTATAAATACCTCTAAGATTGATGAAGAAATGATCGATTCTCCAAGAATACTAAGCCAACACTCTTTCAACCCTCAACCTTTGGCTCTCCATCTCAACTGAGTAAACTGGCCTCCACAACAACCACCACCCTCTCCTCCATACTCATTTCTTGTTGTATCACTGTATCAACAATAACAATTATGCTACACTTGGTTATTGGTATAACAACGTGAGGAAAACACTTATTTATTACATATGTATTACAATAGTTAAATATAGAATAAAGAAAAACTCCGGTAAGAAAATTTTTCATTCTCTTTACTAAAAATAAGTCATGAGAGTGGTCAAATGTTACCAATTTAATTAGTTTATTGTTAACTCATATACTAAAACATGCATAAAAAAATAATGATCCTACCAAACATAGTATTAAAATAATTTTATTATATTAAAAATTAATGAAATCGGTGACAAAACAGTCGGTTTTCTAAAATATCTACTAATTACATTTTTTAATATAAATTAATAAAGTGACAAAACATGTCGATTGTTTAGAGATTAAACATGAAATTAGTAACAACTGAAAATTTTAATATAAATCTTTTGTCACTTTACCTATGGTTCAGTTGACCTCTCAAATCGATGTTGAAAATATGGTTCAGTTGACCTCTCAAATCGATGTTGAAAATCATCAATTTGTTATTTATATTTTTTTTTAGAAAAAACTGAATTACATAAAATATAAGTATTGATTATTTTATTCATCAAGGTGATGAAATTGAGTAGGGTTGAACAACCATTTTGGCCCAATTTTAGTTTCTTGGGTGGCCATGGAAGCATGGACCAAAGGTTGGCAATGTTGAAGCTCATCATTGTTTTGAGGCTTGAAATTGATACCCTCCGTCCAACTCATTTCATATAATTTGATAATTCCTTAGAATCTCGCACTTAATTTTTTTAAAAAAAATTGGTCCAAATAATTACATTATCTTTAATTTTTTTCCAATTATTTTCATTAAGTAAAACAATCAAATTCGAATACATTAAAATAGAGAGATTAGCTCCTCGGTAAAATTTTATATAGAGATGGGTCGGATTAAATTATTATTATTATTAGGGAGATTGTGTGCAAGATTAAAACTTTTTTCTACTTTCAATTTTTCTTATTAATATCAAAATTGTGTAGAGACTCGACCAAGATAAATTACTAATGGAGGAGACGAGAAAATATGCGAAATGTGTATCAAAAGTCGGAATATCTTTAATTTTAGTCTCCGCGTTTTACTATATAAAAGATTTTCAAAATTTGTAAACTAGATGAATAAAATTTATAATTAAACCCAAAAAAAATTCCAACAAAATCATAAATTAACCATAATATTATATGAGAGACAGCAAGGGCAACAAAATCTAGTATACTAAGGTTCCATTTGGTTCACATTGGATCTCTCTGCAAGCCGGCAGAAAACTCCGTCGTGGGTTATAATTTTTCTTTTTAATTCTTGTAATATTTAAATATTTTTGTCTGTGTTGAAATTTAAAATTTAATTTTTATATATTATTAATATTTAAGCACAATAATTAAATATTTTTAATAAAAACGAAATATTTTAGTTGCAGTAAATATTTGGGCAAAACGCAGTAATTTAGTACTAGATTCTTCCTTTACAGTTTTCGATGACTTCAATAAACAAAAGGAAGCAGAGCGAAAAAAGTAAATAATAAATAAAGAAAGAAAGAAAGAAAGAAAGAAAATTCCTGGTATACTTGTCGTTTAAAGGCCAATAATATGACGCCACCTCATCTTGGCCACTCAAAGCTGGACAATTCTAACCCCAAAAAGTTCACTTTCAATTCGAAAAGGATGATAAAACGACGCAACATCAGCCAACGCACATAGAGTTTGCAAAAATAAATTCAGTTGTATTTTAAAATTAAAATAGTGTTTGAAAACATTATTATATAGAATTAATTTATTATATTATTCTTTGTTATTAAATACCTAAAAGTAAGAGGGTTCAACACAGGCGTTTTACGGATTCAATCATCACCCAATTGAGTACGATTCTTTCAGTGTGTGCTTGTGAAGGTTTTCGCGAGAGAGGTTTTTCAGATTTTCTGTCTTTTTATTTCAAAAATACAAAATATATATATATTTTTTAAATGAACTGAAACTCCCGCACAAGTTTCAAATCCTCCCAACTCAGTTCAAGCCTAGTTCAATAAAGCTACAGTAGGGAAGAAGAGGCTTTGAAGTTTCTCTAATGGAAAAGAGAGTGTATGAAGTTTGGAAAGGAAGTAATGTAAGGATGTTCAGTGTTTTTTTTTTTTTTTAACTTTTGTCGATTTTTTTTTATTGAAACGCATGGTTTTGGTATCTGGGTATTTGTTAGATTTGTTTGGTTTGTAGAAAAATGAGTTAGTTTTAATTTGGTTTAGTTATTAGTAGGGTTTTTAGGTTTTGGGTTTTTTTAATCAGTTGACAATTCTTACTGGTTTTTTTTCCCTGCTAGTTGGATTTTTGGTGCTATGAATTAATGATAATGAGAAACTGGGGGAAAGCATGGAGAAAATAGTGAACTCTTTACTTTTTAGGGGGGCTGTTTTTGACTGTTTGGTTTGCATTTATGAAGTTAGGCAAAGAGCTTGGTTAATGTTAGTTAAACATTTGTTATTTACTCTTTATGACCAAATGGAGGAACATCTTTGGCTTTGAATAACAGTCAGTTATGGATTGTTAACTAGAGGTATGGAATATAGCCTTACAGTTTTTAGGTTGAGTTGGTGTACTTTTATGCCGAATTACTTTGGGGAAAGTAGACTGAGTCCATGCTTGATACATGGTTGGTTCTAATGTATTTTTGCATTGAAGGGTGCCATGTGTGTTTTGTATCAGTCGTGAGAACTCTAGCACTACTTTTATATGTTAATAAGGGTTTGAACCTCATCTCCCAATGTTTTGAGAGAAATGACATAGTTGAAGTAAGTATAATTATAATGTTACTAAGTTCTTGCAAATGTGGAAGACCAAATGAGACAGGTTCTCTTCTGTTCTAGTTAACTTCTCCCTAATTTGAAACCTTAATAATCAAGCTGTTGCTTTTCCAAGTTTGGTGACTGCTTGGATATACTTGTTACTTTATTAGTGCAGTGATATGTAGATCAAAAGGAATGCTTTTGTGCAGGAACCCGTGCAAAAGTATTGTTTAATGGTAGAAGAATGAGTAATGTGGTTCTAGTTTGTGATTGATTTTTGAGAGGAATGACTACATTTGTTGGAAGTTACGGGTCAGATTTTCAGTCCCTAGCACCCCTATCTTCCAGGAAAAACAAGATTAAAAAAAGTTGTGAAACTTTGTGTTGCACCTTTTCCAGAAGCCCCATGACCATAATTTTTTTGGTCTTTTAAGGAACTTGTATATGGTACTTGTGGTAATGTTTCTTCCATACCCTTGTTTGGTCCAGCTTTAGCTTTGTAGAGTAGTGAAGTTGTTCAAAGATGGCCACATTATATTTACTAGTGAAAGTTTATGGACTCCTTAGTTATAGGTCAATTCCTTGTAAGCCTCTCTTGCTGTTTAACTTGCGTTGTAATTCATTGTGATACTACCATTACTGTGTTTTACTATTAGATGATCAGAACACCCTATTTAGTTCCTTTCAGAGTCTTCCTTTCAGTGCTTGGTTTCCTTTTTTTACATTTTTTTAGTGTTATCCGATCATAATATGATATCTATAAATAAAACAAATGCATATGGTTAGCACGTTATTTTATAGAAGATGATTTCGAAATGGAAATTATGCTTTGAACTTTTGGAAAAAGTTATGTGAATTTGTTTGTGCATGAGGATTTCAACCATGGTCATGGGGCTTCTAGTATCCCGACAATCCTTTTCTGTTGTTCACAGGTGCAGATAAATGTTTTATAGACTAAGAGAAAGTTAGGATAATTATAGCAATCATATGGTTAGTATAGGAACTACGAGAAGATTTTGTTACTCCTACTGCTCTGAGTACATGTCAAAGGTTATATCCCTGTCCTTTTTGGTTCTTTAGGAGCCCTTCTGCTACTTGTGAAGAATTGTAAAAGCAAAGTATTGATCTAAATGCTCAACTGTAGAAAATTTGCTTGCTTAATAATTTCTTTCATCGCACCTGATGTTATTCCCCTTCTGAAATTTTATAAAATTCATAATTATTGAATACCATTGAAAAAGTGTAAAGCATTTATTCAACTTATACATTGAAGCGAAAAAAAACAAACAAACTTGGATATGCTTAATTATCAACTATGTTACTCGGACTCTTTACTTTTCTTGAAGTACTCATGTCCAACACTCGTGTCTGACTCATGGATATGAGGATATGACCTCTAAGAATCTTCCAAATACATAGAAAAACTTCAAACAAATATAACCATATACCCGTGTTGAGGACATACCCATATCCGGCACTTGTGCCCGAGTCCAAGTAACATAGAATATCCGCCCCTCACGCCTTACCCCCAATTTGATACTTAATTAATCAGGATCTTGAAGTAGATGTTATGTTAAAGGAGTAATTTTTTAGATACATATGTTGATTTATTGTGGATATGTAGAGGGAAGCAGTTACAAGTTTCACGTTTTACATATTTACAGCAAGAAACTACTTTTAAGTCCTCATACTTTGTGCTGGTTATGGTCAAACTTACCAAATATGTTTCAAGATGATGCCCTTGGACATTCTATTTGTAAATAATATTAATTAGTAAACTTAGGTTGAAGGTAAATGAAAGTTAGAACTTTGAAGAGTGCTTTAGGATGCATGGATGTAGGTTGACTAAGACCAAAACTGAATAAATGTGAAACTTAGAGGAGTGATTTAGGATGCATGGATGTAGTTTGACTAGGACCAAGACTGAACAATAGGATGTAATTTTTTAAAATATTTAGACTAACAATGTTAAAATATGGAAATGTGGTAGGTTGATAGCTCATCCGGTGTTTTTCATTTTATCCTCACTTTCTCCTGTCTAGACTGATTGTGGAATGATCATTCACCATTCATTTCCTCTTTTATTTGTATTTTGCAGAAGTTTATCCTTGGTGGGAGGCTGATATTCGGGCCAGATGCTAAGTCTCTGCTCGTTACCTTATTGCTGATCACTGTTCCTGTTATTATCTTTTGTGTATTTGTTGCAAGGCATCTTCAGCATGCATTTTCTCCATATAATGCGGGATATGCAATTCTGGCTGTAGCAATTGTCTTTACTATCTATGTAAGTCTTCACCTTTTACTTCTTGCATGAGTGTTCTTTGTTGAGGTTTTAGAACAACTACTGTTGAGTTGATCACCCTGAATGCCAGCAGTTAAACCATTTTTCTAAGTACTTTATGAACTTCACTGAGTACCAAAATGATAGGATTTCTCGGAAATTATCATTCTGTTATAATTTTATTGAATGAAATTCTCATGGGCATTTATTGAAGATAAATTGTCACAATTTAGAGTAAATAAGCTTTTATGTTTCAATTCAGAAAATAATCGATCTTCTAAATTTTAAAATATATTTTGGTAGAATAGATGGTGGAACCCTTTCGTTTGATTTAGATCAATTTGTTGACTTTGTGCTGGAAATTGAGTTCTCGTAGAAGGTTGGCCTTCTCAGGTCTAGATAATATTTAGGATAGCCTCTTCTAATTTCTCGACGTGATTTCATATGGTGAATGCATTTATAAAGTTGTAGACCTTTTGGATAACTTCTAGTCTCTTATCATTGGCAACTGTTCCTTTTGGGTTGTCTAAATTGCTGTTAAGTTTAATAGGACAATTTATTTTGATAGGTGTTGATTCTTCTTTTCCTCACATCAGCCCGGGACCCAGGAATTATACCACGCAATTCACATCCACCAGAGGAGGAGTTCCGCTATGATTCTTCTGTTTCAGCTGAGGTTGGGGGTAGGCAAACACCCAGCCTCCAATTCCCTAGAACCAAGGAAGTTATGGTTAATGGGGTTCATGTACGGGTGAAGTATTGTGACACGTGCATGCTTTATCGTCCTCCCCGTTGCTCCCACTGTTCCATTTGCAACAATTGTGTGGAGCGTTTTGATCACCATTGTCCTTGGGTGGGCCAATGTATTGGATTGGTATGTTCTTTTATCTGATAAGTTTGTTTATTAATATTGCTCTGAATGCTTCTTGCTTGCTTCTCTCAAGCGGTGCTTTGTTAGGAGGCTAACTGTTGTGTATTTGAGCAGCGAAATTACCGGTATTTCTTTATGTTCGTTTCTTCGGCAACTCTTCTCTGCATCTATGTATTCTCCATGTCAGCATTGTACATCAAGGTTCTGATGGATGATCACCAAGGAACAGTTTGGAAAGCAATGAAGGAATCTCCTCCATCTGTCATACTAATGGCATATTGTTTCATCTCACTGTGGTTTGTTGGCGGGCTTACTGGGTTTCACTTGTACCTCATCTCAACAAACCAGGTCTGTCAATTTCTCTTGGTTGCTCTAGGACAATTTATTTTGTGCTTGATCTTAGTTAGTACAAATCAGAGCTTGATTTTTTTTTTTTGAAAGGCACATAAGAGTTTGAATCAAGTATGATAAAAATTGACCCAAGTTCTTACATAGCTTTTCCTGCCCTCCTGTCTTGTCAGAGTATAGTAAATAAATATGGGAAAGTCCTCCAAGAAATAAAATAGTAAGTTTTAGGCCTTGAATCTAGCTTTTTTAAAATTGGAAATAGAATGCATGTTGGCAAGATTTGAATTTCACGTGATAAGGAGCATTGATTCATTTTTGTTTGATACCATCCCACAAGTGTTTAGTTGTTGACTAAGGTGCCTCTATGTTTTCCAGACGACATATGAAAATTTCCGATTTAGGGCTGACAATAGAATTAATGTTTACAATCTGGGTTGTCCAAGTAATTTTCTTGAAGTATTTTGCACAAAGATAAAGCCCTCAAAGAACAATTTCCGGGCTTTTGTTCGAGAGGAGGTGTCAAGGCCTACTTTACAAAGTATTCAGGGAGCAGAAGCTGAAGACATAGGTGGTGGTGATCCACGTCCCAAAGTAGAGGATGATCTAGAGATCGGTGAAGATCTATTGAAGATCTCCCAGCGACGTAATATCGAGGAAATTGATGAGGACATCCGCAGTAGAGGGAGCAATGGCCCTGCTCATACTGCCTTGGAGGTTGATGCTATTCTGGATTCTGATCATCGAGCTCCTACAATTCGATCCGAAACTAGACACTCGAGTTGGGGAAGGAGAAGCGGTAGTTGGGAAATCGCAACCGATGATGTGCTTTCCAATTCCAAAGCGATGGAAAGCAGAAGCTATATGACGGGGAAAGAAGGTCGACAATGATGGGGTTAATTTGTATAGAGTTGCCACTGCATTAATTGGTATGCGGTTAGTGTCTTTGGATGTCTTTGTAATTGTTATGAGAAGATAAGTGAATAGTTGTCTTACTTTTACCCTCTCTCTTAGTATTGTTGAATGATATACAACGTTGGGTGGAATGTCTAGTTTTGGTTTTTGTTTTGTTTTTTTTTTTTTTATTTCAGTTTGTAAAAATATTATTTTTACTGCTCCAAACATGAAAATTATTGAAAATCTCTTTCTTTTTTTTGTTAATAAATAGCATGAAGAACAGGGGAGAGTCAGGTGAATTAGAATTGAATGTGACTGGTTGTTAGTGGTCCTAGGAGTCCCACAATACATGAAGTTTAGGAAGCAGTCTCAATCAGATGATGAAAGAGGAAAGATATGAAGCATCTGCAGTGTTTAAAGAGTTAACGCCATCGAAGGGGTCAAGGATGAAAAGTGAAGAATCTAAAGGACGTAATAAGCATGTGATGTGATGATATATCATTATCTTGCATGCAGAGTTGGGTCGGGTGCAGAGGGTTTAGAATGGCAGACTCAAACTATGTTGCTGGGTATCATGTTAGCTACTAGCCAATAGATACAAAAATGTGGATTCAAGAGAGTTTTGTTAGGGGGATGATGGCATGGTGCTATGCTAGTCATGATATATATTTTTTAAAATATTCAACATAAGGTGTTTTTTAGGGAAAAATATTGTGAGGTCTTAATTGGTCAAAGTAAACAATATCCTACAAATTGTAGCAGACTTTACATTTGATATCCAAGTCAATAAGGACAATTGATAGCACATACAAATAGTGATGGGCATACATACAATGTGGAATTTTGCTAAAGCTTTTTTTGTTCTCCTGCAATATAATAAAATGCTCCAGTAAATAAATTATTAAATTCATAAAATTAAAAAAAAGAAAGAAAGAAAGAGAAAATCATGTTTTTTAATTCGATTGAATCCGTTCTCAAAAACCAATTTGAAATCAATTCAATTTTTTGCCCAGATTAATATACCAACCGGATCCCAATCTAACGGTTAATTATAAAATCTTTATTTATTTAAAAAATATCAATTTAACATTGGGATTGTAGTACCAAAACAAAATCCCATCCCCATCCTCAATACCAATTGGACCAGTTAGGTTGTTATCAGTTTCAAATATCTCATCACAAATCATAATTAATTCAAGAAAATAATAATAATAATAATCAAACTTGAAAAGCTTAATGATAAAAATGATAAAAATAAGTTTTAGAAACTTTTAAAGTTTAAGCTCAAAATACTATAACGAGTTAATCTTTAAGTTAATTATTTAATTTCGCAACTATAATGATTAATTTTGATCGTAATTATTGATATAATTATAAAATAATTGAAAAAAGACAACAACAAAGGAATGATGATGGGATAGAAAAGTAAGTTATAACACAAAATGGAGCCTCTGACTTGATTTAAAGTTACAAGCTTGAATTCAACTAATTTAGGAAAGGACCTCAAACTCTGGTTTAGAGACCACACAATCTTTGTCAAAAATAATAAAGCAAAAAGGGTAGGCATTGCATTTAAACCAAATTTCCGGACCATTTCTTTTCATTCTAACCTAAAATCAATTAAAATGTTTGGTTTTTGTCATTTCCATTTTATAACTAATACAAACTTATATTTCTTCTTTCTTTTCCATAGACTCCTTTCAATGTTCATTCCATTTACGACTAATCATATATTTATCTTTTGAAGAGTAGACTTTTAAAAGAATAATTTTGTTTTTTTTTTTAAAAAGTTCACTATATATTTATCTTTTATATTCATTTAAGTATTTTACAAAAAAATATTTTTATAATAATATTTTTATTAATATTTTTTCTAACTAAAGTGGTGTATGATTAACTCGTAATACTAATTTAGATAGAGAATCCTTCATTACATCTAAATGCAAAAAAATCTAACCTAGTGCTACCCAACTTACATTAGAGGGAGGGGTTTAGTAGTAAGTTAAAGTTGAACCCTAAAATCAAAGAGACAAGGCCACCTAACCTCACCTAAGCATCCAATGCTCCATCATCCCAAATATCACTTCTTTTTATTTTTTAGGTTTTGGTTGTTAGGTGCTTATAAACAGTAACTAAATATTAATCTATTTTATACAAAAATAATTATAATATTTTTTGATATTAAATTAATATTTATATATTAATTATATTTTTTTAAAATATCAGTACAATTTAATTTAGTCCATCGTCCATAATAATTCAATTCAATTCTTTATTATTTTTATATTAAATTTGGTTTTGGGATTTTGGACTTTATTTTGATAAGGTAAAGTTTATTATATGACTTTTGGACATTATTTGGTAAAGTTTCATTAAAAGAATATTTTTCACCCATTAAATCTTTAGCTAGATTGACATAGGGTTATTTCCAATGGAAAAAGACATGTAAAGTATTTAATTATCTTGTACTTAAATATATTTAAATATAAACAAAATAATAATAATAATAAATTGGCCCACTCATAATAAAATTTAAATTAGATTAAAATTAAAATAAAATTATGCATAATTTAAATAAAATTTAACTCAATTTTATTATCTCAAACTTTTCGAATATTATCCTTACGACTTAATTAAGGTGCCATTAGCTATCATTTAATACAACTTTAAAATATGAAAATAATTATTTTTATTTTTATATAAAAATAAAATTTAAAGAAAATCATTTACCATTAACATCACAATATTTTTCCATGGTGTTTTTTTTCAATATATATTTTCATGGTTCTTAGAGTAAAACGGTAAATAATATATGCTTTTCTTTAATTTGATATTCTCAAATAAAAAAAGAAAAATTGAAAAATATCCATCTACCAGAACCTAAAAGGGAATGTTATGTCACATTTGTACAAATTGCCAAATTGATATTAATAAAGAAAACGCATAATAATTTATTTGCCATTTTAATTTTACAAATATTCATTTTAATCTTTTACATTTTAGTCTTTAAACTTGCGTTTCCTTATCAAATCATTTAAAATGAACGAAAAATTAACTTTTTTTTTAACTTTCTTGATATTACATACGTGGTTTGCAGCGTAAATGACACGTTGTATTTAATTAATTTTAAAAAATAATTAAATACTAACATGTCATTTACACGGCAAACTATATGTATGTTGAACATTAATTTTCTATCCATTTTAAGATGATTTGACAAAAAATTAAATAAAAGTTAAAATTAATTCTTTGAAAGGTCAAAAAGTTTAGTAATTATTTGATACGTGAACATTAGAAATAATTAATTCAAGGAAATTAAGATTTCATTATATATCTTATTTATTTTAAAATTTATAAATAAAATTTAAACACACATAACTAAATTTCAATCATAGTTAAAATTTCTATAGTCAGTCCATTAACAATTATGCATAGAAATAAAATATATGAAAAAAAGTTTCTCGTTTCCCAAAATGGGTAGGAAATGGTAGGTAAATTAAATTTTTTGTAAGTGAAAAAAATGTTTTAAGGAACTCAAACAATTAGATCACGTGTCAAAACGATTGTACCAAACTTATTTTAACATAATTTTAGGAAAAAAAACTGTTTTTATTATTAAAAACTAACTAATGAAAAATTCTAAATTATTATCGTAAATAATTTTTTATAATTTTAGTTTACCTAAATATTGTATATTTATTCATTTTATTCGGATATTAGCGTAGGTACTTTTTTAAATTATTTTTATAATAAATTTTTTTAAAAATATCTCGGTATTTATAAGTATTGAGTTTCATTATTAGTGTTGAATGTTAGAACCTTAAATTTTGATATAAAATTTAAAACCGTAAATCGAGGATTTTTATGTTAGATCAAGAAGAAAAAAAATTAAATGCAAAAGCGTGCTTGAATCTATTAATATATTGAATTCTTCAAATATTATGTTTTGATATTTCAAATTAGCACACAAGTATTTTAGAGAAAATGGTTCTCTCTTTTCTGAAGATGAGATGTCAGAAAAGTTATGTATGTATAATTTGGGGACTATAATCTCAATATATGACTTTTGCATATTAACATTAATTTCTAATCAACCCATCATCAATTAGAAATTAGTTACTAGAGTATCTGCACATATTCGATTCATTCTCTATTTAATAACTGAAGCCCATTAAGTTTTAACTAAATTAGTCCACTTTTATTTGAGCTAATCTTTTATAATAGTAAATAATAACAAGTAATTTTTTAATATATATATGTGATATTCATATTATCTAACAATCTCATACTTTGACCACACACATTATGTGTATGTACTAATTAGTTTATAATTACATTTCATTATATAACCTTATAAGGTCAAAACTTTATTATCATGACCAAAAGGTATTTCCAACAATCATGTCCATTAATTATGTTAACATAGAACCAATGTAATTTTTATTACATATATCATAACTAAATTCATCCACGATCACATATATTAACACAACCAAATGACATAGATCAAGTATAGATGTATAGCATGAAAATTACATGCAATGTGATATAAAAATGTTTATTTTCAACTAGTCTTCCTTAAACATTAGTGAGATCAAACCTTACCAAAATCAAAATGTGAATAAACCAAATAAACATTATTTCCGCAAAAAATAATCTCAAAATATCCTTAAACTAAAATAACCAAAAATGTTTTTATAACAAAAAAGCATTTAAAATTACAAACTCTCACTTAACCTGAACATCCAAAAATGACATTACACACATATAAGTAGTGTGCCAATAAAAACCTTAGGTGGTAGTCTCTTAGTAAATGGATTTACAATCATGAAGCTTGTCCCAATATGCTTTATAGACATCTAACCAATCTAAACTCTTACCTTAACAACAATGAATTTCAAGTTTATGTGCATTGACGTTGATGTCCTCCTATTGTTATTAGAATACAAGACTAACATTTATTACCACAATTTGCAGCCTAAGCCTACTGGCAATTTTGCATCCATATTCCATCAAAATCAGAGTCTATATACCTAACTATCTTTAAATTATCAGGCGTTCGACATATGAACATGTACTGTTTTGTTTTCTGAAGATAACGTATGAATCATTTAATTACTTTCCAATTATCCATACTTGAATTGCTCAAATATCTACATTTCACAATAATGTACGCAACTTTCGGAGGCGTACAAACCTAAGCACATATTAAATTGTTGCAGCATAGGAAATCTTTTTGCATACCATTGAGATATTGATCTTCGAATGTCATATTCATCATTATTCCAAACAAACAAGGCATTGCTATGTTGAATTAACATTTTCGATTTCCCCCTATTAACAAAATTTAAAAATAAAGAATGGATACACTGATAATCCCCAGAGACTTCAAAATATTACACACAAGCACCAAAAATGATAACAATACTCCAATGCATGTAGAGACACAACCTCCTCAAACATTATAAGCATGCACACAAATGTTATATATAAGCTCCAAAACATAAGTGTTCTATAGCATGCCAACTATACCCGAAGCTTTTCCAATTTGTTTAATAGGCATTATTATTTCAACACCACATAAAAGCAATAAACATCAATCTTAGCATTTAAAACTCAGATTATTTCTATATTCATAGCATTCACCATACTCATACAGCAAAATATGTATTATTACAAAACACTTCAATAGACAATCAACAAGACAAGTTTCATATTCTACAAAATCAATTAACTACAAAAGTATATAATTAACAATACAACCCTAAGATTATTTATTTAATCAAACATATATTGAAAAATTGAATTTAGTAAGAACAAACTGAATTCATTAAGCCTCCATAACCATTTTTTTCCTTTCATCCTTAGATGACTCAACCACCTCCTTTGCTACAATAACACATCCAAAACAATAAACAAGTTAGAAAACTCACATTCCAATGTTTAAAACTCCTACATTTGTCATGAGATGCAATTTGATATAGCAAAATACCTTTCGCTTATTAGAACCACTTAAGAGAAACCTAATCTAAACTTACAGAAACTAAAATTTAGCATTATAACTAAGTTTAAAAACCCTAAATCTCTCTAGAACAACTCTAATCCCCAACAAAACTGAAAGTTCCTAACCTTTCTCTCTCTAGAGCTCATTAATGGCATCTCCCAAAAACTTAATCTAAACTCAAAATAAATCTAAAATTTGTTGTTCTAATACGATCCAAAAACTAAAATCATTAAGAAGACATCCTAAAAACATCAAAAAAAACCCCCACAAAATCCAAGCCTTCTCTAGCACATTACAGTTGAAATAAATTTCTAATGATTGAAATAAAAGGTTATAATTAAAAAAACACGTTACCTTGTTGAAACCAAGTTATTAGATTTAAGAAAACTCAAATAATCATCTTCATATTTCAATGGAAATTTCCAAAAAAACTGAGATAAAATTTGGAATAGAAAGATATTTTATTTTAAAAATTGAAATAATGAAAGATTTTGTTACAAACTTTACCTTCAATGTTTGAATAAAATAAAAGTTTTATTACTTTAATGAAATTAAAATTGGATTGAGAAAATTATTTAATTAGAAAATTAATTTAGCTAATTTGATTAATTAATTAATATTTATTTTGGAAATAAAAATAAATATTTAGTTGGATTAAATTATAAAGTGTTGAGGTTAAAGTCTAGGAAACACATATAATTGGAACCAATACATGAGATGCTCAATCTGCCTCACATAAAAATATGAGAGGCGACAACCCTAAGGGAATTGAGAGGTGTTCTCCCCCCCTACACAGTTAGACTAGAAGACTATTTTTTATTAAATAAATATTATTTTTGTTATATCAAGAATCTATTATCTCTTCCTATAAATAGATGAAACTAGTAGTGAAAATAAATTGTTATTCTACCGGAAAGTAGTGAAAATAAATTCTATTTTCTAAGAATTACAATTTCTACTGGTTTCTATTTGAGAGAATTACTTTCCCACTAAAAGTAATTAAATTGTTTCTTGTTTTGTATTTGGTTCGTGTTGCTCAAGCTTAACTTGACGCAATTCTGAGGTACAAGGATAATGGAGAAGGTCATTTGGTTCAAAGCTGAGAATGTTTCGGATCCGTCTCGCACAAAACACAATTACTTTTTAGAAAAAATTTATTGCTATAAATATCATAAATTAGCTCGATTTTCAAAATTTTTAAACTTCCGTTCTCTTAACTAGATTTTTCCAATAGTAATAGTCATGTAGGCCTTTCCCAATATGTATGTCTCCTTGGCTACTTCCCTCGAGAGTACTACTTGAATGTATTCAGTCAGTATAGTGTCCGCCGAAACTACGAATAATAATTTATGGTTAACAAAATAACTATTGATGACAATAATCAATTAATTAAATACTAATAGGGTAAGAACTTATTTATTCAGTTGCATATTTATCAATGTTAATTTAGATTTATATTTAAGCTTACGATAATTAATGAAATTTATTTTAAGTCTAAAATATATTAAATATTTATAAGTTACATTATAAAAACTTAAATGTGGGTATACATTCTAAAAGTTAAATATAAATACATTTTTACTTTTTTACCTGTGAAAAAGATAATGGATGAGAAGGGATTGATGCTATAAACAACATTCATGCTTATACTTTCAAGGACTTGAAACCCGTGAATGTTGAATTCCATTCGATACATTTATTATGTTTAGGTGAAATTTTAATTAGAGAAGAACTTGACATTCGTAAGCAACATTGTCTTCTTGTATTTATCAAGGTTAAACTGCTAAACGATCAAAATTAAATACATTAAATTATACGTAACTCAACACACAAAGGTGTTAAGCTCCTGTTGTATTTTTAAGGTTTAGCTCTCCAACAATAAAAACTTAAATGCATATAAATTATATATAACTCGACACCTATGGATTTCGAGGTCTTTTTATAATTCCATAACAATTATCCCAATTATCTTAAGGTTTGGAAACCTTCGCAACTCAACATTACCTCTAAAAATGTATTTTGAAAAATT
Organism: Gossypium arboreum; assembly: GCF_025698485.1. Taxonomy (NCBI): domain Eukaryota; kingdom Viridiplantae; phylum Streptophyta; class Magnoliopsida; order Malvales; family Malvaceae; genus Gossypium; species Gossypium arboreum. The sequence goes on along the minus strand of NC_069072.1, from coordinate 127,302,281 downwards.
ATTTATTTTGATAGATAATTTAAAAACTGCTTGTTATATCCTCATCTGTATAAGGACCGTGACAAGCTAGAAGAACACCTAGGCAACAAGTCAGCCGGCAATGAACTGAGAAGTAATCCACAAGTCTTATCTTTCGACACTACCATCTGAACAAGCACAAGCCATTCGGTACATCATGTGGGTTCAACTATTCTATACCATCAAATTAGAATGAATGACAAGATATATCTCATCACAAATATCCTCATCCCATTAAATACATTTATCTTACGTATTAGTCTAGTTCAAACATACCCCTCCTTCTTATATCAATGTATTAAAACTACTATTTTCAAATACAAAAACTCGTGAAAAATACAAAAATATGTAAAAAAATATAAAATAAAATAAAAAAGTTTACTAAATCAAACTAAATAAAATAATAATAAGGATTATTTAAGCTTAAAAGACTCGTTATCTCAAAGGTTAACACGTCTCTGTTTTTGGGCACGCATCTTGATGTTGACTATCACATGTTGACGTCATTGCTCGATATTAGGTTCAACGATTAACACGTGTCCTTGTGGGTCCCACTCCCCAACATTTTATATCATCCGTACTGAGCCCTCCTCGTCACGTATGACTCCATCTTGTATGCTGACTTCAGAAATGAAAAAAGCACCATTTTTTTAAAAATATTTGAGTTAATTCATATATTATATATTTGAGACTTGAGAGTAATCAGGTTCAGAATTATTTATTTATGACTTCAAGTTATATATTTTAGAGTTTTTAATTACATAAACAAAAGGGTTAAATCGTGCTTCATTTATTTTTAGTTTTAAATATTAAATAAAATATTTGATAATTATTTAATTCTATTTATAAAATTAAAACTTTTACTATTAATAGATAAAATAATTATTTTTTTCTTATTTCATTAGCACAATAATAATTTAAACTTGAGCTATTTTTAAAATATATAAACACCCAACCAATAATAGATTATAACTTACATAAAACCATTTTAATCTTTTCTTATTTCAGAAAATAAAACAGACAGTTAAAATCCATTAGGGCTGAAACAATTCATTTCCTTAATTATTCAATCTTTTATAAATAAAATTTAAGTTTAGTATTTTTAGTGTTTTTAAGGAGGTTATAATTATAAATAATAAATAATACATATGAGAGAAGAGATTGTATGAAATTATGATTCTACGTCATCATTATCTCTTTTTCAACATGAGAATGACAAATAAGATTTTTCCTTCTGATTTTCAGCTTTTTTCTCCTGAAAAATTCAAATCCATCTAAAAATATTAAAAATCAAGAGAAAAAATCTGATTTGTCATTCTCCTATTGAAAGGAACCACAGTTCATACAATCTTTTCTCTACATATGGGGTCCATTAAAATTTAATACAATTCAATATAAAGTATAATCAACTTAAACTAATTTTTAAATTTTACTATCAACATTAAAGTTTTACTAGGAATTCTATCACACATATACATATAGAAATTATAGATTTAAAACATAAATGTTTATTTAAAAGTAACATACAATAAATAATAAAACATATAGTTTGAAACTAATTAAATAATTGATGTAGATAATAAATTGTGTATATTAAAACAAAATTGTATGAAATATATTAAAATTAAGTTTTGATTAAATGATAAATTTAAGGTTGTAGGTTCAAATTCCATCAAATGCATATTTTAATCAGTTTTCGTTGAAATGAAAAGGCTAAATACTTTCATAACTTTTTGATCGAATTAATAACTCGGTTGAGGATGATAATAATTTAATTAAGGGTTTAATAAATAGTATATATTAATTTTTGTTAAGCTTAATATAAAAATGGGATGAGTTGAGAAGCTGATTTAAAGTTAATGTCTACTAATTTTTGTTAAGCTTAATATAAAAATGGGATGAGTTGAGAAGCTGATTTAAAGTTAATGTCATCCCATACTTACCCTTTAGAGTATTATTTATTTATTTATTAATATATTGTCTTCTTTTAAGTTGTTAGCTTTATGTCGTTTGATTTTGTTACATTTTCCCTGCCCTCATTTATATCTATATAATGTTTATATATTTAAATATGTGGACCGCACACAGAATTTGATCATGTTTCTATGCTTTTGATTTTATACATCAACATTAGGTTTTACATGTGAAATGTATCTTATTAACTAATTTATTTTTCTATAATATTTATTTTGTTTTTATAATTTTAAAATAAATATTGAAATCAATTAAATCTTAATTGATTGTTATAAATATTTTAAAATTTTAATATAAATGAATTAGTTAAAGGATGATAATAGAATTAAAAATCTTATCAAGCAAAGTGACCTATTGATGTTATTCAAAAATATAGTATTCTACCTTTGGGTGTAAAGCAAACAAATTACATGCTTTGAAGAATCTTTGGGTGTAAAGCAAAGGAAAAGAGGTGTTTGTTTCTACATCTTTCTTTGGATAATCCATAGAAAGTAAACCATATTATCCTAATTGTCTCTTTCTTTATATATTATCCCCAAATTATATTCTTTTTTACAATAACAATGATTGAAAAATTCAAAGTTAGAAAAATAAAATAAAGGGGAAAATTCCAAATAAAATTAAAAATTTGTTTTTTGTCTTAATTAATAATTGCATCGTTCTACTATGCCAAAATTGAAGAGCTAATTTCTTTGCTTTAATTTGTCAAATCTAATTCTTGTATTTTATGAAAAGTTCAAATTTTTACAAATCCAAATAAAACACTAACTTCTCGTTTTTAATAAACGATAAAATTCATTATTTCTTCCTTGTATATAAAAAAATGGGATATACTTATTTTAACAAGTGGATGAAGAATGATGACCAGGATGAGACCATGGCGGTGGCGGCACCGGAAAATCTAATTGACTAGCCTGAGTTTGATTAAAGGGCGCCCTGGAAATGCCCATTTGGTGTTGCTCACCAAAAAGCAGAGGAAAAGAAGCGGAGGCAGAAGATGATGGTGATGAAAGCAAAGGTGGTGAGAGAGAAGAAGATAACAATGGCGGTTGGACATTGGGTAATTGAGATGATTGAATCATCTGGTTCAGCAAGCTTGTAGCTTGTTGTTCATGGAAATCATTACAGCTCTGCAGTAATTGAGAGTATTGCCAATAATCTCTAAGCATATCAGCAGTAGGTGGGGATTGATAATATGGTGGAAAATGGGTTGTTTGAGAACTAGAAACTGGTGTTTGGGTGGTTGGAAAATTCTGCATTGGTTGAGGAACAACAACTCTGACATTTTCCGGGAAATTAAGCTTTGCTCTGTTTCCCCTGAATCTCAACGCGGCTTCATCGTAGGCTCTGGCGGCCGCTTCAGCCGTATCGAATGTACCAAGCCAGACCCTCGCTGCTTTGTTAGGGTCGCGTATTTCCGCCGCCCATTTCCCCCATGGCCTTTGCCTAACCCCTCGGTATCTTCTCCTCGGCTCGCCAGTTTCTTCATTGGAGGCTGCCGCTGCTTCACCTGCAGTTTCCATTGATGTGGTTGCCGCCGTTTCAGTTTCTTCAGTTACTGTTCAAAAAAAAAAAAAAAAGGATAGATAAACTGAATAAATAAAACTGTTAAAGCTAACTGTTTCATTGCAGCTTCGAGTTTTGACATGTAATAAAAATGGGTTTTGATAGAAAATAATCATAGATACCAGAAGTTGCAGGAGATGATGAATGGGCATGAGAGCTTGTTTGAACCAAATGAGCAGTAACGTCTTCTGCACGGCCCCTTTTTTGACCAATCTTGCATGGAGCAAGACCAGAAGCTGAACCAGTTTGTGTATGTTGGAAACAAGTGGCGTCCATGTTAGAAGGGTAACAATCCCAAGCAGCAAATCTTTGGCCAGAGACAACATGAGTCAAGGCAGATACCATTGCAGACATCTCGGTTGCTTGATGATGACTTTGTGATCCAAAAAACATATCTGATGATTCAACCCTATCCTCTGCTTGTCTTTGTCGGCAGCTATCATGTTCTTGTTGTTCGGGACCGCCATCTCCGACAGGTGGAAACCCGACGAACTCACCTGACCTGTTTTGGTGCGCCACCTTGTTGGGCAAAATACGTGAAAACCAATGTAATCTTTGGATTTATTTTTTTATTTAAACAAAAATGAAAAATTTTGTATGAACAAATGAGGTAGAGAGGGTTTTATACGTGGATTAGGAATTAAAAAAGCTGAAGATTTTTTGATCATGAGCTACCACTAAAGTAGCACACTCTCCACAAATTTAATTTACCACTATACGATAAAATGTGATTTAATTGACAACTAATTTTTTTTTTATAAAATTCACAACTAAGTTTTATCACACCTAACATGTGGATCCTACGAAATATTTTATAGTAAAAATATATAAATAAATAGATTATTTTTCTATTTAATTCTTAAATAATGTTTTTCAATTGTTATATAAAAGAGTAAAAATTTATCTCAACTTATGTTTTAGTAATGATATTTTAATAATTTCAATCTTTTTATATTTAGTATAGGTAGATTATAAACGCACAATCTTTTTACAGCGTTTACAGTGTGATAGTTGATATTATGAGCTCAATAAATTTAATTTTCACCCGTTAAAATAAATAACAATAATTATAAAAAGAAAAACATTTAGTATACTATTAGTAGAATTTAAAATTTTCACAAAGGTAGTTGGAGTGATGACAAGTGCATGTTAGATATAGTAAAAGAAATGAGACACTTAGCAAATTTGTAACTCTACTTGTAAGATTAAAAAGTGTATTGCTAATATATCAAATACTTACCTTTAAAAATATTCAAAACTAAAATATAATAATTTTTTTTACATTTTAAAAATATTATATATTTTTTAACCTAAGAAGATATTACTCATTAAATTCATAATCTCTAGATAATACTCATTTAGGCCTTGTATAATTTATAAAATTTTAAAATAATAATAGTAAAATTGTACTTTAGCCCTAAAATGATAAAATTTTGATTTAATCCTTTAAAAAAATAAAGATATAAACTATTAAAATGGTGAAATTATATTTTTACTATCATAAAATTTATAATTCAATTCGACCCTCCCACAAAAAAAAATTCTAACCTTACCCTACCTCTTAAATTGTATTTTAGATCCGCCATTGTCTATATTAATCTCAATTGTATTTAGTTGACAACTACTACGATTTAATAATTGTAATATATTTTCCTTATTTACTTATTTTTGTGGTATTAATCGTTTTGTTTTTACTTTTTCTTTCAGTATTCAACGCTTTTTAAGAGAAAAAATATTTAAAACGTTATGTATTTATTTTATAGGGTTTTATTCTTTTGGCAAAAACGTTTGGTCTTTTAAATAATAGATTTGATTGAGAAAAGAGAGAGAGAGAGAGAGAAAAGGCAGATGATGGATCTTGACTAAATGAAATGTTCACACTTAACAATATTTTTATTTATTTGTGTGTTTAAATTAAAGTTTAAATGATTAAAAATTCTCTCAATTTTGATATTTTATAATTTAATCCCTTAAAAATAAGTAATTTAATTTTATTAACTTCAAAATTAAATAATTAAAGATAATTAATTACATATTTTTATTTAATTTAAATTTTAACTCCTACTTTTCACCTAATAATAACAAAAAATAAAATTTAAATCTCATAACATAAATAGTGAAAGTTAAGGGTTAAAATTTAAATTATTTAGTCCAAAATGAATTAGACATGTGGATTCCTTATTATTAATAATTATTCTTTTGTCGTAAAAGATAAAATAAATTGAAAACGTGAATCACATGATTAATTATTTTTAGTTGTTCACTTTTAAAATTGATATAATTTATTATTTTAACAGTTTACTTTCGAATTTGATATAAACTAAATTGATTTTTTTAGAGTTTTCATCGATAAAAGATTTTCCTTTTTTAAGGAATTTAATTTACTTAGTGAAAGAATATATATTTTAAGAGACATACGTGGGAGGTGTGTTTAAAGATGTGGATGCGAGATGATTATGTGAGTTTTCCGTAGTGGTGAATAAGGATTCCATTTTTAAGGTTGAAGCACGTGCTATATATGAAGGTTTGAACATAGCATTGGAGAAAGGGTTCAGACAAGTAGAACTTCAATGTGATAATGCTATTTTAGTAGACTTTGTTAGCTGGTGGAGCTAATTCTAGTAGTTTAGTCCAACTGCGATTAATTAGTTGCCACTTCAAATATAATTGGAAAATAAGAATTTGACATGTATAAAAGTCGCAGAACATGGTTGTGAATCAAATGACTAAGTTCGCGAATAATAGTGAATCCAAACTTTTACTATTCATAGATCCACCAAGTTCAATTCAAGGAATACTGCATACTGATAGGAATGCGAGTACAATGATTGTTTATTAATATAATCGCTTAAAACCTGTTATTTTCTACCAATATATATATATATATATATATATATATATATATATTCACATATTTACCATGTTTGTTGAGAATTTAATTTTAGTTTGAAAATTTATTTTATGAATACGATATTTACGAATAAAGGTGAGATACTATTTTTCCTAAAAGTTAAAAGATGTATTTACGAAAAAAAATACATGTTTTTATTTATTTATTATACTTTATATTAAATTTTTTCCAATTATAAAATCTAAAATATTTAATTTTAATTTTATTTTAACTATTATTGAATTAAATATTAATTTATATTATAAATTAAATAATATTAAATAATTAAAATTTATAATATAATTATATATTAATTTTGAAATAAATATATTAATTTATTTATTAAATATAAATATATTAGCATTAATAAAATAAATAGATTAAATGTTGTTAATAATAAATTAACTTTTGTTGTTAATAAATATAATTTGAAAATATTAAAATTAATAAAATTAATTTTTTATGATAGTAATTTTGAACATTACCATTACATTTATTTAGATTACTTTAGTGCGCTTTCTTTTATTTTTTTAAATGTGATTTAAAGTTTAAAATGTTTACAATTATTATCAAAAGTGTCGCTAAAACTTAAATATTATTATTATGTTGAAAGTTAATGGAGTAATATAAATTTCACAAGTGGGTCTAAGGGTAAGGGCCTTGCCTTCCATGTGAAATTGTGTTTAAATAAATTATAAAATAATAATGATAAATTTTCATTTTGGCCCACAAAATTTTAAAATTCCATTTTGTCCCCTAATTTTTTTTTTCTTGCCTTGGCCCCTATGCTACCAAGTGTTGTTTTATTATTATTGTATTATACTCTAAAAATAGATAGCATCATCCTAGATCTATTTGTGAAGGTTTTTTATTCCATTGTTGAAATATTTATTCTTGATTTTCTTGTCTTTTTTACAAAAATTTTCTAAATAATATGGAAAGGAAAGATAAGAATGGACAATCTGATTTATAGCGATTCATTTTCACAAGACTAAGATAAAACATTTTCCTAATTTTTATGGCATACCTAAAACCCTTTAGTTTTTACAAGGTTCAACTATAGTCCTTTACAAATCACTCATGCCTCATTTGGTTATTAGTATAATTACATGCGGAAAAAGTTTATTGATTACATCTATATTATAATAGTTAGTATAATTTTAAACTTGAAATTAGAAAGACGGGTAATAACTCTTATAAAAAATAAGACATTCAAAATAAACAAAAATTTTTCCTTCTCTTTGTTAAAAATAAGTCATGTGAGTGACTAAATAACTTATATACTAAAACATGCATAAGAAAAATACTCTCACCAAACATAACAAACGTAGCATTAAGGCTTTATACCTTAAAACTTCAAATAAAGAAAAGATTTATACAATGAAAAGCTCTTAAAGGCTTGTGTTTACAAATGTTAACTTTCTCTCAAAGAATAGAAATGAGAATGATAAAAGGATTTAACAATAAGCACGTAAGAGATATGTATAAGACAAAATGAAGAAAAAAAGAATTTGAGGCTTTTCTCTATATTTTTATGATTGGATACCCATCTCTTGTGTCTTGATGTGTCTTTAATATGTATTTATATTAAAGAATAAGTTCATGGAAGTTTATGATCATTGGGGATGATTTAAAGCCGTTAGAAGAATTAATTTGGACATTAAATGTAATTACGGAAGCGTAGGTATTGATATCTAACCTTTGAAATTATTTGATCGTTGAGTCATTGAGTATTATACTTGAGTGGGGTGTGGTATCTCCTCGTCATGTGTAATACCCCGAAATTTTTTATAGTAAAATATTATCCGTGATATAGTAAAATAAGGAAATAAAGTGACAAAAAGGGAAATTTTGAGTTATGTCAATATTGGGAAGTATATTATGACATATTGATTCAAGAAAGGATTAAATTGTAAAAGTGAGAAAAGTTTTGTGGCCCAAGAGTAAATACTCAAAATTTGAAGGATTAAAGTGTAAATATGAAAAGTTGAAGGACTAATAGTGAAAATATTTTAAGGGTGGAATGATCTAGACACCAAGGAAAATTGATGAATTAGGACCAAATTGAATAGGTGAAGAATTATGAGGGACTAAATTACAATTTTACCAAATTAAGTGATGACTCAAGATTGAAATTTTAAAAGATCACAAAGGGCAAAATGGTCAATTGGAAGAGAGAAATCTAGAGACAATGATGATGTTGGAGATATTTTAGATAAATTAAATAAATAAATATTAGTTTATTAATACTTTAAATTGATTTTTAAATGATATTTTATTATTTTATTATTATTTTATTTAATATATATATATATATATATGTAAGGAAAGAAAGGGGAGGATGATCACCATTCTCATGCAACTAACGTGAGAAGAAGAAGAAGAAAGAAAGTTTTCCTTTTCTTACAATTTAGTCCTTCCTCCAAAAATTCATTATTTTCACCTAAAAATTGAAAGAATTTCCATAGCCATCAAGAGAGAAAGATAGCAAGGAGATGATGGGGAGCAAGAATATCAAGTTGGATCCAAGAAATAGAAGCTGGAGGAGAGAGAAAAATCAAGTTAAAGATTGAAGTCAATAAGAAAAGGTAAGTACATCAAGATTTCAATATGTTTTTAAGTTTGTTATTATTAACAAAGCATGGAAATAATGTTATAGTAGAGTTTTCTTACATAAGGTCCTATGTTATTGATATGTTAGTGAAGAGAAAATAAGAGAAAGTGATGAGAAATGGTGTAGAAAAAGAAAATAAGGGTGTTATAACATGGTAATTAATATCTTGCACTAAAACAATTATAGACAGCAGCAGTAGTCTAAATTTGAAAAATCACCAAAAATTTTAGAAATATAATTATAGGATGAATAAAATATGAGATTAAATCTTATTGAGTCTAGTTTCTTATAGAAGAAACGGTGTAAGTAATAGATTTTTAAATCATGAAATATAATGAATTTTGTGAGACAAGGTCAGAATGAATTCGGGTTCCCCTATTCTGACTTTGGAAAATCATAAAAAACTGGATAGAAATAATTATGGGCTTAAATTTATATGTTTAGAATCTTTAATGAGTCTATTTTCAATAGAAATAAACTTGAATACCATTCAAATTATGTACGAGGAGATAATTAATTTTTAGTAAAGAAGGGTCAGAACTGTCAGACAACAGAACAGGGGTAACTTTAAAGAATAAACTGTACTTATTGGTTCAACCAAAAATTCTAAAAATTTTATGGCAAGAAGATATATGAGTCTAGTTTTATGGAAAAAAAATTTATCTTAATTTGGAGCTCTATAGATCCAGATATAAATAATTTAGTGACTATGATACAGATGGACAACTTGAATATTCATAAAAGTAAATAAAAAAAATATAGATAATGTTACTTACAAGTGTGTTATATACATTAAGGATGTGGAATTAAGAGCAGGAGGAGGAAAACATATATGAATATTCATTTAGCATGGCTAATTTGCATATTTTAGGCTCAGGGACTAAATTGAATAAAAGTAAAACTTTATGGGCAATTTTGTAAAAATAGCAAAAATGACCAAATTGCATGAAATGGATTATTTTATTATTTAATTACAAAATTGAATAAAATTATTAATTTAGTTCAAGATAGGGGGAAAACATGATTAAATTGAAAAGTGTTGAAATTATGGAAAATTCTGATATTTTATAGAATTCATGGACTGTTATCAATATGTATGAGAATAATAGCTAAAAATAAGGATTAAATTGCAAGAATTTTATTTTCCTGACCCTAAGAATGAAATCGTCATTAATTAAAAGTTTAGGGGCAAAATGGTAATTTTGCCTAGAGCAGTAATTAAATGCATTAGAATATGAAATGAATGAAAATGATGATCAAATTTATTTATAAAGATCCGGACGACTCAAACATGAGACTTGATCGTGGAAAAGAAAAGATATCGGATTAATGAAATTATAAACACAAACAAGAAATGAGGTAAGTTCGTGTAACTTGAATTATATTCTTAAATGCTTGAAATGCATGTTTTTGATATGAATATGATTTGAATGTTCATTATATGGAAATTTATGAAACATTGATATATTTGATAAAATGGGAAGAAATCATGTTTGAATGAAAGGAAAATTTGATGGATCTCTGAAAAGGAATTGACGGTAAAAAGGATCTAGCCCGGACGGGTGATCCTATTCTGATATAGCCCTCCCGAAGAATACATGTAAAATGGATTTAGCCGGACGGTAATCCAAATTAGGGTCTGAATTTAGCCTGATGGTAATTCAGATCCAAGCTCATTAGAGTAATTGTCATTGCAGGAATTTAGCTCGACTGGTAATCCCGACAATACTCTATGAGTTTATATTCTGAGGATTTAGCTTTGGTGGTAATCCCATCTGTAAGGATGAGGTTCATGGAGTGTGCTCTCTGAAATGAAATGTGTAAGACCATGGTTGAAAGATACCATGGCAGCCTGATATGAAATGTGTAAGACCATGGTTGAAAGACACCATGGCAACCTGATATGAAATGTGTAAGGCCATGGTTGAAAGACACCATGGCAACTCGATATGAAATGTGTAAGACCATGGTTGAAAGATACCATGGCAACATGATGAAAATGAGTAAGACCATAGTTGAAAGACACTATGGCATCATGTCAAAGATAAATAAGACCGTGGATGGGAGACGCTATGACATCTGTTGAACAATTGATATTCAGGTAATATGTATCGATGACGAATGGTTATATGAAATAATTATTAAGATAGATAAACAAAATAAGTATAAGTACATGGAATATAATTTATGTTAAGTTTGATATAAGCTATTACCGGAATAAATATACATAAAATATATGGAAATGATGGAGCATGAAATATTGATATAATGAAATGAATGATATATGCTTATGAAGAAACGGTAAGAGAATGATATGTTTCATGACATGTACATATATGATTATCTTTGATATGTTGATACAAGGAAATTATGTAAGTAAAGACAATTATTAAACTCAAGTGTGACATGTCGAGAAAATAAGTATATCAATGTTGAATTTATATGAAATATGTGCAAGTATACTAACAATGATGTGGCTTGACGCTTAGACAAAGGTCAAGCTATTGATTGAATGGTAACATGTTTAATTATAAGAAGCATTGAAATGGTAAGTACTTAGTTGAAAATAAAATTTAAGATTCTGCGAAATTTTTTATGATCCCGATTTAATTCCGATTGGTTTTTAATGTATGTTTGGGGCTTCGAGGGCCCAATAAAGAGACGTTATGATTATTTTCAAAATATGAATAATAAATGACTCAGAATTATCTGAAAATATTCAGTAAACTCCTGTAATGCCTCGTACCTATTCCGGCAATGGATACGGGTAGGGGTGTTACATCACGGGTCTGATGCCTCTTGAGTAGGGGTTCCATACCTAAGTAATGAGAAATACCAAACAAAAGCTTTGCTTGACAAGTATTGCACCCTTTACTAAAAGGGTTCAATACCTATGTGCTAGTAGGCATATTGCCTCACAGATATTGCACCCTTTCGCCTAGGTACCCCACTTGGCTTGAAAACAGTTACAAAAGAATTCTTAATAATATTTCAAACCTTAAAATTATTTTGAGAATGTTTGAAAAATTTTCAACCATGTTTTTACGAAATTATTTAAAATATATAATATATAAAATTTATATATTAAAAGTTTAGGACATCAAAAGTAATATAACAAAATGTTAGAATTAAAATGTAATTTTATCATTACGTCAAGATTTAAATACATTAAAGATATCTTTACTTTTAACAAAATTTAAAATTTGATGCTCATTCTTTAATTTTAAGATACTAAGTCCATATACTTGTTTTAATTTAACAATCTTGGTCCAATTTATAGCATCATCCAATTTTGTTGTTAGTCTTGACGTGCAAATTATAAAAGAAAAGGAAAATTAATATTTTAATATTTAATGTTTATAATTTTTGTCAATTTCGCTTTTTATCTTTAAAAGTACATAAAATTTTCTAAAATATATATTTCTTTCCATATTTTCAATAAAATGTCATAAAATTTTAATTTTTTCCAAGAATTATAGAAATTTTCTTTCAAGGTCTTCAAATTTTTTAAAAAATTTAATTTTCAAATTTTCAAAAATAAAATAGTTATTTACTCTTTGAATGATAATATAAGGTCTCTCCAAAATTTTTGCTATTCATTGGCTCAAGGGAAAAGCTAGAATAATCTTTTAAGGGCCAAAAAAAATAAAAAATTTGAGGGTCAAAGTTTAATTTTACCATTATATTAATTTATGCTTTTTTTTAAATTGAAACGGCTATGTAGAGAAATTTCCTTCTCTGAGGGACCAAAGCCACTAATTGCCCTTCCTTTTGCGCGGATTTAAATAAGTTTTTTTTAAGTTTAATTAAAATTTAAGCCATTTTAAAAAAATGGGTTTTTATTTTATTTTTAAATTACAGTTATTGGATTTCTTAAGTAAAACGACAATTGTAATCAAAACTTTTATAATGAAAGTAATAGAAGTCAAATAATCTCAAGATTTAAATTATAATTACATATCATTGAAATAAAAAAATTCCACACTAATATTTTTCTTTTTAATTTTTTTACAGAAGAACTTAAATTTATATCTTTATTATTACAATAACAACAATATTAATTAAGTTAAGATTAAATTGATATATACCATTTTTATATTTTAATAAAGAAATTTCTGAGTAATCAAACAATAATTTTTTATAATAATAAATGATGCTTGACTTTTATAATTTTGGTCAACGCAATGGAAGTTTTGTTAAAAGACAAAACTTTTATACTTTAACTTAGCTCCTGGAGTTGGTTTTGTAGTATCAACAACCAACCGACTGTTTTGTATTTCAGTTGTTTAATTTTAATTATAAAATATACAAAATATCAATTAAAAATATATTTTTAATATTTTATTAATTTTAATAATAAAATAGATTTTTAAAATATTTTATCAATTTTAATAATAAAATAGATTTTTGATTAGACATGAGTATGATTTTTTTTAAATAATCTTATTATAAATTTTAATTATATTTTTTGACATAATATTTAGAACTATTTATAATTTTTTTAATTCATAAATAGGAGGATAATAAATTTCAGTGTACTCGAATCCACTTCCTCTTATATTGACAACAATACTCATACTAATTAAACTAAGATTTAATCCAATGATGTTGTATTTGTTGGTGTGGATATTATTTAATTATATAAGTGTATTTCATTTTTAAAGAAGATAATATAAATTTAAGGTTGCTAGTGGGCTGAAATAGACTGACACACTAAAATTTTAACCAATATTATCAGAAGGATAGCTTCTTCGACAGTCTTTTTCTCTTTTTTTACATTGATCTTCTTCACTAAGCTCCCAGGGTCTTCAACAGGATCAGACTCTCTGCCCCCCAATGTGGCAGCTACCTCCCCAGACACCGTGTCGTCGTTGATGTTTAAGGCTATCCCGACTCATCAGTTGCCACAGAAGCAATCACAGGGATGTGCCCGCTGTTGAGCACAGGTTCGAGGATTGCAGCCTCTGGGACGAAACCCGGTTGAGATGCATTGGGACGAGGCCAGGCCGTCACCATTGATCCCCGAGAGTCCCACGGCAGCACCACCCGGATAGGATATGTGCACGAGGTCTTTGTTGACCTTACCTACAAGGACTGTGGAGACAATGTACATTGTAGCAGCATCGGTGACACGGAGACCATATTTGACGGTAATTCAACTTTGGGATGAAAGGAAGTGATTCTGAAGAGAGTTCTAGAAAATGGCCGAGTTTTGAAGCCCCTTGCAGTTGCACTCCAAGACAATACGTTTTTTACTACGTTGGAATAGAAGTTGTTGTTCATGTTTTTATGGGTGTTTTCCGTTTGGTGAATGACGAGGAATATTCCAATTGAGTAAGATTGAGAAATTTGAGTAAGATTATTGTTGTTGCCATCGGTTAATGCTGCATTTTGCATAGCTACATGAGAGAGGAGGGTTTTTATTAGATAAAGAAAAAAATGGCATAAGCATCATTTCCTAGTAGAGAGGACACACAGAGTTGAGATCATAGAATCTTCTTGACCCCACGAATCGGCTGAGACTTTATCTGATAACATTCTAGAGATGGGTTCGGTCAGATTAGTTAGAATTTCATTTAAGATAGGAAAATTGAGTTTTTGTATGATGAAATATATATTTGAATTCAAATTTGTTGACCGTGAGAATGAACAATAATTATTTAAGTTTTGATACATGAGGTGAAATTTTTTAAATTTCATTAACTGAAATTGTCAATTTTTAAGTTTGGGAAATCAATAGACTTGCGATGACTTTCTGAATGGGATTCTGGCATTTTTAGGTTGAGATGTCTACATGACTTTCGAAGTTATATCTCTTAACTTCGAAACGCACTTTGAATCAATCAATTTTGAGTCCGGGAGCTCAAGTTATGATCGTTTTAGTGAAAATTGCACGAGCAGAATTTCTAAATGGGATTATGACAAGAATTACGAGTTTTGAACTTTTAATTCGATTTTAAATCATATTGTATTCAGGTTTTAGGCTTAATTTTTATTAAATATGAGCACAATATTGTATTTATCAACTCTTATTATTCTATTATTTTATTATTCTAAATTTTTATAATTATTAAGTATTTTAAGTTATTTAAGAATTTTATGTAAATAAAAAGTTTTATTTAAAATTATTTCTAAAAATCACAAGAAAGAAATCTTATCCAAATAAACAAACTCTTAGTGTTAAAATTAAAAATTAAAAATAAAGAATAAATATTCAAAATAATAACTAAATAGCAAAAAATAGATTAAAACAAAGTGGAAGATGAAATGATAAACCGATTGATAGAAGTGATAATAAATGTCCAATTGAACTATTTGAGATATAAATCCCAACAAACTTAATTAATGGTTGTAATTAACCCTCTAAGAAATAAACATTGACAAATTAAAGGGCAAAAAATGAATTCTCACGACTCCTTGAAGAAAATCGAGAAGAAAACTACTTCTAAAAATCACAAAAAAGAATTTTTGCACAAAGAAACAAACTCGTAGAGTTGAAAACTTTATTAATAAAACCAATTATCTTCTTAATGAACAATGAAAAAGCCTTTATATAGACTAGCTAAATAAATCTAAATAAAAATACTAGAACTCTAATTAACCTAAATAATAAGAAATAGTTTTAAACATTTTTTGTTGACATAAAACTCTTAAATAACTTAAAATATTTAATAATTATAAAAATTCAGAGTTATAAAATAATAAGAGTTTATAAATACAATATTCAGCTCATATATAATAAAAATTAAGCCTAAAACCCGAACGCAATATGACTTAAAGTCAAATTAAAAGCCCGAAACTTGTATTCTCATCATAATCTCGTTCAAAAATTCTGTTCGAGCAGTTTTCACTTAAACAATCATAACTTGAGCTCCTGAACTCAAAATCGAGTGATTCAAAGTGCATTTCAAAGCTAAGAGATAGATTTTCAAACACCATGAAGACATCTCAACTCAAAAATGCCAAGATCTCATTCGGAAAGTCGTCGCAAGTCTGCTGATTTCCTAAACTTAACAATTGACAGCTTCGGTGAATGAAATTTAATAAATTTCACCCCATCCATGGATGTATCAAGTTCTTACATTAATTTGATTATGTAAAATAAATAATAAAATGTTATATTTCATATTGAATAATAAAAATATATTAAATTTATATTTATGTTATTGTTAAATAATAATTATGTTAATGTAATTAAATATATTTGCATCTATTTTATTAATCATATAACTAATTATTTATGATTAATTTATACCAATTTTAATATATATTTATTAAGTTATTATAAAACAAATTTGTGCATTTTATATAACAGTAATAAATAAATTATATTTTCTTGTACATTTACTTCTTATTGAAGGGAAAAAAACTCATTCCAGGCCTAGGTATGGAAGCTACCATATGTTTTTTAAATTGAAAAAAAAAAAGTAAAATATGAAAAGTTAAAATAAAAAAGTTGACCGACTAACGGTCTTTTATCTACCGGAGGATGATTCATCAATGGGAAAAAAAAAGGCCTCCAATACGTTGAAAGATCCAAACACCTATTTACGTAGCAACTGGGGATAAAAGCATGTTAAACACATTTAATATATTTACGTAGCAATTTTGTTCTAGTGTATAGGATCCGATGCTCCCTCATGATTCATACCAACGAGAGCACAGGGCGCCAACGATGCCACATCAACATAAAGCAGATAGGTCTTACCGAAGACGAAGATCAAGAACAAAAGCCCATCAAAACGAGAAAGGAGACACAGGCTCCTAGCCGACGTGAAAATGACCCACAGATCAAACAAAATCCAAGCCTACCACAGCTTGATGACCGAAGGTCAAGAGGGTGAAGATGGTAGCTAGATCCTAAGATTATTTAGCTAAAACCCAAAAGAAAGGGGAGAGTACAGACAGAGAAAAGGAGATTAGGAAGGGGAGAGATGAGCAACACTAGCCCGGAAGCCGGATGGATGACTGCTAATACCTATCAGCTGGTTTAAAGAGAGATAAGAGGAAATGCCTACATGAAAAAGATTATTTCAATTCGCTTAGTTGGAAAGTCATTTACCAATAGATTTTTCATTAAGGAAGCTACCTGAAATGCATAATTGTCTTGCACAGGTATCATGAAATACATAGCTAGCAACCATCACCGTGAGCAAGCAAGCTTAGGAATCTGCAAGCATCGCCAAGCATATCATGAAATGCATAACTGTCCATGAAGAGAGGGAGATGGGAGGGAGGGATTCAGAGAAGGGGCAGCAACAACTCGAAGAATAAATTATCTTAATGACTGAACGAAAACGCGTCCTGGTATGGCATACGGATACAAACAGGAATGGACCAGTTGGCCTGGCTTACAAGAAATATACAACACAATGATACAAAGATCATGCAATTTCAGCTAATGTTTCTCTCCCTATTTCCTCAAAACTGACCATTATCCGCATAATAAAAAATCTACCCAGAAATTTTCAGACCCTAGAGAGATTAAGTGGCATACCTTACATGAACTAGTCATATGAAGACCGAAAAATAAAACATAGTATCCAGCACCATAAAAGTAATTAGACTTAACGTTAAACGAAACAAGAAATAAAAAGATGAACCTACAACCCGATATAAAATATCCTGGGTGATAATGAATTCTTAATGCCAGTATCATCGCAGTTCCTTACCGACAAACTATTACTGTGAGTTCTCTCTTATTGTCTGCAACTGAGAGAATGAAATTCGGATTATTGACCCACCAAGTGAGGTTGCGTGCTTGGAAACAAGGGCTTCTGTAGCTTGCTCCTCATTTTCAAACATAACAAGGGCTTGCTTCTTTCCGTTCATTTCAAAGAGCTTGGTATTAACGATGGTGCCATGTTCCACCAAGTGGTTCACAATTTCCTCTTCAGTGACATCCTGAGGTAAAGTAGAAAGATGGACCATCTTTGTTGGGGAGCAGCAGTAACGGTAGTTCTTCGCAGCATGGCGATTAAAGCGGTTGAGATTTGAGTTCATATATTCATGGGTATCAGTTCCCTGTGTTATATTTGGATGTTTTGAAAAATTGACCTCCAGTCGCTTCCCAAATAGCATGGCCCCCTGATTTTTCAATTGTGTCAGTACCCAGTAAGTGTTCAACCTAAAACCAACCGCTTAATAGTATTTCTTTAAGAGAACTAAACATCCAAGAACAACATTTCAAGAGATTCAAAAGCCAAACCTTGAGAAAATGTACTGCCAGTTCAGCCTGGAAGCCATCACCCATTTGAACAAGAGCATGATCTGGTTTATTACGTAGAAGTTTAATTCTCACAATGTTTCCATAGAGTGAGAACAAGTTGAATAGCTTATCCTCATCTATTCTCTGAAAAAAGATATTAACTGTCAAGCTTAATGATAGGTAGAGTCGAGAATTCAACCAAAAAAAAAAAAGATAGCAACTAGCTTACATCAGGATTTAGATTGGAAACGAGCACTGTGCACCTATCATTTGTCCCACTTATTCCTGGAGGCAAACCTCCTCCAAAAGCTGCTGCAATTGCAGCTGCATTAGCCATCTATATTTCATGGAGAAGAGGGAAATGCAATCATTAAATGTGGTAGTATCTAACAGATAAAATAAAGACCTTCAGCAAAATCAATTCACACTTCACAACAAACTTGACCCAGTTAAAGAATGTAGTAACACCCCATACCAAATGGAAACATAGATGTGTGTGATATAATCCCAAATAATATCCACAATCCAAGTTTGATCAAAATTTCTTTCTATTGGCAAGACTAGAATAGAATGCATGCTCTAATAGTTTGCCACAAAATTAAGCTACAAAAAGTATATGGGCGCTGAGTAGCATTTGCCATGCAGGGAAAAAAGAAGTCTGTTTAATCACTCCTACAGAAACAAAGAGGTTAGCTGGCAGACACTCTTGACTGTTGTGGCTGAATAACATAAAGGATGATAATACCCCCAAGATCAGAAAGAACTGTCTCATTTATATTCAGACCATGAACTGAGCAATACCCACCTGTGGGAATCCAACTGAAACAGAAGAAAACCAACATTTATTAGTCAACAAGGAAAAATCAAATAATGAGCAACAATAAAGAAATTATGTACATGTACCAAATTAAGCACCTGCCCTAGCTACACGAGCCTCGGGCATACATACCTCCTGCATCACCATACCCAGGATGCTGCATTTAAAAATATATGCAAATTAAAATCAAGAAGGAAATAGCTGCAAAAACAGTTGTGGAGATGCACATATACTTCTAGAAATCTCATGTTAGAAGGAAATTGCAAAAATTGATTATACCTGTGATGATCTGCCCTTCTGCTCTGTCGGGAGATTTGGGTTTGTGAAATCCCTTGGCAAGAGAGAGAGAAAGAGAGAGGATACAATGTAAGCAGCACCAAAATGAAAATGTCGACAAGATATAAAAGAGAAGCAAGTGCTTACTAACATACCTTGATCGCTCATTATTATAATGGACTTGTAATTCATCAAGGCTGAAATAAGAAAATCAATAGCAACTTAATAATAACAATGGCTTTCTAAGAAGTATAATCTATCAGACAGGAGAAAAATAAAGCATAATCAAACAAAACAAATGAACTTCCACGCCCACATGCTGTAGACACAAATAATGGTATGGCTGGAACTGGATGAATAAACCTACTTTGAAAACTGTATATCAAGCTGGCAGCAGCCATCATAAATATTACGGCCCTGCAAAACATCAAGAAATTAAATTTCCCACGAAAGCAAACCACTAATTAAAATTAAAAGAGCTTACCATAGAAATATGAATACCATATTTATACAAGTAAAAATACCTGAAGAGAAGTTCTAGCTGAGATAGCATTCTGGCGTCCTTGATACTGGATCAGGGCTTGAAAGCCTAAAAGATTTGCAAGAATAGGATGAGGAAGAGAGGAAAGACTAAATAAAAAAGAACACAAAGTTTATTCAAAGTAGTTCTTTCATGACCATGTATCTAAAATGTATGGTAAGCATATTCACAAAAACAACTGCAAACTGTAGACACTTCATAGCTTTGAAATTATTTCCCAGTAAGCTGGTATCAACATAAATAAATTGTGCAAGAGTTCAGTAGGCAGCTTAATATATTGTATAAGAGTTCAGGAGAGAGAAAGAAAATTTGAAGCTGACCAGCCGACTTCTGAAATGTGACAATCTTCTCCACAAATCCATGAGGTGAGAAAACCTGGTGTAGCACTTCCACAGTAATAGGATAAAGCATATGATGGATTGTGACCAGGAGGATTCGATTCGGCTGTGCATCCAAAGTGTGCCCAATAGCAGACCCGCAAGGAGACAGAAGAGAGAGGAATATAAATGGAGAAGCACAGATAGAGAAGAGATGAGAAGAGAATAATAAAGAAGCACAGATAAAGAGAAGATTAAATGAATAAAGAAACAAACCCTGAATATGCAGTAAAAAGGCCTTTAAAACACTGAAATTGGAAGGACTATAAAAACCTAGGAAACTCAGAGAGGAGGAAAGGAAAGCCAAAATAGATTTGTTCTATTTACTTTATAAGTATGAACTTGAGGTTACTTGTGCAACAAAGACGTTTATTACGTAGATATTATTCACCCTATAGTTGGATAGTATAATGCATAGAGCTAACAGGATAAAGGATTGACCATGATCTTTTTGTAGCTAAAAATTAAAATAAACAAGATATTACTCAATAAACCACAATTGAGTAATGCCCAAAGTAACTTCAACTAAAATGGTTGAAATGCTAGTTGCACTTTGAAATTAAAGGCTTAAAATCCAAACAAATAAGAAATCTTGTTGAATCGACCACAAGAAGGTGAAATATATAGCATTTAGCAAAGAAAATGTCTGACAGCAAAACACAAACAGATTGCATATTACCAACATGACAGCAGAATTACCAACACATATGGCACAAAATGAACTTTATAAAGGCATCCTAGTGATCAAACAGCTACTACCCCATACATGCAGGGGTGTAGAGAGGGGTGGTCCAAAAAATATTTGGCTTCATCCCAGCGTACACGACCACTAACGTTACCAGTAGGAATTTAACTAACATAGCTCCTTTTCCCAAGTCACTCAGTTAATAACAAAAAGCTCCACCTTGTATATTATGAAAATAATCAATCTTTCAATAATCTACAATAAAGTAATTTTTCCACAGCAATCAATTTACTTCCCAGCAGCATATTTCAAGACTGTTTTGAATTTCAGAAGGCCACATTTTATACATACTCAACTTTAGAAAATCAATCTGCAATAGATTTTGTTCAAGTTAAAATATTCCCCATAGTCATTTTACTGCACCATAGGTACTCTCTGTATTTTAAATATGGTGCAACAGTTATCCCAATAAGCTTGGTTTATTATGGAAACTTCAAATCAACATTACTGAATGATCCTTGTTGTCAAAGATAAAGATATATCAAAGACAATAACTGACAATTAATTAAAAAAGAAAAAGCATAACATGTGCTAAAAGCTACAAATACAATTGGTCACACACAAATGGCTTCCTTTGAAACATTTTTCTCCATATAGTTCAGTAAGTATGTTTCGCATCCACAATATGATAAGGTGCTTATCTACTAACCTCATCACCTCGTCCTTGAGCATTCTGATCCATGGTTGTCAGTTCTTGATGTGATGAGAATTGAACATACACATTCCTCCCCCTGGACCATTACAAACTCATGCAAAAGATTTGGAAACAAGGAGCCCAAGAAAAAGCAAATAAAATACTTTTATACCTGATAGTTGGTTGAACATTAGTGTAGAACTGCATTGCATTGATGGCTGAAGGAATATCTTGCATTTGGAGAAGAGCCTAAACGATAAATATATTCATCACAGGTACAGGTAAACTTTCAAGTTCAAACAGCTAAATCTATCACGAGCAAAGTAAAAACCTGATTCTTTGCACGGAGCATTACAAGCTTTGTTATCACTCCAAATGGCTGGAAAAGTTGAAGCAAATCATTCTGAAACAAACAAAAGGAGATACGTCAGATGATATATGTAAATCATTGAAGAATATGCAGTGCAATTACACTTAATAAAAACCTATGCATTTTCATTGCAGCCTATTTTACATGGACTCAAGTATAGGTATCCAGTATGGGAATGTCTACGGGTCTAATTCGTTATTTGCTCAACCTTTTAGGCTAACAAAGTCACTAAAAGGTGACCATTAGCAAGATACAAGTTTACAGATACATCTTATGAAAACGTAACTGAAAATATAATTTATTATATAAATAATTTTTCTATATTTACCCTTATGTCAATAAGACCAATGATTTCTATCCATCTTCAAGCCACAAATATTAGCCCTTTCCAGTCAGTTTATTTCTATTATCCAAGTTTGATTTGCTTGAGGAAAATAAGGCAAATCAATACTGCAACCACATCGTTCGACACGTATCATGAACATATTGTCATGTTTTGTCAAGATGGTAGACTCGGCTGGAAGTGCCGAATCTATGTAACACTTAAAATAGTAATTCTCTTAACAGAAATTCATAAATGCACAATAATTTTTAACCTTTTTACATTTAGTTCAAAATAAAGTATTACTCGTTTGCCTTATCGAAAGCATACACTCCAAAAATAATCATGATCAGTCAAAAAGACAACATTGTGATTACTCAGTAGAAGTTAGCAGTAAAGAGAACGAGTAAACTATAAAAGGAAAAGAGGCATTACTTCAGAAATTTCATGGCCAACGTTGCGAACATGAATGACTTTAGAAGCTTCCGCCATTTGCAAGGACCTGTAACAAACTCAAAACACTATCATTATCTTTTATTCATCAACTTTCCTATCAAAGAATTAATAAAACAATGCATTTCTATCCAAAGTACAAGCAAAAGAAAATACACAAATTTCTCACTAAAATTAAGCACCTAACAGTCAAATCATACATATTAAATGCGAAATAATTAAAAAAATAAAAAATCAATGTGTTTTTTGTTTCTAAATATCAGAAAGATTGTGAAAGTAAAAAAGCATAAAAAAAATAAACAGAAACTCTGTTGGATTGCTAAGAAATCAGAAGAAAGGGAAAAGAAAATTTTAAAATAAAAAAGGCGGAGGCTTTTAAGTTTTAAGTTCGAATCTGAAGAAGAGAGAAAGTAAAATGCAAAAATCTAGATTTATTAGAATTGAATGTTTGATTCTGGAAACAAAAGGGACCGTTATATTTTAGTTAAAAGGAAAAAAAGCACAGTGAGATCAGAGAGAAAGAGAGATAACTTGCCTGAGAAAGAGAGGGAAAGAGAAAGGAAAATTGGAGAGAAAGTGGAGGGAAAGGAAAGGAAAGAATCGAAGAGGAGAGGAGAAGAGAAGAGAAGAGAGGGAATCAGAGAGAAGTTGAGAGAGTGTTTGTTCGCATGTTTTTATTTTTGCCCTATCCTCTTTCCTCTTTTCCACTTTCCTCTTTTCGCCCTAATCCCCTCTTCTCTTCCCCCGGCCCACCCCCATTCTAAATTGAATTTTCAAATCATACCCTAATTTGTATTTTTTTGAACTACATATATTAACTAGAAATTTTGTAAATTATAAGTAGTATATAATGATAACTTTAAAATAAAGTAAAATTGTGTGCATTGTTTTTTCATATAAATGCATTTAAATTGTTTTTCAAAAAATTATCCTTGTAAAATATATGTTGTGTGTTTGCTTCATGGAATGTGTTATGCCCTTACTTAGCTTGGACACATGGCAATATGAGAAATAACTTTGCAAGCACCCATGGACGATCCTCCACCTTGTATTTTTAGTGGTGACCAATAACCAATCACGCACATACTTCTCGCCACTTATAAGGAGGTCACTCGCTGTTGGATTCCTCATGGGGACCATTAAGAGACCACCAAGGTATAATGACCTCATACAACCTCATTAAAGGGAAATGAGAAGCTAGAGTAGGACCATACAGTACAACAATTTACGAAAATTGACACACAACGAACCTGCCACCTAACCGACCGCATGAGTATCCTACCACTCATATTGTCAATGATATGGCACTACATGACAATGGGACCTCCCCTATTATACCTCAAAACTCGAGATATAAAGGATCTTTCTTCTTCCCTAAGCATCCCACTTGATAAATTAGTGTTCTTCAGCCTTTCTTTCTCCTTTCGCCTTTCTCCTCCTTCTCTTCCCCCTTAAGTCCTCTCTTTCGACTCTTCACCTATCACACGTGAACCAACTTTATAGTCACCACCCACCTTCTCTTCCTTGTCCCTTCCTTGCTAATTCATTGTATCAACAAAATGTAAAATTTCTTGGGATTTTTTACATTCAAGTATCATATCTTCATGGTTGGATAAAAAAATTTATTTTGAGACATTATCATATTTGGATGGAAAAAGATGACATCAAGTCAATAATATGAGAGGTAAACTACATTTGTAATCACCCAACTATGTTTTTTTTTTCTTTTTTGGTCACCAACTATGAAAAGTTACAAAATAGTTACACAACTATTCGATTTTGTCTTTTTTAGTCACCCAACTATCTTAGACTTTTAGGTGTTCCCATTTTTAAATCAGCCAGCTAGTAACCAAAAAAGAAAAATTTGAATAATTGGGTGATTATTTTGTAACTTTTCATAGTTGGTCGACCAAGTTTGGTGGTCATTTTGTATCTTTTCATAGTTAGGTGACTACTAATGTAGTTTACCCTAATATGATATTACCAATAGCAAGTGTTTAGCTAATGAAGGTAAAATTACTTAGCACATTATTGAGTATGTTATAGTGTCTTATTGGATTCGTTTGGCTAGAATGTAAATTTTTGTTGATTAGTTGACAACATATGAGATTACGTAAAAGCATATTTTGCTAAGTCATTTTTATTTCATTTGTTTTTTTTTTTTCACTAAGCAAAGGTTGAAGTTGTCAAATTTTATTTTACTAATAATTTAATGCATTTCTCTCCTAAAATACTTAACATATCTCATTTCTAAAAAAGAATTAAAATCAAAGAGGAGAAATAAATAGTTAGAGCTTTTTTTTAATTGAAGTACAATGAAAAAGAGCAATACATTTTTTTACTAAAACATGTTATATGTTATGGTTTAAAGGTAAAATTAACCAAAATGGTAAAAAAATGGTAAACTTGTTATAAAAGTAACATTTTTGGTGGAATGTAATATTGAAAAGTCTTATTAAAGCGTATTTTACTATTAGGAGGTGAATTGGTAATTAAAAAAATTTTCTTAAAGGAGTGAAAGGGATGGAAAAATTAAACACAAACAATTTATACAAATTTGGTTTCAATTACTTACTTCTTCTAGCTTAACCTTAGCCTTAACCTTACTTACCAAGGAAATTTTCCAATTCACTAACGTGAATTGCTACCTTTCAATGACAATACATAACATTACATTCCTCTCTTTTTCTTAAGTTTAGATAGAAACCTCTCATTTCTGTTTTACAATGGTTAAAATAGAACCACTCTAGCTTTCAAAGCTAAACTAAAAATCTCTTCTTTTATAAAATGTTTTAAAATATAAACAAAGAAAATCTTTTTACAATATGGTGTTTATTTACAGTATGGTGTTTACAAAATTTAAGCTCTCTAGAATATAGAACAAGACTTGTACAGAGATATACAATAAAACATTGATGTTTATGTACAATAAAGAGGTAAAGAATTAAATCGCTATTGTATTCTCACTTTATTTATTGCTTGTATATGAGGTTCATACATCTTGAAGTGTTGTTTAGGTGTATTTATACTAATGAATGAGTTTTTGACCGTTTATGATTGCTGGAGATGGAAAATAGCTTTTGGAAGTGTAAAAGCACATGTTTTGAAAGTGTAGAAAAAAACTAGTTGTTAGACACAGAGAACCAATGGGGTTTGATCATGGGGTCACTATAATCACTAATGAATTCATCAATCCTCTAGCTGTGAGAGCCTTGCTTAAGGGTTTGATGGGGGCTTTACATCGTCCCCCTTTTCAACGGCTTTAGAAGCTTCTCATGATTCAATCTAGGGGTGGTAGTGGGATAATCATTTTATTATGAACATGTTCTCTAAACCTCTCCCATGCCTCACCAAAGGAAATCATAGAGTCAAAGTCTACTTCAATTCCCTCACAAGCACCAATCTCTATGCCACCAAGATCAAGTGGACCCCATTCAACTTAAATTGCCAAAATGGTACCCTTCTAAATGTAAGGCACAACACAATTCACCTCCAAAGTAGTAGCAATGATATTCATGTTTAATTGATACTTCTTTGTTAATTGTTTCTCTAGGTCCTCTATCTGTAACGTCCTCAAAATTCCCTTAGTCATAATAATGTTATTTTGAGCAATTACAAGACGAATTTTTCAGAATAAATAAAATGTGATTTATTAGTGTTAGTATAGAAGGAAGTAGGAGAATTGTGAAAATTCAAAAGATTGGTATATTGAGAGATATTAATCCAGGGTATAAATTAAATCATAAGGTTTTGCAAAGCGTAAGGGTGAAAGTGAGAAATTTAGAGTATAAAAAGGATTAAATTGAATTAGTGGTGAAATGTGTAAGGATATGGAGAGAATTATTACCAAGAGTAAGTGGATAAGTATGATGGAAAGATTTTTTGTTATTAAGTTAAAATATTTTATTTTATATTATTATTATCATCATAACATATTATATTAATTTGTTTAATTTTATTATTATATTAGAGATATTCTAGAAGAATTATGGAGAAAGTTCTCCATCTTCTTCTTCCTTTCACATCACTACCATAGAAAGAAAGTTTTCTTTCTTTTACAATTTCATCCTCCATCATCATTAAAGGCCATTCTAAGCTAAAAATCACCAAATTTTCATGGAGAAGTTTGGTTAAACTAAATTACCCACAAGCTAGCAAGCATAGATTTCAAGTCAGAAGTGAAGTGTTTATGCTTGAGGAGAGAGAAAATATAGATAGTGTGAGAAACTAAAGACCTAAGGTAAGATTTTCATGATTTAGTAATAGTATCATGTTTATTTCAATTATTTGAGCATGAAAGTGTTATGAATCAAGTATAATGATTTCTCATATTTTATGAAATTGATATGGAATGAAGAGAAAAACAATGAACAAGATGGAAGGAGTCGAGACAAAGAGAAACAAGTAGACAAAACTTAAAAGGAAGTATAGTCTAGATAAAATTTGCAAGTATTTTACAGTTATTTCTTACCTTAAAATTTTATGAGTAATGTATTATTAAAAGGTTAATGTTAAGGTTTTAATATATATATAACATAATAATAAGTGTTAAATTCAAGAAAGCGATAAATAGATGTGATTATTGTTGGTGTGATTATATGTGTAGAGTAAAGAACTAAATTGTAAAGTATTGAAAATTGTTGTATAAATATGAAATTGTGAGAATCTGACTGTAATTGAGATGTAAATTGAGTTTATACTAATGTCAAAGCCTATGTAGACAAGTCTTGAACTTGTAAGATATAGATGGCATGCCATTAGGAATTCCCTTAGTGTGCTTGTGAATTTAGCATTTCGGTACTCGTGCTTTAACACTTATAGTGTCATGAAAATCTAGAACTTACGTGCTTATGTACTTCATGATTACATTCTGTATATCCTTCTTATTCATTCAAGTCTACAATGGGCAAAGTGGGTAGTACATGAATTATAACAACCCGATTTTAACTAGTGTTAGAAGGTATGGTTTCGAAATCCAATTTCATAAATCGAGTCTATGAGATTATAATAGAAAATTTTTTGAAGTTAATATGAAAATATATTAGTAAACGGTCAAGTAACTTAATTAAGAAAATTGTTAATTAAAGTACATGGACCAAATTGTAAAAAGTTCAATCACAGTTGAATTTTTTAGTTTAGAAAATACTTGGGGACTTAAATAGAAATTAGCCAAGGTACTCAATGGTTATTTAACCATTAAGTTAATTTGGATAGTGGAAAGTGATGGTCATTCGTTGATTTTAGTTAAGAAAATTTAATCATTAGATTAAACATGGTTAATGGTTAAAAAGTAAAGTTAATTAAGCTTAATTACATTCCTTAATTTAATTATATAATATATGTGAGTAGAGAAAAATGAAAACTATCCATCTTTTTCATTTATTTGCGCCATCCAAGCTAATAAAGGAAGACATAAACTTTCTTTCCATATTCCAATTTTGATTTCAAAATATACAAGGTATCCATGCTTTTCTTTGTGCATTTTTATGAATTCTTGGTCTTTTAATTTTGATTTAAAAGACCCAAGTCTTAGATTTTCAAATTATTAAGTATATATCAAGTTACCATTAATGTATAACTAATGAAATTAATCTTGAATGTGATGAGAGAGATTGTTGGTTAGTAAGCTTGAGTTATGTTAGGACTAAGTTAGAATGTAGTGAAAAGTGATAGATTTTATTAGAAACTCAACCAAGCCCTATAATTAATTTTATAACATTAAGGACTAAACTGAATAAAATAAAAAGAAAAGTATGCTATGGGTTGAGAGTATGAGATCCCTAGTGAATAGATATAAATTTAAATTTTGATTCGATGCTAAATATCAAAAAATATGAGTAATTTAGATATAAGGAATAAAATGAATAAAATGCAAATTATGTTGAATTGTTGTGTTTTCATGCATTTGTATAAAACTAATGCCATTTTTATAATCAAATTATCGTACATAAGTAAAGGTGACGCCACCATCTCGAGAAAAGGAAAGTCGAATGCCATAAATGAGTAGCTATTTTGGTTTGTACTTGCATGACTTGTTTTAGTTCATAGTTTAACCAAGTACTAAATTGAGTAAGATGACATTGGTGCTTTGTCTCATGAAAGGTGAGTTTACCTAAGACTTGATATTTAATTGAAATTGTTAATTGATGAAAGATGTGATGATAGTATAAATGATGATATGAATATGATGATTTTGTATGAATATGTTAAATTGAAGCTGTGAGCTCATATGTATATAGCATGTAGAAGATAAGCAAAAGCATGAAACTTGATATGTATGTGATATGTGAGATTACCATATAGATTGTATATGAAATTGAAACATAGTGATGATATGTAATGGTATGAAATGATTGAGCATGAAATGAGTTGGTTATGTATTGAACTTTGATATATGAAACATATAAATATGTTTGAAACACTGATTACCCTATTAACGATCTCAAGAATAGTCAAGCATAGTTGACATGTCATAGGATTAGTGTACGAGTTTCTATACTTCAATTTATATCAATGAGTTGCGAAGCGAATATTTTACTTCGGACATTTCGATGAGGTGTGGATCACACATTACTTCGATTTATACCGATGAGATGTGGAGAGAAAATTATACTTCAAACGTACTGTAACACCCAACACCCATACCTCACACCGGGTCGGGATGTGAGGCATTACCTAACTTAAACTTATGCATATAGACATTTTTGTAACAGCAAAACATGGTCAAATTAAAACTTTTTCAATTTTATTTATAAACTCCTTAATAAGAGCCTATTAAGCCCAAAACATCCATTGGAATCCATTGGGAAACAATCCGAGTCCTTTAAAGAACTCTAAAAATAACTCTTATCACAGGGGCATACGCCCGTGTGAGAGGGGCAACACGCCCGTGTGACAATTCAACATGGTCATGCTATTGGCCCGTGTGGCTCACATGGCCTAAGCAATACAAGGACACCCCCGTGTCTTATATACGCGTGGTATTAATTCTACATGCACACTTACAGGGGTTTTCACACGGCCTGAAACACGCTCGTGTCTCTGGCCCGTGTCCTTCGCACGACCATAACACGCCCGTGCCCTAGCCCGTGTGTAAAAACTTAGACATTCTATTTTTGACGCCAGCAATCCTCAAGGGCCACACAGCCAAGGTACATGCCCGTGTCGTAAGCTGTGCCCTTCACACGGTTGAGACACACAGCTGTGTCTCTGCCCGTATGTTTACTACTGTGCACAATGACTTACAATTCTTACGTGTAGGGGACACACGGCCTTATCACACGCCCATATGATGAACCGTGTGCCACACACGACCTAGACACACGCCCGTGTGCCTATCCGTGTGGAAAAAATAAGGCTATTCACTAAGCCTTTTTGTCACCCTTACTTATGTAACCTGCACAAAAATCACTCTATACTAACATAAGGGCATATCACATAGCCAAAATAACCATAATGGACATCATTTCATTTATGCAATTTACTTATCCATGAAAATATCATCTTCTATTTATAAATCAAAAGGAGTATTGACCATCATCTATGGCCTTATACAAAATGAGTACCATATTCATCATATGGGCCAACACATTATGGCTAACTAACAAAACACTAAACAAAGACTCGAGTCCTTATACATGCCAGAAAACATAACGATAAAACTAGCTATACCAAGATCTTGAGTGATAGTGTGATTGAAGCTTTTGATGTCACTGGATCCCCGATGCTAGCTTGGCGGCACTATAAGGAAAGAAAAGAAAGGAGGGTAAGCGTAGGAGCTTAGTAAGTACATGTATGCAAATAAAGTGTAATTATAAGAAAATCATATTCATCCAACTGTAGCTTGTAATGCTTAAAAGATATAAATCACTTAACGTCTCTATCTTACTCTTCTTTTCATTCATGTATACTTAATACACCTAGTCCTTTACTTAGGTCTTAACCAAGAGTTCGGTATACATACCTCATCAAAGTATTCACCAACTAAATCTTTGGGTTACCCATTGAACTCTCGAAATACATAAAGATACACGAGGAATTTGCGTCTAAATGCCACATAAGAAATCAGGGCTACCTCGTGCTATGAAACGCTCACATTTGAGCTACTCACGGGCCTTTTTATCAAGTCAAGACCTGGACCCCATAGCTATCATGTAACGTAGCTCATTGAGCCACTCACGGGTCTGTATACAAAGTCAGTACCCGGACCCACGTTACCTATAGCATTATTTTCATAACATGTCCCTTTGTATCTTATGCTATGTCTCATGAACTCAGACTCAACTCATGAGTTCAGACCACATAATTTTCATAACATGCCCCTTTGTATCCTATGCTATGTCTAAGGTTCAATGGGACTACATATCTAATCGAATAGCATCACATTTGCTCACATTGTAATTTACTCGCATAACATGTCATTTAAACATTCATTGCAACAATTAGAATTTAGATACATAACAACAATAAGCTAATTACACATGTATATTATTAAAATATACCGAAGTAGGCTTCAATAACACATTATTTACATATATACTTACCTCGATACAAAATGATGAAGACGAGCCGTAAACTTTATTCTTACCCCAATCAAGCCCCGAATCATGTTTCTCTTGATCTAAATTAATAAAATTTATTTATTTCATCAGCATATCAATTTAAAAGCCCGCAAGTTCATAATTAGGAAAAATGACTCTTTTGCCCCTAAATTTTCACAAAATGACCATTTTACCCATATGCTCGAAAATTGATTTTTATTGAATTTCTTCATCTTATAAGCCTAACCGAACCCTTTTTACTCTTATAATAATCCAAAATTTCCACTGTTCCACACATTTATTATCTATTTTACAACTCATGCAAAATAGTCCCTATTAGGTTTTTCATGAGAAATCCATTCACAAAAGTTGTTTCTTACTCACCAAAGGATCATATTCTTCCATAAAAATTCAGAAAACAACCTAAATTCTCTCATGGGAAAACCCTAGACCTTCAACCATTTTGCAAAATAGTCCCATCATTTAAAAGCTCTTGCTTCAAAGGGTCAAAAAATGTAAAAATCATCAAGAAAAGTCATGAAAACCACTTACTTGTGAAGGCTTAAAGTTGCTGAAATTTTCAAGCTTAAAAAACCCCTCTAATGGCCAATTTTTCGGTGGAAGAAGAAAGAGTGACAAAAAAGATGAAACATTTTGTTGTTTTATTTTATTTAAAACTAGTCAAAATTGGTGACCAAAACACCACCTAATTTTGACTTTCCCATCAATTTGTCCCCCTATGGCCGACCACCCTATTATATAAAGGTATAATTGCTCTTTAAGGCCCCCAATTTAGGTTCTTTAGCTAATTGGCACTCTTATCTAACAAAATAGGACTTTTGCACTTTATGCAATTTAGTCTTTTTTCATAATTAGGCAAGCAATCGCTAAAATTAATTCACCAAAATTTTCATGTACTTATCTAATCATGCTACAATACATAAAATAATTTTTAAAATAATTTCTTTGACCTCGATTTAGTGGTTCCAAAATCACTATTCCGACTAGCCCCAAAATCAGGTTGTTATACGTACCGAAGAGGCACTAGGTTCCAAATATATTAGTGTGATGGTTGGATGATCTATGTATCCGTTCTGGGTCCATGTCTGGTTAATGGGGATCATAAATCATATACCTTATTAAGTGACATTTGATGTGAAATGTTAATAAGGAATGGTGAATTTTGCGTATTAATGTTTAAATAATAAAAGATGGCATGTGAAAGATCATACGAACCAATTTAAATGAGCCCTAAAGGCTAATATAGATATAGACCGTATCAATTGATTTGAGAATGAAACGAGAAAGTAAAATGATCCTTGTGATATGCTTATTATTCTGGAAATTAAAATATATGGTATATGAATTGAATGTTTGCATATGCCATGATAAATAGCACAAAGTGTGATATTAGGTTCATGAGACAAGAAATGCAAATATGTCTTGAATAGTATTTGGAATTTTGTTGTATTTGATTAATGCTTTAATTCATGTTAGCACCATTAAGCTCTATTGCTCAACGTACAATTTTGTTTATTTTCACACGTAGGTATTGTTAGGTTTCAAAAAGTGCAACAACATCCAAGACTCAATTCTCGACTCAGCAAATTTGGTATAGATTTTGTCATGTTTATATCAACTAGCATGTACCTAAGGTCTTGAGTTGGTTTTAGGTCCATTTTAAATTATTTGATTCAAATGGTAGGAAGTGTTAGCATTGAATATGTCCATATATGATTGATATGTCAAGAAAGGTAATTTGGCATTTGTGTTAATGCCTACAAGGTAGAAAGTTGAATCTTTGGGCCATTTAGACCATTTGAAATAGGTGTTTCAAAACTGGTATAGAAAAAGACAGATATTAAATAATCTAACCCCATAATCGCAACTCTCCCCTACCGAGGTCGCGACATCAGACCCTTGTCCTCCTTAATGTCGCGAAATTCCCCTATTGAAGTCACAACGTTAACATCATGTCTCTATAGTCACAACTCACCTTTGTTGAAGTTGCAACATCAAGCTTCTGCTCTCAGTGTCATGACATGCATCCTTCAATGTCGTGACTTTAGCCCTATATTTGGATTGTTACTAGTGCTTAATAAAAGCTTTTGTAAGCTCAATTACAACCCAGATTTGAATAAATAATGTTGAATTAAGTTTTGAAACTAAATTTCTTGTATAATTTTTCTTTTAAGAAAATTGTAGTAGCTTCGGCAATGAGTGTGACATCTCACACCTCGGATCCGACGATCAGATTGGATAAGGTATGTTACATGAATGATAAGTAAGTGATAAACGTATGGTAAATGAAAATGTGCTAATTAACCTTGTTGCTATTATGTACTTTATCTTTATCTTTGGTATAATTATTGTAATCATATTAATTATATTTATTTATTAATTAAATTATCTAATTGAACTCAAAGGTAAGTTTTGAATTCTTAAATACTTACTAAGCTTTCACAAGTTTAATGTGTTATTTTAAACGTGTAGTGTAGGTAAGGATCAATTATAGCCTCCTTTCGAAATGCCTATCCTCATCCTTATCTCAACACCAAAGAAGAATTTAAAATGTATGGAACTTATATTTTGGTAGTAAAGTGACATGTACATAAGATTAGAACCATTTAAATATTTTCTACCTTGGAACGATCTTTATCAGGTTGACATAAATATATATGTATGTGTTATATATGAGATTTGTGAATAATATTTTGACATATTTTGAGTTCCAAAAATATTTAGAAATGTCATGGAATGATTGGAGATAGTTTTGATTTAGTTTTAGGTGTTTCAATAATATTTTAGGCAAATTGTCCCAACTGTTGCGACATTCACTAATTAAGGTTGTAACATTGGGTAATTTTGGTTTTAATGTCATGACACCACAAGTCAATGTTGCAGCATTGAGGTATTCTTCCCCCAATGTCACAACATTCATTTTTCAATGTTTATGTCACAACATTGATCCTGGTTACCCGAATTTGCTTTGAAAAGGTCCCAAATGACTCTTGAATGCAACCAAAATTTAAATGAATCCTAGAAATGACTTGAATCACTTTAAACTAGCTCAAATATGTTAAAATGAAATGTTTAACATGATTTTCTAAATTAATTAGTCTTTGTGCTCAAATGTGATATCCTTTACTCAAGATATATTGGTTCAATTCAAGTAAGGGATGTTACACTATCTTCTTATCATTAGTAGCATTTTTTTTGTCTAACCCCCTTCTTCTCCACAAGTCTATTATTGCCTCCTCTAAGGGTTCCTCATACTCTACTTTCACGGCAATTACTCAAGCTTCGTGATTTTTTTTTCATTTTTGCCAACTTGGCCTCTTGTTTTCTTTAATGTTGCAACCTCCATAGCATGCTCATCCACCATTTTCCTATATTCATTTACTTGCATTTCCAAGACAACCATGTTCTTATTCAAGTTATCATGGTTACTTTTCAGCAAATCATGGGTAGATTTTAGCGTTGCTTCCTTGGTGGAGATATCCATAGATAACTTTTTAAATTCCGTTGCTTCTTCAGTCACCTTGTCAATAAAAAACTTTAATGCATTTCTTTCACACAACAAATTTTTTTCATTTATTAGATAATGCAACCACACTTTAACCATATTCACACTCTGACACGTTTTCCCCCAAACAACTAGTCGATGAAACTATAAGATTCCTTTAAAGGTGAAAGGTACAAATATCCTTCAACCCTATAGTAATACTCCCTACTAAATAAACCATGGCTATAACACCCTTAACCTGTATCCGTCACCTGAATAAGGTTACGAGGCATTACCGATCAATACATATCGTTCACATATATTAAGCATTCATAACCAAAATCTATTCAAAACATTCACAAAGTCCCTTATAAGGCTCTATGAGACCTTAAAACATGCTTAGAAGTTATTTGGGACTAAATCGATAACATTTGCAAACTTTGAGAAACTTAGAAAATTTTTCAACATAAAAGGGTCACACGCCTGTGTGAATAGGCCGTGTACCTCACACGGCCACCATACACGCCTGTGTCACAGGCCATATGAAAGCAGGGCATACATTCTGACTTGCACCACACGGCCGAAGACACGCCCTTGTGCCATGGCCGTGGGAAAACTAAAGATGTTATTGACTTGGGTCACACGGTCAGCCATACGTCCATGTGCCAGCCGTGTGCCACACACGGCCAGTAGACACGCCCGTGTGTCTAGGCCGTGCCAAACCTGTAGGGTATACTGACTTAAATTTGAAGGGCTACCCCAGGGGGCACACGACCGTGTACTAAGGTCATGTGTCATACACGGTCGAGCCACACGCCCGTGTGCTTAGCCGTGTGGAGTGAAAATAGGATTGGTTTAAGCCACATTTCTCACCCTCCTCATGCATACTTAAAACACAACATTTTACACCATTTCAATACACTTATAGGCAACCAAAACATGCCAATTCATATACAAATCATGCCATTTCATAAGTAAATACTCATCATATACCAAATGATCAAATGATCATCTTAAACCACCATCAACCATACTAAATTATACCATTACACAAGGCAAATTACACATCAAACATAAGTCATTAATAAGCCATATAAATTGACCAAATACATCACCAAAACCTTTACCAAAAGGCTCAAGCCTATACATGCCATATAACCAAGTCACAAAGTGTAAATAAAATACCGAAAATCAATAGCCAGATGTGTGATACGATCTCCGATGACTTCCAACCCGAGCGAACATCCGAATCACTATAAAACATAGAATAATAACACAAAGTAAGCTTCACAGCTGAGTAAGTTCGTATGTGAACCTAAAATAATCACAACATTCATATAGAAATTCAAAATAGATAAACCATTAACATTTAAAGCATCAATTCATGAGCTAACATAAAATTATTCATGCCCTCATTTGCTAGTTCTCATCTTCATATAACTCAATACTTGAGTAATTTTCTGTATAAACCTGTACTAATACCTTTCTATTTATCACCTATACTCTTATCAACCTCTCTTGTTTATAAGTGCTTATGATACAAATTCATCGATTTTCCTATGCCATAGTCCAATTATGGTATTACACATACATTGCCAAGGCCCTATCGTGGTCTTTCTTTCACATGCCATAACCCGGTTATGGTTTTATTAGTCGATTATCATATGTATATTTAGTTAAAACAACTATAATTCACATCTCACATAACATTCAATACATACTTCATTATAGTCAAATAAACACATTTTAACATGAAACATACTTATACACAATTCTTTCTTATTTAATATATATAATACAATATAAACTCACCAATTTACTTTCATTCGATTCTCACATAAGTTTTGTACGTAGATGTATTACTTATTATGACTGTACTTTAATTCTCGTCTTGATTATGCTCGTTGAACCACTCAGAATTGTTAAGGATATTCGGTAATCACATAAGCTCGTACAATACCATATCCCAAATATGATCTTACATGTTATCACATATCTATGCCACTGTCCCAGACAGGGTCTTACACGAATCATAATACAATACCAATGTCTCAGACATGGTCTTACACGTAATCACAATACAATTCCAATGTCTCAGACATGGTCTTACGTGTAATCACATCTCAATAACCTAATGTCATGACATTCGTATCCTATACTATTCCTAAATTTCGTACGGGACTTTTGAATGTCGTAACTCTGTTGATTCTTACTCGTAGTTGCTTATTTGACATTCATAACAGTTCAATTACAAATAAACGTATATAATTCAATTCAATTCAATAATAAATAAGCATTTATAACACAATTTAAAAACGTTTATTAGCATACGAACTTACCTCGATCGTCAAAACGTCGAAATAGATCGAATAGCCTGAAATTTTATTTTTCCCTCGATATAGACTAGTACGAGGCTTAACTTGATATTATCAATCAAATCCAGCTATTTCAATTCATATTCTATTCATTTTAACCCAATTTCACACACTTTTGACCTTTTTACAAATTAGTCCCTAAGTTCCTAAAATGTAAATTTAATCAATTCCATCATAGCCCAAGCTAGCCGAATTTCATACATGCTCATAACAGCCCATATTTTTCATTTATTCACACTTTTACGACACAAATTATCATATTTCATAATTTAGTCCAAAATTGACATTTTTACTAAAATTCACTTAACAAAACTCATTAATCTAACATCAAAGATTTATTTTCTATCATTAAACATCAAGATACTCAAACATTCAACAATGACATCATCCAAATACTTTAACAGTTTTGAAATCGGAGGTACGGGCTAGCTAGATTACGAAGCAACAATCTCAAAAAAGTAAAAATTATTAAAAACGGAGTAAAATACATACCTAATTGATAGAGAAAAGAAGTGCCGAACCCTAGCCTTCTTTTTCTTCAATAAATCGGTTGATTTTCTCTTTTTGTAGAAGATGAATGCAAAATGCACATTTTGTTTTATTACAATTATCATTTTAAACATCAATTAAGATATTATCCTTAATAAAAATTAATAATTACAACCAAATGCCAAACCACATCATCCAATATCTAATCCATGGTCCATTTATCACATAAGGACCCTAACTTTTAAGTTCCATAGATTTTTGACACCTTTAGCTTATAGAACGCAACTTTTACGCTTTACGCGATTTAGTCCTTTTTACCGAATTAAGCCTTTAAACGGTAAAATTTCTTTATGAAATTTTCACACAATAATTATATCATGTTTTAAAACATGATAAAATATTAAAATAAATATTTTGAATTTATATTGTGGTCCCGAAACTATTGTTTCGATTAACCCTAAAAATAGGCTGTTATAATGGCCTCATTTGAATTTAGAGGAAATTGATATATTGCATCGTGCTAGATAAAAAGCTTAACATGTTAGTTGTGAAAATTGAGGATAAAGCCTAGAAATTTCTTCCCCTTATCCAATGTAGTAAAGATGTTATTGGCAACAACCCCAGTGGTGTTAGTAGATAGAAAATGATGAGGTGAGTTGAATACTAGTTGAAAAGTACTTACAAGAGAAAAGTAGAAACAAACTATTAAAATATAAAAGTAAAAAAACTTGTAATTCAAACACAAAAATCAAAGTGTCAAACTAACCTACTTTGAAAGAAAAGGTTGGTACAAGTAGAGTTTGTTGGATCTGGTGCCCTAAGTGTAGTATTTTCGTTTAAGTATACTTGTAATTTTTTGAACAAATTGATTAATAAAATTATTCATGAATTACATTAATACTTTGTTTATTGTCCTCACATGTTTTTTTGCACGCAAAGCAAAATAAAAGCAAATATTGCTCACTAGTTGTCTAATGTTTAACTAATACTAAGCGGTATTACATGGTCGTGTCATAATATAGAAAGACAGCTTATATTAGTAGACGAACCTAAATATGCCCTCAGTCTAATAAAATATGAGCAAACCGATTGAAAGACTAATATGTTGTCTAGCAAGTCCAATTAGGGAGATGTTTTGTTTTAGGCATTAGAGCGGATGACTCCCAGAAAATAGAGACATAGATATGATTGATTGGACTAACAATATAGTGAACTAGACCCAAGAAGAATAGATCTTGTATCCATTTATGAATTTATTCACTTGTGACATTCATAGTGTGGCATATCTAAATCTTGAGTGGATGACGGACTATGTATGCATGACTCGTACACTTTGATGTAAGTAAAAACCTAAATTCGAATAGATAATGAACCAAAAAATGGTGCGTTGGGTGTACGACTTCTGTAGTATGTAGCGTCGTCATTCACAACAATGGAATTACATGGTTGATGAAAAGTAAATGTGACCATGGGTTGTTCGTCTTTGTGATGAATGACTTGATTACTACTTGATAGTAATTGACCTTTCATGAAGGAAGATGTAATGATTACAATGAGATAAAATAGGATCATATTGAGAGAATTGATATTATCCCAAAGAGATTAAGGATATCCTATGAGGGTAACACACTTATGATAAGGTCATTGGACAAGCATTAATTGAGTTGTTTTCGTAATGGTATGTCATTAAGGGAAGCTCAGTTATGATACTATAGTGGAATGACTTCGTGACTAAATGAGTTTATAATCAATAGGAGAAAAGCTATAACTTAATTATAAATTATTTAAGCCCTAATTACATATGTCCAATCGGTCCCTCCGCTAGCTCGTTGAAACCAGAAATGAATTGCATGTTTGAATTAAAATGAACGGAATTAAAAAATAAGAAATGAGACACATTCAAGAATGATTATGGTTTTCTTTTAAATAGAGAAATAGAACCATTTGGAAATGAATGTGGTTTTCTCAAAATGGAAATGAAAATGAGAAATGAGAAATGATTCATTTGCAAATGTACATGGATTACTCAAAAATGATTGGAAAAATAAGTTTATGCTTTTTAGCTATTTTAAAACCCGAAAATGAAAATAAACTTGAGTGGCGAAATATTAAACATATTTTCTCAAAATTTTACTTGGGGTCTGTAACACCCCAAACCCGGCCCAGACGTTATGGCCGGATCTGACATGCCATATCGAAGCGCTCAAAAATTTTATATTGTTGATCCAGAAAAACCTACTTAGTGTTTTAAAAGATAATTTCATTATAGGTTAAAGTGAATGGAAGCTGTGCACCAGGTAGGAAACCGGAAAA
Source organism: Gossypium arboreum (assembly GCF_025698485.1). Taxonomy (NCBI): domain Eukaryota; kingdom Viridiplantae; phylum Streptophyta; class Magnoliopsida; order Malvales; family Malvaceae; genus Gossypium; species Gossypium arboreum. The sequence continues at coordinate 127,262,254 of NC_069072.1, read as the reverse complement.
TAGGAGGTGAGTCTATCGGACTACTTAAGTACCAAGCTCCCTTCAGATCCAATCCTAGACATGCACACCGCCATTGCCACACCTTAACGTCATGTATATTTCTAGGAAACTGATTTGATTAAGTCATTTTTAGGAAAAGTGATTAATTTTGGAAAATACTTTCATTGCGGAAGCTTTGCTTGTTGTCGTGTTATTTTGAAATCAATTGTTATTTTTTTTTTGAAAATGCGCCCTAAAGCTATCCAATTTCAACAGTTAAAATAAGTAAACCTATCTTAGTAATACATATTAAAACCATCAAAAATAATTAAGCGGCCTTATTACATTTAAAAACCCAAACCTCAACGTAAATAATAGGATGTCCAGTTCACCAGAAGAAAACCAAACTTTCAGAACGGGTGGCCACTCCGAATTCCCTCACAGCTCTAAGCCCACTATGGTTGGGGATTTTGTAATATTCTGATTTTGGGCCTAGTCGGAATAGTGGTTTCGTGACCACAAAATCTGAGAGAAATAATTATTTTATGATTATTTTAAGGTCTATGATATGATTTCATGATTGTGTGAAAATTTCGTGAAGAAATTTTATGCATAAAGTGCTTAAATTGTAATTAGGGACTAAATCGAATAATTTGCAAAACTTGCATTCTAGAAGTTTCTAGTATGAAATTGCTTTGAAATATTAATTAGGAGGTCTTAAATAGAAATTTTACCAATTTATAAGTCTATGGACAAAAATTGGACATGGATGGAATTTTTGGAAAGTTTAGTAGTAAGGGCATTTTGGTCATTTAGGGGTAAAATGAATTAAAATACAAAATTAAAAGCCAATTTTGCTCATCTTCAACCCCATGGCCGAATATAGCAAGGAGAAACCATGGCTAGGGTTTTTCAATCTTCCAAGCTCGATTGTAAGTCCATTCTAGCCTCGTTTTTAATGATTTTTACATTTTTGGAGTCCCGGTAACTTGATTTAGCTTATTCTAGCAATAATTTAACCTAGGTTTTATATTTGGAAAAATACCCATAGGTGAAATTTGTGTATTTTGGTGTTTTATGATAGAATATGAGGTTTTAAATTATGTTAGACAACTTGTGCTACTCGGTTTTAAGTTAAAACGAGCAAAAGGGCTTAATCGGTAAAAATACCTAATAGTCATAAGTACATGTTAGAGTGAGAATTTGATGTTTCCATAGAAGGAAAAAATTATCAGCATGTCATAAAACATAAGAAAATAGGCTGAAGTTTAATTTACGAGCTTTGGGGCAAAAGTGTAAATATGCAAAAGTTTAGGGGCAAAACTGTAATTTTTCCAAAATATGATTTTAGGTCAATTTGAATAATGTGAGTCCTAATTAGACTATATTTTAAATGATAGAGCAAGGAAAACTGAAATTCAGGCTAAAATGGGGAAAATACCAAGTTGTGGACGAAATGGTAAAATTAGCCATTTTCGCATACGAGGTAAGTTCATGTGTAAATGTAGTAACATAATTGTCATTTTAAGTAACTTAATGATATTTATATGATATGATGATTATTTTTATGAAATATTATGCTTTGTAGTTATTGTTGAGTAATATGCAAATTATGTTTATTACTTGTTACATATGAATTGCTACCGAGTATCGGTTCCGATATTCCGTGGAAGACGGCAAATGTGAGATCGAGGGAAAAAGCCCGTTTGAACCTTAGGAATAGATTAGGATACAAGTGACATGTCACTAGGATGGTTGAGCATCCGAACTCGTTGAGTTGAGTCCGAGTTCGAGAGATGTAACTAGGCATCCGAGCTCGTTGAGTTGAGTCCGAGTTCACTTACTTATGGATGCGAATGTCCGAACTCGTTGAGTTGTGTCCGAGTTCGAGAGATGTAACTAGGCATCTGAGCTCGTTGAGTTGAGTCCGAGTTCACTTATGGATGCGAACGCCCGAGCTCGTTGAGTTGAGTCCGAGTTCACTTATGGGCGGGTTACATGGTAGCTTGGCTACATATGTGGCACTTATGTGCAAACTTTCCATGTATCCGAATTATATTCCGATGTGTTCAACGGGTAAAATTCTACTCAAATGGAGGAATACTCGAGATGAAAGGGACGTATTGGTAAGTGTTGTGAAATGAATACTTTGAACAGGTATGTACTTAACCCTCGGGTTGAAAACTTGATATAACAAGAATATGGTAATATGATAAATGAAAATGTGATATGAATGTCTCGGTGATGATTATGCAAATGATGTTTTATGTTTGCTTATATAGTTGTGTTACTTGCTATTTGCATGTGAGCTTACTAAGCATTTATGCTTACTTCCTCCTTTTCATTCCTTGTAGTGTTGACAAGCCAGCTCGAAAATCGAGAACGGTTGGAGGTTCGCTCACACTATCTGTATACCATCTTGGCATAATGGCTTGTTTATTTTGAGTATGGCATGTATAGCTGTGGGTACCAAATTTTGCCCGGGCCCATTTACCTTTAAAGCCCAAATTTTTTAAACCAAAAATAAACCCCCAAAGATCAAAAATAGAACCAAAATTAAATTAAAAACAAAATGAAAACAGATCCAATTTTGAAGCCCAAATACTTAACCCTAACCCACAAACCCCAAAACGTCTTCAGCCAAGACCCTAGCCTCCAACTGCCTCCATGCTTCTATTGCCCACGTTCTCCACCACCAAGCACGACCCACGTCCGTTATACCTGCGACTTGAGCAAAGAGATAAGAAGAAACTGTTTGTATTTTGGCTATAAAGCCTTTATTTTTTTGTAACGGGTGAGGGAACTTTTTTTGGATATACAAAAAGAAACACAAAATCAGTGAGAATAACTAGAAGATTTTTTTTTTTGAAGGTGAGTTTTTGCTATAATTTATTTCTGTTTTTTTTCCTTGAAAAATAGAAGATAAAAACAATATCAACACATACAAAGAGATATAGAAACGATTTTTGTTGAAGGTGATTAAAAGCCTCATTTTTCTTTTGATTTTATTTGCCCTTTTCTTCGATTTTTTTTTCCCTATTGTACATAAATAATAAGAGAAAGGAGGAGAAGCTTACCGGAGTCACTGTCGGAGGCTTTGCTGGACGCGAGTGGAGGGCCGGGGTGCTAGTATTTCGGCGAGGAAGCAAGGGGAGAATGAGAGATTGGAGAGCATGAGGTTTTTTTTAAGAAAAAACAAAAAAAAAACAAATGGGTTTCAAGATAGTTTTTTTTAGAGTAGTAAATGTTAAGCAGTAGCATTGGGAAGGGAAAAGTCAGTGGCTAGCTTGGTCCACGCGCATTTGCTTTTTAAATGGGGAATTTGCACTTTTAATCCCCCTCCTTTGAGTCCACTCCTAAATTGGCCTAATTCATATTTTATTGTCTTTTAAAATTTTTCCTAAAATTTGCATACTGTTTTAATTTGGCCCGTGCATGGGTGAAGTGTTTTGGAGCATGGTTTATTTGCTTTTTCAATCCTTACGAATTTACGCGCTCTACATTTGGATCCTGATTTTGGCTTCAACTGCTTATTTTCTTTATTAATTGTCCCTTTTATTTTATTTTTATTTTAATTATTTTGTTATTATTATATGTATAATTCAGTATTTCTTTAATTTATTTAGCATTCAACTTTTAAAATTTATTTAAACATATGTTTTGGATTACTTCATTGTGATTATTATTATTATTATTATTATTATTATTATTATTATTATTATTATTTATTTTATTTATTTGTTTCAATTGTAAAGAATATTTTAAAAAATTCTATTTTATGTATTATTATTCTAAATTCTTGTATAATATTTAATTAAAATATTTTTATATATTATTTTTGTACATTATTATTATTTTGGGTTTTTATTATCTTTATATGATATTCATTTTTTATCTATTTTATTGAAAGTTAATTATTTTAAATATAGTTTATTATACTCATTATTATTTATTATTTATCATTATTGTTAGCTTAGCATCGTTATTATTTTAATTTTACTATTGTTACTATATTTAGTAATACTATTGATATATTGCTATTATTGTCATGTTTATTATATTATCATATATATGACTATTGTTGTTTCCATTTTTAATTTTTTTTATTAATATAGGGTTAGCATGATTATCATATTATCATTTTTATGTCATCCATCATTATTTATCATTTTTTTTCCTCCCCAAATTTTAATCGTTTTAGTTCTTTTATTCCATAATGTATTCTCAACTTGTTTTAACATAAAAACAATTTTCTATACTTAATCGTTTTAAAAAAACGAGCCCTACCGTATTGGGTTGGTTTTTTATTCGATTTAAGTATTTTATTCAACATCTTATTCCCAAATAGTTTTTAATAAATGCAATTTTCTATACTTAATCGTTTTAAAAAACGTGCCCTACCGTTTTGGGTTTCGTTTTTTATTCGATTTAAGTATTCGAATATCCTTCTTAATCAATTTATTCTTTAAATTTTCTCCTAAAAATGGTAATTTTCGATATTTGGAAGCTCGGAAAATTGTACCCTACCGTATTGGGTCTCGGTTTTTGTTCGATTCAAATATTCGAATATCCTTCTTATTAAATTTCTACAAGTTTTGAAAAGTGGAGGCAGTGTTCTGTAAAATTCGAAAAATTATGCCCCACCAGTATGTGGCTTTACGTTTGATTTAAATATCCGAATACCCCTTTTTAAAAAAAATAAAAGTGCTCGAATTTTTAAATAAAAGACAAGCTCATAATCGAGGGTCAAAAACGATATGTCCTACTGTACTAAATGTGATGTTTTACCTTGAAGCGAGATGGTCTTTAACTCATGTTTAATTTACTCAAATATTTCAAAAAGGATTATCGTACTTTAAAATATTTTCAAATCTTTAATTTTCGACATTAAGACATAAATTAATCAATGAAGTACCGATTTTGGGCGTCTTGGGAGTGCTAATCCTTCCCCATACGTAACTGACTCCCGAGCCTATTTTCTCAAAATTCGTAGACCAAAATGTTTATAAGGTAGCCCAATCACACCACAAAAAGGATTGGTGGTGACTCCGAATTTTCGTTTTCAAAAGTCGATTAATCGTTTTAAAAAAATGGTTTCGACAGCTTGGCGACTCCACTGGGGACATATAAAGAGAGTCGAGCTGTAAATTGATTATTTTCTGTCATCTTGTCGAAATTTGAAGTTTGTTTTTCTAAAAATTCACGATTTTTGCATTGCATCTTCTGTGTCCTTGTTGATTTTACTTTTGATATGCTTTCGCACCATATTGCATGACCGTTGGGATCGCACCTCTTAAGTGGGAGTGAGAAACTATGACTTCGTGAGGTTTTCACTTCCGCATGGGCTAGGGGATCGCTTCTAGAATACATCCGTACCTATGTCTTCGTGAGGTTTTCACCTCCGCATGGTCATAGGGAAATGTATTCCCCTGAACTGAACTTGGTCCGTATGAGCCTATAATGGGTGAGGATCAAGGAATCTGTGGGTTCAGGTACCTTTATTCTAGAACCAACCCACATATAGTACGCCTTAGGAGCCTGCCTTAGGTAGAACTACACCGAGATATAGCGGTTGCCGAAGCAGGTGCTTGATTGCTTTGATTTTTATATACATGATTCTGACCTGTTTTTTATTTTTATTATTTTTTTTAACAGTGATTGCATATTATTTTCACCATAAAAGAAGGTGTCGATTTACGATTCAGTTACTAAATAGAAAGTTTTGCCATGGAGAGCGGATTCTCTGATAAAGTGGAATATAATGCGTTTACCAAGAAATGGTCAGAGAATATACAATTAGAGAAGGGTGACAGTTTGGCGGAGGGGTATACATCGGAGTAATGGGACTTTACCCATATTAGTGTAGCACAAAATGATCTTAGAGAGCTGAAAGAGATATGGAGTCATTGGGATGGTGAGATGAAGCAGTTATTCTATCATAATTATGGTGATATGTCTTATCTTCTTGATATTAAGGTAGACAAGCATTTGTTCCGAGCCATGGCTCAATTCTGGAATTCTGCTTACAGCTGTTTTACTTTTAGAAAGGTGGATTTAACACCTACTATAGAAGAATATACGGCTTTGCTGCGATGTCCGAAGTTTCAAACCGACAAGATTTATTCTAGAATCGTAAATATCCCAACTTTCGTCAAGAGATTGATGAATATTACCGGGATGAGTGAGCAGTGGGTTGTGGCTTGAGTCCAGCAGAAGGGGGATGGGAAGTGTATCCCTTGGGTAAGTTTGAGAGAGCTGATTCTGACGCATCCTGATATGAAGAGAAGAGTTGACGTCTTTGCTTTGAGTGTTTATGGGTTGATGGTTTTCCCTAAGGCTTTAAGGTATATAGACAAAGCAGTTACCAATTTATTTGACCAACTTGGTAAAGGGATCACACCTGTTCCTGCAATATTAGCTGAGACTTTTAGATCCTTGAATGCATGCCAAGAGCTGCAAGGCGATTCATTGGATGTGCATGACTTTTATTAGTTTGGTTCAATAGCCATTTCTGGAAGGCGGAGAAGGTCTCTTATCAACCCTTCCTCCAAAATTTCTCTCCTTTGAAGGAAATTGCAGTTACGTTGAGGAGGGACGATATATCAGAGGAGAGATGGATGGCGATACTACAAAATCTTTAAGAGGAGGACATCGAGTGGAGAGCCCCTTGAATGGTTCCCTGTAAGATTCTTTTTAGGTGTGGAAATTATGATTGGGTTCATTTGTTAGGGATTTGGGGGGGCATTGGTTATGCCCCTCTCCTCGTATTGAGGCAATACAGGTCGAGGCAATTCATACCTGCAACACAGGGGCTGGCTCAGAGCGAGTTCTGTTATAAAGGAGATAATTACAAGAAAAAGGTTAGAGAGATTTGTAACGCCTGGAACCGAACCTACCGGATGGAAGGAGTTGCTGTAAACCCAATGGTGACCCTTGAGTATAACGAGTGGCGGAGAAGAAGGGTTAATGATAACATTCTGCGGCCAAACCTAGAAGATGTTCGACCGTTAGAGGAATATCTACGAGTGGTTCCCTCTGAGTTGGAAATTATAAGGCAAGACTTCGAAAAGAAAAGTTCGGAGTTAGAAAAGAAAATAGAACGGTTGGAGCAGGAAAAGGTATACTTGAAGTTAGATGTTGATGTCCAGAAGTCGGAGGCCGAGAATTTAAGAAAAAGAAAGAGAAAAGTTGAAGAGGATCTTGCTAGCTTGAAGGAATATTACAAGAAGTATCGAGCTTCAATAAAAAACGTTGGTTTAGGTAAGACATCTGAACAGTGGAGGCAAGAAATTCAAGAAGAAAAGGCTAAAACTGATCAGTGGAAGAAGAAGTTCCATGATACTAAGGTACGAGAGGCTGGGTTAGAGAAGAGCTTGGATGATAGTCAAAGTGAAAAGGAGGTGTTAAGTGCCCGGGTAGCTGAGTTAGAGAAAGCACTACACCAGCATCGAAGTCGTAACTCGGTGATTGAATTAAAGGCCAGTTTAAGCAAGATCGAGGATCTGAAAAGAAAAGTAGAAGAGCTTGAGTCTACACTTCAAAATTGTGAGCTCCGAATTAAACGACTGGAGGCAAATAACGGTCAATTAAGCGAGCAGCTTCATCGATCTCAGGATCAGGTTCGGGATAGAGATTACCTAATGGGCAAAGCTATAATCCAAATACGAGAAGTGGCTGATTACTTACAGACTTTGGCAGTTCAGGCAGATGTGCTGAGTACTAAATATGAGTTAGTGTCAGAACGAGGGCAGGAGTTAGCCTCCCTTCTTAGGAAAGTGAAGACTTTGAGCATTAGGGCTAAGCCATATATGTAATCCATTTTATGTAAGGGATTTTGTTTTCTGAAGTAAAGTTTTCTAAATGGAATTGAATCAGAATTGACGTCTTCTTCTTGCATTGCATTTACACCATATCATATGCATTAGCTTTCATAAAAAGATCTCTAATTGATTAAAATTTATTTTAGTTAATCTGGAAACTAGCGAAAGTTCACCGGTTAAGCACCACTATAATACGCGAAGGAAAACGAGAGCTATGGACCAAAGATTAGAGAAATTGGAACAGATACAGAAGGAAATGCGAGAGCAACTACATTTACAGATGCAAGAGCAGTTAGCTAAAATACAACAAGACATGAGAGATCAGATGTTAGAATCCCAGGAAAACATGATGAGCCAATTTGTACAAATGTTGGCTGGAGCTTCGAATAAAGGAAAGAGTCCTATAATTGGAACCGGAAACAATGATGAGGACCCTTCTACTCCCCCAGGCTTTACCCCGGTGTGCATTCAAACGCCACAACCTAAGGTATCTGTTAACATTAAACCTCCGTGTCAAACTGGTACTTCAGTCCCGATAAATTTCCCAATAGGCTCAAGCTCTAACCCCGAGGATAATTTGGCGAATCCTAGGGTCCCCGATTTTGATGAGGCAGTAGAAGTGGAAAAGGCGAGAATGGAGATCCCAAAGCAGCTAGAGGACCGTTGCAAGTGGCTTGAGGAGAAGTTCAAAGCATTAGAGAATGCTGATTATCACGGTGGGATTGATGCTAAGGATCTGAGCCTGGTCCCAGACCTAGTACTTCCTCCAAAGTTCAAGATGCCGGAGTTTGAAAAATACAACGGGACCAGTTGTCCTGAGGCTCACATTACAATGTTCTGTCGAAGGATGACAGGATATATCCATAATGATCCGTTATTAGTCCATCGCTTCCAAGATAGCCCGACCGGGCAAATGGCCAAATGGTATAACCAATTGAATCGGGCCAAATTAGTTCATGGAAAGACTTGGCACAAGCTTTTATGAAGTAATATGGTCACGTGATTGATATAGCTTTTGATAGAATCACTTTACAAAGTATGGAAAAGAAGCCGAACGAAAGTTTCGTGCAATATGCCCAAAGATGGAGAGAAGTCGCTATGTGCAGTTCAACCGCCACTGCTTGAGAAGGAAACGACTATGTTGTTTATCAATACCGAAAGCACCTTTCATCAATCACTTGCTAGGAGGCGCAACCAAGAGTTTTTCGGATATAGTAATATCCGGTGAGATGATAGAAAATGCAATAAGGTGTGGAAAGATAGAAGCGGGGGAGAGCATCAAGAAGTCAGTCCCACGAAAGAGAGAAAATGAAGTAAACAATGTAAGTAGGAGTTATGCAACACTGATCACTGTGAATCAACCGAGAATAGAAAACGCGAGTCAGCAAGCCTCATCAAAGCAAGAGTCTGATACAAAGCGGAATACAGAAAAACTCCAGTTTACATCCATTCCAGTGTTGTACAAGGAGTTATATCAAACTTTATTTAATGCACATGTTGTATCACCGGTTTATCTGAAACCGATACAACCTCCGTATCCCAAGTGGTACAACGAAAATGTCCAATGCGAATACCATGCGGGAATCACAGGACATGCGATAGAAAATTGCACCGCATTTAAGAGGTTAGTGGAAAAGCTCCTTGAAATGGGCATCATAAAATTTGATGAATCATCTAGCGGGGAAAATCCGTTACCCAATCATGCCGACAATGGGGTAAATGCAGTAATTGAGAATACTGGGAAGAGATTTAGAATGACTGTGGCTGAAGTAAGAACACCATTGAGAGAGGTTTGGAAGGAAATAATGAAGAGAGGGTTAATCAAGCAGAGTTCGGGAAACAGATCCCAGAAAATGGGGAACTATTGTGAGTTCCATGATGAGAAGGATCATGAGATCCAAGAATGTAATGAATTTAGGGCCCTAATACAGGAACTAATGGACAACAAAGAGTTGGAATTCTTTAAATATGTAGAAGAGAGAGATGTATGCACCTCGGAAGGAGGGTCGTTAGGAAAAGACTGTGAGATTAATCGGCCAAAAGTAATTATTTCACAGCCAAAGATTAATGAAGTTGGATTGAAAATGGCACCAAGAATAGTGATACAGAAACCCGTTGCTTTCCCTTATAAGGATAGCAAGAGGGTACCTTGGAGCTATAATTGTAATGTGACAATCTCGGGAGGGAAGAACCAGGTCAACACGCAAGGAGAAGCCCAGGATGTAGGTTTCTATACTAAAGCCGATTTAGTAAAAGGGAAATCTTTATTGAAGCAAGGGGATGAGCTACCTGTTAAGGAGCCAATAGCTGAGAATGAGGCAAAGAAATTTTTGAAATTCTTAAAACACAGTGAATATAGTGTCGTGGAGCAGCTACACAAACAGCCAGCTCGCATCTCGGTACTGACCTTGCTTTTAAGCTTAAAGATACACCGTAACGCATTAATGAAGGTGTTAAATGAGACCTATGTTGCGAATGACATCACAGTAAACAAACTAGACCGTCTTATCAATAACATAAGCGCAGACAACTTCATCTCATTCAACGACGATGAAATACCATCGGGGGGTAGGGGATCTACTAAGGCCTTACACATCACTACCCGTTGTAAGGGGTATACTGTACCGGGGGTTCTAATTGATAATGGGTCAGCGCTAAATGTTTTACCCTTATCTACATTGAATAGGCTACCAATAGACAACTCTCACATGAAGATGTGTCAGAACATGGTGAGAGCATTTGACGGGACTGAAAGAAAGGTGATGGGAAGGATCGGAGTACCTCTTTTAATTGGTCCGAATACATACGAGGTAGATTTCCTAGTAATGGACATTAAACCCTCCTATAATTGCCTGTTAGGGAGGCCTTGGATTCATGCAGCAGGGGCAGTACCGTCATCATTGCATCAAAAGTTGAAATTGATAATGGAGGGTCGATTGATAACAATAAACGCGGAAGAAGATATTATTGCGTCTGTTACCAGTGATGCACCATACATTGAGAAGGATGATGAGGCATTGGAGTGTTCTTTTCGTTCGTTGGAGTTTGTGAATGCCACTTTTATTATGGAGGGAAGTAAGATCTTGATACCCAAAGTGTCTAGTGCTACGAAAATGGGTTTACAACTGATGGTTAGAAGTGGAGCATTGCCTGGAAGAGGACTCAGAAAGTATCTACATGGATGGGTCGAGGTACCAGTCTTGACTGATAAGCAGGATTGCTTTGGCTTGGGATATAAGCCGGATGCAAAACAAAAAAGGAAGGAAGCAGAGAAGAGACAAGAGAGATGAAGAGCACGTTTAAGTGGGGCAGAAATCAAATGGGAGTCGATGAGCTTTCCCTACATATCCGAAACTTTTGTGTCAGGAGGAATGATTTATCTGGAGAGCGGGATGAGAAAGGAAGAATATTTTAAAGACATGTTCGATAGCCTGAGCATTAATGCTATATTTGGAGAGAACGTGGAAGAAGGAAATTTACTAGGTATTTGCCCTTACGTGTTCGGAAGTGTCTTGAACAATTGACTACGTAAGAGATTCTGTAATTTTAAAGCAAATTCAAAGTAATGTTCGTAACATACTTATTGTTTTGGCCTAGAGCAATAAGAATCTTTCGTGAAATAGGCTCATGTTTAAACATTGTTATTTCAATAGAGAAATGCATTTTCATCACTCTTTGAGCAAATATCTGGTTCTATTTTTCATTCATTGTCGTGTTACAAATAAACTATTCTTAGATTCATTTTTGGACATTCTTTCATATTTGCAACAGGTCCCCAGATATCAATGACACGAGTAGTACTGATATGGACCCTGAATCTCTTTTTGAGCAAGGGTTGTGCTTAGAGGGATTTCTGGATTTTGAAGATGACGAGGATTATAGTTTATCCCCAGACTTGTTGAGGATGGTAGAGCGGGAAGAGGAACAGATTCTGCTTTACCAGGAGACAATTGGGAGTGTGACCTTGGAAGAAGGAAAGGAGGTGAAAATTGGCACTTGCATCAATGAGAAAACAAGACAGGATCTTATCGAATTATTGCGAGAGTTCAAAGATGTCTTCGCATGGACGTATCAAGATATGCCAGGTTTAAACCCCGATATTGCGGTACACCGTGTCCCTATAAAAGAGGAGTGTAAGCCCATACAGCAGAAGCTCCGAAGGATGAGACCCGATATGGCAGTGAAAATAAGGGAAGAGGTCAAGAAACAATTTGATGCTGGCTTCTTACGAGCGGTTAATTACCCAGAATGGGTAGCTAATGTTGTCCCCGTCCCTAAAAAAGATGAAAAAGTGCAGATGTGTGTGGATTACAGAGATCTAAACAAAGCTAGTCCAAAGGATAACTTCCCCTTGCCTCACATTGATACCCTAGTAGATAATACGGCAGGCTACTCACTATTCTCTTTTATGGATGGATTCTCGGGGTATAATCAGATTAAGATGCATCCTGAAGACATGGAAAAGACTACGTTCATAACCCTGTGGGGAACGTTTTGTTACAAGGTGATGCCATTCGGTTTGAAGAACGCAGGAGCAACGTATCAAAGGGCTATGGTAACCCTCTTTCATGACATGATGAATAAAGAGATTGAGGTTTACGTTGACGACATGATTGCAAAGTCTCGAACAGAAAATGAGCACTTACAAGTCTTAAAGAGGTTATTTCTGAGGTTGAGGAAATTTCAACTTAAACTCAATCCGACGAAATGTACTTTTAGACCCAGGTCAGGAAAATTACTGGGTTTCGTTGTCAGTGGAAAGGGAATTATAGTTGACTCGGACAAAGTCAGAGCTATACAAGAACTGCCTCCACCCCGTACTTAAAAAGAAGTTCATGGTTTCCTAGGAAGATTAAACTACATTGCCCGGTTCATTTCACAACTAACAGAGAAATGTGACCCCATATTTCGTCTCTTTAAGAAACACAATCCAGGTATATGGGATGATGAGTGCCAAAAAGCTTTCGACAAAGTTAAACATTATTTGTCCAACCCTCCAGTACTGACGCCGCCTAGTCCTAATAGGCCACTGATATTGTATTTAACAGTATTTGACAGTTCAATGGGATGTGTGCTTGGGCAACATGATGAGACCGGAAGGAAGAAAAATGCGATATATTACCTCAGTAAAAAATTCACTGAGTGTGAAATGAGATACTCGTCAATTGAAAAATTATGTTGCGCTTTGGTTTGGACCACTTGGAGATTAAGACAGTACATGTTGTACCATACGACGTGGTTAATTTCGAAGCTAGATCCTTTAAGGTACATGATGGAATCAACTGCGTTGAGTGGAAGGATGGCCCGATGGCAAATTCTGCTTTCTGAGTTTGACATAGTCTACGTGAACCAGAAGGCCATTAAAGGAAGTGCCATAGCAGATTTTCTGGCTAGTAGAGCCCTAAAAGATTATGAGCCTCTGAGCCTTGATTTTCCCAATGAAGATTTAATGTATGTGGCAACTACCGAGGAAGACACATCCGAAAATTCTTCTTGGAAACTGAATTTTGATGGAGCATCAAATGCAGTTGGCAATGGAATTGGGGCAGTTCTGATATCCCCAAATGGAGATCATTATCCGTTTATTTGCAGGTTGGATTTTGACTGCACAAATAATATGGCAGAGTACGAGGCATGTATCATGGGAATTCGTGTGGCCATAGATCGTAAAATCAAGGTGCTAGAGGTATATGGAGACTCTGTATTGGTGATCTATCAGCTCAAAGGGGAATGGGAGACGAGAGATCCCAAATTGATCAGTTATCCAAAGTTAGTTTTGGAATTAATTGAGCAGTTTGATGATGTCACTTTCTTTTATCTCCCACGTGATGAGAATCAGATGGCCGATGCCCTGGCTACATTAGCTTCTATGATCAGAATAAATAAACAAGATGATATGAAGCCAATTCAGATGAGTATTTGTGATGCTCCAGCTCATTGTTGCAATATAGACGAGGAAGAGGAGAGAGATAGCCATCCTTGGTATCATGACATTCTGCCATCCTTGGTATCATGACATTCTGCGATATGTGAAGAATCGTGAATACCCCGATCAGGCTACTGAAAATGACAAGAGAATGTTGAGAAGGCTCGCTAATGATTATATCTTAGATGGAGAGATCCTGTATAAAAGGAGGAAAGATCAGATATTGTTAAGGTGCGTTGACGTTGTGGAAGCGAAGAAGATTCTGGAAGAAGTCCATGAAGGTGTTTGTGGAACGCACGCCAATGGGTTTACAATGGCTAGGCAGATCATGAGATTTGGGTACTACTGGTCTACGATGGAGGGAGATTGCATCAGTTACACCAAGAAGTGCCATAAGTGCCAAATTTATGGGGATAAAATCCATGTGCCTCCTTCCCCGCTTCATGTTATGACTTCCTAATGGCCTTTTTCAATGTGGGGCATGGATGTCATTGGACCAATCTCGTCAAAAGCCTCTAACGGTAATCGGTTCACTTTTGTAGTCATTGATTATTTCACCAAATGGGTAGAGGCTGCTTCATACGTCAATGTCACAAAGTCAACAGTTAGTAGGTTCTTAAAGAAGGAGATTATATGTTGATATGGCATGCCAGAAAGGATCATATCGGACAACGCATTGAATTTGAATAATAGCATGATAGCAGGGGTCTGCAGTCAGTTCAGAATTAAGCATCATAACTCATCGCCGTATCATCCGAATATGAATGGTGCAGTTGAGGCGGCTAATAAAAATATAAAGAAGATTGTGGGGAAAATGGTTGAGACTTATCGGGATTGGCATGAAAAATTACCATTTGCTCTTTTAGCTTATCGTACATCTGTCAGAACTTCTACTGGGGCAACGCCTTTTTCATTGGTTTATGGAATGGAGGCAATTTTGCCTATTGAGGTTGAAATCCCCTCCCTCCAAGTGTTGTCGGAATTAAAATTGGATGAAGCAGAATGGGTCCAATCCAGATATGATCAGTTGAATTTGATCGAAGAAAAGAGGCTAAAAGCCATACATCATGGACAAGTGTATCAGAAGCGAATGATGCGAGCTTACAATAAGAAGGTTGTCCTAGAGTGTTCCAAGAGGGGGACTTGGTGTTAAAAAAGATTCTTCCTATACAAAAGGATTTTAGAGGGAAATGGATGCCAAACTGGGAGGGACCGTATGTGGTAAAAAAGGCCTTTTCTGGAGGAGCGTTGATATTAGCTGAGATGGATGGCGGGAACTTACCTAACCCAGTCAATGCAGATTCAGTTAAGAAGTACTTCGCTTAAAAAAAAAAAAAGAGAAAAGAAAAGGGGGAGAGGCCAAGGTGAAAACCCGCAAAGGGCACCTTGTGACCAATGGGGTTTTGAATTGAAAACCCAAAAAGGGCAATTCAAATTTTGGTCGAAGGTAAAGGCAGATGGTATTTTCGCTATGCCTGAATTGTCAGAGAAGAGGTATGCTACATCTTGGGGTATCGACAAAGTACCCTAGATCTCCTAGACACATGCTGAGTTCAAAATAGGCCTCAAGGTGTTCGTACAGAGAAGCTCAGACTGTGATATCTAGGGCACCTAGTTTCATATCTTACCCATGCTGTATTTATTTTTTGACTCTATTTTTCCTGAGATATGGTCTCAATAAATTTTCTTCTTATGATATTTGCCATATTGGATTAACATTTTTTTTTGGAGCTATGTTCCTAAACAATTTTCTATTAGCCTATTATTTTTTTCTTTTGAGCATTTTTTGCATTGAAATGACGATTAATAGACTAATAATACTCTTTCAAAATAGGTTTTGTACATTATTTTGGAAGCTTCTAATGTTACAAGAACCGGAAACAGGACTATTGTTCAGAACTCCCCAAGCCTAAGTACGGGGAATATGGAAAGGAGGGGCTAAGTTAGTACACTTCTCAGGATTTTGTTTATCAGAGGTACCTCGACGAATAACGAGCAATGTCAACCCAAGTTTGAAGAGGGGCTTATTCTCGAGAGAAAATGATATTCGGCGTCATACAAATATCGAGACCTACACATCCAACATGACACCCAAGAAATGGTGTGACAAATCAAATTAATGGAGGAAGATTCAGATCTTATACCCTTAAATTGTGAGGGGAATGGTTGAAGAGGAATCATATTATATTCCCCTGAGTTGCAGTGGGAGAGTTTGAAGATGGTGCCAGCCAGAAGTATGATGAACTGGACCTTGAAGTTATATTGGGGTAAGCCAGTTGAAAAAATGGGATTGTTTCTACGAGTTCTCTATCGAAAAGTATCAGCTGAACGAGAAGACCCATGTCAGTGAAGTGATAGCCTTAACAGACAACGAGTAATGTCAGCCCAAACATGTAAAAAGGGATCATTCTCATAACATTCTGCATTCATACAAATGTCATTCATAATACATTTAGTTAGGAGCATTTGATTTATATTAATCATGACATCCTAATCATTTGACATAAGCATACCCTAGGAAATCAATTCTACAGACAGATTCCCCAGTGGACAATTTAGCAAAATTAAAAACTACAAATCTGATCTTCGCTGAGAGGAGCGGAGCAGATCAAATTTTGGTAGATTTTATCTTCGCTGAGCAGGAGCGGAGCAGATCAAATTTTAGCAAATCTCATCCCGCTGGTAGGAGTGGAACAGATTAAATTTCGGTAGATCCTATCTTCCTAAGCAGTAGTGGAGCAAATCGAAGACGATGAGCCTTAATCCCCTAAGCAGTAGAGTAATAGGCGAGAAAATGACAGATCTTTATCTCCCTAAGCAATAGTTGAGCAGATCAAAGATGGTGAGTCTTAACCCCTAGGCAATAGGGTAACTGACTGAAAATACAGATCCTATTTCCCTCAGCAATAGTGGAGCGGATCGAAAATGGTAAGCTTTATCTCCCTGAGCAGCAGTGGAGCAAGCTGAAGATTACAGATCTTATCTCCCTAAGCAGCAGTGGAGCAGATCGAAGATGATGAGCAGGCTTTAACTCCCTAAGCAGTAGGGTAAAAAGCTGGAGGATTACAAGATCTTGTCTCCCTAGCGATAGTGGAGCAGATCGAAGATGGCAAACCTTATCTCTCGAAGTTGCGAGAGCGGGTTGAAGTTACAAGTCTTATCTCCCTAGCGGAGAGTGGAGCAGATCGAAAATACCAAAACTTGTTTCTCCGAAGTTGCGAGAGCAAGTTGAAGATACAAACCTTGTGTCCTTAAGCAAGAGTGGAACAAGTTGAAGTGACTTGTTATTATCTTTTTCATGTGTCAAGAGAGTAGATTGAAGATACAAATCTCTTCTCTCAAACTTATTGGAGTAGATCGAAAATGTTAATTCCTATACCCTCAAGATGCGTGGGATGGAATATGGCTACTTGAGCAAGATGAACAACAAGGAGTTAGGAATCAGCAAGACCGGGCAAAATTGGCTCCTTAATGTCTTTGCTTCGTTCTTGTTACACAAACAACGAGCAAAGAGAGGCAGTTGTGGGTACCAAATTTTGCCCGGGCCCATTTACCTTTAAAGCCCAAATTTTTAAACCAAAATAAACCCCAAAGATCAAAAATAGAACCAAAATTAAATTAAAACAAAATGAAAACAGATCCAATTTTGAAGCCCAAATACTTAACCCTAACCCACAAACCCCAAAACGTCTTCACCAAGACCCTAGCCTCCAAGCGCCACCATGCTTCTATTACCCACGTTCTCCACCACCAAGCACGACCCACGTCCGTTATACTGCGACTTGAGCAAAGAGATAAGAAGAAACTGTTTGTATTTTGGCTATAAAGCCTTCATTTTTTGTGTGGTGAGGAACTTTTTGGATATACAAAAGAAACACAAAATCGGTGAGAATAACTAGAAGATTTTTTTTTTTGAAGGTGAGTTTTGCTGTAATTTATTTCGCTTTTTTCCTTGAAAATAGAAGATAAAAACAATATCAACACATACAAAGAGATATAGCAACGATTTTTGTTGAAGGTGATTAAAAGCCTCATTTTTCTTTTGATTTTATTTGCCCTTTTCTTCGATTTTTTTCCCTATTGTACATAAATAATAAGAGAAAGGAGGAGAAGCTTACTGAGTCACTGTTGGAGGCTTTCTTTGGACGCGAGCGGAGGGCCGGGTGCTAGTATTTGGCGAGGAAGCAAGGGAGAATGAGAGATTGAGAGCATGAGGTTTTTTAAGAAAAAACCAAAAAAAAAACAAATGGGTTTCAAGATAGTTTTTTTTAGAGTAGTAAACGTTAAGCAGTAGCATTGGGAAGGGAAAAGTCAGTGGCTAGCTTGGTCCACGCGCATTTGCTTTTTAAATGGGGAATTTGCACTTTTTAAATGGTCAACGTCTTATTCCCAAATAGTTTTTAATAAAGGCAATTTTCTATACTTAATCGTTTTAAAAAACGTGCCCTACTGTACTGGGTTTCGTTTTTTATTCGATTTAAGTATTCGAATATCCTTCTTAATCAATTTATTCTTTAAATTTTCTCCTAAAAAATGGTAATTTTCGATATTTGGAAGCTCGGAAAATTGTACCCTACCGTATTGGGTCTCAGTTTTTGTTCGATTCAAATATTCGAATATCCTTCTTATTAAATTTCTACAAGTTTTGAAAAGTGGAGGCAGTGTTCTGTAAAATTCGAAAAATTATGCCCCACCATACTGGGTTGTGGCTTTACGTTTGATTTAAATATCCGAATACCCCTTTTTAAAAAAAATAAAAGTGCTCGAATTTTTAAATAAAAGACAAGCTCATAATCGAGGGTCAAAAACGATATGTCCTACTGTACTAAATGTGATGTTTTACCTTGAAGCGAGATGGTCTTTAACTCATGTTTAATTTACTCAAATATTTCAAAAAGGATTATCGTACTTTAAAATATTTTCAAATCTTTAATTTTCGACATTAAGACATAAATTAATCAATGAAGTACCGATTTTGGGCGTCTTGGGAGTGCTAATCCTTCCCCATACGTAACTGACTCCCGAGCCTATTTTCTCAAAATTTGTAGACCAAAATGTTTATAAGGTGGCCCAATCACACCACAAAAAGGATTGGTGGCGACTCCGAATTTTCGTTTTCAAAAGTCGATTAATCGTTTTAAAAAAATGGTTTCGACAATAGCATTATAATCATTTTGTATATATGGTCTTATGATATGGTTATTGAGTGGTATGGAAATGCTTGGTAATGATTAGCCATTGGAATGGCTAATCATGATCATATTTGGTGTTATGTATGCTAAATTACTAGCTAATCCATGGAAAACATGAAATAGGTAAAATTTACCATAAAATAGATTCAGACAACAGCAGTGACGTGAGTTTGAAAAATTATTAAAAATAGTATAGATACAATTAGATGGTGAATAAAATATGGAATTGAATAATTATGAGTCTATTTTCATATGGATGGAACAAAACAGGTATATGAGTTATATTTTATGAGATGTTTAAATTTTTGTGAAACAGGGCCAGAGCGATTTCTGGATCCCCTGTTCTGACTTTGGAAATTCACCATAAATTGTTAAAAGATAATTAGAAGTCATGATTTATATTTACAGATTCCTTATTGAGTCTAGTTTTATTAGAAACAAACGGTATAGTCATTGAAACTCTGTACAGGGAGATATCTGATTCGTAATACACAGAGGTCAGAGTAGTTGAACCCTGAAACAGGGGAGACTTTAACTAATAAACTGTACTAATTGGCTTGACCAAAAATTCTAGAAAAACAATTAGTAAATATATATATGAGTCTAGTTTCAGGGAAAATTTACGGAATTTGATTTCGAGTTTCGTAACTCGAGATATGAATTTTTAAGCGACTATGACGCAGATTGTTAGCTTGACTAAAAATTTTAAAAATAAATTGTTTGAGCTGTTTAAGTAATGAATTAAGTCTGTTAACACCTCGTGTTCGACTCCGGCGATGGTCTCGGGTACGAGGCGTTACAGATTTCCTGCATGGATAAAAATAAAAGGGGTGAGTTTGGGGAAACTCAGTGTGTAAAATAACCCAACCATAGCCTAAATCAGCTTAACCCACAGAAACAGAATAAGTTGGCCTTAGCCCAGAACAAAAATTCAGAATAAAGCCCATAGGCCCATAACAGAACAGAACAGATATTAAATGTTTATGCAGAAATCTCATCCCAGATTCATCCATAACACCCCGCACCAGCCTTACACCATGTAGGGAGACTACTCGACCCACCCAACCGCTACACACCACGTAAATCACAATGAGGTCGCGGATATTGTGACGAAGTCACCAGATCTGAATATTGTGGCGAGCCACCGAATAGATATATGTGGCGAGCTACCAGATCGGATAATCGTGGCATAGCCACCGTATCAGATATATGTGGCGAGCCACCAGATCGATAATTGTGGCATAGCCACCGTGACGCTTCCTCCATAATATAACCCATGTCCCCATGCAACAGATATATAATCATGGCATACATCATACAGAATCAGATCGTCATGCTTTTCAGTCAAAAATAACCCTAGAGGTATAATGGTAATTTTGCACCTAGGGGTATAACAGTAATTTTCCTACATAGGGGTATTATAGTAATTTAGCTGCTTTTAGGGTTTTCATACATATCCTAATTATTTACGTACTATCAGAACACTTACCGCGCATACTTACCGAATTGGGCCCGTTGGCCCATGAACCCAATCTTTGGCCCATTAAGCCCAAATTATCAAAATGTACGAAATCACGCAGCATCGCAGTTTATTACTTTAGATTACCAAATATACAAACCCAACTATCTTGCGAGCATTCAGACACTCATAAATTCCCAAAATACCGACTTTTCAAGATTTCGGCTTTTCGCTTTTGCCAATCTAGTCTATGAGAGGGTGTCGATTACACACATTTGCGACGATATCTCGACGAGATCCACACACGAACCGCGTACAATTGGATTACTAACACGTTAATCTAACTATTCAAATACAAGCTACGTATTAACCCCTTACAATATTCGGCCAACTACACCTATAGATCATAGTAAGCTTATAAGAAATCAATAAGCAACTCATTAACAAATTTTTGTCAATGTTTACCACATAATCATAATTTCACTGCAAGCTGTCTTCCTGAGCAACAGTCACTAAATCATTTATAACTGGAGCTACGAAACTCCAAATCAAGTGCCGTTAATTTTCTCTCAAAATAGACTCATATATCTTCTATCCATAAAATTTTCAGAATTTTTGGTTTGGCCAATCAATACCAGATTTTTCTTAAAGTTTCCCATGTTTCACTATTTGACTAATCTGACCACTCTTCATTACAATTCAAATTTCTCATTGTACAGAATTCAAAATATGTTCTCGTTTATTTCATTTGAAACTAGACTCATTAATATTTAATTACATAATTTATTCACCTTCTAACTCATCTCTCACAATTTATGGTGATTTTCCAAAGTCACGTTACTGCTGCTGTCCCAAGCAGATTTATTACCAAATTCTTTCACACATAACTTGCATGCATGTTATTTAAACATGTATATCACCAATCAATCATCACATATCTATGAGTTTACTTAAGTATAGTCTCCATTTCATCATTTTAAAGCACAACATGTTAGCTGATTTTTCCCCTTAGCATCTAAGGCACATGCATGCTCATTTGTTTGGCTCAACTTCACCTATCTTCCATTTTTCATCAAAAGAACATGAAACAACAACCATTTCCTTCATTTTAATTCATGACCAAATGCTCACAACACAACCAAAAACCAAAATATGCTTCAAGACTTAAGGTAGAATCAAGAAGAACTCATGAACATCAAGATAGAAGCAAACTACCATGAACTTACCTTCAATTTTCTTCCCCAAGTGATCGAACATTCAAGAGCTTTCTCCTCTCCTTTCTCTTCTCTAACTTTAGGCTATGATGAACAAAGATGGACAAAACTTTGTTCTTTTCACCCCTTTTTCTTTTAATAAAATTTCATATTTCATCCATTTAATTCTTTAATACAAAAGACATGAAATGCCCATCATGGAACATTTACCTAAACCATTATCATGGAACATTTACCTAACCCATTATCATGGAATATTTACCTAATCCATTATCATGGAACATTTACCTAACCCATTATCAATTTGTACCATGAATTATGGATATCAAGTGCTCATATTGTCTACAACAACATGATGGCTGGCCACTTCATGTAAAATGGGAGGTTTGTCATGCAAATCCTCCTATTTTGCACTCCTATTTATTTGGCCACTTCAATTTAGCCTATAGCATTTTCAAACATTTTCACATAGGTTCTATTTCATAATTTCACCCCCTTTTTCTTATGGAACGAAAATTAACTAAAATTGCCGGGTTCTATCTTAAGCGTGGGCCTTCTAGAGGCCCACTAACATAATTAAACCTATGCCAACATTCATAGAATTCCCGAAAATTGGGGCATTACAGGGTCAAATCGTCATAATTTGCCAAATGTAAAATTGGGATAAGAAAATAATTTAATATAAATATATGAAGTTTATTTTGGGAAATAGAAAAACAAAATCAGAGTGGTCCAAAGTACTGGGTTGAAGTCCTGGAAATACTTGTAATTAAACTCGATAGGAGAGAGGCCCAAAGTCCCCTCATATAACATGAAGGGGACGACAACCCTAGTAGGAATACTAGGGTGTATTGTCTACCATATTTTCACTATAAGTAGGAAGTTGTTGTTGTTGTTGTTGTTGGTTTTTTTTTTTTTTTTGAAATAAACCACTACAATTCAACAAGGGTTATACTTTCTCTTCATATAAATAGATGGCACCAGTAGAGCTATTAACACAACTTTGAAAGTTTGTTACTTTGCCGAAAAATAGAAAAATTATATTTAACTATTAAATATATTTTTTCAGAATAACAATTTTACTGATTTCTATTAAAGAGGAGAGAATTTTCGTTTTCACCTTAAAAAGAAAAGAAAAATTTTTTTTAGTCTTGCGTTTTGATTTAATTTATTCGATCACACACTTGAAACAGTTCATGGCACGAGAATAGCGGTGAAAATCTTTTGGTTAAAAGCCGAAAAACATCAAGGATCCGCTTATTTGAAAACTTAGGTACAATTTCAGTATAAGGTATATTGTTATAAATATAATAAAATGAGTAGATTTTCAAATTTTTAATTTTTCGCTGTGTAAAAAATCCGTTTTCAGATCAGATTTTTCTGACAGTGTTTCACTCAAACAAGTTGGAGTAGAAGCGGGAGGTGAAAGGATTGTTGATAAAGATGAAGGTAACAATGCAATTGAAGTTGAAGTTGGAATTTAGATAACAATAAGAGTTGATGTAGTGGAGGTAATAACTAGAATAACAACAGCAACGAATGTAGTAACCCCACTCAAAAGAACCAATGGTGAAACACCATAAGAAGGTTTCATCACTTTTTTATCAGCACCTCTGTTGGGTTGCGCAATTTCAACCTCAACATCATTCCTCCCAACAACTTTCTATTGTCTTTTTGAAGGGCATTAGCCCTTCAAACTATGTGCAACTTTTTTGTAGGAGACTCTTATCAATTCTGTCACTAAAAGGCCAAAATTTACCTCCATGACAAGAACAATTACTATCATTTTTAAAGCTTATGATAGAAGTTTTGAACACTTTTTTAAATTCACTCCCGACTGAGAAATCTAACAAGACAAGAGTAGCTTGCCTTCAAATAAACAAAATGGTAAAAGGAAGTAAAAAAAAAAAAAATACCTTCATTAGGTCCTCCAAGTCCAAACTCTTCATTTCCCTTTATTCCCCTTATCTTACACCTTTTAAACTTTTGTACTTCCAACTTTGGTAAAGACAATGGCCATAGTCTACTAACTTATTGACAAACCCTTCCACCACTCTTAGAAAACACAAAAAGATGAGGGTTAAATGAAAAGAAAGAGTCTCACCTAGTGTCACAGGTTAAAGTTCAAAGCCCGTGGCCATCACACCAAATGCACTCAATGGAAGTCTATTGTTTATATGGGGATCATTTGGCCTGCAAGAATTGGCCCGATTCAGTAAGCTGTTGGAGAAGCCTGTCAGATTAAAGCCCTATAATCTTTAAATATTGATAGGGAATCATATCTTTTAAAGATTAGATTTGATATGATTTGATGTAGTCTTGTAAATCCTTAAAATCAAAGGATAGGCTAATCTCATCCGTCGATGTAATTTAACCTTGACCGTCGATTTTGGAGAGCTCAACTATAAATAGAGAGCCTCTCCCACATTTGTACTCACTCCATTCATTGTTTCATTATTCTTTGTGAATAAGATAATATAGAGAGCATTTACTTAAACACTTTGTGTACGTTCTTTCTGTGACCTTCTGTTGTTCTTTGTGGCTTCTTTTGGCATAGTTTGCTACCGCTATATAAATTGGTACCTTGGAGAGTTCTTAAGAAATCCTCACTTGAGTAAAGGCTGACTTAGGCAAGTTTGGACGAACGAATCGCCTAAGGCCGCATGGATTGCAAGACAAATGATCTAGTCCCATGACAAGTGGTATCCGAGTTATTGGTTACAAAGGCACCATTGTGATGTCAAAAGAAGAGTTTGAACAAAAATGGGCCAAAAGATCAGTCCCTTTTAGGGAGATGTTGTTGACTGTTGAGGAACACGTAGATAAACTTGAGGAGCTCATGGGGGACATGAAAGAGTCCCACAATGCGCTTGGTGAACATATAGATGACTTGTGGGAGTAGTCTAGGGACTTTGTGACCATGTGTCTCACTTTCAATAGGGACAATGTACAAGAGTTACTAGATTTTCAAACGAATAAGCTAAAAGAGAGGAACGATCCTCTCGAGACCATGGTGATGGCTTTAAAGGATGAAATAATGGCCACGACGAAGGCTTTGAATACAAGAATAGAGAAACTCGAGGGAAAATTGGCCTTGTGTCAAGCAGCCGTGGAGAAAGGAGTGTCAAGTGTAGCACTCAGTTACGAGGATGTCCCAAAGCTGGAAGAGTTCATAGGGACAAGGTTTGCATGCGATGTGGATAATTTTTTGTGGAAGATGGAAAACTACTTCCGTGCCAAAGGCATCACGGATGATACGGTTAAGGTAAACACTACTTCAATATTTCTTACTAAGATTGCACTTTTTGGTGGCGAGGCAGGTCCATAGATAAATGGCAAAGTGAGATTGGGAAGTCGCAAAAGTTCCAATGTGAATTGAAAGGACAATTTTACCCAAAATTTACCGAGAAAGTAGCTCGAGCAAAGTTGCGATGACTACCGCAACGGGGCACAGTGGGGGAATACGTTCGAAAGTTAAAGGAACTCATGCTCCAAGTTTCAGATGTGACCGAGAAAGAAGCATTGCTTGCTTTTCAAACTGAAATGAAGCTATGGGTCAGATAGGAGTTGGAACAAAGAAGTGTCCAAAAGCTATCAGAAGCCATGACAGTAGCAGAGTCCGTGGTCAAGCTTAGTCTAGGGAAAGACAAGCTTGGGTCTTCCAAGTCCAAGGAAAGGGGCGTATGTAAAAAAGATCACAAGAAAGATGTTGATGGAAACGGCAACAGTGACAATAGTGGTAATGAGAAACTACGAGTTGGGGAGAAAAAACCCAACAGAAAAAAGGGACAAGTTGAAATTCTTTCTTTGCGACAGTCCACACATGTTGAAGAAAAGTCTGAAGAAATTCGCGCTTCTTAAGAAAGAGAAGCCGGTAGGTAAAGCATTAGGACTTTTCGAGCGCTAGGGGTGTTGAAGTCAGGGAGGCCGAAAGTGAGAAGAAGCCAGTGGAGTGCTTCTTGTGTCATGGTATGCATAGGTTGCAGAAGTGTCTAAAGAAGTCTGTCATCGAATTAGACGATGGGGCAAACAAGGAGCCTAAGAAGCTTGGTTCGAGCAAGGGAAAAGCCAAAGCCAAGAGGGAAAAGAGGAGCAAAAAGAAGCGAGTAAAGTACTTCTTGTTTCGTGGTCCACATGAGTTACAGAACTATCTAAAGCAATCCAAGTCAGTTATGGTCAAAGAAAAGGTAACATCGGAGCTTGTTGAGTCATCGAATGGGCTTCCACATGAGGAAGATGTGAGTCTGTTATCGAACTTAAGGGAAAAATTTGTAATGAAAATAGTGAAGCTGGGACCAATGAGGCTCAATTCGAATAAAGCGACGGAGTTGGCCAAGTCATTCGGCGAGGCTTTCACTCATGGAAGAAGTGAGTTTAGCATCGAATTCAGAGAAAGAAGTTGCAATGCAAACCTTAAAGCTAGGATCAATGAGGTTCATTTTTGTTGACACGTCGGAGGGACTACCACCCATTAAAGAGGTGGGGTGTGTATCACACTTCGAGAAAGTAGAGATGCAAGTTGGATAGTTGACCCGAGTAAATGCAATAAGGAAGGTACATTCTCAACACTCTGATAGTGTTTTGCATTCTAACTTGTTGACTTGGGAAGAACGTAGGGGCCCTTTCAAAGTTTTTGAGCAAGGAGGCCGAGAGACTGTGGGCAAAGCGAAGCCAAATATTGTGAATCAAGAAGATTTTGTTCGGGGCAAGTTAGAATGTAAGCAAGAGAAAGACGTGACTTCTTGCCATAGAGATATACAAACAAATGGGACGGTTTGAGTTAAGAAGTGACATAAATCGAGGCAAAAGTTCTAAATGAAGAAAAAAGCTAAGGCGTCGATACGAGACAGAGGCGAATCAAGTCAGTGTCATTCCAAAGTCGCGACGAAGGCGTTGCGAGAATGGGTGGGGGAAAATGTCATGGGTCAAAGTTTAAAGCCCGTGACCATCACACCAAATGCATCCAATGGAGGTCTATTGTTTAGATGGGGATCATTTGGCCTGTGGAACTGGCCCGATTTAGTAAGCTGTAGGAAAAACCTGTCAAATTGAAGCTCGGTTGGCCCAATAATGAAGATATGGCAACTTAGGCTATCTTAATAAGTATGGGAACTAATCTTTAAAGATTGATAGGGAATCATATCTTGTAAAGATTAGATTTGATATGATTTGATGTAATCTTGTAAATCCCTAAAATCAATGGATAAGCTAATCTCGTCCGTCAATGTAATTTAATCTTAACCGTCGATTTTGGAGGAGCTCAACTATAAATAGAGAGTCTTCCCCTCATTTGTACTCACTTCATTCATTGTTTCATTATTCTTTGTAAATAAGAGAATATAGAGAGCATTTACTCAAACACTCTGTGTGCATTCTTTTTATGGCTTTCTATTGTTCTTTGTAGTTTCTTTTGGCATAGTTTGCTTCCGCTATACAAATTGGTGCCTTGGAAGAGTTCTTAAAGAATCCTTACTTGAGTAAAGGTTGACTTAGGCGAGTTTGGACAAACAGATCGCCTAAGGTCGCACGGATCACAAGATGAAAGATCTAGCCCCGTTACACTAGTACATTATAATAAGACCAAGACTAGTAAAAGCTAATAATTATCAATAGGAAAAAAAAAAGAAAAAAGAGAGAATAAATATTGCAGAAGATACAGAAAGAAAAACGATGAATGATAAGTTAAAAACAAGAGAATCCTTACATGGCTAGAAATTTTTTTGAAGTGTAGAATAATGGAACAAGGCCCTTATTTATAGAAGATTCCAATTCCTTCACACTCGTTATATGCGTAACTCTCATGTATTTTTCACAAGTAATCATTGCAACAACCAATCAAACACTACCATATATCCCACGCTTCATTACCACTCTGATCACGTGCATGGATCAAGTAATAGTTAACACATGTTTCCACAAATGACACTTTGTCATCAAGTTATCAAGTCATCGGTTATAAATTTTGAAATTTGAGAAGACTTCCACTTACACCAATAGAATAACTCCGCTACAAATTAGCAGAAGGACCACTACCTAGCACTCGATCTTATCTAAAGGATAGTGATTTTGTAACCCCCTTTTCAACTGGGGGCAATTATAACCCCTCTCTTTACATAGGTTTGCCTTTTTATGTACTAGATAAGTACCGGATAAGGTACTCTTGCTTTATGAACTGGCTACGTGCTTAGGTAATTAGATTTTCGATAGAGTTGAAAGACAAATTTTCCTTATAAAACATACTCCAACAAGTCTAATATTGTCTCCAATTTAATTTCGTTTACTATGTAGCCGTAGCAAGCCTACTATTATCAGGTTTTATTTCCTATTTATCCATGATGAAATTATTGATTGAAAATGTCTCGAAAAAATTTAAACTCATAGAAGCAAATGCACGACAACTGCTAAAATGCAAGGAATAGAAAGACTAAAACTCGAAACATCTAGCATATAGAAGATCTAATAAGAGATCTCGTAGAAGTCATGCTCATCAACTAGATTAAACAACCTTAATTTTGGAGTTTTACTAGTTTGTATGAATTTTTTAAACCTGACACGTTTAATTGATTACCAAGTTTAAAGACTAAAATACACATCAAAGCTATTGTTTTTCCCTAAAATAACATTTGATTGCCTATTTTCTATAACCTTGAGCCTACTCATTGTTTATATTTACTTTAATTCTTAATATTAAATTGGATTTAATGTGTCATTCAAGACCCTCATTTCCAAGATAGGTTGGTTTAGATGGTTGATTACTTGTTAATACTCCAGTGTTCGAGTTCACAAGCAATCCTATTTTACCTAAAAAAAACAATTCTAATTTCTGATCGAAGTGCAAACAGGCAAATTAAAACAAGTACGATATTGGGTATATTTGGTTCAAAGCTCGGAACAATCTATAACGCAAAAACTGAACCAACTCAGCAAATTCAAACATTCATCAAATTGATAAAAAGCAAAACAAAATTCAACCATGAATTTCCGACCGGTTTTTCCAAGATTATGCCTTGAGCCGACCATAGAATTTCTGTTTCTCCTGTGTTGTCTGGAACCGTCCGTGCCCAAACTTCGAGGAGGTGTCGATGAACTTGAGTTTGATTTCCTCGAGAGCCACACGAGATGTCTGGTTAATCAGAGACTGGCGAAGCGTAACCACCCTCTTCTTAGGTCCAACACAGCCTCCTTTGATCATCAAGTAATCACTCTTCACAACACCATAGTGAGGGAAGCCACCTATGGGGGTGATATCTTTCTCAGTCCTGATTAAAAACAAACACCATCAACACATTCAGCAATTATATCGAGCAAATCCGAACGGAAAACATTGAAACATTCCATACAAAGATATTGAAAACAACTTTGAATCAGATGGAATTAGACAAATGTACTAACCTGTCATAGTCTGTTATAGCAGAGTGAGTCTCATCACCAACCTTGCCAACTCTGTAAACCTTCTTGTTCATCTCGGTACGGTGATGGTATCCGTTCTGACCTGCCCTGGCAACGGTAAACGAGACTCTAGCAGGATGCCAGGCACCAATACAAGCAACCTTACGCAGACCTCTGTGGGTCTTACGGGGCAGACGTGTGACACCCCAACGAGTGACAACACCTTCGTAGCCTTTACCCTTTGTAACACCGATGATATCAATCATTTCATCCTTCTGGAAAACAGCATCAATGGGGACTTGTTTCTCAAAGAACTTGTATGCAAAATCAACCTTGTCAGCGATCGTTCCACCATTGACTTGGATCTCCATTAGGTGTGCCTTCTTCTGCTTCAATCCCTTCATTTTCCTAATCTGTAAATGCACTTTGTAAGCAAATTTTGTCCACCTTGAAACATTTATAACAAATTAATTCCAGTGAAACAAAAAACTCATGAACCTGGGTGTGGGCCAAGACCCTAATAACAGTGGCATATTTCTTCATCTTTTCAAGCTGAGCATCTATACTCTTCTTCCCTTCTTCGCTCTCATACTGCTTTGAGTACTTGGTGAAAGCCTTCTTCTTGGACTTGCACCAATGCTTATAGAACCTACGTTTAACCTCCTCGCTCAAATGCTGAGCCCAGACGGTGTTCAATGAGCGGAGACCACGTGGTGTCTTCACATACCCAACAACTCCAACAATAACCATAGGAGGAGTTTCAATGATTGTAACAGCTTCACAAGTCTCCTTCTTGTGAAGCTCTATACAAAATTAAAGGACATAAATTTAGCTCAAGAATACAGATGAAAATGGGAGTTATCTTAATCAAAAATGAACTTACTAGATCCGGGTTTTTCGACCTCCCTGACAATGTGTGTCATACCAGCCTTGTACCCTAAAAAGGCAGTAAGCTTGCATGGTTTGCTTGGATCATCCTTTGGGAATGCCTTCACTGCACGAATCAAAAACAACATCATCATACTCCAACATATCCATACCAAAAACATATAGTATCCAAGCCCGTAACCATATCACCCCAAGTCCGAATAACATAGTTCAACATAGGAGGTTATCAAAGATAATATTGCAGGATAATTACAGTATTCATTATTAAACTGTCAAAATGAAAAAGAATACAATATACCTTTTCCTCTGTGACGAGAAGCTCGCTTCCTTGGAAGAAATCCAAGGGAACCATGCCTTGGGTGCTCAAACTTCCTGTGAGACATTCTTCCCCTCCTTCACCACCCAAAACAAAACAAAAATAAAATAAAATCTAATCAAACCCATGTTATTTTTTTCATTTTGATGTATATAAAGATAACAATTAAAATCAAATGACTAAGAGTTTCAAAGAGACAGCAATTTTTTTTCCTACAGAAAAAGCTAAGTTTTTATTTTCCTTTTAACGTTCCTCCGGAATTCCTATATAGAAGTAAGCAAACAGAAGATGAATGAGAAAAAAAAAAAGGGAGAGATCAGATATCAGAGAGAAAGGTGACCTGCGTTGGGAGACTCCTGCACTGCGGCTGCTGCTGCTTGGTCACTGAAGAGACTGGAACCCTAGTTGCTATGTTATATTTACAACATGCTTTAAATAATTGAATTTACATAAAACCCCCTTTTCTTTCTTAAATTAACTTTTTACCACCATTTTTTATTTAATTCTCAATTTCATGCTTATGTTTTACAAAATTTCAAAAGTTAGATTAATTTGTCATTAGGTTAAAAGTTGATCAAGTGAACAGTTTATTGATTTTTTTAATTTATTAGGTATAAATTGTTGAATTAGTGATTTTTATTAATTTTATACATGTAATTACTTTTTTCAAGTCAACAAATTTACATAAATGTTTAATATTGGGTTTTCTTTATAGGGTGAGTTCAATTCGTTTTGATTAAGCGATTTGAATTATCTATGATAATTTAGCTCGGATTAGATTGGTTTTAATTCTTCTATATGAATTTTATACTTTATTTTAATAAAATGAATTTTATTTCACGGGTTTTGAATATTATTTAATAAAGTTTAAGTGTTTTTTCTTGAATATTTCTAATAAGTTATTTTTTCAAGTAAATAAAAATAATCAATAACTATCAATAATATATTAATTAATGATGAAGTTTTACCAAATTAATTTTAAATATGAATTAAATATTAAAAATACAGTATTTTCAGGTAAAAAATGTTAAACTTTTGTTAAATATAAGTATTACATTTGACAAAAAAAAACCACAATTATCATATTAGAAATAGGATGTAAATTAACCGAGTTTGAATGAACGAATCTACGTTCATATTCGTTTGTTCATTTTAAATTTGTTTGTGATTTATTTATGTTCATTTATCTAAAATTATGTGTGTTTATTTTCGTTCGTTTTAAGCTAAACAAACATATAATTGAACATATTTATGAACATATTTATGAACAATCTCTATAAATAATAAACAATAAATAAATAAGCATATATATTTTTAGATGTAAAATAATCAAATATCAATATATAATATAAATAAGTAAAATAAGCACACAAATAATAAATTTATTAATATAATAATTAAACAATAAATGAGTTTTAAATTAACATAAATAAACTTATGCATGAATATAAATGAACATAATAAACCTTGTTTGTGTTCAATTTATTTAATAAATAAATTTTAAATTTTGTTTATATTCATTTATTTAACTTGAAAAACAAATAAAAATTAAACGGTTGGTGGAATGTTATATTCATCGTATGATAACTTAATTTGTTTAAAACTAAAATTTATGCATTCTTTAAAGAGAAGCGACTGTAAACTATTTCTAAAAACAAACAATGAGATATAAAATTTTAAAATATACCAAATTATATCAAAATCCAATTAAGGTGAAACTCAAATTCAAATAAGAAAGAAATTTGTTGATTCGCATGCGTTAGGAAAGTAGAATCATAACTCAAATTCATATAATCATTTGGGAAGAAATAATTTTATTAAAAAATATATTTCTCCAATATTTTACACTTTCAACGATGAATCTTGAAAATAAAATAATACAATAAAATTAAAATTGCACAATATTTTAAAATTAAAAATAAATAAAACTCATAAAAATTTCAGAGTAATTTTTTTTTACAAAATACTTAAATTGACTTTGTTAACTTTTAATGTCTAAATTATCCTTATTAATTTTATACTACCAAAAATAGCCTTATTAATTTTTTATACCACCTAAAATACCTATATTAACTCTTCATAGGAGCTAATTTTATATAATATATAGATTATGCTTTTTTTATCCACATCAATTATTATGTTGTAACTTCTTTAATATAACATTTTATATTATCTATTTTCTTTTAATTTTATGATTGGTAATAAGTCATCGATTGGGTCTTAATTTAATTTAAATGGGCATTGTTGTTAATACATAAAGATGTGAATTCGAGTACACTGAAGTACATTATCTTCCGATTTATGGATTGGGGAGGGACTATACCTAGTTTTAAACATTGTGTAAAAAAAAAAATATGTAACACCCCCTAACCCTTTTCCGACATCAGAATAGGATTACGAAGTATTACCGGTCACTACAGTTTATAACACGAATCAAATAAAATTAAACATTGTATAGTTCAGTAATATACCTTATTGACTCTTAAACGGACATTCGGGGACCAATGAAGATGTTAGAAATAAATCGGAATCTATTCGGATGCTTATAAAATTTTTCATAAAATTTTTAAAATTTCCCTTAATGAACAGTACCACACGCCCGTGTGGTTTCGGGACATGTCCGTGTTGTCACCCCGTGTGACTCACACGATTAGAACACACCCGTGTCCTTTACCCATGTATTTCTCTGACTTATTACTTATGAAGAAACTAGTTTCACACGGCCAAGACACACGCCCGTGTGCTTAGCCCGTGTGGATTTATTTTCAATTCGAATCTAGTGCAATTTTCACACGGCTAGGTACATGTCTGTGTACTGTGGCCGTGTACTTCACATGGCTGAGACACATGCCTGTTTCTTTGCCCGTATGGCCGTACCTAAGCATTCTGTTTGCCAAATTTTAGATGCAGGGGACACACGGTCTACTCACATGCCCGAGTAAAGGGTCGTCTGTCTCACATGGTCTGATCACATGCTCGTGTGCCAGGCCATGTGGACTCAAAATGAATCTTATAGTCTAAGTTTACCAACCCTGCAAACTTTAATAACAAGCAACTCAAAATTCAATCTTTTAACCAATCCAAAACATGATTAAATACATCTGTTTCACATTAAAATCATCAATGTTACGATCTAACTCGAGTGTATTAGTAAATGTTTAACATAGAACCTCCAGATAGTATACCTTGATACTAGTTGAATCAATTCAAAATTAAACTATATAAAGGACTATATTATAAACATAACTTTTCATTTATGGGCTAGTCATTATCATTCTTACACAAAATAGCTTCAAAGACAACTTAGGTACATGCCATTTCTCAAAATAAAATACATCACCGAGTATTTGAGTTTGGGCTTGGCTTGAATGTTGAGTTGTTAGTCGCTTTCGTACCTAACCTGCGCACGGAAATAAACCATACGCTGAGTATACACTCAGTGGTATTTATATAAACCAATACTTAAATCAATATTAACACAAAATGCATCTATGCTATTAACTTCAAATCTAATATCACTACTTATATTCAAAGTTCTATCTCAATGAAACATTTAGTTCAATAATATATCAATCAATATAGATTTTCATTACGATAGCACAGTCATTCAGTTGTCCAGTACAGTAAATTTACCCCTATTAACATAATTCAAGCTTTGGCGGATACACGGATCCAACCAACACACCAGTACGACACATTGTGCCTCATCGACTTTGCCGAAGAAAACAGTAGCAATACGGTACATAGTACCTTATCGGATTAAACCGAAGCATCGGAAACAGTACGATACACGAAGTGCCTCATTGACACAAAGTTGAAGTAACAGTACGACACTATTAGTGCCTCATCGACCCATGGTCGAAGTATCTCAGTACATTTCCAAATCCTATGGCATGCCAATTATATCCAACCTAGCCTGACACTGTTAATAGGGTATTCATTTCACTTTAATTTTCAAATAATAATCAATATACACTTCAGTCTAGATATTGACAACTCCAATCAATTCAATACAATAATAACAATACTTACCTCTATAATACTTACCGTATATATAATGAATGCGAAAATAATTATTAAGTTTGGTTTATAGAAATACAAACCGTAAATTTTTCGGATTACTCCCCGTCAACCTTCTCTTTTCCTTTCTTTGTTGATGTCTTCAGTACTACGTTAGCTACGGAAATTAAACAATTTATACTATTAATACAATAGCAACTCACAATAAATAATTGAATTTCTATTCAATTCAAACTTCAATTTTCAATTTAATCCTAATTAACACATTTGCTTTTATCATTCAATTCATACTTCATTTCTATTCAATTTCCTATTATATTCTCTTTAAAAATTAAATATTCATGGTAAAACCCTAATCTCAAGTTTCTTTCAATTTAGTTCCTCAAATATAAAACTTATAGCTTATTTTACAATTTAATTCTTTAATCAATTATAACTTGAAATTTATTCAATTAAATCCCTAATTCAACAATTTGTTCAACATAACTCATGTCTAAAAATCATTTAACTTTCAAAATTTCCACTTACATCAAGTAATATTTGTCTCTAGGACTCCAAAAACATCAAAATTGCAAAAAAATGGACTAAATTAACTTACCAAATTAAGCTTCAAATCCCTAATTTTACCTTTTCCTTTCTTTTTCTTTCTTATTTTTTCCTTTATTTTTATTTCTTTTATTTCTTTTATGTTTTAATTAATTAATAATTAATATAATAATATATTATAATTAATAAATATCTTATACTTAAAGTACAAGTAAATATATATACATATTACATTTGTATAAATACAATTACTACAAATGTATAAATTTTATACCACACATTTGTCCCCATATGATTTATTTACTAATTTAGTCCTTTGACTTTTTCTATTCCATAATTTAACTTTTACCATTTATTCAATCTAGTCCTTTCACTAAATTAGCCTTAATTCAAGCTAATTTACTTAGCCAAAATCTAATTAACTACACTACTAACTTCGTAAATATTTCTAATAAATATTTATGAATTCATTTTACTGAAATTAATAACCTGAAAGTACACTTTTTCGATACTCTTAAACTTTAGGTTGTTACAAAACAGATATGATAAAATTTATAATGAAATTATTAAAAAATGGTAATTAAATCAAAAGGAAAAGAAATATAAAATTGGTACATTAATAGGTAATTAATATTTTTGGCTTATGAGAAGCTTACAAAATTATTGGTTAAAATCATTTTAAATTCTTTTATATTAAATTCAAAATTAATAAATTTTGATAATAAAATTTTAGAATAGTCTCATAAGCGAGATTCACGTATAGGCAATGAAACATTGCTCACATCCAATTTTATGCATATGTGTAAGTTTTGTTTAAAATAAATTTAAAACTTTAATTAAAAATTGTTATTGAGTAATAATTTGATTGCCATTGATATTATTGTTAATATAGGAGGCGTGAGTTTGAGTCTACCTGAAGTGTATTCTCCTCCTATTTAAGAGTTGAAGAGGAGTACGAGTAATTCTAAGTATTATATTAAAAAGAACATATATGATAAAAACCTATAATATGATTATTGTTAAAAAGAAAATTTTATTTGAAAATTAATTATCAAATTTTATTTAGTAACTGTGTTAAGTATATAATATTTTTTATTATAATGTAAAACACGAGCAGGACAACGCACTTTGCTTATTAAAGTAAATGAATAATTTTAAAAAATATTATTCACTAAGCTGTTACTAATTATATTATTTTAAACAACCTAATATTTAAAATTGTATTTGTATGTATAAAACGATATTATTATATCATAATGGTACAATATGTAAATTTTATAATAATTATTTTAAAAATATAAAAGTGTAGTGAATAAATAATTATTAAAATGTTTAAAAATTAGAGGATAAAAAGAAAAGAAAGTGTTTGTTTTTCAAAATTAATTGAAGTTATAAAAATAATTGAATTCTGGGGACATTCATGCTTGCCTTTTAACATGTATTAGGTAATAAATATTATTTTTAATTTAAGAATAAATGTAATAACTGTCAATCAGGAAATTGAAATTTACACATCACATTTCTAGGAACATATAAATGTCATAAATTCTAACTTATCCAATTGATTGATATTCAGTATATATATTAAGAGTTAAATTGTATTTTAATTTTTATTTAAAAATAGATAAATTAATTTATGTTCATTATATCAAAGAGCAAATTAATTCTATTAAAAATCTATTTATTTCTACTATTAAAAAATTATATAACTAAATAATAAATTATATGATTTGTGTCAGCCAAAATATTACAACATCTATATTAATTACTGTAACAAGGTAATAGTTCATGCAATAACATAAAACATAACCCTCAAACTATAATAATTAGTTTAATAAGGTAATATTCATATAATTGTGTTATTGCATAAAACGTTATGCAAATTGTAATAATTTATCTAATCAAATAATGTATTTTATATTGCATTAAGGTAATGTTTTACATAATAACATAACATATAATAATTAGTGTAGTAAAATAATATTTATTATAATCACATGTAGTCTGACGAGTTTTTGTTATTGCACAAAATATTATATAAATTGTAATAAATTTTGTAACCGACTGATAAATTATGTAATTCATGTTAGTTATTATTTAGTGTAAATAATGTTTTGTATAATAGCACAAAAGAAATTGTGTAATCGAATAATGTATTTTGTAATTCATATTACATAAAACATCATAAGATATATAATAATTAGTGTAGTAAGGTAAATGTTTGCATAATAACAATAACATTACTCTCAAATTTTAATAATCAGTGTAATAAAGTAATATTTTATACAACCACACAAAACCTTATGAGTTTTGTGTTGTTATACAAAATAGTATGTGAGTTGCAATAAATTGATTAATTAGATAATGTATTTTGTATCAATGTTACACAAAATGTTATGAAATCTATAATATTTTATTTTACAGAAATCATTTCATAATTAGTAAGATAATATTTTATGCATATCGTATTACAAAATATTACGATATTATAATAACTAGAATCATTATCATATATGTATGCATGTGGAAACTACAAATATATTGTCACGTCCGAAAAATCAAGTTAGAAGAAATTTGGTTAGTGAAACTAAGAATGGGCACGCCTTGATTTTTGAGTTAAAATTTCGAAAATTTTGTCAAGTGATTTGATCTGATTCAGTGGTTTAGTGTTGTGTTTGTGTATAAGAGATTATGAGTTTGAATCATTTTCCTTACATTTTGTTATTTAGTGCCAATTCTTATCCTTGAACATTTGGCTTTTGTTTTATTTTTCATTCAATTGATAATAAAATGAGCTTGTTGGTTCAGTGGTAAGGCTTTAATTTGCTTAGAAGTCTTGATCTCTTGTGCGTGTAAGGTGGAAATATTTTTGCAATTTCTTTCTTGTGTCATCCATGTGGCAAATATTTGAGTTGGGTTTGAATTCAGCAGAGAGTGAATATGATAGATTGGGATCTTTATTTTATTTATATATTTTTTATATTTATTTATTTATCTATTTGTAAAAAAAATATCTTTTGGGGTTTTCTTAAAATTCCTCCACAAAAATTGTTGTCCATTTTCTCCCTACTTTCCCTCTCTCTCATTTTTCTGTTCACATTGGTTTCTCTCTTTTGTTCAAAAGTTTTCTCTGTGGTTCTTTTGAGAACTTACCATTCAATTGCTGTGGAATTTTCTTTTTCCTTGCGTTATCTTAGTTGCGACTATTTTGTATTTTGAGTAGTTCATTATCGTCAACCTCTTTAGTTTCCTTTCGTGTGATGGTGCGTAGTTTAAGTGCTTGGTTGGTATGTATTTACAGTTTGTTTTCCTTAATTATTAGTGTCGAAACCTTTTTGGAAATCGAGTTTTTATTTACACCAATTCTTTTTATTAGGTGTGATTGGATCACCTTGAAAGTTGATCATTTTAATAAAAGGTTAGATTTACTAAAACGATGATTTTCAGTCTACAAAGTCCAGAAAATGAGTTTGAGAGTCGATTATGTACGAGGAAGGGTTAGTACCCTCATAACGCCCAAAATTGGTACCTAGTTGATTACATGATGTCTTAGTGTCGAGAATTGAGAATTCAATGAAAATTTAAGATATGATCCCCTCTTTGCATGATGTTATTTGATGACGTCTAAGTTAAATTTTAGCGAGTAGGTTTTCTTATTTCGAGTCGATCAAGACGAAAAGCCATGTCTCTTAAGTTGGGGCACAAAATATTGAATTCTCAAAAATAAGAACGCTCATCGTTTAATTATTACCTAAACCTTATTTTTTTTTATTTAAATGGGATATTCGATTACTTCGGTTCAATGAGAAAGTTATACTCCGTAAGTTAAGAGCACAACCCATCTGATTCCCTAAATAAAGAATATTGCCTCGGTCTTAAATTATTTCTTTTGCATTTGCGTAGAAAAACATACGAATGTATGTAGCAATATTTACAATACATGATGATGGCAAAATTATGACATTAACAAAATAACAACATAAATAATAAAATAAAATGACAATAATATAATGAATACAATAATAAGAAATAATAATAATAATTCAGTTAATAATACCATATAATAATGATAACAATAGTGAAATAAGATAAAAGGTATGATGATAATATAATCATATCGAAAATAAAATAGTACTAATAGTATTAACATTTAAAAATAAAAGGACTAAAATAAAATAATCAAGAAATTCAAGGGCAAAAACATAAATTGTGCAAGTTAAAAGGGTAAAAATTAAAATAGCAGCAAGTACAGGGACTTAATTAAATAAGTAGGGGACTGAACTGAAAGTGCAATAAAATTTAAAGTATAAATTAAAAAAACAAAAACAGAACATAAAAGATCAAATTAAAATAAAATAGAAAAGTATAGGGACTCAAAGGGAAATTATCCCAATCCCATGTCATCTCCTTAGTTCAACAGTGGGTTAAAGGACAGATTTGCAAGAAAATTAAAATTATGGGGTAAAATTTAAAAAAATAAAAAAA
This sequence comes from Gossypium arboreum, assembly GCF_025698485.1. NCBI lineage: Eukaryota > Viridiplantae > Streptophyta > Magnoliopsida > Malvales > Malvaceae > Gossypium > Gossypium arboreum. Next base: position 127,223,020 of record NC_069072.1, on the reverse strand, counting down.
GAATAGGACAAAAATAAAAAAGGGCAAAAAAGTGGAAGGACCAAAAAGACAATTAGACCCTCCCCTTGAAAACACGCGAATCCTGGATAGATCCAGATCAGGTCATTGGGTTAGTCCTTAAAACGACGTCGTTTTAGACATCTAAAGCTAAGTCAAAACGATGTAGTTTCAAGTGGGCTATATAAGTAAAAAAAATTAAAAAATTCATTTGCAACTTATTTAAAAAAAAAAACTTTCTTTCCTTTTTTTTTCCTCAAGCCATCTTTAGGCTGGTCACGAGATTCGGCGAGCCTCTGCCGCTACCATCGGTCATCAGCGACGGTGACCGCCGCATCCGGTGGCCAAAAAATTGAAAAAGTTTCCTTTTGACTCCCCTTTCACGTGGAACTCCTAGTTGGGGTTAAAATCCCTAAAAGTTTCGTCAAAATTCAACAAAAAAGAGAAACCTTTCAATTTCTTTCCCCTTTTTTATGCAGTCTTAGGCGAATTCTTAGAAATTCAAAAGCCTTTCAAGCTAGAAGGGACCACCAACGAAGGCGGTGCAAGTAAACAAAAAAAAAATCTTTTGTTTCTTTTTTTATATGTATGTTCTCAAAAAAAAAAGTAAAGGGGATAACTTTTTTAAATTTTTGTTTTTTTTTTTTCTGTTTTTTGTATTCTTTTGATTGATGATACAAAATTGTTTTTTTGTTGGTTTTAGAGTCAAATATCATACATTTTATTTTTGTTTTCTCTATTTTGCTTTCTGTGTTGTTTCTTTCCTTTTTTTGTGCAAGTATCTATGGCAATCGATGGCGATGGGAAACCACGCTTTTCCATTTCAATGAAAGGAGGGCAGACCTCGGGCGACATGCCTATTGATGTGGCAAAGGCAGAGGAGCGGTGGCGGCTGGAGGCTTAGATGAATTATGGTTTTCTTTTTTGTTTAGGTTTTGGGTTATTGGGCTGGTGTATTTGGGCTTTAGGGTTTTTATTTATTTGTTTGTTGTTTTGGCCAGGCAAAATTGGGCTATTACAATTAGTATGCGAAGATGGTGGGTTGATTGTTGGTTTTTCAGTTTAAATGTGTTCGAATCCGATTAGGAGAAGGTCGTGAGGCAGGAGATGCGTAATCTTCTAACGTGCTGGGGAATTTTTGAATCATTGTTCTGTTAGGTAAGTGTTCAAAACCTTTGATTGAAGGCTGGTATGTTTTGGTTAAGGCCTAAGAGTTGACGGTTGTGGCCGAATTTGTATTTGGATTCTCAGTGATTTAGGTTGATAATTTGTGTTAATTAGTCATTTTGGATGTCGTTTTAGGCTTCTGGAATTCTCATGGTTGGATGTGCATCGAAAAATGATCAGGGGTGTATACTAGAAAAACAATGAATGACAGAAAGTAAAAAAATTAGACTATTGACACCACACGGTATGGGTTGTTTGGGCCGTATGGGTCACTCAAGCTGGCCAATTGGGTCATATGGGCCCATTTTTTAAAAATTTCTCGTAAATTGTAATTAGCCTCTCTATAGGGCCCGTACAGCTTAAATAAGACCTGAAAACAATGTATCTAATAATATGCTTTTGTATGAGATGCATTTAAGGTGTGTGGTCTATACATGTACGATCCGTATTCTATTAATTTTAATGGTATGTTCCGTGTTGCTATGTTTGGATGTGAGCATGTGGTGTCAGAATATGATAATTTGTATATCTATAAATCTGTTATATAACCATGCATGTGACTTCATGGCAAAACTGATGTGTTTTTATAAGGTTTGATAAATATGTTCTGTAAAGCGTGATCTTACATGCCTTCTGTTTTCTGTTGTTGTACGTCAGCATGTCCTACATACTTATCATTCTGATTCTGTATGTACATGCCATGACACGTTGCATGGGGTTTGGGATAATGTTGGAAGGAGGAAGATTCTGGCAATTTAATGATCTGCGCATTTTGGTGGTTTATCCACAATTCTGTCTAGTAGCTTATCTACAATTTTAGTGGCCTAACCACATATGTTTATTCTGGTAGCTGGGTTGCAATCTTTGGTGGCATTGACCATAACCATTCTGCTTGTGTGATTTGGTTGGATGAGTTCTGTGGAACTCTATTTTGGTGTGTAGCGAAGTTGGGTAGTAAATTTTTTTGAAAAATCTGCATTATGATTTTCTGAAAAATATTGCATTGGCTTAATCATGCACTTTTAGTTTTATACGATTGATCGTTATGAAATTTTTCTATGACTCTCTGATTTGTATGTTGTATTGTGTGTGATCTCAGTTTGAGTTTTAGTTACACATTGAGCATTATAATTCACCCATTTGTTTTATCTCTAACTTTTCTGGTAAACAGTAAGTTTAGGATCAAACGACGTGTGGAAGCTTGAATTGAATTTTTGGTTAAATAAATAAATTGATTTATGATTAGGTCGTTTTTGATATTTTGGATTGTTAATTTGTTTTTCGTTTTTGCTTAGTTTTGCCGGATTTTAGTATTTTAAACGTAAAACTTCAAAATCATTCTAATTAACAAATTAAAAATTCAGTTTTCAATTTAAACTCTGAAAATTTTTCCACTGCTACACTAAGAAAATGATTAAGTGATTTTATTATAAAATAAGTATTTTCAAACTTGAGATTTTTCTAAAACTCGTATGAAATCAGCTAAAATTAAGATTTCAGATCATACGATTTCTATGTTAGATTTTAAATTGGTTTTTCAAAATAGTTGATGTAACTTCTCCGATTCGAGGCCGAGTATGGGGTGTTACATATACAATAGAAGTGTATATATTTAAAAATAACATATAATAAATAATAAAACGTATGGCTTGAAAATAATTAATAATAACAACACATGAAATATATACAATATTAGAATTTAAAAATATATTAAATTATTTATCAATATGTTGTCATCAATCTCGAGTCGGTGTTGAGTTAACTTTTAAAGTAATAAAGTGCGTGTAATAAAATTAAAATGTATAAAAATATTGAAATAAAACTTTAGCTGAATAGTAAATTAAATGTTTTATTAATACAATTGGGTAGGGTTCAAATCCCATTACATGGATATTTTTATTCATATTTTTAAATAATAAGACTAAAGTATTCTCGAATAATATAGCTTATATTAACCATGAAATGACATTTTTGTAATTTCTAATTGAGTTGGTAACCTGGTAGAAGGTGACCTTAACTTAGTTAGGCGTTTAAATAATAGTAGGTATGTAACAATCCGTTTTTAGTCAAATCGGAACAATAGTTTAGGAACCACAAATCCGAGGTAAAAATATTTATTTTATTATTATTTTAATGTCTACATCATGATAGTATGATTGTGTGAAAATTTCATTAAGAAATTTTATCGTTTGAGTGCTCAATTCGATAAAAAGGACTAAATCGTGTTAAGCGTAAAACTCGAGTTCTATTAGCTAAAGGTGTCTAATAGCTATAGAACTTTAAAATGAAGGTCCTTATGTGGTAAATAGCCCATTAACTAGATAGTGGATGATATTGGCTTGTCATTATGGAAATTTTGATTATGTAATAAGGTTAATTAGTTAATTTAGTAATTAAAACTTAAACTAAATAAAAGAAAACAAATTTTCTATTCATTCATCTTCTCCATCGAATTTTTGAGGAGAAAAGAAGCCATTTTAGGGTTTTCATTCGACCAAGCTTCTATTGCTCATTTAGGTATGGTTTTTGTCCCGTTTTTAATGATTTCTATGTTTTTGAGATCGTTGCAGCTTAATCTAGCTAGCCCAGGGACTAATTTGCAAAAATTTTAAAGGTTTAGGTTTTTAAATTGATTAATTTAAAGGTTTAGGTTTTTAAATTGATTAATATAGGTGTATTTTGATGTTTGATGATAGAAAATAAATGATTGTTGTTAGATAAACAACATTTGTAAAGTGATTTTTAGTAAAATTGTCAATTAAGGATTAAATAGAGAAATGTGAAAATTTTGTGATAGAAATGTGAAATAAATGAAAAATATGAGCTGCTTTGATGATAAGGGAAATTCGGCTAGCATGGGTAGGGATCTAATTGCATGAAATTGTATTTTTATGAGCTAAGGACTAAATTGTAAAAATGTTAACCTATTAGGGGCAAAAGTTTAATTTTTCCATAATGTGATTTTTGGGCTAAATTAAATAGAATGATAATTGAATAAGTTAAATTTGATATTATGTAGATCAAGAAAAATGAAGTTCAGATCTAGATTGAGGGAAAAATAAAGTACTAGACTAGTCGATCCATTTCATCGTTTGTGTGAATCGAGGTAAGTTCGTATGTTAATAAGCATTAATATAATTGTATTTTAAATGCTTTATTATTGAAATAATTTTGAATACGACCTTACGGATATATTCGACAAAGATTCGACAATGTGAAATCCTGATTGAACCTTAGGAATAGATTAAGATACGAATGACATGTCATTAGGGATTATGTGTTTTGGGTGCTGGTCTGTACATCCTACTGGTGGCTGAGTTATCCGGCATGTGTTGCGGATTCTCGTCAGCTTGTGTAAGCAACACTGTGTAGCTACATCATGACCGTCAGCTTGTGTGAGCAGACCCGTTAATAGCTCGAGAGTGAGCATTATATGAGATATGAGATTGAGATAGCTTCGGCTATGTATTGGCACTTAAGGTGCGAGATTCCCGAGTATCCGATATTATTCCAAATGGTTCAACGGGTACATCAAAGATATTGATAGGTATAAGATTGATACGAGTTGATACAGCTATGTACATGAACCGTACAAGCATTGAATCGAAGAAACTTGTGAATTTCATATCTAACCTTGTGAATGAATATATGATAGATTTGTGGAGCAATATGAATTATATTATGATATGTTTAATTTTTTAAATTGTGTATGTATAGTAAGTTGAGTTTATTACTATACGAACTTACTAAGTGTTATATCTTACTCTGTTTACTTTTCCGTGTTTTATAGTGAATATCAAAGCTTGCTCGGGTTTGGGAGTCACCGGAGATCTCATCACACTATCAAGCTATCATTTTGGTACTTTTGAACTTATATATTTAATTATATAGCATGTATAGGAATTATGGTCATTTTGGTATATAAGTTAGTAATGGATTTAGCTATTTGATTTGGCTTGTAAATGATAAAGGCTTGGTTATAAATGTTTGGTTATGTGTATAGCCATGTAAATTGGCTTATTTTGGCGTGTTTTGTTATGTGTGTATATATATGTGTGTGTGTGTGTGTGTGCAAATGCCCTTTTGTTATGTGGTTGATAATGGCTATGTAATGCTTGTTGTGGATTGATATTTTGGGTATCAAATAGTTGGAAGTTGAGATTGGTATATTTGTGGTTTTAAGTAAAATAATGCACAATTGAAAGTGATTTTGATATGTGAAATTGGTATGAAATGGAATGGATAATTGTGACTCTTGTGTACCTTATGGTTGTTAGTATTGAATTGGCATAAGTTAGACTTGTTTGAGATTGGTTTGAATGTCTATTGATACTATGTTATATGCCATTTGATGATTTTAGGTGGATGCAATTTTGGTGAGAAAGATGGCTTGGTAAATAGCCTATTTTTGTCCACATAGGCAGAGACACGAGCGTGTGTCTCACCCGTGTGTGACACACGGTCAATGACACGGCCGTGTGTCCCCTGGTGTTTAATTAGAAACTAAGTCAGTATACTTCACACGGCCTAACACATGGGCGTGTGACTTGGCCGTGTGGCATAAGTTAGTATACCATACAGTTTTGGCACGGCCTAGCACACGGCCTGGCACACGGGTGTGTGTGACCATTTCGAAGGGCACACGAGGTAGTCATACGGGCGTGTGCGTTGGTCGTGTGACCCAAGTCAGAGAGTTACATGGGGTCAGATATAGGTTAGGACACGGCCATGTGATCCCATTTCGAATGTCCACACGGCCTGTGACACAAGCGTGTCTTTGGCCGTGTGAGATACACGGCCGGGCCACACGAGCGTGTGTCCCCTGTATTTTGAAAAATTTTCTAAGATTTCCAAAATTTTCTTGAATTATCGATTTAATCCCGAACCACTTCTAATGCATGATTTGAGTCGTAGGCTCGTATTAGGGACTATATGATTAATTGTGAATGACTTTTATTTGGAATTGGAAAATGTATGTGAAATATATGATTGATTATGAAATAAGTTCGGTAATGCTCCGTAACCCTATTCCGGCGACAGATACGATTAGGGGTGTTACAAAGTATATAGATATACAATTCATGGAAGTAATGAAGTGTGTATAATAAAATTAAAATGTATAAAAATATTAAAATAGAATTTTAGTTGAGTGGTAAATTAAGAGTTTTACTAATGCAATTGGTTTGAGTTCAAATTCTACCATGTACATATTTTAATTGTTTTTTAAATAAAATACTAAAGTATCTTCGAATAATATAACTTATTTTAATTATGAAATGACATGTCTATAATTTTCCTAATTGAGTAAGTGACTTTATTGAGAGCCACAACAACTTATTTTAATTACGTGTCAGTTCAAAAGGCACCGTCGACTCCACATTGACTTCCTAAGTATGATTACCCCCTACCTCAAATGAAACCATTCACCCAAGCTTAAGGGTGAATGATATCCTAATGTGACATACTTCTAAGGAAATAAGGAGGCTATGTAGGCTTAACTATCTCGTACTGATAGAGTCTTATGATTTTGTTGGGTTTAGTAGGGGTGTTCAGTTGGTTAACCGACCCGAAATAACATTAACCGAATTAACCGACCCTTCAAAATTTTTAACCGTTAACCGAACCGAAATTTTTTCAAAAAAATTAATCGAACCTAAATTTTTTCGGATAATTTGGTTGGTTAACCGAAAATTATATTTTTTATTATTTTTGGTTAAAATAAGTATAAAATTAACAGAATTAACCGAATTAGTCGAATTAACCGAATTACTCGAATTACCCGAATTACCCAAATTAACCGAATTAAACAAATTATTTGTATAAAATTATATGTTTTTTTATTTTTATTTTTATTTTTATTTTTATTTTTAGTTTTAAATTTTTATTTTTATTTATTAAATTATTTGTAATTTTTATGATTGGGTTGGGTACTTGGGTTAATATATATTAGATTGGGTATTTGGGTTTTTGTTGGATTGGGTTTGAGTGAATAGTGGGCTATTTATATATTATAATTTTATTTATTATTTTTTTGGTTAAACCGAAAAAATTCGGTTAACCGACCGGTTTCGAACCGAGTTAACCGTTAACCAAAAATTCAAAAAATTATTAACCGACCCCCGACCGAATTAATTTGGTTAACCGATCGATTAACCGAATTCGGTCGGTTAACCTAATTTTTTCAGTTTTACCCGAATTTTGCACACCCATAAGGTCTAGTGCCTTAAGCGTAGTATTTTCGTTTATGTACACTTGTATTTTTTGAACAAATTGGTTTAATAATAATATTCATCAATCGCATTAATACCCGTTATATATTATCCTCAATGGTTTTTGCACGCAAAGCAAAATAAAAGCAAATCTTAATTCATTGGTTATCTAACGTTTGACTAATACTAAGCGATATTACATGGTTGGGTCGTAATATGGAAAGGCAATTTATATTAATAGATAAACCTAAATATGTTTTTAATCTAATTGAAAATGAGTAAACCAATTGAAAGGCTAATATGTTATATGTTGTCTATTAAGTTCAATCGGGGAGATGTTTTGTCTCGAGCATCAGAACGAATGACTCCCAAAAGATAGAGACATAGATGTGATTGACTGGACTGGCATACCTTATGATATTCGTAGTGCGGCGTACCTTAATCCTGAGTGAATGCGAATTATGTATGCAAGACTTGTATACTTTGATGTAAGTAAAAGCATGGATTCAAATAGATACTGAACCGAAATCTAGTGCATTGGGTATACAACTTCTGCAGTATGTAGCATCATTCACAATAGTGGAATTCATAACTCAAGAAATGGGTAAATGGTATCCTCTCATTGACATTACATGACAGATGAAAAGTAAACCTGGTTACAGGACGTTTGCCTTTGTGATATTCCATGAGGGTAACACACTTATGAGAAGGTCATTGGATGAGCACTGATTGAGTAGTTTTCGTAAATGTATGTAATTAGGGAGAGCTCAATCACAATAATATAGTAGAATGGCTTTGTGACTAACTGAGTTTATAATTAATAGACAAAAAGTTAAAACTTAATTATAAATCATTTAAGCCATAATTAAATATGTCCAATCGGTTTCTCTGCTAACTTGTTGAAAGTAAAAATGAATTGATATAGAATCAAATGAACAAAAATGGATAGAAATGATAAAGATAGAGAAATGGGCTACATTTGGAAACGAATGTGGCTTCTCTTTAAGTATGGAAATGACCTGAGAATTAATTTAAGTTTTTTGAATTAGTATTTAACAAATTAATTGAAGTTCAAAAAATGAAATTAAAATAATTGGTCATCATGAATCTGATGAATATAAAAATTAAATATATTTTCTTATAGATTCTTTGACAATAAAGTTGGCAGACTTTAACGGATTTAGACTTGTGTTGAGAAATTTATTTAATTAGAAAAATAATTTATTTAAATTAATTTAATAAATAATATTTATTTTGAGAAATAGAAAAATATGTATCGGTTTAATTAAATTATAAAGTGTTGGGGTTAAAAGTTCAAAAAACATATATAATTAGACTAAATACAAGAAAAGCCCCAAATCCCTCATAATACATACGAGGGGTGACAACCCTAGTATATTTAACTAGGGTGGGCCACCTCTCTCTCCTAGTAGAATAAGGAGACTAGTTTTTCTATCAAATAAATATTATTTGTATTCTATGCATTTAACTAAGTTTTTTTATCTCTCCCTATAAATAGATGGCACTGGTAGGGCTAACAAACACAACTTTGAGATATTGTTATTTTGCTTGAAAATAGTGAGAATTTATTTTATAAGGATAATTTTTTTTTTCTGGGAATAATAATTCTACTAGTTTCTATGTATAAATAGAGATTTACTTTCCTATTGAAAGTAAGAAAATTATTTTTGGTTGTGTTTGATTCGTGATTGGTTGAACCCACACTTGAAGCAATTCTTGGTACAAGAATAGCGAAGAAGACCATTTGGTTGAAAGTAGTGAACGTCAAGGATCCGTCTCGCAAAAAACACATACTTTTCTAGAAAAGTTTACTGCTATAAATATCATAAACCAATTCTGTTTTCAAATTTTTAATTTTTGGCTGTGACAAAATATCGTTTTCAAATTGGATTTTTTCCAATAAATATGTGCCAATAATTATCCATTACGCATTTAACGTGACCAAATGTATATCCAAACTCGAGATGCCCACGAACAAGGGGATCCCTCCTATGAAACAATGAACATGGGATCAACCTTTTTAATACCCTAAAGTTACTATGAGCACTTTTCTTCTCGATCCACTTGTCCTTGTATTGGTTCTCAGCCTCTACAGGTGAACCGGTCTCCTTTACCCCACCTTGACCTCCTTCTTGCTCTTCCTTTCCCTCTTCCCTTGTTGTATTCGGTATCAACAAGTACTCTTGAATAATATAACTTATTTTAATTAAGAAAGGTATTTTCATAATTTTTCTAATCGAGTTGGTGACCCGATTAAGGGTTACACCAACTTAGTCAAGATCTTAAATAATAGTATATATTTACATAACATTTTGATTTTTTAAGGTTAAATTTCACAATTAGTCTCAGTACTTTAATTTGGTAATTTTTAACCTATGTAATTTTAAATATTTTTAGTTATCACCAATCAATAAATATTTTTAAGTTTCACTGATACAAGACAATACAATTACAACACATGGTATGTGCAAATTGCAAGTACAAGTATAAATATATGTCCGACCAACTACAATGGTATATAAAATTAATCAAATAATGCACAGAGGACGAAGAACCAGACAAAATTCGGAAAGAAACAAGACAAAATCCAAATGATAAATGTTAAATTCTTTAAGTTAAGTTTTGCTATTTTCAAAATTTGATGTGCCAAACATGTTATCACATGTGTAAGATCATGTAAGCTTATTACTTCTACATATTACTCAATAAAAATTCAATTAATTGATTAACGATAGTTATTTGCATCAACATTGATATTTCAAATTAAAAAATGTATATTTTAAAATGAGTTAATTGGAGAATATAGATCAAATATGATTATGTGCATGATAAAAGATTACTAATTAGAGGGGATCCTTTTAGAGGCCCAGTGGTGCCTTGGTCCCCCAGGAAATATTAATTTTTAAAAAATCTCACTAATCTAAAAAAAAAATCAACTAGACCTCCAAAATTTTTAAGCTCTTCTTAAAATTTTTAAAATTTTACTAAACCCTAAAACTTAATCCTAAGATCCATTACTGCTAGTAATTGGATTTAACCAAAAGAATGTAACTATTATTATTTGGATCCAAAGTAAAATTTTAAAATTTAAAAATATAAAGATTGAAATTAACTAATTCCAAAAGAACAAGATTAAATTTGATAAAATTAAAATATAAAACTAAATTCACGACTCTTGTAAAGTAGGCTAATAGTAAAATTTAACTTTTTTTTTTATTTTTTATAATGATTTGCTACTTGTTTAGTTAAGCTCACTTTGTAAACTAAAACTCCTGGTTTAGCTAACAATCGGATTAAAATAAACGAGCAATTCTGACTTAAAACTTATAAGCAAGCGAATGAAACTGCGACACGTAATCTCAGTTTATCAATGCAACCCGGAAAGCAATAAAAAAATGGACAGTGACTTCCCCCTAAACTCACAACCTCCGTAACGCTAACATCTACCGTTCCTCCCAAAAAACAAGCCCAGTCAAACATCTCTCGATCGGAAAATTGGTCCACTCGCCCTCGCACGCGCTCTTTAGTCTCCTTGATCCCAACAGAATAACAAACCCAAAACCCCCAAAAGTACGACAAGTTCAAAATCCCCAAATATCCACCAAACCCTAGATAAAAGCTCAACATCTCGGGGAAGACTGAAGTTTTCCACGAGAGAATCTCTTGGTAAAGGGAGAAATCTCCGCCGAATATGGCGTCGTCGACTTCAAATTCGCGAAATTCGGATCTATCCCGACGCTCTACTACTTCTTCCTCTTCAAAACCCCAAATTTTCACCGATCAAAAAACCAACGACGATAACGAAAACAGATTGAGCTCTACAATGACGGTCGATGGCATCCTCCGAAACGTTTACTCGGCCGCTCCGTCGACGGAGACCACTCTGGTTGACGCTTCCATAACTTTGATTGACGCTCCGATTCCGAATTCGGTCTCTGATAATCCCGAAGTTCCTCAGGTTCAAACCGTCGCGGATTGTAATAACAATGTGGCGAAAAGTGTAGACGAGGTTTGGAGGGAAATTGTATCCGGCGAGAGGAAAGAGATCACGATGAAGGAGGAGGTGCCCGACGAGATGATGACTTTGGAGGATTTCTTGGCGAAGGCCGGTGCAGTGGAGGAAGCGGCGGCCGTTGCGTCGGCGGAGGTTAAGTTGCATCCGGATAGATTGAGTGGTGGAGTCTACACGTTTGATCCGGTGGGAGGGGGTGCGTTTCAAATTCTGGATAAGATGGAGGGGTCAATTGTTGGGCTGGGGAACGGGATGGAAGTTATTGGAAGTGGAGGGGGTGGAGGGAGAGGGAAGAGAGGAAGAGGGGTTTTGATGGAGCCGTTGGACAAGGCTGCCCAGCAGCGCCAGAGAAGGATGATTAAGAACAGGGAATCTGCTGCCCGGTCTCGGGAAAGGAAGCAGGTATTAAATTGGTTGATCTCTTTTGATTGAATTTTGGCAATGTTATTAGCTTTTTTTTCCTAAGTAAAAAAAAAAGAAGAAAAAGAAGTGGTGTTTTATTTTTCTCTCTTAATTGCAGGCATACCAAGTTGAATTGGAATCATTAGCTGTGAGGCTAGAAGAGGAGAATGAATGGCTGTTGAAAGAAAAGGTATTGAATTTTGTTCTCAATTTTGATCACCTTTGGTTTTATGATTTCAAATAATAATAAGAATGGTTAATTTTCCATACTAAAGGTGGGAATTTTTTTTAATCTCAAACTCATTGTGTATCGCATGTTCTCAGTGTAGTTGCAATTAACTTCATCTAGTAGAAACACTAGCATTATCTGCCACTGGAAGGATTTTGTTTTAAAGCTAGGAGCTTTTGTTTTGATCAATTTTTATTTCCAAACATCCAAAGTTGGTAATAGCTATACTTCTTTTTTCTTTCCTTTTTTAGCATTGCTGGGTTTAAGTGGCTTGATGCATCTAGCAACAATAAGTTTCACAGTGATCTCTTTGATTCTACTTTAATTTCCTTGGCCTTTATGTCCATGGCCTTTGTTGGATTTGGTTAGTGATTATTCACTATATGAGTTTCCGAGTTACTTGTAAGTTATAATCTCATTTTGTGGTGTTCCCTCACTTGGCAGTCTTACATCATCTTTCAGCTTCATGTGTTCTTTAGAAATTTTTTTCTTTTATATAGACTATAGAAAATTTTATTTATTTGCTATACACTGTGTTTATAGACTATGGTCCTTTACATAGGCACATGGGTGCATCCTACACTATTTTATGCATTTAAATTTAGAAGCCTAGCATTTTCAAGAACTTAAAATGTTTAGATTCACTGTAAATGTATTTATCCACTCACGGGCTGCTTTAATGCTTGGTGCTGAAGATAGCTTGAATTTGAATTCCCTGGATTGCCATTGATGCATATACTCAATTTAGCCAATGACTGGCTGTTGCTTTTTATTTATAGGGCTAAGTTTTGGCTTCCTCCACCATTGTCATTTATGTTCCATTTCTTCTAGTTTCTCCTTGTATTAGGTTATTTGAGTATGTTGCCAGGGCCAATTATTCAAACACATGCAAACTTGCATCCATAGAAACTCACTTATATTAACCACACTTAAAAATGAAAAATTCATTCAATGCATGATATTTCTTGCACTTATGCTCATTTCATTAATCATATTTTACCCAGAGAAGGACATTTCTTGCTCTTGTTATGCCTCATATACGAGTTGTTAAATCAATTGCTTTGAAGGAACTAAGTTAGTTTTATCTTTTACCATCTTGTTTTTTTTATATGTTTTCTGTTTTCATGTCCTGTGTCCCAATTCCTAGCAGCTTAGATTTTAGGCTTTCTTTTTGTCCTTTGTTTCTTAGTTACAATGTTTTAAATTTTAGGACTACTATCTTGTAGAGTAAGTTAATGCTTCATGCTTTCTATTTGACTGTACTGTAACTTCTATGTTTATTCATTGCAACTGTCCTTCACTTCACTGGATTTTTATGTGTATTTGTCTAACTGAAATTAAATACTTGCAGGCTGAGAGAACTAAGGAACGATTTAAGCAGGTAATGAACCGCTGCTTTTATGACAGCATTAAGTTTTAGATTAATGGTTAATCAGATTCAATGGGATTGGTCAAATAAAGTAGTTTGGAGCGTAATTGGAACAATCAATATGTTAATAGGGATATTAAGGAGGGAACTTTTTAAGAATAATCTATTGCACTAAATTTCTAGGATCCTGTTGTTAATAGGAACTTAAAGAACTGAGAATGTCTACCTTTTCTGTTTCCAACAAGTAGCATAATTTGATTTAAATATGCAAGAGAAGTGTATTTATTTCTGGTTGAACTTGGCCTGTTTTTTAGCTTCTTATATGTAACTTGGCTTTAGTAGTTGAGTTCTCAAACAATACCTGAGTGAGAAATGCAATTATGGATGACAGAGAATACTGCAATAAGCTGTGCCTATTAAGTTCCTATAGGAGTTGCTTATCATGTTGATATGTACTGCAGCTTATGGAGAAGGTGGTTCCAGTTGTGGAGCAGCGAAGACCACCGCGTATGCTACGTAGAGTTCGATCTTTGCAGTGGTAGATATTATTTTCTTGAGATTTGAGTGAGGCAGAATGGAAAATACCTAATCTGACATAGGGGAGGAAAGGAATGGGGTAATAGAAGGGGGCACCATTAAATTTATCTTCTTTTGAATAGCTATTCTAAAGCTGATAGTTGTCTAGAGCAGTTGTGGTTCATCTTCGTCTATAAACAAAACATAAAGTGATTGGAACCGAAGGAAAAATTCCTTGTTATTGAATAGAAGATTTTGTGGCAAAGGATTGTAGGGGAGGAGGCATTAAGTTGATTTATATAGGTAATGATGGGTTGTTCCTCCTGCAGCTGCATGTGCAATAAGGAGCAAAGGATTCTAGAATAGTGTACTGTATTTATGTGGTGACAACTTATGGCAGCCCTTTTGACAAGAATTTAGAAAAGGTCAGTAATGATCTGTTTATATTATTAGTTAGAGCTTTTGATTTCTGATGCCTTGATGAAAATTATGTGCATGAATGATGCAAAGTGTTTGATAAAGGCTTTCTTCGGACAGCTCCTTTCGGATGGTCTTTTTTAATTTTATATTAGAGGTGACAGTCAAGTAGGTTTGGGTATTTTTAATGGATTATGGGTTCTGGTTCATTTTGTCACACCTCTAATTACGAGTCCTTAGAAACAAATCAATAATCCCCCTTTTTTTTGTTCAAAATACGGTAGAATTCTCATAAGAGAACATGTACAAATATGAAAATCACCCCAATCGTGAGGTGTGGTACTATTCCTCACCTCATTCCTTAATTATATGGTTGGGGGTTTGATCTTTGCTCGTGGGAATGTAACATATTATGGGTAGTCGTTTATCTTTTTGGAGAATCCTTGAGGCAAGGGATTAATTATTACTATCGGAGGTGGATATCTTGATTACAACAGAAAAAAAAAGCCGAAAATAGCTCAAATAAAAATGAGTAAGCCAACCGGCTTAAAATGGGTGAGAGCTCAGTTTTAACAAACCCTAAAGTAACAAGCAAGTAAAACCTAGCCACCATGGAGGAGGTTTATAAGGGAGGTTTGAAGATGGAGGTTCAGGTGGATTGGATGTACTTACCATTGGCATGTAATGCCTTTGGTAGGAAGTCATGTCACAGTAACTCGTAAAAAAGCACCAATGAGTATGACCACCTTGGCTTGAAGAAGAATCGGCGATTGGAGGGAAGAGGTCGTGGCCATCACATCAGCCTTCACGTTTCAAACCAAGGAGGCCTAAGTGGTAAAGGTGCAGCCAAAACATTGGGGATGCGAGAGGAAGCCAAACGGATCAAGCTCGATGCTTTGGACAAAAGGGGAGGAGTCATCACAAGCGGTTAGAGACAAGTATCTTAAATGGTCGACGAAAGAGAGGGAGCAAAGTCCATAGACTGTGTCGGAAGAGAAGGGAGAAAAAATCGAAAGCAAAAAAAAGAAGCCAGACATTGATGGCCAATCGGCCGATGGTCGAAAAGAAAAGGGGGGAGGCGCACTTAGAGAAAGGGTTTTTTTTTTTTGTTATATCTACTTAAAAAAAAAACAATAATAAACCTTAATTTCCCTATTGAAGTTGTCATGGAAAATATAATATCATTGGGATCAGAAAATCAGGAAGATTTTCTTCTGTTTTTTTATAAAGAAAATCCAGAAGATTTTCTTCATGAGCAACTAAGAGTTTTTTTTTCCTCACAACTTTAAAGTCGAAATATTCTGTATAGTAATATTTTGGTATGAAATACATTGACCAATTAATAAAGAGCGACCAAAGTCGAAGCAACTAATTTGGGAGTAGGCTACTCAAATTTGTTAGGGCCTTTCTCCATTTGACACGTGTTTTTTGTGACTTCTTTTTAATAATATAAACAAATTCTGGTCATTTAAGATTTAATTTTTAACTTTGATTCCTATATTTTTATAATATTGTTCAAATAATTAATATAATTAATTTTTCAATTAAAATGTCATGTATTGTATATTTTCTCATTTTGGTACTAATTTTTTTGTCTCACTTAAACTATCATCGTTATCCAAATTAGCCTACATCATTAAAAAAAATTCATGTGGTGCTATTCGAATGTCAATTTTTTTTAATATGATGTATTTTATATTGATTAAAAAGTAAAAAAAAATCACATGTAATATATAAAAATGATTTAAATTTTTAGAAAATAAAATATATTTTTAAAAATGAATTTTCATAAAATTTTATATATAAATATAAATTTTAAAAATTTTAAAAATATAAAATGGAAAATTTTATAAAAATAAAAAGTATTTAAATATTAGAAAATTTTAAAAATAGATTTTCAAAAATATATATTCTAGAAAATTTGTGATCAATTTTATTTTTTCACAAAATTCTAAAATTCAAAAAGAAATAAATAAAATGTAAAAAAAAGAGAGAAGAAGTTCAACTAAGAAATAAAGCCTAGAAATTAAAAACAAAAAATCAACATTAAAAATTTTAAGAATCAAAAATAGATTTCAAAACTTTTCTAAATTTTTAAAATTAGCAAAATCTACAAGGATTGCTGATTATGAGCATACGTCCATAGGGTCATTTATCATGGAATCCAACTATAATCTGAGAGCAGTTGGAAGAATCTTGGGCACTTGAACTATCTTCCAGGGTATTCTCAGTGTTGAACTCCAGAAATCGCTTTGTATGTAAATATAATTATACTGGGGAATTCAATGTTAAAGAAGTGTACAGATTCTTACACCTCTAACACCTGAAATCTCAAGCTTCCTTTAAAATCGTTAATTTTTCTTTGGACAATCATCAATCGATGCTTGCCAGTGAGATAAAAAAAAAATAGTAGAGAAGATACTAGGCCTTGACAGCCCATGCTCAATGTGCCACGTTGAACAGGAAACCTTGGATCATTTATTCCACACATGCACGTTTGCACGCGCCGTTTGGTTTGGATCGAATCCTGAGGTATGAGTTTATAGCACTAACATTCCTCACCTCGGCGATCGGGCGATATAGTGGATAAATGATCTTGGTTGCCGATAGAATGGGTCGGTGGATTTCGTGAAGAAAAATGTGATTACTGTCTGGCAGATATAGAAGCACAAAAATCATGTATGTTTTTTTGGTATAAAACCAAATCCTACCAAAGTTTTAAAATGTCTGAGCTATTATTGGTTGTCAGTAACATATCAATTTGCTGCTAATAAAAAACAAGTAGACACCAATACTTCGCCCGATAGTAAGTTGGCAATTAATGTCAACCGAACTCCTGAGATGAACCCTACCTAAATGCAAGGAGTAGCTGCAGCGTTGGACTTTACTTTATGGTCAATCATAGCACGGGAATACTTGCGGGAGCCATTGGAATAACAGGGCCAGAAATTCAACCCCTCTCTCTTCGTATGGACTCTAAGTTCCACGATAGGCTAGTTCTTTTCTAACATCTCCTGGTTAAATTGGAAACTGTCCAAATTACCCAAGGAAATATCATAACAACCGAAAAAAATTAGGCTTCAATCATCTCTAGGCAGTCCGCTGTTCACTAGAAGTTAGAACCGCTATGGGAAGACATTTGCTCCCTTTTAAAGTAGATCCGCCTAAGGGTGCAAAAAGGTTACCATCCGATGGACTTTCTCATCGAGAGAGCGGCAATGCAAAGTAGTGGTTCTAATATTCCCTGGCATTAACTTGTTCCTTGTTTATGATTTTGCCCTTGTAAAAAAAAAAAAAAATTATGGGGCACTTGATTTGCCTAATCTTAGTTTATATTCCGTAATAGGATTACGGGAATGTAATATTATTAGTAGAATATGATATTATCTTATTTTGTTCATTTGACTGGAATGTAAGATTGAGGTGTTTGATAGATGAAATACAAGATTACCTAAAATATATTTTACTCAATTCTCTTTGTTATAGAATATTTTTTAAACAAGTTTAGTTTTTTAATATTTTTAGTCTCAACTTCCATAAAGATACGATAAATTATTACAATTCTTACTTTTTTATTAAAATTTATATATTAATAAGAAATTATATTGTGTTGAAATAAATTTATAAATCAAATGCACCACCAACCATAATTATATTTATAACCATAATTAATGTATTAATAAATAAATTATTAAATAAAATATAATGATTATAATTGTAATGTATGATATCTATTGGTTCACTACTAAAATTTTTAATTAGTCTTAAACTTTATTTAAGAAAAAAAGTCTAAATTGATTATATTAATAAAAATAAAGGGCAAATTGGTCCAAAATTTAATATTAATCCCGTAATTTAAGATTACCTAAAGAATGGGCCGTAATGAGATTACACCCTATATATAGGATGTCCCTAATGTGATATTACGGGATGGTCGGAATGTTGAAATCCAAACACCATAGTCATATTCCAAAATGTAACATTACGAGCTGTAATGTTACATTCAGTGAGCCAAACGCCCCCTAAATGCCATGTGCCACATTCTGATTGGTTGGGTGTGCCACATGGCACATTTTGATTAGTGTCACATGTCAATCGGTTTTTTTAATCTTGTTACAAAAATTGGATTGAACCAAGAAACGAAATGATAGTTTAAGTACCAAACTAAGATGAAAAAAGTCTAAGTATCAAGTGGGAAATCATGTATAGTTCGAGGGCCAAATTGAGCATTAACCCTTAAAAATGTTACGTGAATATATATAATTTGAATGTCTAAGGGATCTTAGAAACGTGACTTCCTACTTCTTTTAGGTTTGCCTTGCTTTTTGCTTTTTCTGAAATTATAAGACAATGGTCAAATTTCAATTTTGGCCTCTATGCTATATTGAAACCTGAGATTTAATCTACACGTATACTTTAATTTTTGACATAATTGATCATTCTACTTTTATAATATCATTAGTTAATCTAAATACTTAATATTGTTAACTATTTCAATCAAAATATTGACATCAATTTTTTTTTAAGAACACTATGTCAATAAACAGAATTATTTTACCATGTCAAGTTCGAAAGGTTGTTTTTAAGAAAAAAATTCACATTAGCACTTTCAATGTTATTTTTTTGGTTACATGACTATCAAATGTTTTTTTTTTAAATTTCAAAATGTCATACCAATGAGTTTAGTAGAAAAATTTTAACTGTGATAACAATTGAACCTGAATTTTTATATCTGAAAAATAACAAGATTATATTCTTATAAGTAAAAGTAAGAGATTAAATCCTAAATAGGATAAACTACAAAAATAGTTACTTTTGTTGGCTTCAGATTACATTTTAATCACTTATATTTGAAATGTTACATTCTAGCCACTTATGTTATCATTTTGTTATGAAGTGGTCACTCTACTGTTAAGCTCTGTTATTTCCCTAACGGTAGTCCTACGTAGTAGTCCAAATGAGTTTTTAAATGCTAATTTGGATGTCCAATTGTTGGGATAAAAATAGATTTTTAATTAAATAAATTTAATTTTGATTGCCACATATGACTGCCGTTAGGGAGGAGTGACCACCTCGTAACAAAAATATAACGTAAATGACTAAAACGTAACATTTCAAACATAAATAACTAAAATATAATTTGAAGCAAACAAAAGTAACTATTTTTATAATTTACCCTTCTAAATATTCAAAGTATATACAACCTTAAATCATATTTTAATCTTTTTACTTTGTAATTCAACTAAAAACACTAAATATGAGTTAAAAACCATACTAATATAAATTTAAATTAAAGAAACAAAATTAAAACCAAATATGGAATGAAATCAACTGAAAGTATATTAATTGAAACCCAACAATACATACTTTTCTGTCTTAAAATTGAAGTTGACACTCAGAATCTTAGGGTGTGAAATTGACAGATCATTTTACCTCATATTAAAGTGATTTCTTGCTTTTTGACTGTTAAAAAGAAATTGTTTCTTGACCATATTTTAATGCTTTCAGAATTTCCCAAACAATTTTTAGGGTTTGATTTTCTTTTAACATTAATTTTATATTTTATACTACCTCCTTAATTCTTAAATAGAAAAAAATATGTTTCAGCGTATTCCAATTCACATCATCTTACACTGACAATAATATCGATATCAATCAAACTAAAACTTAATCGACTTTAAAATTATATTTTTAAAATAAAATTAGAATGCTAATAAATATTCAATTCAACCCATCCGTATTAGCAATATTTTAATACAAAGTGTTGTATTATTAAATTTGATTCTGTTGGCAGTAAAAAGAAAAATATACATTATATTATCAGACCTGGACTAATATAAAATCTAAAAGGGTGTAAAGCAAAGTTTACACTCAAAAAGCAAATTGGATTCCCTAGCAACCTAGAAAGAAAAATTAAAATAATTATTTGAAGAAAAAGATAATCACTGAACTAATCATTTTAGAATAATAAACCCCATCATTTGTACCATTTCCATTTGCCAATTGCCTTTCTTTTTATCTTTGGATATAACACCATATAAATACACATTGGAATATGATATCATATCTACATTCTTACCAATCATTATTTATCTCTTTTTTTAAAAGGTAAAAAAAAAAGAAAAAGTGAAGGAGGTAAGTTTTTTCTACAAACAAAATGATGCTACCTTTTACTGTCTAAAATAATACCAAAAAAAAAGAAAAAGAAAAACCTAACACAACACAATTAGCTCCAATATATCCCATGTCTCATTGTCTGTCATCCAATTCCAAACTCTCCTCCCCATGAAATGCTCTAAGTAATCACTCAAAGGGCTGTCTCTCTTCTAAAGCTAATATCTGAAATTAATGGAGAGAATCTTCTTCTCCATGTTAATCTTCCTCTTCCAATTCTTCTTGCCTTCACAGTCTGCAACAATCATGGTGGGTGGCGTTTCACACTGGGAAAACCCTACTGTTCATGTTGGAGACTCAGTAAGTAAGTGTTTCTTCTGCTACCATCAACTCCAACAAGAAGTTTAATATTTTGGGGTTTTTTTTTTTTGTTTTAATTTTTTTTGGTTGTATATTTACTCAGTTTTCAAGCATAAGTATCAGTACAAGCTCTACATTTTCCAAAACAAAAATGCCTTCATTCTCTGCAATTTCACCCAAGCTTCCCTTCTTACCAACCCCAACTCCTCCTCCTATGAGGTAAGATCTCATTTTCCATATACCATTTGTTTGCATAATTATTGGTCTTAGAAACTAGTTGTTCATTTAGCATTTATAAATTGGTCTTCAAATTTTATTTTTATTTTTTGAACTTATAATTGGTCTTCAAGATTGAGAAAGAAAGAAAAATATTAAATTTAGTTTTGATCCTTTTATAATGTTTAATTTTGAGATTTGATCCTTATACTTTAAAAAAAATTTAATTCATGTGTTACTTTTAATTTTATTTGTTAGTCTAAATAGTTATCCTGCTATCTATTTTGTTAAAATATTGATATGGTTTAAAAACAGTGTCTTTCAATTTATTATGTTTATATTTTTTGGTATTGGAAGTGGTATTGTTATGACGAATCTTGACATTAATTTTGAAAGAGAATAATAAAATTTTAAAAAAAATGATGGAGAGGGTTCAGACCCGATTCTTATTACCATACACTCTTAAAAATCCACATTATCATTTTAATAAGAAGAGTTAATAAAGTTAACTTTTTTGACTAACTAATATTATAAAAGTAGAGAATTAAATTAACAAAATTAAGGTATAAAAATTAATCCTAGATTTGAGTATACTATAGGGACCGAAACCATAATTAAACCAAAAAGAAAAGGTAAGTAAGTTCCAGGTCGACTTTGTTTATACAATGTGCAGTGGCACCCTTCTCGCACTGGTTTCTTCTACTTTGCTTTCAACAATGGCACTCTCAAAACATGCCGAGGCTCTCAAAAGCTCTCCATAAAAGTCACTCCGGCAGAAAATGAGAGAACCTCATCACCGGAATTGCCTCCAGCAGCGGCTCCGGCACCAACTTCCGGTGGAACAGTGGTGTCATCTTCATCTCCAACATATCCATGGCCATTTCGGCCTCGCCAGGCGGTTTCACCGTCACCAAGTGCCAGCTCACCGGTTGCAGTACCAACACTGGTGCCGGATAAAGGTGACGAGGGCATCCCTTTTATCAACAGTAACCCTGCAGTTCCATTGCCGACTGGTGAAGTTGATTCTGCCACTATTCGACCTTTGCCAACCTCTGATCATGGCGGAAAGGTACAATTTGTCTCTCTCAATGCATTGAATTGTACCTTTAAATGCTTGCTCAATGATAGTCTGTGATTTTCTATTCAATCAATCAATCAATAAATAAGGAGAAAGAAAGAAAGAAGACTCTAAAATTTTCATTAACAACGATCATTTATCTCATAACTATTCGTACTTGTTGGATTATTATTACTATTATTTTCAATACACATAAAAAGATTTATACAAAATTTTATATAAACTTCTTATCCAAAAATATATTAAAGTTTAGAAAAATTAATTTACTGTTAATTGCATGAATCTCCCTTTAATTATCTTAATTGTTAATTTAGATATTAAATACAGTTTGTATATGACTAAAAATATTTAAAAGAAATCAAATTACGAACACATTTATACCTAGTATATGATCATACATGAATATGATAGGTTAAAAGGGCAAACAAACATCGTCAATAAAATTAAAAAGATTATTTCTAACATAAATTAAATTGTAAAATATGTGGAAAATAACGTATGAAAAAAATAATCTTTTAATTTTAAATATATTTAACATCATATTTTTATTTTTATTTTTATTTTTAAATTTCTTTTCAAAGTTTTATAAATAACACTTACAAATTAATATATATTTTTCTAAGGTTTAAGCCTATATTTCAACATTTCAAAGTGGAATTTGTAATATTTATGTATCTCTCTGTTCACCAAGTTGATAGGAGTAGTTGCATTGCAGGCAGTGGTGGGGATCCTAACAGCTCCAATGGCTCTATTTTCCATGGCTTTCCTAGCTTTGTAAAAAGGGGGGAAAAAGAATGGTTGCCCAAATTTGTTGTAAAATTTAATATATATAATTTGTTGTAGAATTGAATTAATTTGAGTGATTAGAGGATAAAATTAGCTTTAATATTTATGAGTATTATAGTGAAGGTATTGTAATGTGAAATGGGTATGTATGCATGCACCCCAAAGTTCAGACCCTGCTTTGGCAATCATTTGCCACTTTAGGTCTTTTTGTTTTGCCATGCAATTGATTACTTCTACTTTTACTTTTTCTTTTGCCTGTTTTTTTTCTTCAATAAAGTTTAATTTGAATTTCTTTATCATTCCTTCTTTTTCCTGCCTTTCCTCTTTCCTTTCCCTTTTTATTTATCAATCTATACAAAAATTGTTGTTTTTGGATGGTTTTACATTAGGGATGAAATTTTATAATTTTGTAATAAAAGAACGAATTGTAAATATTAAGATTGCATTTGGTTTTAGGAAATAGAGATTATTTCAGTTTTTTTTTGAAAATTAGAAAACATTAAAAAACAATGTGTTTGATTGAAATTTTTAAGAAGTTATTTTCATTGTTCTCACTAAAAATGCTTTGTAAAAGTCAATTACTATCAAATAGTAATTAAATCATTTATCTTTAAGACGAATGAACTGTGACCACGTTACTTTCCATCTATCATGTAATGTCGATGAGAGGATATCATTTATCTTTTACTGGGATATAGATTTCATTGTTGTGGAATGATGCTACATTGTGCAGAAGTTGCATACACAACATATCAGCTTTCAATTTCTTATCTATTTGAGCTCACTCTTTCATTTACATCAAAGTATATGAGTCACGCATACATAGTCTATCATCCACTTAGGATTAAGGTATGCCACACTATAAATGTCACAAGTGAATAAATCAATAAACGAGATCTACAATATATTTTATTTGCGTCATGTCCGATGTATTGTCGGTCCTGTCAGTTACATCAATGTATTTATCTTCTAGGAGTTATTTGCTTCGATACCCAAGATAAGGTATATCCCTAATTGAACTTAATAGGCAACATATTAGTCTTTCGATCAATTTGCTAATTCCAATTAGACTAATGACATGTTTATATTATCTACTAATATAAGTTATATTTTTGCATTATGATCCAACCGCGTAATGTTGCTTAATATTAGTTTAAATGTTAGATAATCAATGAACCAATGTTTGCTTTCATTTTGCTTTGTATGGAAAAACCATTGAGGACATTATACAAAAGATATTAATCATACTGATGGATATTTTATTAAACCAAATTGTTCAAAAAATTACAAGTACATAGACAAAATCACTACATCGAGAGTACTAGATCCCAATAGTTTGCATATTTTTGAAGTTTTTTTTTTTGCAGTCAATCTTGTGATTATTATTAGAGAAGAAATTGAATCAAGCAAGATAACTTTTAAAGGATCCTAATGTGATCTACCTATCTTATATACTGAGATATGCTATCCAAGAAGATATGGGTTAACTTTATGAAAATTTATCTCTATCATTTATATCCTTATATTAAAGGGTATTTGAGTTGATGAGATTTAGGCAAATCAAGATTGGTTAAAGGTTACTTTGTGAAATTGGATTCATGCTTTAAATATGGAAGCATTTTTCTACTTTGAAAAAGATAATTGTTGATACAGTTATGTGAGCAGTGTTTCATGCAATGTCATAAGAAGTGCACACTGCCCTTGGCACTATGCAAGTTACATAACTTACCTTACTTAGAGTTGGCAATTTTTTGAACAAAAATAGCTGGGCAATAACTTAGGTGATTTTGTGGATGTGAGTTGGCTCATATTTGAAGATACATCTTGCGAAGCAACAAAAATTTAAAGATTGAATTTGTAACAACCCGTTTTCAGTGAAATTGGAATAATGGTTTCTGGACCACAAATCCGAGTCCGAAAGAAAAATTATTTTAATATTATTTCATGGTCTATCGTATGTTAGGAATATGTATAAAAATTTCGTTAAGAAAATTTTACCGATTACATGTTTAATTGATAAAAAGGACCAAATTGTATAAAATGCAAAAGTTGAGT
Source organism: Gossypium arboreum (assembly GCF_025698485.1). Taxonomy (NCBI): domain Eukaryota; kingdom Viridiplantae; phylum Streptophyta; class Magnoliopsida; order Malvales; family Malvaceae; genus Gossypium; species Gossypium arboreum. The sequence continues at coordinate 127,198,072 of NC_069072.1, read as the reverse complement.
TCTAGTAGCTATAAGTATCAAATAGCTATGGAATTCAAAATTGGAGGTCCTTATAATGCTAAATAGAACATTAAGAGGAGTTAGTAGATAAATATGATATTCATCCATGGAAATTTAAGAAAAAAAAGGACTAAATGGGAAAGTAAATAAATAAAAGATGATAAATAAAATAAATATCTAATATTATCATTTTATATCATCTTTCCCAAATAAAAAGACATGGAAACCCTAGTTTTTGGATGTTGAGTTCAAGTAAGTTGTTTTGGCTCAATTAGATTCAAATAGACCAAATATGGAGTTCCATCGTGGAAAAGAAAAAGTGTCAGATTAGTAGGTTTTGCGTACACGAACATTGTCGAGGTAAGTTCGTGTAACTAAATTGTGTATATTTATATGTTTAAAATTAATGTTGTACATGTGAATTGTATAAATGCCATATATATGAAATTGATCACATATTCGATAATGCCCGATAAATAATAAGTCCTGTTTGGATAAATGAGATTCGATGGATCCTGGGTTCCTGAATTGGTTGTGGTCTTACATATGTTGCAGACACACCATAGCTCGAAAAAGTGTCCCGTTATTAGCTCTCATGAGCATCCCGATATTTGGCCCTCGAGCTCTCGAGCTTCCCGTTATATTATTCTTACAAGCTTCATGTTAATAGCTCTTTAGAGCATCCCGATCGGTTGTGATCCTATATGTGTTGTGGACACACCGTAGCTCTTATGAGCGTCCTGTTATATGGCTCTTCGTGAGTTTCCCGATTAAAGGCTCTTTATGAGCTTTCTGATTAATGGCTCTCCGAAGCTTCCCGATATGACTCACTTGAATTTCCCGATATATGGTTATCCGGAGCTTCCTGATTAATGGCTCTTCGAAATTACCCGTTATTGGCTCACATGAGCTTCCTGATTATGGCTCTTATAACCTTCCTGTTATACAGCCCGGATAAGCTTCTAGTTACATGACTCATATGAGCTTCCAGTTATATGACTCAAGAGAGGGCTTCCCGATTATGTGCTTGAATGATTACTCCCGAATATGAATTGATGGATTACTAATTCATACACTTTGTGTGTATTACCGTGTATCCATCAATATTTCAAATGGTTCAATGGAAAAAATTCTTATATAAGTTAAGGTGAAATATGAATGAGATACTACATGTATACACCTGAAAACACATTGAAATTTGATATTTAATGAGCTCATCCCTGATTCTTGATATTCACATGAAATACATAACTAACATGTTGATGAAGTTGTGTGTTTAGGATATTAGCCAAATTGTTTGGATGCATTTTGTATGCATACCTTAAATGTAAATGAATAGTAAGTTTATTTCCTGTTATACGAACTTACTAAGCATTAAATGCTTACTCTGTTTTATTTGCTCTATTTTATAGTATCTTGAAAACTCGTTAAGGTTGGAAGCTGGTCAGAGACACATCACACTATCTAGCGGCTCATTTCAGTATAAATAGTAAATTAATTTTGGTTATAATGGCATGTATAGGTTTAAATAGCGAATATTGACATAAAAATGTTTTGGTTGTAAGTAGCCATTGGAATGACTCATGATGAATGTTTTTTGATGTAAATATATGAGATACTGTCATGTTTGATATGAGTGTTTAGTATGGTTAATTGATAATAAACTTCATAAGTATGTCTATATGCATTTTTGGTCAAATATGTAAGTTTAGATATATAGATTTATGAAGTGATATCTCATGCATAAGAGTTGATTTTGGCTTAGTTTAAATGTCTTGGATTGGTTTGAAATATGTTTAAGTGTTTATGTAGGTGGAAGGCAAGTTTGGGTGAGAAATAAGGCTTGGAAATGACCTTATTTTGTCTACACGGGTAGAGACATGGACGTGTGTCTCAGTTGTGTGTGACACACGGCATAACGCATGGGCATGGGTTTTGACTGTGTGTCCCCTGCATCTTTAAAATTTTAAAATAGAATGCTCAAAATTGATCACACGGGTGTGTGGTTTGACCGTGTGACCCTTGCATCTATTTAATGAAAATTTTCATATTCACATGGCCTAGCACACGGGCATGTGTCCCCTGCACCTAGGAAAATTTCTGAATTTTTGCGAAAAATTCATTGAGTACTCGGTTTAGTCCTGACTTGATTTTAATGCATGTTTTGAGTCTCGAGGGCTCACATAAGGGATGATACGATTGATTATTATATGTTTATGATATGAATGTAAAATGATTTAAATTGTTTGTATTTGATCTGTAACTCTCGGTAATACTCTGTAACCCTGTTTCGGTGACGGATAAGGGTTAGGGGTGTTACACTTATTGGTATCAGAGCTACAGTTTATTCGATTCTTGGACTAACGTAGCATGTACAAGCCTAGCTATACATGTCATTATATAATTTGTGATAGTGTGATATCTCCTGACCATTTTAAACATGTTTTTCATATAGTAATGTCGTCCAACCAAGCTGAATCCAAAGAAGGTGAGAGCAATGCTCAAGTTTCAGTTCGAAGAGCAACATCTAGTAATAGAAGGCCTGTATCTGAGGGCCAAGGAGGAGAGGCAAAAGAAGACTTTTTCCAAATAATGAATGAATAGTTTACAGAATATATAAGAACAAATCCGGCTGTGCAACAACCTATATCCCTCCTGTTTCTTAACTGGTTCCTAATATGCCACAAGGTATAGAACTTGTTAGAGCTGGTAAGCCTCCTGTTGATAAAATTCGAAAATATGGGGCAAAAGAATTTAGAGCTACAACTGAAGATGATCCGAAAAGGGCTGAATTTTGGTTGAAAAATACTATCAATGTTTTAAATGAATTATCTTGTGCACCGGTCGAATGTCTGAAATGTGCTGTATCTTTGTTAGAAGACTCAGCCTACCAATGGTCGAATACCTTGATTTCTGTTGTACTGAAGGAGATGGTCACTTGAGAATTTTTCCAAACTGAATTCAAAAAGAAATATATCAGCCAGAGGTTTCTTGATCAGAAACGGAAAAAACTTCTGAAACTTAAATAGGGTTACATGATTGTATCTGAGTATGAACAAGAATTTGTTCAACTTAGTAATTACGCCAGAGAATGTATCCCAACTGAAATGTCCATGTGTAAGCAGTTTGAAGAGGGTCTGAATAAAGATATAAAATTACTAGTTGAGATTCTTGAATTAAAAGAATTTTTTGTACTGGTTGACTGAGCACATAAAGGTGAAGAACTTAGTAAAAAAAAAGAGACAAGCTGAGATGAAAGCCAGAACTTCAAGTAAAAGATTTACTGGAAAGTCACAACAATCGGCTTTAAAGAAATCAAAACGATATCATGGCCATCCTACTACCTCTCTGGGATACTCTAGGAGAGACAAAGTTACCCGACGCTCCAATCCCAGATCTCAGGCTACATTTGTAGCAAGCGCGAGTAACGTCAGAAACACCAAAGCCAGATGCAAACACTGTAATAAATTTTATTTTGGTGAGTTTCGAATGAAAAGTGGAGCTTGTTTTAAATGTGGTTCTTTTGATCACTATCTCAAAGACTGCCTGGAAAAACTTGAACAAGATACTGTTCAAACTTTGAGGCCGAGTAACCTTGCTACAAGAGGTAGACCACCTCGTAATACCGACAATATGAGTAGTAGTCGGGGTAAGACAAAAGATTCAACCATCAAATCTGAAGCACAGGTACTAACCAGAACATATGTTATTCATGCACGTGAGGATACCTCAGCACCTAATGTTATTACTGGTACTTTTTCTCTTCTTGATACTGATATATCTACTTTAATTAATCCCAGTTCGACACATTCATACATTTTCACAAATTTAGTGTTTAATAAAAATTTATCTGTTGAGTCCACTGAATTTGTGGTTAAAGTATCAAACCCTGATGCGTAATATTCGTAACAGGTTTTAAAGATTTATAAATGAAACGTTCTTGAGACTAACTTATTATTACGATTAAGGTAAGTGTACCTATCAAACAGTAGTATAGTTCAGCAAGACTGGATTCTCAAACCTAAAGGAACTACGAGTATTAGTATTTACTTCCTTTTTATTATCTAGCCTAAAATTTAAGAGGTTTGGTTGTCTAAACTAAGGACAATTCTCTTTGGAAAATACTCTTGGGAAAATTCGATTGATTGAGACAATACCTAAGGACAAATCCACCTAGACTTCATTTGTTATTTGACTCTAAATCAGACGATTTATTCATTTGACTTGATTCGTAGAAATCCCTAAGTTATATTATTATCTCTCTCGAGACTAATAACATCTAACCCTAGGTTGAATAATTGAAATCTCTTTCTAAATAACACCTTAGAATTGCATTAGCTCGATCTATGGATTCCCTTATTAGGTTTCACCCTAATCCGGCAAAATCTTGTCACCCTATCTCCAGGCACGCAATCAACTCCGCTTAATTATGAAAAATTTACTCTTAGACAGGGTCTATTCCTCCTCTGAATAAGAGCTTAACTTGAACCAATATCCTGGAATAATCAAAATAATAATTAAGAACAAGTCAAATATTTATCATACAATTCAGATAATAATAACAAGATCTGTCTTAAGTTTCATTCCTTTTAGGTATTTAGGGGTTTAGTTCATACTTATGAAAGAAAACGTCTCAAAAGCATAAAGACAACAAAACATAAGAAAACCCAAAACTCCTAAAGGAACTTGAAGGGAGATCTCCAGTCTTGATGATGAATCCAGCTCTTGAGATGAATCAATCGGCTTTCCTTAAGTAGTACCTTGCTTCCTACTCTGTCTCCTTCTTTCCTAAGTGCCTCCTCAAGTGTTCGGCAAGGCCACGCCCATGTGACACGCCTGTGTGCAATTACTGAAGGCCGTGGTGTAACATTCAAATAGGCCTAAACTAACAAATGGTTTGAAACCATAAATTAGGTAAAAAAATAAAATAAAAAATATTTTATTATTATTTTGAGGTTCATGGTATGATTACATGATTGTGTGAAAATTTCATGATAAAGTTCTATGCATAAAGTGATTAAATTGAGGTTAGGGACTAAATCGAATAATTTGCAAAACTTGCATTCTAGAAGTTTTTAGTATGAAATTATTTTGGAATATTAATTAGGAGATCTTAAATGGTAATTTGACCAATTTTAAGTTCATGGACAAAATTAGGACATGGAAGGAATTTTTGAAAGTTTAGTAAGGAGGGGCATTTTGGTCATTTGGTTATTAACATTAATAAAAAGGTAAAAAAGATGATAAAATTGTATCATCTTCTTCAAGTTACCAGCAGAACCTTACCTCTCTCCATAGCTGGGGTTTCTTCAACTTTCAAGCTTCATAGTAAGTGATTCCAAGTCCCGTTTTTAATGATCTTTACGTTTTTGAAGTCCCGATAGCTCGATAAAGCTTATGCTAGCAATAATTTAAGTTAGCAATCAAATTTGGAAAAATACCCATAGGTGAAATTTGTGTATTTTGATGTTTTATGATGGAATATGAGGTTTTAAATTATGTTAGACAACTTGTGCTACTTGGTTTTAAGTGAAAACGAGTAAAAGGCTTAATCGGTAAAAATACCTAATAGTCATAAGTACATGTTAGTGTGTGAATTTGATGTTGCCATAGAAGGAAAAATGATCAGCATGTCATAAAACATAAGAAAATAGGATGAAGTTTAATTTACGAGCCTTGGGGCAAAAGTGCAAATATGTGAAAGTTTAGGGGCAAAATGTAATTTTGCCAAAATTTGAGTAAAGGGTTGTTTTGATAAATGTTGATATTAAATAAGCTAAATTTGCTATTATAGATCAAGAAGAGCGAAATTCGAGAGTAGATCGGGAAAAGAAAAGTAAAGGACTAAATTGTAAAGTTTAGTCACATTTTGTATCGAGGTAAGTTTACAGTAAATAAATGCAATATTCTTTTATTTTACATTATTATTGTTAATTTCAGCATTTATATATTATGTTATGAAAATATTTAAAGTCGAATTTAAGGTGAAGTGACAGAGAAAAGTGTTAGAAAGCCCGGTTGAACCCTAGGAATGTTAGGATATTAGGGTTGATGATGATGTAATGAAATGAGCCATGTAAGTCCATATTAGAAATATGGCTTTGGAGACAGGATTGAGCCATGTAAGTCCATATTATATATGGCATTGGAGACAGAATAATTCATGTAAGTCCATGTCAAAGACATGGCATTGGCGGATATTGATAGACAGAAGCGACCCTAGTATCCTTAGTATTCCGAGTGGTTCAACGGGTCAGGATACTAGTTAAATTACAGTGAATTAACAGCAAAGGAAAAGTAGATTATAGTTATGAAAAGGAAAGGTCGTAAGAAAGAAGGTAAGGAATAAAGAAGAAGATAGAAATTGAGAAGTAAAGAAATTTATGATGTTAGATGATATTATGCATAATTATCCATTATGTTGAATGTTGTGATTTATTTGCTTGTAAGCTTACTAAGCCTAGTGCTTAATCTCTTTATTTTCTTCTTCTTATAGTACTTATCTAGTCACTCGGGATCAAGGAAATGTCGGAGGCCGATCACACTATCAAAGAAATAACTCTAGATAACTAGACGTTTTGTTTTGGGTATGGCATGTATAGAAACTTAGCTACTTTTGGTATAATATGAATAATGAATGATGTGTAAATACTTGCTAGTGATTAGCTAAGAAAATAGCTGATGATATACATGTTTATTAATATGTATGATTGAATGATGATTATCACATGAAAATTATGAAAATGTGAAAGTAACCTAAAAACAGATTCAAGTAATGAAATGATGTAACTTTGAAAAATCACTAAAATTGTAGAAACATAGTTTGAAGATGAATAATATATGAAATTAAAGCTTATTATGTATATTTTCTTATCGAATAAGCAAAACAGGTAAAAGTATTATATTTTATGATATATCTGAGTTTTAGTGAAACAGGGTCAGAGCAATTTCTGGATCCCCTGTTTCAACTTTGGAAATTCACCATAAATTGTACAAACCTAATTAGAAGGTATAATTTATATGGTTAGAATGCTTGTTGAATCTAGTTTTGAGAAAAACAAAGGACTTAGTCATATGAATTTTGTACAGGAAGAAAAATGGTTCGTAGTAAGAAGAGGTCAGTGCAGTCCAGTTTTGAAACAGGGGAAACTTTAACTAATAAACTGTACTAATTGGATAAGTCAAAAATTCTAGAAAAAAATTAGTAGATATATATATGAGTCTAGTTTCATGAAAAATTTACGGATCTTAATTTCGAGTTTTGAAACTCGAGAAATGAATTTTTAAGTAACCATGACGCAGAAAAACAGTTTATTCCGAAAATTAAAATAAGTGATTTAGAGTTGTTTAAAAGGTAAGATAAGTTTAGTAACACCTCAAGCTTGACTCCGGTGATGGTTTCGGGCGTGGGGGCGTTACACGTGGTCAAGGCTGTTAAACAGGTACGGGCGTGTGATCCACCCGTGTAAGTCATGTTTCGATCCTGCCAAATTGACACGGCCGTGTGACACGTCCGTATGAGGAAGTCCAGACCATGTTGTTTTCCCATGTGGGTCTATTTTTTTCATTTTCAGCCTGTTTCTTGCTCTTTTTACTCTCCTATGTTCTCCTAAGTATAAAACATGAAATTAAAGGATTAGGAGCATCGAATTCACCAAATCTAAGGAGAAACCATCCATAAATGTGTTAGGCATGGGGTAAAAATATGTATAAATTACGGTTTATCAAACCCCTTGGGCCAGTATGTGATGGTGGATAAAATTTACAAGAATTGTCCGTTAATGATACGGGGTTTCTATTTCCCGGCTGATTTGATGTTATTGCCATTTGATGAGCTTGATGTGATTTTGGGCATGTACTGGTTAACTTAACATGATGCTGTGGTAAATTATAAACAAAATTATATTGTGTTAAAATATCAGAATGGTGAAATGCTCTGTATTGAATCAGATAATTTGGACGGGTTGTCTAATGTAATATCAGCCATATCAGCACAGAAATATGTTAGAAAAGGTTATGATGCTTATATTGCTTATGTATTGGATACTAAAGTGTCTGAATCGAAGGTTAAGTCAGTGCCAGTAGTCTGTGAGTATCCTAATGTGTTTCCAGAAGTGTTACTTGGATTACCACCAGTCAAAAAGGTTAAATTTTCTATAGATATTATTTTAAGGACAACACTGATATCTATAGCACTGTACAAAATGGCTCCTACTGAATTAAAGAAGTTGAAAGCACAATTATAAGAACTTACTGACAGGGGCTTTGCTCGACCCAGTCATTCATCATAGGGTGCACCGTTTATGTTTGTTAAAAAGGAGGATGGATCGTTGAGATTGTGTATTGATTATCAACAGCTCAACAAAGTCACAATTAAGAATAAGTATCCATTACCCCGTATTGATAACTTGTTTGACTAGTTAAAACGTGCCACAGTATTTTCAAAGATTGATTTTCATTCTAGTTATTATCAATTACGAATGAAAGACTCAGATGTGCCCAAAACAGCCTTCAGAACCAGGTATGGGCATTATGAATTTCTTATGATGCCGTTTGGCTTGACAAATGCGCCTGCGGTATTTATAGATTTGATGAACAGAATTTTCAGACCGTATCTGGATAGATTTATTGTTGTATTCATTGATGATATCCTGGTATATTTCTGAGATGAAAATAAACATGCTGATCGTTTAAGAATTGTTTTACAAACTCTGCATGAAAAATAGTTGTATGCTAAATTCAGTAAATGTGAATTCTGATGCATGAAAAATAGTTGTATACTAAATTCAGTAAATGTGAATTCTGACTTTAGGAAGTTGGTTTTCTTGGATATATAGTATCTGCTGAAGGCATCAGGGTGGATTCAAATAAAATTTCAACAATTGTTAACTGGAAATCACTAAAAAATGTATCAAAAGTTAGAAGTTTTTCGGGATTAGCCAGTTATTATCGGAGATTTGTAAAAGGATTTTCGATGATAGCTTATCCAATGACATGGTTGTTGCAGAAAGATGTGAAATTTGAGTGGTCTGATAAATGCCAGAAAGTTTTGATCAGTTGAAAACCTTGTTGATCGAAGCACCAGTTTTGGTTCAGCCTGAATCGGGTAAGGAATTTGCAATGTATAGTGATGCATCATTGAACGGTTTAGGCTGTGTTTTGATACAAAAAATTAAAGTAATAGCTTTTGCTTCTAGACAACTAAAACCACATAAAAAGAATTACCCGATACTATTTGTTCGGTTAAAAGTGTCAAATATCACCGTTCATAAAAGTTTAAAGTATCTGATGTCGCAAAAAGATTTGAATTTAAGAATCGTAAGTGGCTTGAACTGTTAAAATATTATGATTTAGTGATCAGCTATCATCTAAGAAAAGCAAATACGGTTACAGATGCTCTAGGTAGAAAGTCTCTATTTACCTTGTAAGCGATGAATACTCGATTATCATTCTCTAATGATGGCTCAATCATAGCTAAGTTAAAAGCTAACCTGACATTTCTACAGTAGATCTGTGAAGCTCAGAAAAGTGATAATGAGTTATAAGCTAAACGTGTACAGTGTGAATCGACTTCTAATTCAGAATTTCATATTGGATCTAATGATTGTCTGTTATTCAGGGGCAAAGTTTGTGTAGCAAAGAATTCAAAGCTTTTACAGAAGGCTTTGCACGAAGCTCGTAATGGTACTACGTCTGTTCATCCGGGGAGTAATAAAATGTATAATGGCTTGAAAAAGATGTACTGGTGGTTAGGAATAAAGCGTGATATTTTTGAATTTGTATTTAGACATTTGATATGTCAGCAAGTTAAAGCTGAACATCAGATACCTTCAGGATTATTATAGTCAATGACGATACTGGAATGGAAATGGGAAAGAGTTACTATGGACTTTGTATCGAGTTTACCCCTATCTCTGAAAAAGAAAGATGTCATTTGGGTAATCGTAGATTGTTTGACAAAGTCTGTATACTTTATTTCGGTACGTATGGATTTCTCACTTAACAAATTGGTTGAATTATATGTTTCTGAGATTGTTAGATTACATGGAGTGTTAATTTCTATTATTTCTAATAGAAATCTGCTATTTACATCCCGATTCTAGAACCGGTTGCAAGAAGCTCTGGGTACACAGTTACATTTTAGTACTGCATTCCATCCTCAAACTGATGGTCAGTCAAGCATATGATTCAGATTTTTGAAGATATGCTTCGATGTTGTATTTTGGAATTCGAAGACTGTTGGGAAAAATATCTACCGTTAGTTGAATTCGCATACAATAATAGTGATAAGCCAACCATAAAGATGACACCGAATAGACTCTGTATGGTTGTAAATGTAGAACTCTATTGGATTGGACTGAGCTCAGTGAGAAAAAGATACATAGAGTTGATTTGATTCGTGAAACTGAAGAAAAATTGAAAGTGATCCGAGATAGTTTAAAAGCAACTTCTGATTGTCAAAAATCCTATGTAGATATGAAACGTAAAGAAATAGAATTTCAAGTTGGTGACAAAATATTTCTGAAAGTTTCGCCTTGGAAGAAAATTCTTCGGTTTGGCCGTAAAGGCAATTTGATTTCGTGGTTTATTGGGCCGTATAAAGTTATTGAAAGAATCAGACCTATTGCGTACCGATTAGCTCTACCACCAGAACTTGATAAAATTCATAATGTCTTCCGTGTGCCTATGTTGCGACGGTATCGGTCAGATCCTTCACATGTTATCTCCCCGACAAAGGTTAAGATTTAGCCTGACATAACTTACAGTGAGGAACCAATCAAAATTTTGGCACGTGAGATGAAAGAATTGAGAAATAAAAAAAGTAGCTCTGGTAAAAGTTCTCTAGCAACGACACGGAATAGAAGAAGCTACCTGGGAACCGGAGGAAACAATAAGGAAACAATATCCAAACCTCTTTTCTGGTAAGATTTTCGAGGACGAAAATTCTTTAAGGGGGAGAGTTGTAACAACCCTTTTCAGTGAAATTGGAATAATATTTTCGAGACCACAAATTTGAGTCCGAAAGAAAATTTATTTTAATATTATTTTATGGTCTACCGTATGATAGGGATATTGTATAAAAATTTCTTTAAAAAAATTTACCGATTACATGTTTAATCGATAAAATGGCCAAATTGCATGAAATGCAAAAGTTGACTTCTAGTAGCTATAAGTATCAAATAGCTATGTAATTTAAAATTGGAGGTCCTTATATGGTAAATAAACCATTAAGAGGAATTAGTAGATAAGTATGATAATTCATCCATGGAAATTTAAGAAAAGAAAATGACTAAATTGGAAAGTAAATAAATAAAAGATGATAAATAAAAGACATGGAAACACTAGTTTTTGGGTGTTGAGTTCAAGCAAGTTGTTTTGGCTCAATTAGATCCGAGTAGACCAAATACGGAGTTAGATCGTGGAAAAGAAAAAGTTTCAGATTAGTAGATTTTGCTTACACGAACATTGTCGAGGTAAGTTCGTGTAACTAAATTGTGTATATTTATATGTTTGAAATTAATGTTGTATATAATGAATGTATTTTGATGTAAATATATGAGATAATGTCATGTTTGATATGGGTGTTTAGTATGGTTAATTGGTAATAAACTTCATAAGTATGTCTATATGCTTTTTTGGTCAAATAGGTAAGTTTAGATATTTAGATTTATGAAGTGATATATCATGCATAAGACTTAGTTTTGGCTTGGTTTAAATGTATTAGATTGGCTTGAGACTATGTTTAAGTGTTTATGTAGGTGGAAGGCAAGTTTGGGTGAGAAATAAGGCTTGGAAATGGCCTTATTTTGTCCACACGGGTAGAGAAACGGACGTGTGTCTCAGTCGTGTGTGACACGACCTAACGCATGGGCGTGTGTTTCGGTCGTGTGTCCTCTGCATCTTTAAAATTTCAAAATAGAATGCTCAAAATTGATCATACAGGCGTGTGGCTTGGCCTTGTGACCCTTGCATCTATTTAATGCAAATTTTCATATTCACACGGCCTACAACACGGGCGTGTGACTTAGCCATATGACCCAAGTCAAAGAGTTACACGAGTACTAACACGGGCTGGGACACGACCGTGTACCCTATTTCGAATGCCCACACGGCCTAAGACACGAGTGTGTCACTTGGCTGTATGAGCCACATGGTTGTGTGTCCCCTACACCTAGAAAATTTTTTGAAGTGTTGCGAAAAATTCTTTCTGTATCCGATTTAGTCCCGACTTGATTTTAATACGTGTTTTAAGTCTCGATGGCTTACATAAGGGACGATATGATTGATTATTACAGGTTTATGATATGAATGTGAAATGATATAAAATTGTTTGTATTTGATCTTTAAATCTCGGTAATGCTCCATAACCTTGTTCCAGCGACGGATAAGGGTTAGGGGTGTTATAGAATTAATCTGGATCAAGAATAGTTGATTTCTTGTTTTTTGGAGATTGTTTTGACTGATTTGAAGACTTATCTTGGATATATTTGATTTATTTTGAACTTTATGAGGATATTTGTACAGTTCTTTTATGAGACTATTTTAGTGGGATTTGATACCCATTGTTGAAAAGAATAAGTTTAGACATCGTTTTCGTTGTAGAGCAAAAACTAAAAATTTTCTAAATACGAACGATTGTGTTATGTATAGTAATAAACCCTAACCAAATTGGTCCCTCCAAAAAATCAAAGCAATTTAATACCTATAAATTTTGAAAGTGAGCAACTTAGAACAATTAATCATGAAAATTAATGCTTTTTGTCAATTGTACATAATTTTAATTGATGTAATAACAAATTGAGCCTTAATGTTTACATATTTTGTTAATTTATTCCTAATTATATAAAAATGCATAAAATTTGTAAAAATCTGAAAATTCAAAAGAATATTAAAATCTTGAACTTCAAATATATAAATAAATGAATGTGTAAACTTTTATTATAAAAATTAAACAATGTAAAATTGATGAAAAACATTAATGTTGTGATTAATTGTCCCTGAGTGCTTACTTTCAAAATTAACAATGATTAAATTGCTCTGAATTTTTAGAGGTGTCAATTTGCTCAATATTGAAATTGAAAAGGACCTGAGAAGTTTTTTTATAAGAGAAATATTACCTAAATTACCATAGAAAAATAGAAGCAATTGACAACCTAGGATGTCTAAACCTGCCTTTTTTTTTATTGCATGAACTTCTAAGAACTGTAGGTTATCTAAAACCTACAAAACATATGGAAATTGATGAACAAGTTATCGTGTTTCTTTTTATCTTATCCCACCACATAAAGAGCCAAACTTGTGAGAATTGGTTTGGTAGTAATAGTAAGAACGTTGTAGGTATTTTAATATGGTGTTAAATTTTGTCATTTAGATTCATCATATTTTAAGTAAAAGACTTAAGCCTATTACAGAAGAATGTTAGGATGACATATTGAAGCGGTTCAAGGTAATTTCATTTAGTATTTTTAATGATATATGGAAAATAATAACAAATGTTTATACTAATTTTTACATTATTTAATAGTTTTTGTGATAAAATTGCTTAGGAGCTTTAAGTAGGACACACATCTAGGTTTGAGTTACTTTAATTGAAAAACCTAGATATAGGGCAAGGAAAAATGGCATTGCTACATACATGTTAGGTGTTTGTGCACCTAATATGCAATTTGTGTATGTTTTTCCTAGTTGAGAAGGTTCTGTTGTCGATTGTAGAGCCTTCCAAGATGCAATTAGTCGGCCTAATGGTTTGAAGGTATCATAAAGTAAAGTTAATTATATATACACTTTCTAAGGTAAAAGGCTTAAATTGTAATATAGGTATAACACTCTATACTCGACCCAATTGTCAATTCCGAGCTATAGTGTGTCATATTAGTTGTCGAAGCAACTACAATTAGTTTAGATATATATGCATATTATCAATCATGCAAATATAAGCCATAGAAAACAATATAATAAATACACATTCCCGGGGTCCTATACGAGCTTATAAAAGCTTTAAAGTTAACCCGAGATCAAATTAAGATTGAATTGTAAAAATTTCAGAACACAAGGTTGTCGTCATGACATCAATACTACCACGTTGTGATGTCAATCATGCAAATATAAGAGTCACTCACTGTTTGGCCTCGTTTAGATGATGGGGTTCCTCGTCTCAACGTGACATTCCAAGCATTTTCTTACAGCAACGACGTTTGAATGACATCGCGACGTCACATACTATTTTTGCAAATTTCATTCACAAACTTACAATTTCAAGCAATTCAAAATACAACCGCTTTTTTAACTTATAATTGACCAAATCAATAGTAATTATAAACCTTCAACACTTTCTAATCATAAAATATAAAGTTCTAACCATCAATTCATCTAAACATCCAATGTCCAAACATCACTAATAAGCATTCAACCCTCATATGCATACATTAAACATTACTTATCATTTTGCTATAAACTACTACTTATTCATGTAATATAATCAATTAGCTCATGTAATTTACCTAAGTTCCAAACATGCATATTCCATTAGCCATATCATTGACCTTCCAACACATACATATATCATATCAATCATCTACTTAGTCGATATATGCATGGCATTCAAGGCATTATTCACATATATAAATTTAACAACTAAACTGAATTTATATACATACGCACACCAATTTTTAGATAACAATTTAAGCATGACTCAACCTAATTGGTACATGTCAAGTTTAGAAAAAGCAGAAACGAACAAACTCTACTGAGCACGGGATCATCGTTTGGATGTTGAATTCGATGCTCGAAAACTCGAATTAAACCTAACCTGTGTGCGGCAAAACAAACCGTATGCTGAGTAAAACACTCAGTGGTAAATCTATGGTTCAAATAAAATAATTAAACTTATGTAACATGCTTACATATAATTCCTAGCCTAATCTCATACCGACTCTTGTACAATTCTTTCGTTTTTACTATGTCAAGTATATAATCAAACTTACACAATAACTCATTAGTTATGCATACAAGTTTACCAATTTCACAATCATTTCATAAACCATTCAATTCATTTCCAAAATACCATATCTAGTTATATCCTTGTTCATTTATTTTTCATCTTTAGCAAACATATACACATATATCTCTTCTTCTTCTTCTTTTTTATATTATTCCATATAATATTTGAGCTTATTGGCTCATTACTACTAAACCAGCCCCTTGGGTTCGTTTTCCAATCATTTCGCATATTGAAATTCCATTTCATATATCATTTAGGCAATTCATTCGTTATAAACCTATTAACCAACACATCACAATTTCAAGACTCATATAACCTTATTCCATGTCAAATATCAAATATAAAGTAAATTCTAAATTTTGTAATTTATTCAATTTAATCCATATCTTGGATATTAATCTCAAACACACCAAATAAGCTCAAATAGTCATCAATGACTTACCTCAAAAATGTATAATGCAAAATAACATAAAAATGCAGTAATCAAATGAGTCCAAATCTTACTGACCATACCAAAATATGAAGTTCCATCAAAACATTCATCGCATAAGCATTGTTCAAACTTTGACAAATCTATGCCAATTATCACAAATTCATATAATCATTGCATACTAACCTCACCTATGTCATTCTACACTAAAACAAGTTCATGTACCGAACATCTCGAACTTATATGCCAAAATATACCAATTCAACTAGACATCACCAATGCCAAATCGCATTAATATAATCCTATTAACTTTACTTGGATTTTCAAAACGAAAACTCAAATTAATCAATCAGCACAGCACCTCAAACTGGCAGTGTAATGCATCATCAACTAACTCAAAGTATAAATCTGTACATTTAATAGAGTAACCAATTTCTAGTATCGTCACATAGTTCAAGTCACATTAAATCATCTTGTAAAATAATATAATTCAACTCGATTACATTCCGGTTTCCTATATCAATTAAGTCATGCAACTTCCTGTTCTATTCAATTTAGTCATTATCTCAGTATTCAATTCCAACCATAGAATTTCAATATAATAACTATTAATAGCTTACCTCAATATCATATAATGCAATATATCACAAATATGCAGTAACTCAATTGGTTTTAGGTCGTAGAAATACAAACCGAAAGCTCATGTCACTCATCATTGACTCTCACATTTCCTTTCCCTTTCAACAATCCTGTGTTGTTTTTAACTACAAAGAATAATTCAGTAATGATATAATATCAAATTCTATCCAAATCACATTCAATTACAAAGTCATACATATTTTTCAAACTATTCAATTTAGTCCCTAAAACCGATATAATCATATCTTTCAAATTTGAGCTTTGATTTTAAAATCAATCTCAATTACATCGTTCTCTAGCCCTTTATTATCTATAAATATAGAAATATTACACAAATTTCAAAATTTATGCACTTTAGTCCCTATGTTAAAAAATTAACAATTAAACTTTACAAATTAGTCCTTTTTCATATCTAAGCTTAAAATCTAACAAATTAACAGCAATTTCATCAAGTATGCATCAATTTAAACTTTTGAAAACTTTAACAGTTTTAGAAATTGGTGCACGGGCTAGCAAAATCTAGCTCTCAGTACCTCAAAAATCTAAAAATTACAAGAAAATGACTAAATTAAACATACCAATTTTAGGCCGAGAGTTTGAAGCTTGAAACCTTGTTTTCTTTCCTCTGGTTTCAGGTGGAGAAGAAAAGATGAGCAAAATATTTCTTTTTCTTTTACTTTTTAGCTTATATACTTAATTAATATATAATTAATCAAATTTAACTTAATAAATCTTAATTAAGTTAATCTTAACTTTAATTAATCAATTTAGTGGATGACAAACATCCACTACAGTTTGAAACTTTTAAAGTGGTCTAAATTGCTCAATTGGTCCTCTGATTAATTAAAAATTCATAGCGATTAACTTTTACCACTTTTACATTTAGTTCTTATACATTAATTAACTATCCAATTGAAAAAATTATAGGACCAAATTGTAGTTAAAATTAAACATCGAAAATGGGATTCTAAAATCGCATTTTTTGATACCACTGACTTTCAGGTCATTACAATTTAATTAATTTAATTTATTTAATCATTAGCCACTAACACCCACCTTGACATGGTATAATTGCTATTTTAGACCTTAAGTCATTTTCTAATTAAAAATCTATAGCGATTGGACTTTACAATTTAGTCCATAAACCTCAATTAATCACTAGTTCAGCTAAGTTACCTATCCAAAATTCAATTGACCTATATAATAAATTTTTAATTACCTTTATTTAATATTTACGGATTTAGTTTATGAAAATGAGGTCTCAAACCTGTAATTTCTTGCACCTCTAGAAATCGAGTCATTACAGTAGGCCTTATAACATGTTTATTTACTTTAAGGTTGCTATTACTAGGGGCCTTGGAACCCCCTAAAAATGAAAATTTTCACTTTGGCCCTTTAATTCTTACAAGATTTTAATTTAGTAAAAGGTAAAATTATACTTTGGCCCCCTCAAAATGATAAAGTTTTGATTTAATCTTTTAAAAATCATAAATCTATAAGCTATTAAAATTGTGAAATTGGATTTTAGCTCTCATAAGAGTATGCAACTTAATTTTGCCCCTCCAAGAAAAATTTTCTAGCTTCGTCCTTGGCTATTACCTTATTGATGCAATGGATACTAATTGTGATAGGTTTTTAGCCTTTTTTAAGGGGTAATGCTACCACTTAAGTGAATGGAGGTCTAACAGTCAACCTGTTATTATTGAAATATTCTCAATATAAAGCATGCTTTTGCATACAATGTTATAGAAAAATGTTTTGCCTAGACCAAACTATATTGGGTGATATTGAGAAGTCTTTGCATTTTACCACTTTAAAACCCAAAATGCAATCATCATTACATTTTGATTTCTACACAACTTTATAAGAAAAGAATGCAAGTGGATCCAATAAAGGGAAACTTAAGTGCGTTAGAAATGAATGAAATGAATGCTATCAGAAATATAGAAATAGATTTAATTAGTAACATCGCACCCTTTAATGAATAGAAAAATTTTAGATCCCAACTTGCTAATCAAATGTCGAATTAATGAAGGGCAACAAGAGAAGGAAAGTAAGTTTCACTATGTTATCTTACATGGTTATTTTTTTCATTATAATTCTGCAAGCTTTCTCTCTGTAATTGTATGACTATTTCCGTTAAGGTTTTTGCGGTATACTTTGAAAATTGTATTTCTTCAGTATTATCCTTATACGACATTTTTTTATCATTTTGTTTTGTTTAAAGACTAATGGTAGAACAAGATTCTAAATCTCAGTGCCATGATAACTGTAAAGCCTAGAATTTTATTTTTTCTGCTTTTGTGAAAATGTGGCACAACTGTGTATCTGCTTCAATGGTTAAGTGTTCTGAGAGTGTGTGAGAGGTCTTAAGTTCAAGGCTTACCCTTGGCAAATCTTGTTAATTTTTGGGATTAAGTCCTATCCTTGATTGGTAGGCTTATATTAAATTGCTTGTAACTTCATATCAGAATGAGCCTGCTAATTCGAGTGGTAGGGGGTTATTGTGTTGGAGGTTCTGTTAGGGGTGAGCGTTCAATCAAATCGAATCGAATCAAATGAAAAAATTTCGATTTAATCGAGTTGACGAATCATATTTTATCATCCTAATTTGATTTGAAATTTTCTCGAATCGAGTCGAGTGAGATAAAATTTGAATCGAATCGAATCGAATATATTTGTTCGAGTTAAATTTTAAAAAATAATTTTGGGTTATTGTAACCACTGTCACCCACCGTAATAAAATTTGCCCACCGTAATCAAATTTTTTATTAACTTTCATCATCGTATAATTTATTTATTAATCTTTTATATACGGGTTAACTTCTTTACTTGCTTAGTTGTTTCAATTATCTTTAGATTCTTGTCACTATGTATTTTGGAATTAAAAATATATTAAATGTAAAAATGTGATTTTTAATAAAATTTATTTTAAATATAAAATGTGAAATTGATACCAATATAAAATTTTAACACTAATATTTGATGGCATCATTAATAATTCAATTTTAATATAGATATTCAATATGAATAAACAATTCAATAATATAAATAACATGAAATGTGAAATTTAATTTAATAATATAAACAGAGATATAAATAAATTTATTACTATTTATGTTTAGGATTTTTGGATAATTTTGATTTTTATTTGGAAGTAAAGGGTGAGAAGTAAAAGTTTGGGAGGAAAATAATATGTTTTGAAGAGTAAAAGTTTGAGGGAAAGTAAATAAGGGGAGTAAAATTTTGGAGGGAAAATATTAAAAAAACTGGGGGGATGGGATTGGGGTAGATTAGAGGTGGGATGGGAAGGGAATGGAGTAAAAGTTTTAGGGGAAGTGGGAGGGAGTAAAAATTTTAGGGGAAAATAAAAAATTTTAAAGGTTTTTGAGAGTAAAACTTTGAGGAAAAGTAAATGGGAGAGTAAAATTTTGGTGGGAAATGAATTTTTGGTAGATTGGGGGATTGAGATGGGAGGGGAATAAAAGTTTTGGGGGCAAAGTGGAAAGGAGTAAAAGTTTTGAGGGAAAAGTAAAAAGGTTTGTGAGTTTGGGGTAAAAATATAAAATATTATAGTTTAATATTCAAATTATTCTAATTATTCGAGTTATTCAAATTCGAAAGCTCAACTCGATTTGAACTCAAAATTCGAAAAAAATTTCGAATTTACTCGAATAACTCGATTCGTTTAATTCGAAATTCAAATTTTTTTCAATATTTTGAGTTGAATCAAGTTTTTCTCACCCCTAGGTTCTGTGTTCGAATCCTAGTGCGAGCGTGGGAGTTCATTTTTGCTTATTTGGCTGAGAAAGTTTCGATTGAACAGAAATTCTAAGTAAGTGGGTTGTTAATCGGTTAGTAGGAGGAAAATTAGAGAGGTTATCAGAATCTGATTAGTTTGTTTCCCAAAAAAATCCCTTCTTGCCATTTTTCCTCTCTTTTCCTATTCTCTAATTCAGATTTCTTTTTGTTTTTGCTTCGTTACTGTTGTTTTTCTCTTGCAACTGCCGTTGCTACGATTTCTGTGGGATTCATTAATTGTGTGGTAAGTGAGGTTGGGTTCGTTGTTAACTTTTGGTTTATGGGGTTGTGGACAAACTTTTTAATGGCTGATAAATGATTGTATTGATGAATACTGTGGCATAAGAGAAGGCGGTGAGGCAGAGGCTGTCACTCCAAAGGCTTAGCTTACCACGCGTAATCGATTTTACGGTGGTAAGTTTTTGGGTTTTAGTCGTTTTGGTTTTACTAACTCGATTTTGGTTGGTAAAGGTGTTGGGTATTCTGATTGTTAGTTTTTGGAAGGCTCGAGGATGGATTTACATTGAATCTTTACTAGGTGTGTACTCGAAATGCAAAAATTAAATTTTTGGCAAAAGCCGAAAATAGCCACTGTCAACACCACACGTGCGTGTGGTTGCCCGTGTGGTAAGCTGTGTGTGAGGATACGGCCGTGTGATCAACGAAGGCATGATCATGCGCAAGACACGACCTTGTGGTAGCTCACATGTGACCGTGTAAGCCACATAGGTGTGTGGAACCACACGGGCGTGTGGTATCTGGGTCAGGCCGTGTGATCCACACGGGTAAGGCTAATCTGGACGTGTGGGCCATACGGGTGTGTAGGCCCACACAGGTAACCCACATTGGCATGTAGGCCCATCTATCTGAAATTTTCCCTAGGGTTGTACGGGTCGTTCCAAACAACTATGGGCCTACTGTAGGGTCGATAAAGGCTAACAAACTTTAAACTACATGATCTATTTGACTGATACCCTATACTAAGCATGATAGAATTGTGCATGTATGATTACTAATCTGTATGACTATCTGTGATCTAACTGATAGCATGTTGAGCATGTTAAATTGCATAACTGTTTCTGTTTCTGATACTATTATTAGGGTGGGATGATATTTATTAGAGGAAGTGTTCTCAAAGGCAGTTTATGCCTATTATCTGGCAACATGGTTGCATTATATCTGTTATGTGTCGCATTGGTACAACATGGTGTGTAGGGCTGGGTGGGTGTTTTAAACCCCACATGGTGTGTAGTGATGATCAGAGATGGTGCCTAGAGGATGGGGCTAGGATATATGATTTTTATTCTGATTTGCACATCTATATCTGTATCTAAGATGAGTTTAGGCCCGAATCTGCATCTGTATCTGTAATGGACTTAGGTCCTAATTTGTATCTATCTGATGTTTGATAATCAGTATGTTTGCATGTCTAATTCTGTTGAGTTACACACTAAGTTTACGTAAACTTACCCTTTTTCTGTTTGTTCTATACAGGTAACCCACAAAGTTAGGCGGATCGGTGTAGCGGAGGACTCGACGGTGACCACTCGCTTTTACTGTTTTATTTTGGTTTATAGTTTTATTTAAGTTTTGGCATTGAGATTGGAGAAGTTGTATTTTCTAGGACTCTCTAGACTTTTTTAAACTGTTTGGCGTTGGTCTTAGGTTTTTAGTTTTAACTTGCGTATAATTATGATGGTTTTACCTAAAACATAATTTTCTTAAAATGTGAATTGATTTCCTTTAATCTTCCGCTAAAATGATACGATTGAAGATAAGTTGACTAATTAAATATCCCTTCCATGTGACATCGCCAGATTCGGCCATAACATCTAGGCCGGGTTTGAGATGTTAAATTTAGTGGTATCGGAGTCAAGTTGCAAAACTCAACTATAAATTTTGTTTTCGAAAATCTATTTAAAGAATTAGTTTTTAAATGGTTTAAAAATATTTTGATTCAATATATGGTACGCCGAATCTCCGGCGCCGATCCTGTAAGTATTCTGAAACTTATATAGTTTATTTTGAAATACTGTAGTCAGCATACTTTGAAAACACTATAGTTAGTACTCTCTAAAATTGTAGTGAAACGAAAAGAGACTGAAACTTTCAGAAACATTACTGAACTTCTGATATTTATTACATAAAACACATGTTAACAAATATTGAACTGATGCATAAAACTCTTAATGTAGACAAAACTTCAAAATTGCAATGAGAACACGAGGTATCCGTGGACGTGGTACTTAAGGCCGAGGTAGAGGTCGTAGGGGGGCTAAAGCTGAGTCCTCATTTTTGGGCAACTTGCCAAATCTGGGTATTAGTGAGACACTTGTGTCACCTACTACTGAGACTAGGTCTCAGGGTCATTTGGCTGGGGACGACACATTGTCTCAAGCCATGCTGAGGATATTGGAGAGGGTCATTGGGCCTAATTCTAGATCTGAGGGCTGGGGGTCGGTAATTAAGCGACTCCAGCCTAATAAAGCTGAATTGTTTAAGGGTGTCATAGGAATCGCCCCTAATGTGGCTAAGTATTGGTTGGAGGCCACTGAGAGAATTATGGTTGATCTTGACTGTACCTTTAAGTAGAATTGAAGGGTGCAGTCTCTTTACTTTGCGATGAGGCTTACCAGTGGTGGTTGACGGTTAAGGAGGGCACTCAGCCTGATCGTCTGACTTGGGAATTCTTTAAAACTTCATTCCAGAGCAAGTATGTGGGAACTAGCTACGTCGATGCTCGCAGGCGTGAATTTCTAAGTCTCACGCAAGGTGGCCGATCTGTGGCCGAGTATGAGGCTGAATTTCTGAGATTGAGCTGCTACGTTTAAGCCATGGTGGCATCTGAGTATGAGAGGTGTGTTAGGTTTGAGAACGGTCTAAGGGATAATCTGAAGGTTCTGATTGCTCCGCAGAGGGAGCGTGACTTTTTTATTCTGGTATAAAAGGCGAAAATCACTGAGGATATTAAGCTTGCGAAGTGCCAGAATAGAGATAGGGGGAGAGGTAAGAAAAAGAGGGATTTAGAGCCCTTGAGTTCTACGCAGAGGCCTAAGAAAAATGACAGATCTGATGGGCCAGTTAGAGTGGGAGGCCCTGTTGTTTCTACTGGGGTGCTATTTTGTGGAGATTATGGGAGACGCTATCTGGGCGAGTGCTAAAGGAGGATTGGAACTTATTTGAAGTGTAGGTCTCTTGAGTACCGTATTAAAGAGTGTCCATAGTGGGCAGGTCAGATGCAAGCTTTAGCTCCGAGTATTGTACAGCCTCAAAGAGCAGTTTAGCAGCCACCTAAGGGCCGTGGACAAGCTAGGGGTGGTAACAGGGTTGGTTATAGACAGAGAGCACCGAGTAGAGGTACTGGTCAGATCGAGGCGAGGCAGTCTGCTTTGGTTTATGTTGTATGTTGCCGAGAGGATAGAATGCTCCTGACGTTATCACCGGTATGTTCTTTATATTTGATGTACATTATGTGGCTTTGTTAGACTTGGGGTCTACTCACTCATACATAACTAATTCTGTATCTGAAACTTTGGAGATTTCTGTGGAGAGCACTACTAGTGAGCTTACTATACTGAGTCCGTTGGGCCAGTCTATACTGGTTAGTAAACTCTATAGGGATGTTTTGTTTAAGGTGCAAGGGATTGTTTTTCTGGCGAATCTGATAGAGCTTCCGTTTGGGAGTTCAATCTAATTCTGAGTATGGACTTATTGGTAGAGCACCAAGTCAGTTTGGACCGCATATTTAAGGGGGTCGTTTTGAGTACCAAAGATGATATAGAGGTGGTTATGATTGGTGAGCATCAAGTCTATTTGTCACATGTGATCTCCGCACTAGTAGCTGAGAAATTGGTTTGAAAAGGGTGCGAGGCGTACTTAGCCTACGTAAGTGTTTCTGATTCTAGGGACTCTTCTGCTGGGAATATCAGAATAGTAAAGAATATTTTGAACGTCTTTTCTGGGGAGTTACCGGGAGTATATCCTAATGGGAAAGTGGAGTTTGAGATTGAGCTTCTTCCGGGTACTATTCCGGTGTCCCTATCATATGGCACAGAAAGATCTTACTAAGCTTAAGGCTCAACTGCAAGAGCTTCTGGACCGTGGTTTCATCTGTCCTAGTATGTCTCCGTGGGGAGCACCAATTATGTTTGTTAAGAAAAAGGATGAGACCATGAGGATGTGCATCAATTATTGGCAGTTGAACAAGTTGACTGTAAAGAATAAGTATCCGCTTCCAAGGATCGATAACTTGTTTGATCAGTTCCGAAGGGCTTCTATGTTTTCCAAGATTGATATTCGTTCAGGGTATCATTAGTTGAGGGTTAAGGAGGCTAATGTTCATAAGACTACATTTAGGACTCGTTATGGACATTACGAGTTTCTAGTTATACCTTTTGGTTTAACAAATGCACCGGATGCATTTATGAACCTGATGAATCAAGTATTTTAGCTCTATCTAGATTAGTTTTTTGTGGTCTTCACTAATGACATTTTGGTTTGCTCTAAGACTGAGGATGAGCATGATGAGTATATGAGAGTAGTGCTTCAGATTCTGCGTGAAAAGTAGCTTTGCGCTAAGTTAAGAAAGTGTGAGTTCTGGTTGCGTGAAGTAACCTTTCTGGGGCACGTGGTTTCTGCTGAGGGGATTCGCATTGATCCTCGAAAGATTGAGGCTGTGCTGGATTGAAAACAACCTAAAATGTATCTGAGATTCGTAACTTTCTGGGTTTGGCGAGGTATTATCGGTAATTTGTCGAGAGGTTCTTTTTTATTGCAGCTCCTCTTACTAAGCTTCTACGTAAAGGTGTCCTTTTCGTCTGGACTGATACACAACAAAAGAGTTTCGAGAAGTTCAAGTCTGTTCTGACTCAGGCTCCTATTCTGATACAACCTAAATCTAGTAAGGAGTTATGGTATACAGTGATGCGTTGCATGTCGGCTTAGGTTGTGTTCTGATGTAGGAGGGTAAGGTTATGGTTTATGCATCCCGTTAACTTAAGAAACATGAAGAAAACTATCCGACGCATTATCTTGAGTTGGTTGCGGTGGTCTTTACATTAAAAATCTAGAGGCATTATCTGTATGGTGAGAGGTGTATCATCTATACTGATCACAAGAACCTCAAGTATCTCTTTACTCAGAAGGAATTGAACCTTAGGCAATGTCGTTGGATTGAACTGGTTTAAGATTATGACTGCACTATAGAGTATTACCCTGGTAAAGTTAATGTGGTAGCTGATGCTCTAAGCCGAAGAGCGATGTCTGACTTGAGGGTGATGTTTGCTCACCTTAGTTTGTTTGATGATGGGAGTCTATTAGTCGAGTTGCAGGTTAAGCCAACTTGGATTGAGCAGATTCGAGATAAACAGTTAATAGATGAGACTCTAGGTGTGCGGTTCCGTAAAGTTGAGAGTGGTATTACTTCTGATTCCGGGTTAAACAGTAATTGTGTGTTATGTTTTTTAGGACGAATCTATGTACCGAACAATTCTGATCTGAGGCAGTCTATTCTATGGGAGGTGCATAGTAGCCCTTATACTATGCATCCCCGACCTTTGTGAATTGTATTGGTGGCCGGGGTTGAAGTGTGAGTTACCAATTTTGTTGCTCGTTGCTTGAATTGTCAGCAGGTTAAGGCTGAACACCAGTCGCCTTAGGGTTTGTTGTAGTCAGTTAAAATTCATTTGTGGAAATGTGAGCTAATGACGATGGCCTTTGTTAATGGGTTGCCTTTAAAACCCACTAAGAAGGATTCTGTTTGGGTCATCGTAGATCGATTGACCAAATCTACTCACTTCATTCTGGTTCTAACTGATTATTCTCTGCAAAAGCTAGCGAAGTTATACATTTCTGATATAGTAAGACTACATGGGGTTCCAGTGTCGATTATTTTTTTACAGAGATCCTTATTTTACATTCGATTTTGGAAGAAGTTACATGAAGCTCTCGGTTCGAGATTGGACTTCAATACTTCGTTTCATCCTCAGACCGATGGTCAATCCGAGAGGGTGATTTAGATACTGAAGGATATGTTTCGGAGTTGTGTGATTGATTTCCAAGGTAGTTGAAAGGATCATCTGCTGCTAGTCGAGTTCGCATACAATAAAGGCTTCTAGTCTAGCATTCAAATGGCACCTTACGAGGCTCTGTATGATCGTAAGTGTCGTACTTCACTGTGTTAGGCTGAGTTGGATGAAAGTCAAGTTTTGGGTCCTGAGTTGATTTCGGATACCGGGGATAAGGTTAGATTGATTAAGGATCGTCTGAAGGCAGTATCTAATAAACAGAAGTCTTATGCAGATCTGAAGAGACATGACATTGAGTATTCAGTGGGGGACTTCGTCTTTCTTAAGGTTTCTCCAAGGAAGAAGGTTTTGAGATTCGGTTGCAAGGGCAAGCTGAGCCCTAGATTTATTAGGCCGTAGCGAATTTTGAAGCGTGTAGAACCGATTACTTATCAATTGGAGCTGCCTCTAAAGTTAAACTGGATCCATTATGTCTTCTATGTTTCGATGTTGAAGCGGTACTGATCTAACCCATCTCACATTGTCTCAGTTGAAGAGATTGAGGTTAGACCGAACTTAACTTTTGAGAAAAAGCCGATTCAAATTTTAGATCGTGACATTAAGGTTTTAAAGAGGAAATCTATACCATTAGAGAAGGTTCTGTGGCAGAATCATGGCACTGAGAAAGCCACATAGGAATTTGAGGATTCAATGCATCAGCAGTATCCTCATCTTTTCTAATTAGGTAAATTTCGAGGTCGAAATTTCTTTTAGGGGGTAGAGTTGTAACGCCCTGAATTTTATTTTTTCTACTTTTGTGAAAATATGGCACAACTATGTATCTACTTTAGTGGTTAAATATTCTGGGAGTGTGTAAGAGGTATTAGGTTCAAGGCTTACCCTTGGCAAATCTTGTTAATTTTGGGGATTAAGTCCTATCCTTGAATGATAGGCTTATATTAAATTGCTTATAACTTCATATCAGAATGAGCCTGCTAGTTCGAGTGGTAAGAGGGTCAATATGTTGGAGGTTCTATGTTCAAATCCTGGCGCGAGCGTGGAAGTTCATTTTTGAATATTTGGCCGAGAGAGTTTTGGTTGAACAGAAATTCTAAGTAAGTGGGTTGCTAATAGGTTAGTGGGAGGAAAATTAGAGAGGTTATCAGAATTTGATTAGTTTTGTTTCCTGTTTCCTAAAAAAATCCCTTCTTAATATTTTTCCTCTTTCTTTTTTGCTTCTGCTTCGGTTACTGTTGTTTTTCTCTTGCAACTGTCGTTGCTACGATTTCTATGAGATTTGTTAATTACGTGGTAAGTGAGGTTGGGTTCATTGTTAAATTTTGGTTTATGGGGTTGTGGATAAACTTTTTGATGGCTGATAAACGGTTGTATTGATAAATACTGAGGAATAGAAGAAGACGGTTAAGCAGAAGCTGTCACTCCAGAGGTTTAACTTACCACGCGTAATCAATTCTACGATGGTAAGTTTTCAGGTTTTAGTCGTTTTGGTTTTGCTAATTGGATTTTGGTTGGTAAAAGTGTTGGGTATTCTGATTGTTAGGTTTTGAAAGGCCCGGGGGTGGATTTACATCAAATCGATACCAGGTGTGTACCCAAAACGCAAAAATTGAGTTTTCAACAAAAGTCAAAAATGACCACTATCGATGCCACATGGGCATGTGGTTGCCCGTGTGGTAGGCCATGTGTGAGGACACCGTCGTGTGATCAACGAAGGCATGGCCGTACAGAAGACACGACCGTGTAGTAGCTCCCGTGTGGTCGTATAGGCCACATGGGCTAGGCCAAGTTGGGCGTGTAGGTCACACGGGTGTGTTGTCCCACATGGACACGCCACACGGGGGTATGGTATCTGGGTCAGGCCGTGTGATCCACACGGGCAAAGCCAATCTGAGAGTGTGGGCCCACACGGGCAACCCATATGGGCGTGTAGGCCCATCTATCTGAAATTTTCCCTAAGGTTGCACGAGTCGTCCCAAACAATTGTGGGCCTACTGTAAGGTCAGTAAGGGCTAACAAACCCTAAATTGTATGATCTGTTTGACTGATACCCTATAATGAGCATGATAGAATTGTGCATGCGTGACTATTTATTTGTATGACTAGCTGTGATCTGACTGATAGCATGTTGAGCATGTTAAATTGCATAATTGTTTCAGTTTCTGATATTGTTATTGGGGTGGGATGATATTTATTAGAGGAAGTGTTCTCAAAGGCAGTTTAGGCTTATTATCTTGCAACATGGTTGCATTATATCTATTATGTGCCGCATTGGTACAACATGGTGTGTAGGGTTGGGTGGGTGTTTTAAACCCCACATGGTGTGTAAGGATGGTCAGAGATGGTGTGTAGAGGATGGGGGTAGGATATTTGATTTCTGATTCTGATTTGCACATCAGTATCTGTATCTGAGATGGATTTAGGCCCGAATCTGCATCTGTATCTGTAATGGGCTTAGGCCTAATTTGTATCTGTCTGATGTTTGATAATCATTATGTTTGCATGTCTAAATCTGCTGGGTTACATACTGAGTTTACATAAACTTACTCATTTTCTGTTTGTTCTGTACACGTAACCCACAGAGTTAAGCGGATCGGTGTAGCGGAGGACTCGACGGTGACAACCCGCTTTTACTGTTTTATTTTGGTTTATGGTTTTATTTAAGTTTTGGCATTGAGATTGGAGAGGTTGTATTTTCTGGGACTCTCTAGACTCTTTTAAACTGTTTGGCGTTGGTTTTGGGTTTTTGGTTTTAACTTGCTTATAACTATGATGGTTTTACCTAAAACATGATTTTCTTAAAATGCAAACTGTTTTCCTTAAACACAACGATTTTTCTAAGCTTCCGCTAAAATGATACGATTTAAGACAAGTTGACTAATTGAATAAATGTTTCGAAATAAATGAAAGCAATTAAGGGGTTATAAGCTTAAGGATTTTATCGAGTCAACTCCGTTTTCAAAATCCCTTCCATGTGACATCGTCAGATTCGGCCATAACGTCTAAGCCGAGTTTGAGGTGTTACAATAAATTTATGAGTCAGTCGTTCAAAGGTACACAATGACATTGGAATGAAATCGAGGACTCTAAAGATATTTCATGCATGATGAATCTATACAACATTGAAATATACAATGTTGATTATGGTTTTAGGTAAGGTTATTTACTAAATTTGGTAAAGATGTAGAAGAGAAAATTTTGGATGTGAACTGAAAGCTAAGCCTCGCATAGATTTGAGGCTTTAAAAAAGGAATAGATAGTTGTATATGATATGATTTATAGACATAATAATAATGGTTTTAGATGGGATAATAATAGGAAAATGGTTACTACAGGACACCCTATGTGAAATGCATGTCTAACAGTAATTATACCATCATGTTTTAGATGCAATAGTTATCAATTTATAATGAGCATTAGTAAATGTTTTATCATGTTTGGTTTGTATCTGATATTTAAGGATTTTCTACTACTATCCTTATATTTTTACTTTTGGTAGAGCAACAAAAATGCTGGCGCTTAAAGGATGAAAAGTTTCCCTTAATTTAATGAGCTCACCTTGATCTATGGGAAAGATAAGTATACTGGAAAGAAAGCTCAAACAACTATTGATATATTGGATGAAGATAATGAAGTTAAAGATAATGATTAAAGCATGGCTCCAAACAAATCTTGACAATAGGAGCTCTACTGTGTCATCATAGTTAAAATGAATAAAGGTGCCAAGTTTGACAAGAAGGGGAAGATCAATGAAATCTGCGATATTGTTGATTTTGAAAAGAAAAAAAAAGCATAATAATATATTTGAGTTTTCACTTAACAATCTGAGCAGAAACTTCGAAACTGAGGCAATGGTTGCACAAAAATATGAAATCTTGTTCGAAGAATTGTCACAAATTGAAGAGCTAATTGGAAATGAAGTGTTGCCTCAAGAAATATCGCCAACAATATTATAGAAATACGTGTCTTCTCTAGTCTTCTAGCTCATCAAAAATTAAAATGGGTTAAGGGATTCATCAATGGTGAGTACTTCTAATACTAGGTTGTTTATATTGTTGAACTCATGAGGAAAAAAAAAATTTTGCTACTAGTTTCAAATATGTTAGCCTTAGAGATAAATCTCAAAACTATAAATTAAATTTGGTCTAATGTACAATTTTATATATGGATTTTAATTTTATGCATACATAAAAATTTTAGTTTGATCCAATTTTCACAAATTATTAACACAATCATTGGTATAGTATCATTTTATCAATTGATATATTTATTTCTTTAAATGTATATGATTGAATCAAAATTAAAGTTTCAAATATAAATTTAAACTACAATCAAAGTTTCATGTATATAATTACACCAAATTAAAATTTAAGTATTATATTACACATTAAATCAAAATTTATATATAATTCTAAAATTTATTCCTCTATGTTTAACCATCTAATATTATAATTCAAGTACTAAAATTCATCTTAGTGGCAATAACAACTAGACTTTACTACTGGTTTTTGATATGTTAGCCGTCTAATATTAGAAACCAAATATTGATTCAAATCATTTCAGAAAATATTTATCTTTTGAATTTCATCATTTAACTTGGATTTATTCTTCGGTGTAATCATTTAACTTATTTGTTGATTTAAATTTTGGTTGATACTAATCATATCGATGCGTACCAATTGATTTTGCCTATACCGACTAGTAAAAATGAATTTATGAATTTAAAAATTAAAATTTTATTATTTATTTTGGAGTCATTGCATGATTTGATTGCTATATACATAATTTTTTTATTTAATTTATAATTTTTTATTTCTTTTGAGTTTATTTAATAATGAATTGTATTGATAAATTTTATTGAAAAGTATTTTATATGACTTGTAAGTGTTTTATATTTTAGATTTATATAATTTCATCATTTGATATTTGTGGTACTTAACTCTCCCAAAAAGAATTTCTAGTTTGATTTTCTCATCTCTGCCCTCTTGATATAAAATTTTATCTTCCCATTAAAAGTGTTTATGAAGTTTAAATATGATATTAAAACATTTTATAATTTTTTAAGTCTGACTCAACTCAATATATGAGTTTAAAATTTTACTCAAGCTGCTCATATTTGAAAATGACTAATCCAAACAATTTTAGACTCGCCCATATTATTTTTTAAAAAATATTTTTTTTATTTTAAAATTACTATTTAATTACTTCAATTCTTTCATTTATTAAATTTTTATATATAGACATATTAACATTTAAAAAAAATTATATTATAGTATTATATATTATTATATGTTTAATTTTTTATGTGTTATATATTATATGATATATAAAAATAACATAATATGATATATTATAAATAAAAAAATTAGTCGGGCCGAGATCGAACTTTTAATGTTTAAGCCCCAAGCCCGGCCTATATTATAAACGGGCTAATTTTTTGCTCAATATTAATTTTCAAGTCTATATCGTTTTCTAAACTCTCTCAGATTTTGGACTAGTTATCCGGTTGCTTGCCCAGCAGATCAACACGTCTAATCCCCACTAACCTGTATACAAAGCTCACATTTTGTCCTGGTAACATAAGTACAGACCTCAGTTAACATAGAAAAATATCATAACAATTAAGTTTGTTGATCCAAGCAATCTCCAGTACGAAGCAGATATGAAAAACAGAATGCTCCAAGGAATGAAAGATTAGAAGAATGATTGATACAGTGTAGGAACATCCTGGTTGTTGAAGTAAACGTTTCATTAAATTCATTGCACCAATGATGAAGGGATTTCATTACCATCTGTCAACCAACCATATTTAGACCTAAATACTTAATGATTCAGAGCTGTTCCAGATATTATAGAATGAACTAATGAAGTAAACAAAGAAAAAATCTTAAGAGCTTGGCATGCAAGAAGATACCATTTTTTTCCATTTCAAGGAATGGCAACTTACTGAGAATGTATGACTTGAGTTCATATCTGAATAAGTATCGATTATAGCTTCATATTCAGATGAGTATAGGTTTCGAACACAAATGCTTTAGAGAAAATGAGGAGTTAAAAAGAGGTTTGATTGAATCCATATGATGCCTCTTCTTCTCATCGTCTTTTTGTTTCTGATATACATAACAGATTGTCTTCCAACGGTATGAACAGCTTGAACCCAAGGTTTAGCTCAGTTGGTTCGTACAGTTTATACTAAGAGCGGTATTAAACGGGTTTAGGATTCGAATCCCGACGTCCACGACCCATTCCTCTATTTCATCCTTTTGTTCAATGAAGAGGTAAAAGGCAGGTGTAATGAGAAAAGAATATGAACCATGGATTTGATGCATTCAATGAGGCAACAATGGCCTTTGAATTATATCAGTTGTTAGAGTGGAGTGGGGGCAAAGCTGAGACTAATGTCTTGTCAATACTGAATTATTAGCCAATAATGAAGAGTGAAAAACTCAAAACAGTACCACTGACTGGGCTCTTTTATACACTATTGAAACGATTAATCATATTGCAGCTTTTCCCTTAATAATTCAGAACCATTTGTCAGAATCCTTTTATATAATCAAGATGCTGAAAAAGCTAAAACAGATACCCCTGAGTTTTGCAGACAAGTAATATGACTCTTGTGGTTTCCAAACCTGGTTAGGTACACGTCTCCTTCAAAATTTATGAGTTTTTGGAGATGTTCAACTTCAGCTACCTAAACCGAAACCGAAACAATAGGGCTTTGTAGGATAGAAGAAACAAAGAGAACCAAGCTCCCATTACTTTTCTTTCGTGATAGGCTTCATTAAGCTCTGGTTTACCATGCCCAAACCTCTTCAGCGGCCGTGGTTGAGAGCAATGCTCGGCTTCTGTGTCAGCCAAGAAACTAATGACCAAAAGCCATTGTTAGAATTAGACCACTAAATTGGGTTGTTAACTTAAAAACTCAGTTCTAACATGGTTTTCGAAAACGCCTATTTATTTCTTTGCTTTTCCCCTCCAAGAAATCCAGCCTGGACATGCCTGCATTTTAGCTGTCAAAACAAAAGCGTAGATTGCGAGGAGGCAAAGAGCTATAGATCATCAGCTGGAAAGAATTGCAGTTAATGCAATGACAGAAGATATTGTCAAAAATAATGGGAGTATTAGATAAGCTTATATTTAATCAGATTGATGAGAGTTTTAAGTTTCTTTTCACAGTTTAATGAAGAATAGCTCGAGCAGAATGCCAGATATGACTTCCACAAAAAGTGATTCACGTCAAGGATTTTGCCAGTTAGGCCCTGAAAGTAACAAATTATGGCCATACTTGAGCTTCTTCATGAAGTAGCTGCAGTAAAAGTCAAGAAAGGAAGTTGATTTATACAGTGAGAACATACCGTTTAATAGTCTTTTTCAGCCTTTAACAACTTGAAAAACACATGGGGTATAATTGGGTTTTTAAGGATATAACTTATTGCCCAGTCATTTTCACATGAAGTTTATGGCTGAAAATAACTGACTTGAAACCATAGATCTTGTTCTTAAAAGTGCACATAAATAAGATCACTTCATTTGCCAGCCAATAAACAAAAACAAGTACCGACAAATTTTAGCTAGCGCTCAATATGAAGATATTTAAGAACACAAATTTTTGAGAAAACTATTATAAATTATATAACATTTGAGAAATCCACCAGAGATGAGGGGAATTCTAGCAAAGGTCCATCCAGAAAGCCATGCTCGGTTTTTTTGCAATAGAAGAAGAATTTTAATGGAGACCGATTACCTTTAAATCTTTAATTATCTTCCCTATCGCAATAAGCCGGGAGTTGATCATATAATGAATCAAATCCCAGAAACCATCATACAAGAGCTTAGCAAATAAAGGAACTATTTCATTTACTATCTTATTATTGCATCTAAGAGACAGAAATATGAACAAAGAAGCACAAAAAAGAAAAAAAAAAAGTATACATATAGCATTAACAAGTAGACAAAAATTTTGAACACAAAATCAACTACAGAACCAAGATTGCAGATTTACTTAGAAATTTGATTATAATATAACAACACAAAGATGAACACAACATCAGGACCAAAGATCCAACTACATATCCTGCTTTCTTTACACTGATATATGGTGATAAATACAAACAAATCTCTATTTTCTTATGGTTTTCCTCCTTACCCTTTTTTTTTTTTTTTTTGGTGGTGCATACCTCAAGCCCTTTTATCCATCTTCATCTTCATGATCCATGACTTCCCCAAAGCCAAAAACAGACATATTTGCAAGTTGCACATTTGACACTAATGGTGTAAATCAACCAACACAACAAGAGAGCTTTCACTCAGGGTTGTGTCCCCTTGCAAAAGAATCAAGCCCTTCAGTCCGGCTTCGAACAATCCTATGGAACACTTCCCTAACCTGCTTTTCCAGCGGTTCTAAATCTTCCTTCAATGCATCAAGAACCTGCTCCAATTCCTTCACTCTCTGCTTAACTTCCCTTTCCTTGTCCTCACTCAAAGGAAACTGCACGGAATCAGCCAATTCACCCAACAACCGAGAACACTTCTCCATCTGATAAATCTCCCTCAACAGGCCACAAGCATTTTTCCTATCCCTTTTCTTTGACTCCTCCAGAATCCTCTCGTGCAACCAAAGTATTGGAGCAGACCATGGGAACTGCCTGGGAACGTTAAAATGAACTTGCAAGCCACGATCTTGGCACGGAATTGCAGCCACCAATGCCCACATTACAAATAACAAGACAGAACCCATTGTGTAAACAGGCACTGCAAGTCCATTGGTGGCTAAAACCTCATTCCCTCGTGGCGCAGCCAAGTTGTTCCCAATTGCCTGGAGCTGCCTGGCGGCAGACCAAGACCTTGAAACGCTCCAAGACAAGGACCTGAAATGACCCAAAGATCGATGGTGATGATCCTTGGAGTGACTGCCGCTAGTGTTGTGTCTCCCAAAGGAACGGTTCCTATGAGCCAAGGCCTGACCGGAATCTTTCTCATCAAGCATCCCAATTGCTAAATCTATCAACGCCTTCCTCGCGCGACGGAATTGCCCTTCTCCTAGACTTCTCTGATAACCAACATTACTATCACCCAAAGCGCAAAGAACGATTTCTAGAAGCTTCTGCCATTGCCTGATCTGTTCAATCCCGTCGCGAATCGCATTGCAAACATCAAGCGCCTTGACAGTACGCTCGTAAAAATCGGCGATCAAACGGTCCATGGGCGGCTTCTTCACTAGAGCTATGTTGTTAAAAAGTATGACCCGAAATTCCTCTTGACAACAGAGGAAAACGTCGAGCAACTTCCGAACCCACGGCAGAGAAAGCAATTCATCGGAAGGGACAGAAGCTAAATCGTGAAATCTGTCAGCTACTTGCCTTTGAAAGGACTCGATCTCCGCCTCGTTAGACGCCGATCCACCGATCGGCGATTCCATGGCGTGTACTTGATCCCTCCTCACTGGTAATAACGAACGGCCGATATTTGTCAACGGTGACGAAGTTCCTTGATAATCCGTCGCGGGCATGATCACATCGAATAAATAACAAGAATAATGATTAAAAAATCAAAATTGAGTTTCAATTGGATCGAGTATTTAGGATTGAAAATTTGGGGAGAAATAAAGAGGGATATGGAGAAACCCTAATGAAAAAGATGGCATTTTTATTGGGGATTTTTGGACCGCGTTTTATGGTAGTTGGAACTTGGGAATAAAGAAAGGGTCTCCGCGGTCTAAAACCGAGGAGTGCTATTCTTTGTCTTTTAATCTTTTACTTTAATAATTACATATGTATTAATTAATCATATTTAATTTAAATTTCAGGTCAATATACTAATTAAATATTTTAATTATGATTCTAAGCGTTAATTTAGAGGATTGTTTTATTTCTGTTGAGAGTTAGATTTATTTTTTTAGTAAGTATAATGCTAATTCAGTTTAAAAATATAATTTTCAAAAAAATTATTTTGAAATAATGCACTTTTAAAATGCTCCAGAAAAAACAATTTATCATTTAAATATTAATTTTATGAAGCAATTTTAATTAAATATGTTATATTAATTTAAAATATGATGTGTTATTTTTAAGAGTGTGCTTAAATATGGATAGTAATTGAATTAAAGTGTAATTATTGTGGCATTAATTATTCTATTTTATATATACTATAAATTAAACATTTTATTAAGTTTGTGTCACCCATTAATCAAGTCTTAACTCATTTAAAAAATTATTTTACTGTTCCTTTGCATTTAAAATAAATGATTTATTTAAGGGTATTTTAGTCTTTTTTATTTATTAAAATAATAAAATGTACATATGATGATACTTGAGCTTATACCAATTGAGTTAGTAAAATCTTAAATTTATCATTCAACCAAAATTTCAATTCTAATATTTTTATACATTTTAATTTTACCATGCATACTTTATTACCTCCGTCAATTGAATATATTAATAATATTATTAATTGAGATAGTATCACAAATTAACTCAACACTAACTTAAAATTGAATATAATTTTTAAATATTTTTTTATTTTTGAAATGATTAATTAATTGTTAGTGTGGTATACACGCATTCATCATATGGATACCGCGTCAAAAAGTTAACATCATTAATTCTTCTATTTATTTTGAAGTAATTTGATAAATAATTTAAATTTAATGACTAAAAGAGATAAAATTTTAAATATTTTTTATAAATTAAAAAGTCAAAATAAATCATTATATGAAAAATATTATAACTTAAAATATTAATTTTTACAGTAAATGAAGATATAATATCACGTAACCATGTTACGTCAAAGTTTAAATTAATGAGACATTTAATTAACTACATCTAATAAATAAAATTAACAATTTTTGGAGGGTTACAAAAATGACCAGTGGGACAAAAATGCACCCTCTGCAATAATATCAGGACATGTTTGTCAATATAATAAAACTCGAAAATATTAGTGATATAAATAAGTAGAATAAAATATAAAATATGTTAATGAATGGGTAAGTATTAGTCACGTGTGAAAAGGTTAGAGTGAGTTATACACGTGGGAAGGCACAGCTGGGTCTTCGTTGGAGTGCGGATGCCGAGAGGGACTTGGTCTGAGAACCGAACTCTGCTTCGTTCTTCTAGAAAAAAGAGAGATGATGACGTGTGTTATTCTTCTCCTGAAAATACCAACTTACCCTCCTTCTAGAATTTTGAACTTTTTTATTTTTAGGTTAAGTTCGACATGATGAAGTAGATTGATAGCGAAATTTTTAATTTTACAAATTAAATTAATCACTATTTAATATTTAATTGAATATATTAAAAAACAAAAAACATATGCTTATAATAAGATTTAATTTATAACTGTATTAAAATTTTATTTTGATATTTTTATACATTTTAATTTTTATTATGTACATCTTATTACCAACAAAGAATTATGTATATATTAATGTATTTAATTGAGTTGGTGTCATAAGTTAACTCGACGCCAACTTAAAAGTTGATGATAACACTATGATAAATAATTTTAACTTAATTTTTTATTTTAACATCATACATATTTTATTTGTTATTATTAATTAATTTTAAATTATATATTTTATTATTTATTATATGTTAATTTTAAATATACATTTATTTTTAAATTATAGTTTCCACACGCATATGCATGTGATAAGATTTTTTAATATAATTTAAAACACTTGAAAATTTATGTTTTTTTAAATGTTTATTTCTTTTGGATTAAAATATATCATAAGTCTATATACTCTTTTAAATTTGAAAATTAGTTTTTATATTTTTATATTTAGGAATTTAGTTCATCTACTTTTCAAATTTTAAAAGTTAAGTCAAATTGCTAATACTATTAAGATTATTTTATTAAGTTTAGATTTATGACGACGCCCTTTTTAGTTACATTGCTCCCAAATAAATTTTTTTAATTACAAAATGTAGCACAAAAAAGTAAATAGTATTAATAATTTAACTTAAATTTTAAAATTTAAAAAGAAAAATTTAATTTCTTAAAAATAAAAGTATATAAACTAAATTCTAAATTTAAAAAGAGTATGAGCAATTTAAACCAATCTTTTCTTATTCTAATCTTGGCTAGAAAATCAGTACTATAATTTCAATTTTTCGCTATTCTATTAACTTTTTTTTTTGAAACCGAATAAGTGGTTTAACTAATTGACCATCAATTTTCGGTTGGATTGATTAGGATTGTTCAAAACAAATAAATCATTAAAAATTTTAAAAATAAAAAATTTATAAAATTAATTATACATCGTTCAACAAATTTTTTAATTAGGTTCAATTTGTCTGTATTAGTTCTTCAATCAATTGATTTTATATTTCTCACCAGATCAATATCTCAATTAGTTTCAATTTGATTGATTCGGTCCGATTCAAACATCACTACTTAAAAATCGAGCATATATTGCATACTACGCATATAAACTAGTTTTTGAAATTCGATGATTATTGAATCGAGATAAAAGTATATCTTGATTTATTAAAAAAGTTGAATTTAAATATATATATTAATGCTTTTTCTAGTAGTTCACTAATTTAATTATTTTTAAAATTTCTAATATGTACATTTAAAAATTCAATTTCCAACTCGAAGTCGAGATCTAAAACAACGAGCGATAGTCAATTAGTTTAAGGCATTGAGAAGTTTTCGAACTTTAAAAATAAAACCTAATTGAGCTTTAAATTTCAAGTTTAGTTAATTTGGGATTTAATTGAACTTATTCATTAAACCCAGTTTAATTCTAATTTTAAAAATAAAACGCTTTTTAATTTTGGGTTTCAAATTTCAAGTATGGCTTCAACCGAGTAAAAAGCTTGAGTTTGATCAGATTATATCACTAATTCAATTATTATTTTATAGAAATAAGGTTAAAACATTTTAAAAATCTTTATATTCTTCACAAATTGGAAATTTAGCTACTATTTTTTTATTTCTATGAAATTAGTTTTTAAGTTTTTATATTTTAAAATTTAAATCTAACTATTAACGCTGTTAAAATTTCCAAAATAAAATACGTGAATTAATTTCTAAATTTATAAAGAGTACATAGACTTATAACATATTTTAACCTAGAAATATTTATGAAATTAATATATCTATTCCTATATTGCTTTCATATTTTTGTCCCAAAAAAATATAAAATGAGTTTTAAATCTAAAAGAGTTTCCAAGCTTAATAGGTTTTCCAAAATATTTCATTTATTAATTAATTTTATATGTTTCATGTCTGTTTTTTACTTATTATTTATTCTTTATGTTTGAAGTCATTCACTATCCTACATATTTGTTTGATAGAACAAATATGAAATAACACAAAACTTAAAACTACAAATCTCTTTTTTTTTTTTTTTCTTTTCTTTTGGGTAAACTACTTAGTTGGTGTAGGAAATATACTATTACAAAACAAAATCGTTAGCATTAATTAAATAAATAAATCACTTGTAAATAAATGAAACAATAGCTGTGTCGTGGAAGAATCATTGCCTTAGAAGCAAATTCGTCCTGATTGATATAATTGTATAGTGGACGTCGCCCCTCAAGATTAACATAGTATTTCAATATTCATACACACAAATAAAAAAGATGGAACAAATTTGGTGCTGCTCTTTGTCAAATAAATAGAAAACTAATCGTAAATATATTGAAAAGAAATAGGTAAACTATGAGAGAAAAGATAGATTGTTGTTTTGTATTGTTATATGAAATGAGATGAATATCTGAGTAATTTATAGGACATTCTAAAGGGGCAAAACGATAGTTTGTAGGGTTAGTCCAATGGCCAAAAACAACCATAAGATAATGACCAAAAACTGATTTTTAAAAATTGTAACAGCTTAAAAATTGAAATTTGTTAAAAGTATATATATGTATATATAAAGAAAAACAACAAAAAATTTATTCAAAAAGAAACACGCGCAATTCGTGTCAAGCCTTTAACTTCAATTACTTAATGAGGGTAAAAGGTAATATTATATTTAAACTCTCTTGTAAGTCTTTCCTCAACTAATATAAGATATGCCATTTTATATTACCAACATTCCTCTACTAATACAAAAGAATTGAAATTTCTTAAACATAAGAAAAGATCAAATGTGAGAAAAGCAAGAGCGAAATTAATCGCTTAAACAATAATATCATGTGGATTTTCTATCCATTTTAAAATTCTTCCATTCATTTATCCAATTTTGCAAATATATATCTAAAAGGTATTTTTAACATTACAGATGTAACATAATATAAAATTATTATTTTTGCAAGTTAGATTTTCTAATGATTATTATAAGTTATATTTTACGAAATAAGATAGAGAGAAATTAGTCATGTGGGACCAAAAATCTTCTCATCCGTTACTCCATAATTAATGAAGAAAAAAGTTATTCTTAGAAGATTTTATTTATCTTGGTGCCACTTGTATCTAATAAATGATTATTGTAAAAATACGATGAGAATATTAGTATTAGATATTAAATTATATTTTAATTTAATTAAATAATATAGGTAAATTAGTCTTTTTATCTTTAATTTATTTCTATTATTAAAAGCTAATATAAGTTTACGAATAATTAATTAGTGATACATGATGTGTCTCGTTTGAACATATAATGATCAATTTTAATAGTAAAATTGGATAAAAATTTTATCGAAATATTGATTTACATTTTGATTTGATGTATAATGACTAATTTACTGATTTTTAATTAAAAAGATAAAATACAATTTAACTCTTAATACAAAAATCTTCATGATATTTGTACTTCAATATTATTATACATAATATAACAATGGATATCATTTGATATTGAAAATACTTTAATAATACTCCTCAATATTTTTTTTTGTTTTTTTTTTTGCAATATCCAACAAAAGGATGATCCATAAATCAATGGCATTTTTTGGAATGCCCATAATGAAACAGATTTCAAAAAGCAAAAAAAAAAAATCAAATTGAAGATTTAGAAGTTAGAAACAAATTTCCAAATGCCACTGTTTCCACTTGGTTTTTACTTTAAAATTTCAACAATTTGTAGCTATTTTAATTAAAAAAATCGAATATTAATTTTATTTTATAATAATTCCACAACAAAATATGTAAGGTTACTTGGGATAATTTCGAGTTTCTTTTTATAAATTATATTTAATTTTAACCCAATCATGTATTTTAATATTTAACTTAATTATAGTTATACTTGAACAACAAAATTTAATTATAAAATTCAATTCATTTCTTTAGTTTACTTAAAATTGAAAAGTTAATTCAACCGTTAGTAAATACGTAAATTTAAATCGTTAATTTGTTGTATATAATTGTTGGACAGATAATTTTGTCAATTTCATGCATATAATTATTAAATTAATAATTTTTATGATTTAACAATAAATTTTAATTAAAAATAATAAAATTGCTTAATGTTTATATAATACAAAAATTTTAAAAAATCAACTTTTTAGTTGTCAAGAAGTAGGGAATAAAATGCAATTAAAGTAAAAGAACGTAATCACATTAGTTTTCTTAATGACATGGTGAGAAAGAAAAAGAATAAATATTTAGAAAACAAAACTGGAAGCATGAGTTGAAAAGAAAGGAATATGGGACAGTGCGGTGTGGACCTTTAGCCAGCCGCAAGTTGCTTGTCCCCAAAGCCAAGAACAATTATTATTTTATTTTATCTTATATTGTTAGCTTTAAATAAATATGAGACCATCTGTTTTGGCTATTTGCACACGTCTCTTTATTTATAAAGCATATAACCCATCAATTTCACCATAAAACCTGTGCTCCATGTTTTCAAATATAACCCCCTATTTCTCATCTCATATTTCCCATCGTTTCTCATGTTAACATTATTATAAATTACAACCTAAAATTAATCGTGATATTCCATCATAACTTTATTTAATTTTTATCATATGAATATTTTTTATTTTAAATAATATGAGTAGATTTAAAATAAATTTTGGTTAGTTAACTACAAATATAAATGGACTTGAGCGAAATTTGAGGTACATATATCGGATTGAGATAGGCTTGGACAAGCATAAAGTGAATATATCATACTTAAGCTCGACCTAGCTCATTAACATTTTTAGTACACGTACAATAAAGTAAAATTTAAAATTGTATAGTAAATATAATTAAAAATTTGATAAAAATAATAAATAAAACTTTAGTTGAATGGTAAAATATAAATATTAAAAATTATAAAGGTGTGGATTCAAATCCTGTTATGTGTATAATCAACCTCTCTATAATAGTCTAATTTGTTTGTCCAGTTTTTGTCTTTTATAAAGAGGTTGTTGTTATACACATTTAACATGTTGTTATAGAGAGATAATCCATGTAAGCTAATAGGTACATGTATTATTGCTTTTATACATATTTTATTTTACATTCTTTCATGTAATTAATTATAAAATTCATAAAGCTAACGAGTTCAATTAATCAATATGTGTTATTAAATTAAATTAATTAATTTATAATGAGTTACTAAATTTAAGTAATCAATTTTATAAGTTCATGATGTTTTAAATTTGTAGTAAAAATTTAATTAGGGAGCTTCATAATTTCTAGAATTGATATATTTCATTTCACTTATTGAATATTATTTCGAGTTAATAAAATATGATTAATATGTTTCCTCACCGAATTTAATCATTTTATTGAAATAATATTTTAATTAATATCATTTTCATTTAATAAATGATAATAAATAGATTTGCTTATATGAAACAACTATTATTTTACTTAAAATTTAGACCATATACTATTATAGATAACTAATTTAATAACTAATGTACTTTATAACTATGGGTGT
Source organism: Gossypium arboreum (assembly GCF_025698485.1). Lineage (NCBI taxonomy): Eukaryota > Viridiplantae > Streptophyta > Magnoliopsida > Malvales > Malvaceae > Gossypium > Gossypium arboreum. The sequence continues at coordinate 127,155,353 of NC_069072.1, read as the reverse complement.
TATTGTTATAAGTTTAAAAGTGTTATAGAAGTTTAAAATAAAACATAAAAATCGATCTTCTATAAACTTGGCTTTTATAATGAAATGCTATTATAGCAGGTGATTATCATAGAGAGAGTTGATTGTATTTATATTTGTATATACAAAATGTATAAATGACAAAACTACTCTCAAAATAATAAAACTTATTTTTGCAAAGTAAATGTAATTTTGACGTTGCCCAACTAAATTATTACTCAATTAACTCGTGACATTAAACTTGAAAAATATTTAATATCAGTAGAGATATATAAATATTAAAATTGATGACATACTTCAATATTGGATTAAAATATTTGTCTTATTTGAACTTCATAGCCGAAGATCAAATCATAATTATAAGAAAAGGAGATGTTACTAATTTTGCTTAAAAATTAAACCCCAATTGATAAGAATACCATCCAGGTTTATATATAAATAAGTATTATCTTAGGATGCGTATGATAAATTAAAATTTAAATATTGATTTTTATTGCTAAATATTATAAGTGTTGAATTTATATGAAAAATTTGTTTGATAAAGTAATAAATATAAGTTTTGAATATAATTATGTTGTTTTATAAAAGTAAATACTGACTTTTAAAGATTATTAATTTTTAATTTTAATATTATTAATATAATATTTTATATTATTTTGGATAGTTTTGAAGAAAGATAAATATAGTAAATTGAATATCTCATTTTTTTAAATTGATAATTTATTTTAATTTTAATAAAATAAAATCAACTACTAGAGTTGTCCATTGACAGGGTCGGGCCCTAATAAAATTTTGGGCCTAGGCTCAACTGATATTAAAACCTATAGTATCGATACAATAGAGAATGTATTGGTACGTTAGTGAGGGTATCAATACTCAAGTAATTTTTTATTAATTTTTAAAACATCGAACCTTAAAACGGTATCAATAGTAAGCAGGGTATCGATACTTTTGTGAAAGGTACCGATACTTTGTTAAGGTAACTGAGCTGAGCTGGGCTCGAGCAAAAAAAGCTTACCAGAGGCCAATTCGCTTAGAAAGCGGGACTCATTTTTTTATCTAAGCCCATATTTTAGGCTTATATTTTTGTTGAAGTCCTCCTAATTTTTGAGTGAGCCTTTAGGCTTGGTCGGGTGGCCCAATCCGTGAACAACTTTAGTAACTACCGCTTATCTCATTCAAACATTTTTTTGTTGAAAATTTTATATTAAGTAAAAGTTAAAATAATTATCAAACACATTTAAAATATTAAATGTTAAAACTTTCATTTTAATGGAATGAAAATTTTAATAATTTACCAAACACACATGAAATTTTAAATTTAATTTTAATAAAATTATGAATTAAATTTTAGTTTAAATCAAATGCATACAAAGATTAATTCTTAAAAAAGAGAGCAAAAGGACAAAATTTAAAAATCTGGTAATAAAAAAAAAAAAACGAACGGTTGACAGAGTCAGGTATCCACGTGCTAAGGATAAGGAATTATAAAATTCATTTCTCACACTTCAATCCAATCAAATGTGAAAAAACAAAAAAAATCGAAGCTCATGTATCCCATTCCCACCTCATGTTTTTACTAATAAAAATACAATAATTATTAATAAATACGTTAGTTTTATTTTATTTTGGTCAAATATATCAAAAACAATTTATTTAAACATGGGTGAATCTAGGATTTATTTATTAAAATAATATAAAAATAAATAATAAGAAAATAGTATAAGATCTAGATTAATTATAAAATGGGACGTTTTTACTGTGTTCTTAGATGGAGTTAACCTGTTAGGCGGTATGCAAAAAATACAACTATTTTTTAAATATCAAACAAATACTATATTAATACAAAAAATAGAATTGAAGAAAGTAAAAATAAAATTGACATGATGTGGTTACGCCAATATATCAAGAGACAACGGTTTAAAATAAAAAAAAATCAGACTTAAGCGAATTCAGATTCACTTAATCATTTTAATAAATATAAATATAATATAAAAACGTAAATTAAATACAATAGGAGCCATGAATTGTGTGGTACCTATTGTCAATAATGTGAAGGCTTGACTGTTGACCCTTGACCTTGAAAGTTCGGTAAAAATTGAAACTCTCAAAAAAAGAAAAAGTCAAAAGGCACAAAAGTCACAAAAGTCACAAAAGTCACGGTCTTAACTTTGCTAGCGATGGATGGTCTGGTCTGGTCTGGTCATCCCCCTTGAAAGTTCTTCACTCGCAAGAAATGTGGGGTTCAAAGTTAATCTAACTGATTTTGTTTGTAATTTCGATCACTGTAACTGAATTTCGAATCCAACAATCCGATCTGTTAGGGTAGGTGAAGTTTATTAAACCATGCATTAACTTAGATAGTGAGTAACATTACTGTTGAATTTTATAAGGGAGATCAGTAGAAAATATTCACAAAGTACGAATTGAAATATGATAATCACTACTCATCTTCTAAATACATGAAAATTTTAAGAAAAATTGAATCGCACATGAATCGAAGTAACGTAAATGAAAATCTCAAACGTTTGCAACAGCAGAGCATGAAAATCTAAGCATTCGAGCAGTGATTGTTTCATTCTAAATAAGATAATAGCAAGATTTATGGTAAAACTAAACCTCTAAATTCAAATAAATATAGTTCATACTTCATACTAACAGCAACAGAAAACCTCTAAAACTGAGTTCCCATCACTGGGCTAAATACACTAGGATCTCAAAGAAGCCCAATGGATCTAACCAAGTTATCAACGTCAACCCTTAATTTATAACAACTAAAAAGGTGTAATTTAAAAAAAGATCCCTCAGATTTCATCACTATCTTTAATTCAACGATAGTGAAGCTCATTATTTTCATGAAAACAGAGATAAAAGGAAACAAAGTCTTAACGTCTTAAAAATTCCAAATTCGATAATAAATTTTCCGATAATATGTACAATATTTTTTTAATAAAGAAAATAGCAACATCGAAACAAAAAGACACCTTAGTTCAAGGCAGATAAACTAGAACCCACCATAAACAGTTCTTTAACCGATTAAGGGATATTCTAATAAATAAAATCGTAATAAAATATGTAAAATATTTTGCATCTCGTGAAAGATATTATCAGTATAAATTAGGAGAATTAAATTAGACATAGGAAAAAGAATCATTACATTATAGAAAAACACAAATTGAAAATCGGGTATAGACTAGTTTGGCTAAATTGAAGTTGACGTAAAAGACAGAGAATTTAAGGGAAAAAAATACTTTTTAATTCAAGGATATTATAAATTTAGAAAGGTGGTGAACGGTAGGGCAAAAGGTGAACTATTGTACCCTTAAGCTTAAAACATAGAAGCAGATATTTTTTAAGGGCACTATAGTCATTTGAATATTGAATGAATAAAAGATATGATATTAGGAGATAATTTTTTGGTTGGGACTAATCCTAACCCTTGGATTAATGTTTTCCAATTCAATCCTAGCCATTAATATCTTTTAAGGAATTAAAAGGAAAAAGAAAAATAAAGAAAAAGAAGTTGTCTTCATTCTTCATTTTGGCCGTATGGGTTTTTGGAGAAAGAACACTCCATCTGTTTTGCTATTTTTTTTCCTTCCATTATTCCACCAAATTCTCACCTCTCTACACAAATTCACCCACAAAAGCTTCTTTTACCAAGATTGTTTACATGATTTGGTGGCTATTTTGAAGAGAAAGAAGTTGAGAAAAGAAAAGAGAGCAAAGGAAAAGAGAAGTTGGAAGCTTAAAGAAAGAAGCGGAGAAAAGGAATTGAAGCTAGTATAGCTTAATTTTGGTATGTGCTCACATTATTTTAATTTCCTTGAATTTTATTATTATTATTATAATTTTACTAGAACATGAAAAAAGATTTAATTTATAAAAGAATGATTTGTGTTAATATAATATATTATATCTATTCTTGAAAGATGAAAGTTTTAAAATATTTTTATATGATTTTTGTGAAGAATGGTGATTTTTAAAACATTGATTTATATGAATTGATTATTTGAATGCATTTTGAGGTATTTTGAAAATATGGTACACAAATGATTGGTGAAATTTGGAATTATAAACGTGTACCTGCTATTCAAATGAATAAATTTGTTAGTTAGTCCTGTTGCGCATAGTACTGGTTGAGTATGGTCTGCTACACCGACCAGTTAACCCTATTGTGGAGAGTGTCGTGTGTAGGTGGAGGGTTTATTATGGTGTGCGACATCAGCCCATTAGTCTCATTGTGGACAATGCCGTGTGTACGTTGGTGAAATTTATATTACATCTCGTGTATCTGGAGTTTACTAAGGGCTATCGAACAATGATATTTGTATAAATTCTTGAAATTTAATTCTTGAATGAGAAACATGTTATATAAGTTTGAGCTGAATCGGTTATTGTTATATATATTCACGATTAAGAAATATTTCAAGAGAATTATGGGTTTGGGTTTATCTAGTATTTTATTTTCTTAAATTTTTGTTATATTAATTTGAAAGTCTTATAATGTCATTTATGAATTATTCTCTTGTATATATTTCCTTTATATTTGGATGTTGTAAAATAGTTTAATAAATTAAGTTAAAATCATTTGAGCACCACTAAGCATAAAAACACTTAACGCCTTCGATTTTTTTTTCCGTGTGTAGGTAGTAGATAGGAGCAGTGAAGATAATATTTCTGTATTTGCGCAAGTCGGAGTCACATACATTGGCACAGGTGGATATTCAAGTCACTCTTATTTTATCTTGTATATATATTTTGGGCGTTTTGGCATGTATATAAGTTTTAGTTCGTTAAATGAATGTATAACGTTATTATTAGTTGATAAAATCATGAGAATATCTTAGAAGCTTTATAACTAAAATTGGTATTATTAGACTTTGATATGATATGAAATATTTTAGTGAAGAAACTTAGAGAAAAAGATTATATTATTCTGCTAATTAGTTTACACCTATAAAGAGAGGAATTCACACAAACAAGGAAAATAATCCCTAAAAAACAGTAACTTCCTAAGAATCAGTGATTGAGATTAGTTTCTATTTACAAGAGAACTCCTAGTAATAAGGTAAGTTTTATGTCCTTAATCTTAGGAATTCCAACACTCCCCTCAAGTCGGAGTGTAGATGTTTATCAAACCCACTTGCCAATAACTTCTTCAAACATGTTTCGCTCAAACTTTTAGTTAATACGTCTGCAACTTGTTGTCTAGTAGGTAGGTAAGTGATGCACACTTCTCCCGAGTGTATTTTTTCTTTTATAAAGTGGCGATCTATTTCCACATGTTTGGTGCGATCATGATGCATAGGATTATGTGCTATCTTCGATAATTACCGGTTTTCACAAGACATTTTCATAGGCCCGTGTAAGGCACTTTTAGTTCCCCATAAGTCTTTGTATCCAAACTCCTTCGCATATACCATGAGATAGTGCTCGATATCTTCTCTCAGACTGCTATGCGTGCTAAAACAGATTTTTTTGCTTCTCCACGCCACGAGATTACCCTAAACATAACTACAATAGCCACTTGTAGGCGCCTATCGTTATCAGAACCCCGCCATCTGCATCGGTGTAGACTTCCACATTCAGTTGGCGCTTTCTTGAAATGCGTGCCTTTACCAGAGTCCCTTTAGATACTTTAATATTCTATATGCGCTTCTAAGTGCTTCTCCTGGGGCATGCATGTATTGACCGATAACACTTACATCAAGGCTATGTCCGGACGGTGTGAGATAGGTAGATGAGTCTTCCTACTAGTTGTTGATATCTCCCCCTGTCGATTTCTTTTCCATCCTCATCAGTTCCCAATTTAAGGTTAAATTCCATAGGAGTTTCGGCTGGTTTGCAGCCCATCAAACCAACTTCTAACAATAGATCAAGAACATATTTCCTTTGGGAGATGGAAATACCTGTTTGGGACCTTGCTACATCCATACCAAGAAAGTATTTAAGATTCCCCAAGTCTTTAAGCTCGAACTCTGTACCAAGGAATTCTTTCAACCTCACAATTTCGCTTGAGTCATCTCCTGTTAATATTATACCGTCCACATAAACGATGAGGATGCAGCATTTTCCCTTTTCCAAGTGCTTGTAGAACATGGTGTGGTCTGCCTGCCCTTGAGTGTAATTTCTGCTGGTCATAGCTTTTGCAAATTGGCTGAACCACGCCCGTGGAGATTGTTTCAGCCCATACAAGGATTTCTTCAACTTACACACTTGGCCCTTGCTTTCTTCAAACCCGGGTGGGAAATCCATGTACACTTCCTCACTTAATTCTCCGTTGAGGAAAGCATTTTTTACATCCAATTGAGTCAAGTGCCAATCAAGGTTGGCAGCAAGAGATACAAGAACTCGAATGGTGTTTAGCTTGGCAAACGATGCAAACGCCTCGTCGTAGTCAAGACTATAAGTTTGAGTGAAGCCCTTAGCCACAAGTCGAGCCTTGTATCGGTCAATACAGCCATCGGGTTTAAATTTCGTAGTGAAGATCCATTTGCTTCCTACTGTTTTTTTTCCCTTAGGTAGATCCGAGACTTCCCATGTTTCATTGTTTTTGAGGGCCTTCATTTCTTCCATCACAGCTTGTCTCCACTCAGCTGATTCAAGAGCCTCTTCTATATTTTTTGGAGTTTTTACAGAATCAACATTAGTCACAAAAGCTTTGTAAGACTTAGATAAATTTCCATAGGATACAAACCGAGAAATAGGGTGTTGAGTGCAGCTCCTTGTGCCCTTTTGAACTGCAATTGGAAGATAGATGGATGGTGACGGAGGTGAGACTTCTGCTTCAGAACAGTCCTCGGTTGGGCATGCAATTGGCACTGCTGTATCAGTTTCAGGAGATCGATTCCTTCGAGAGTAAACCTGTATTTTGGGAACCTGTTTTTGATGTTTTCCTTGATCAGGGGGCTGTACTTCGGTGGTGGTATTGTTATTTGGAAGGATCGGGCTAATTTCTTGCTGCACAGGGGAAACAGTCTCTAAATTTGGGATTACCATAGCACCTTGGTTGTTAGGCTTGTTTGTGATAGTAGTTGTAGGATCATGAGGTATAATGAGGAGAGTATTAATGGTCTCATCTTCATTGAAAATCTCCCCCTGAAGATGAGATGCTGCAAAGTATGGTTCATTTTCAAAAAAGGTAACATCCCGAGAGACAAACATTTGGCGCAAGGTTGGTGAGTAACACTTATAGCCTTTTTGTGTGGGGGAATATCCAATGAAGATGCAGGTGTGGGCTCGAGGATCAAGTTTGGATTGATTTGGTTGATTGTTATGGACAAAAACTTTGCAACCGAGTATTTTGGCTGGAAGATTAGGGACACGAAATAGAGGAAAGGACTTTAAAAGGGTATTTAGAGGTGTTTGGAAATTGAGGACCTTTGATGGCATTCGGTTTATGAGATAACAGGCAGTGAGGACAGCCTCTCCCCAACATTCATGGTGAACATTATAGCTCGAGCTACAGCAAGGAGATGACGATTTTTTCTCTCGGAGATCCCGTTTTGTTGAGGAGTGTCAGGACAGGAGCTTTGGTGTATAATGCCTTGGTCAGAAAGGTATGGGCTTAGGACAGAGTTAAAGTATTCCCTCCCATTGTCAGTGTGGAGAGTATGTATGGTAGAGTTGAACTGGGTTCGAACCATTGAGTGAAAATTTTGGAATACTTTGGGTGTTTTAGATTTTTCTTTGAGGAGATAGACCCAACATACCCTAGTGTGATCATCAATGAATGTTATAAACCACCTAGCCCCTGTAATATTTTTCACTCGGCTGGCTCCCCATAGGTCACTGTGGATTAATGAAAATGGTTGGGACTGGATATATGGTTTTAATGGAAATGGCACACGGGTATGTTTGGATAATTGGCAAATTTCACACTTCAAGGAATTAATACTTTTATTTCGAAATAACAACGGAAGATGTTTCTTCAAATACAAAAAATTTGGATGCCCTAACCTACGGTGCCATAACATAATTGTGTCCTCTTTGAAGTGGATAGAGCCAATCCTCCTTGTGTGCTGTCTTTATTCCAAACATATAGTCCATCATCAACTTTAGCAGTGCCAATCATCCTCCCGATTTACCTCAGATCACACATCCAATTGCGTAAAATTCAGCAAGAAGTTTTTCATCCTTAGTAAGTTTACTGATTGAAAGTAAATTGCAGGACAAGTTTGGGACATGTAGGACTTTATCGAGAGAAAAATTCTCTGTTATTTGTACTTCTCCTACTCCAGCCACAGGTGAGTAAGAACCATTAGCTATGCGGATTCGGGACTTGTCATGACAAGGGGTGTAGGTGTGAAACAAAGTGGAGTTACCTGTCATGTGATCGGATGCACCCGAATCTAGTATCCAAGAGGATTGATTATTTGATTCAAAGGCAATATTGAGGGCAGTACCTTGGGTGGCTAGAGATCCATGAGCAGTGGAAGTACCAAGTATCTTATGGAGAGTCTCAAGTTGGGTTTTGGTTAGGCGAACATCGAGAACATCATCTGCAGCAGTGGAGGATAACAGGGCAGTTTTATTATCCTTCTGTTTTTTTTCAGGATAGCCATGGAGTTTGAAGCACTTTTCCTTTGTATGACCAACACGGTTGCAGTGGTTACACCATGGCCTAGTTGATCCAGAATCATTTCCAGCACGTGGTTTTTGTGGCTGTGGACCTCTGGAGATGAGGGCAGATGTCTCAGTAGACCGGTTGCCAAGAGTTGTCACATGTTTAGGTTCCTTTGAGTCTCCCATCATGACAAGACGACGCTTTTCTTCTCTTCTAACTTCTGCAAATGCTTCACCGATGGTTGGTAGAGGTGATCTGCCCATAATTCGGCCACAGACCTCATCTAACTTACGATTCAGTCCTGCTAGAAACTCATAAAGACGTTCATTGTTGAGGTGAGTCATAAACTTGGTGTGTTCCAATCCTTCACTCCAATCTGCTTCATAGTACATATCCAGTTCCTGCCACAAAATTTTCAGATTGTTGTAGTAGTGAGTTACTTCGAGTGTCCCTTGTCGGATATCCTTTAACTTAAGCTTGATTTCAAATACTTAGGAGGCGTTTCCAAGATCCGAGTAGTTTTCTTTGACTACATCCCACATGTCTTTTGCAGTTTTGAAAAAAAGATAGGTGCGGCTTATATGGCCTTCCATCGAATTAATTAGCCAAGCCATTACAATCGAGTTGTTGAGTTCCCAAGTGGCATAAGTCGGGTTTGCTGTGGTTGGTCGTGGAATTTCTCCATTGATGTATCCTAATTTGCCACGACCACGAATCACCATAAGAACCGATTGAGACCATTGTAAGAAGTTCTTCCCATTTAGCCGATGATTGGTGATTATAAGAGAGGAATTAAGCTCACCTTGAGTGATTCCCTGATTGACATTCTGAGTTATATGTGAAGTCTCAGTTTCAGACAAAGTTTCATTGACGTCACCCATGGGAGGAGGACTAATCCGGAGGGATTTTTAGGAAGGGAGATTAGAGACGAATGAGCAGGATCGAATGAATCCTAAAGCTCTTGATACCATGAAGAAACTTAGAGAAAAAGATTATATTATTCTGCTAATTAGTTTACACCTTTAAAGAGAGGAATTCACACAAACAAGGAAAACAATCCCTAAAAAACAGTAACTTCCTAAGAATCAGTGACTGAGATTAGTTTCTATTTACAAGAGAACTCCTAGTAATAAGGTAAGTTTTATGTCCTTAATCTTAGGAATTCCAACATTTAGTATTTCATATGGTAATTGAGTTAGTGAAATTGAGATGCCAAGAACATTGAGGAGTATTTGTGTATACGTGATAAATATAAGTGTTTGGGATTAGTTTTCTTGGAAGAGGTTTAGTGTAACTGTAGGGGAAATTTTGGCAAAACTTTACAAAAATTATAGTGCATGATTAATTTTGGATTATAGTCGTAGATTCTCTTTAGCATCGAATATGACATTCTCTACTTGGATCTTGATTATTCATGTATAGAGTGTTGCATTTAGTGGTATCAAAATATAAATTATGATTCTAGGTGATAAAAATGTGATGCGACTCTAATTTGGATGTGTTTAATTGTTGAATTTAGACTGAAAGATGTCTATTGAATTTCGAGGAGCAGTGGATTAGGAGGTTGAGTGTCATGCATTGACATGTGCAAATGAGCTAAAACCTGAGCAGTAGCTACCTCAGGTTCTTGCTGGAACGACTGAGCTAGGAGGGACAGGACATGAGGCATTTCTCCAAGCCACGACTAAAATGATCCAAAAGCTTATTGGAGCCATCCGCAGACTCAGACATTTTCAATTAGCCATTGATCTCTTTTGGAGAATATTTGAAAATATGGAGCCCAAGAATTCTTAGTGAAGAAAGGAGATGATCCTTTTACTGTTGAATATTGGTTGGAGAACACACAAAGAGTTTTGCAACAATTGTGCTGTAAAATTGAAAGAAAAGCTAGAATGTGCGGTTTTCTTACTTAAGGAGGAAGCTTATCAATGGTGGAATACCGTGACTCATGTTGTACGACCTACACGGCTAACTTGGGGCTTCTTTCTAGCAAAGTTTCAAAAGAAGTATATCAGTGAGTTGTTTCTGGAAGAAAGGAAGAGGGAATTCTTGTATTTAGAGCAAAATGACATGATAGTAGCAGAGTATGAGCAAGAATTTGTTAGGCTTAGTCGTTATGCGAAAGAACTCGTAGTTACTGAGGTAGACATGTGTAATAGATTTGAGAGAGGCCTCAGAGATGGCATAAGACTACACCTGCTAGCTTTTAAAATACAAGAGTTTTCCACCCTTGTTGAGAGAGCTCTAAAAGTGGAGCAAGTTATAAATGAAGAGTAGAGAAAAAAAGGTAAGAAACAGACAAAGTGAGGTTTCGGGCAAGTTAGCTTCGTACAATTTCCATTTGTTAAGGGAGTTAGAGGCTCTAAAGATTTGAGTTATTCTACCCCTACCCATACTAAAAAACAAGTACAAAGGCAAAAAAACTAGTTCTACCATTAAACATAGGTAGCAGACAACTTTTGCTCCAAGTATTGGTGGTTCAAAGAGTTCAGTGTCGTTAAATTGGGATCAGTGTGGTAAGAGACATCAGGGAGAATGTTGGAAGGTTTAAGGAGTCTACTTCAGATGTGGCTCAAAAGAACATTTCTTCAGAAATTGTCTTGAGATAATAGATTCTACCTCTGTAAATTCTAAAAGGCCTACTCCCATAGCACAGAGAGGTAAGGGGCTCGGTAACAATGGTAATACAGGGGGTAGTGAGAGAGTTGTGAAAGGGACTATAGTTATATTTGATTTAAGAGGACCAGCTCGTGGTAATGCTATTACCGCACGAGAGGAACCTGATACGTCTAACATCATCACTGGTATTTTCTCTTTTTTTGATTCTCCTATATATGCATTGGTAGACCCTGGTTTCACTCATTCCTACATTTGTATTGCACTTATAAAAGAGAAAGAGTTACCTGTAGAATTAACAAAGTTTGATGTCTTAGTAACAAAACCGTTAGGGCAAAGTGTGGTGGTTAATAAGGTATATAGAAATTGTCCCATAAAAGAACAAGATTGTGAATTTCCAGCAAATCTCATGGAACTTTCTTTACATGAATTCGACTTAATACTCGGGATGGATAGGTTGCCTAGACATTGAGCAATGGTGGATTGTAGTTAAAGAGAATTACACTCAGAAACTCTGTTGATGGAGAGATAATCGTCATTGGAAAGAGATCTAATTGTCTCTCCAATGTCATATCCGCTACTACAGCTATGAGAATGGTGAAAAGGGGTTGCGAAGTTTATTTCACTTATGTACTGACACTAGTAAATCCTAAATTGGAGAGCATACCTACAATGAGAGAATATCTAGATGTATTTCCTAAAGAATTATCAAGGTTGCCGCCTAATAGGGAGGTTGAATTTGCTATAGAAGTAATGTATGACACTGCACCAGTTTCTAGTACTCCTTATTGTATGACACCTATCAAGTTGAAGGAATTGGAGGTCTAACTATAGAAATTATTAGGTTTTTTACGCCCTAGTATATCACCTTGGGGAGCATCTGTATTATTTGTTAAGAAGAAAGATGGAACAATGAGACTATGTGTAGATTATCGACAATTGAATAAGATCGCTGTTAAGAATAAATATCCATTGCCGATAATTGATGATTTGTTTGATCGATTAAAGGGGGCTAATGTGTTTTCAAATTTTGACATTCGATCAGGTTATTATCAACTGCAAGTAAAGGAGTCTGATGTCCCTAAACTACATTTAGGACTCGATATAGACATTATGAGTTCCTGGTTATGTCGTTTGGACTCACAAATGCCCTTATAGTATTCATGGATTTGATGAATCGGATTTTCCAACTATATTTAGATCAATTTATGGTAGTGTTTATTGATGATATCCTTGTGTATTCCAAAACCAAGGAAGATCACGATAAACATTTCAGACTTGTATTGCAAATTCTGAGGGAGAAATAATTATATGCCAAATTAAGCAAATGTGAATTTTGGTTGGGTGAGATTGTATTTCTGGGCCATATTGTGTCTGTTGAAGGGATTCAAGTTGATCCTAAAAAAAATTAAAGCTATTTTAGATTGGAAACAACCTAAGAACACAACCGAAATTCGAAGGTTTTTAGGATTGGCTAATTATTATCGACAATTTGTGAAAGGATTTTCGATTATAGCTTCCCCATTAATTAAGTTACTTCATAAGAACGCTAAATTTGAATGGAATGACAAATGTCAAGAGAGTTCTGAAAAATTGAAGGCAATTTTTATTGAGGCACCTATTTTGACACAGCCTGAGTCAGGAAAAGGCTTTGTGATCTACAACGATGCATTACTTAATGGACTAGGGTGTATTTTGATGTAATAAAGAAAGGTAATTGCTTATGCCTCTAGGTAATTAAAATCACACGAGAAGAACTATCCAACTCATGACTTGGAGTTGGCAACAATAAACTTTGCACTAAAAATTTGGAGACATTATTTATATGGTGAAATGTGTTATATTTATACCGATCACAGGAATCTAAAATATTTGCTCACTCAAAAAGAGCTTAATTCGAGACAAATGAGGTGGATAGAGTTGCTTAAGGACTACAAGTGTATTATTGACTATCATTTCGGAAAAACAAATGTGATAGCTGATGCATTGAGTAGACAGTCTTTATCAGGTAATACTTGAAGTTTTAATTACTAATTAAGTGTTGTAAATCGATTAAATGTGTAATTGCTAATCGAATCTTTTTTTGGCTTTGAATGCACATTTGAAAATAATTGATGCTGGAGCTATAGTAGCTGAATTGAGAGTTAAACCGACTTTACTTCAACAAGTGAAGGAGGTACAAGAAAAAGATAAGAAGTTGGTGACTTTATGCAAACAAATTTAAAAGGGAAAAGCGGAAAATTTTGAATTGAATAGCGAGGTACTTATATTTTAAAGAGAGGTTATGTGTTCCTATAAATAAAGAGTTGAAAAAATATATTCTTAAAGAAGCACATAGTTTTTGCGCTATGCATCTTCGTAGTACCAAAATGTATCATAACTTGAAGGTTCATTATTGGTGGCCTGATATGAAGAAGGACGTAGTTGACTTTGTGACTAGATGCTTAACTTGCCAACAAGTTCCATCGAGGTTGTTGCAACCAATTGCATTATCCAAATGGAAGTGGGATTGACTTACTATAGACTTTGTGGTTGGTTTACCACTTACATCGAGGAAAAATGATGCTATTTGGGTGATAGTTGATCAATTGATAAGGTCAGCCCATTTCTTGCCTGTCGGAACTGATTATTCGTTAGAAAAGTACACGGAGTTGTACATTAATGAGATAATGTGACTTCATGGTGCGCCTATCTCCATCATTTCTGATAGAGATCCAAGATTTACTTTAAAGTTGTGGGAGAAATTACATGAGACCTTGGGTACTCGATTGAATTCCATTACAACTTTTGATCCTCAAATGAATGGACAATCTAAAAGAATTTTCAGGTAATTCTTTGTGAATTTTTTTAACTTTTTTAATCTTGAAAATTCTAATTAAACATATATATTAAATGTTGGTGTTGGAAGATATGCTGAGAAGCTGTGTTAGAATTTGAAAGCAGTTGGGAAAGATATCTTTCGTTAGTTGAATTCGTATACAACAACAACTATCAAGTAAGTATTAAGATGACACCATATGAGGCACTTTATGGAAAGAAGTGTGGAACTCCTCTTTGTTGGACCGAACTTAGTGAAAATAAATTAGTGGGATCGAAATTAATAAGAGAAACAGGAGAAAAGGTGAAGATGATCAATGATAAATTGAAAGCTGCTTCAAATAGACAAAAGTCGTATGCAAATTTGAAGAGGAAAGATATTGAGTGTGAAGTTGGAGACAATCTTTCTCAAAGTATCTCTACAGAAAAAAGTCTTGAGATTTGGCAAAAAAAGAAAGTTAATTCCGAGGTCATCAAGCGTATTGGTCTAGTAGCCTATAGATTAGCTCTGCCACCAGATTTGGCTAAAATCCATAATCTGTTCCTTGTATCGATGTTGAGGAGATACAGATCCAATCCCTTACATGTCATTACAACTAAGACCATTGATATTCAATCTGATTTAACATTCGATGAGGAACCGGTGAAAATTTTAGCTCGAGCAATCAAAGAGTTGGGAAACAAATAAATCCTGTTCTGAAAATTTTGTGGAAAAATCATAATATTGAGGAAGCTACTTGGGAAAACGAAGAGGTATGAGACAACAATATCTAAAACTATTCGACTCAGGTAAATTTTAAAAACGAGATTTCTTAAGAAGTAAAGAATTATAACGTTCCAAAAATTTTGGTGTCGATATTAATACTATTTTGAGGTATAAATAGTAATTTCCTAAGAATATGAATAGTATTTTGCATCTCATGAACAATATTATCCGTATAATATTAGAAGAATTAAATTAGACATTGAAAAACTGTTAAATTAAAGAAAAATACGAGTTGAAAATCTGGGTATAGACTAGTTTATTATTTAAACAAAATTTGAAGGGCTTAAAGTTTGGTTAAAGGAGATGACCTATGTATTAAATTGAAATTAAAATAAAAGATGGAGGAGTTAAGGCAAAATTTATCTTTTAATTTAAGGATATTATAAATTTAGAGAGGTGGTGAACAGTGCAGAAGGAAAATGAAATGAGATTGTTACCCTTGGTCATTGGACCATATTACATTCTAGTTTCTTTAAGGGAGAAAAGAATTGAAGCTAGTATAAGCTTAATTTTTGTACGTGCTGAAATGATTTTAATTTCCTTAATTTTTATTGATTATTCTAGTTGTTTTTATTTTACTAGAACTTGAAAGAATCATTAATTAGTAAAAGAATGACTTTTGTTAAGATAATATATATTCTTGAAAGATTTCAGTTTTAAAATATTGTTGTATTATTTTTGTGAAGAATGGTGATTTTGAAAATATCAATTTATATGAATTGGTTATTTGAATTTATTTTGAGTTAATATATGTATGTGTACATGTTACATAATGATTTCGAATGAAAATTTGATTGAATTATTTCTTTTGAGGTATTTTGAAAATATGTTATATAAAAGTATTCTTGAAAGTAGAGAGGTTTCAAATATTAAACAAAATGAATTCATTTGATAGAAAGAGACTGTGCAAGGAGTGTTTGATCATAGGTAAACTCACCAATCAATTAACCTCGTTGTGAATAGTTTTGGTTGAGTATGGTGTGCCTATAGCGGCTAGTTAGTAGTAGTTAGCCTCATTGGGTATAGTATTGTGTGTAGGTGGATGGTTTATTATAATAATCATTGCTAGCACACTAGCATAAATTTATTATAATAATCATTACTATATCCAATCTCATGTGATGTGAGTTTAAACTGTATCTATTATTGTTATATATCCATGATTTAGAAATATTTCAAGAGAATTATGTGTTTATTTAGTATTTTGTTTTCTTAAATTTTTGTTAAATATTCATCTGAAAGTTGTATAATGTGATTTATGAATTATTTTCTTACCTTTATATTGGAATGTTGTTAAATAGTTTAATATTGGATTTTTCCTTTCCGCGCATAGGTCGTGTGGATTGGAGCGGTGAAGATAAAAGTACTGGATTTGCACAAGTTGTCACATACATCGGCACTGCTTTAGGTGAATATTCAAGTCACTCTTATTTTTTCTTATATATATTTGGGTATTTTTACATGTACATAAGTTTTAGTTAAGTGAATGTTTAACATTATGAACCTAATGTATAATAGTAATTATTAAAATCATGATAGAATCTTAGAAATGGAAGTTGTTTTACTAAAATTGGTGTTGTGAGTGATATGTGATAGTTTAGTATTTCATATGGCAATTGAATTGTGAAATTGAGATGCCGAGAACATTATGTGTGTATATGTGATAAATACAAGTGTATGGGATTGATTTAAAATGATTGTATGAAATAGTGATATAATCGCTTTTCAATAGTTTAATGCTACATCAATAATTTCATCCTGAATTTCAAGATTTTCATTTAGATTTGAATTTTTTTTAAGGTGAAAATGTTGAAAATTCAGGATTAAAATATTGATGTGACATTAAACTATTGGAAAGGGATAATATTATTGTTTCATATAATTTTTTCCCGCTTACAGTTACAGGGAAAATGGATAATGATTTGTAGACGTTCTTTACCATTGAATGTGGCATAATGTTGTAAATTGCATAAATGATACATTCAGTGGGATTGGCAAAATTCATAGATCAGCCAAGCCAAAAAAGAAAAGAACAAACTGAAACAAAAAATTGTCCAAAACTGAAACAAAAAAATTGTCCAACTGAGATTCAGACGGGGCTAATGTGTTTTCAAAGATTTAACATTCGATCAGGTTATTATCAACTATAGGTAAAGAAGTCTGATATGGACATTATAAGTTCTTAATTATGCCGTTTGGATTCATATTTTTGTTTACATTGAAAAAAAGAAAACACTGAGATTCAAATTATAGTTGCATACGCTTCAGAATTTGGAGAAAAACTATTCCTTCTACTTTTAATTCTAAAAATTTAATCTTTCTATTGGTGCAATTTAAGAATTAACAATCAATGAATCACACAATTATTTCACTTTAAGTATGAATATATATTTTAAACTTTAATTATTAAATTAAAACTAAAATATAAAAAAATCATATATTCAAATTTAATAAAGTTTTATTATCAAAATAAAATTATCAATTAAACTTTAATTTTAAATTAAACATAAAGAGCAGAATTAACGAATTCGCATTCACCCCATGTTGGATTGGACCTAATTTCTTTTTGGATTATTTTCATATATAACCATTTAAATTTAGTCAGATTAATTTTTAATAAAAAGTTAATTGGATTGCTAAAATTTTAACAATGCTAATATAACAGCCTGCAATATAATTCACATATGCTTTTCATAAAATTTAAAAAAAATCAATAAGACTAAAATTTATAATTTTTTAAATATTTAATCACATTTGCTATGAAATACACATATAGATTACTATGTAAGTTGCCATGCCTTAAGCAATACATTCCACTTTCCTTGAGTTAAAAATTAAAAAGCACTTTAGAGAAAAAAATAATAATGTCAAGTAACAAACAATAGCTAAAAAATTCAAACGGTTGACAAAAGTCAAGTGCCCACGTACTACGGATAAGAAATTATAGAATTAATTTCTCAAACTCAATCAAATGTAAGGAAAAAATTGAAACAATTCTTTTATCCAATCTTGTGTTCTTAATATAAATAAATACAATATAATGATCTATATAATAGATATTTATTTTATTTCTATTTAAATATATATATATATAAAAAAAAAACAAATCTTGCAAAAACTATCATGTTTGAAATAATTCCAGCATACAATGGGGGTGCTGAAAATCTTGGAAAAAAACCATCAACAACCTCTGCTTGCACACAACTTACAATTCCATCAAAGGATCTAGCAACATAAGAATCGTGAAAAGATGACAAAAAAATCGGAACAGACTAAAAAACAAATGTGGTAATAGACGATTGTCATGAACACGATAAGGGACTAAGCAGAATCAGAATTACGGTGGTTATTTTACTTAGAGAAGGCAAATTGTAAAGAAGATTTTAATGTGCTAAGTTTGTTAAACGATCCAAAAGTTTCCCCAGAATGAAACTTCGAATCTTCTATTTATAGCCTTTCCAAAATAATTATTCCAAAGAATGGCTAACAAACGACATTTTCTTATAGAACATGGGAAAGAAGATTATTATTTCACAAAAATGTGTTGATGAATTATTGAGTAATAAGAATAATGAAAGAGAAATTACAAAAATAATAGATATAATGATAATTTTGTGGAAGTTACACTCATGTAACTCATTTTAGTAAGGAGAGTGTCACTTAAAAACTTAAGTGCAAGTGCACAATTTGATCAACGAAAAGAGGGAGAGACAAACACTTGTACTCCAAACAAAGGTTAAGTAAAGTTCTTAACAATATCCGTATTTGAATCTCCAAGTCTTACTCTCAAAAACATCCCAACAATGGAGCAAACCTAAGAATCATGCCAACCTTCTTAAGTCCAGCTCCACAACCATCTCAGCACGGAATGATTAGGTAAAGAATGATATTTCCTACCACTATTATTACTAATAGAAATGTTAATAACAAAAAATAATATCTACATTTTACCTGGTAATTTTTCTTTTTAAAAGAAAAGAGACTCTCACGCATGAGGCATAATATGGGAATACTTCAAAACTAAATTGCATCATGTAAAACATTTTAGGGGAAATTACCTAAGCAATTCTAAGCTATAACAAGAGTATTACTTAAATTAGTAGTATCTGAGCAAGTTATATGAGCTAGCGACATGTGGGCAAACAAAATGTGAACAAGTATATATGAAACCACTTATATGTATTTAAAAAAAAAATGATTAAATACTAAAAAAATACATTAAAATTGAATTCATATATATATATGGGTAAAACATTAACATATATGTAACATAAACATATTTATTCACATAAAATATATATTTAATGATATGATATATGCAAAAAAAAAAAATGATAAATGTTATAATTGAGAATTTTTCAATATCTAAATGATAAAAACTTACTTGATAAGGAAACATTTTAAAGCTACCGGGAAGTGAAGCTAGCTAGCGAGACACGAAAGTGAGATCAAAACTAGCGCAAAGTGAAGTTAGTGGGACTGAAACTAGCAGGAAGCGAAGCTAGCGAGATCAAAACTAGCTGGAAGCAAAAGTAACGAGAGGTGAAGCTAGCAAGTCATGAAACTAGCGAGACGCAAAGCTTGCAAGGCACGAAACTAGCGGGATAAGGCTACCAACATGAAAAATACACGATCGCCCACCGCCAGCAGGTCACGTTCAGCGATTATGTCCGATTCTGAGATTATAAACAATAAGTTTCAAATGTATGCCCTTTAAATATGGTCTCCTACACAAATCTGATTTTTTTCTAGCCATTTGTTATTATTGATTGTTTGTCCTTTGATAAGTTAATTGTTAAATTATTTTTTCAGTTCAACTGAGTAAATTCTTGAAATTAAAAGTAAAAAGATTAATTTTAAATATATGAAACCTCTAAATATATATATATATAAAACTCTTATTACGAACCAAGTCTAAATCCAAAGCAAGAAGATAAATGCGAAACATATTAAACTTATAACTCTAAACATGAACACAGACTGTTGCCTCAGCATAAAAACCGTACAAGTAACTTAAACATGAATCAGACGTATTAATATACATAATGAAACATCAAGTAACTTTTAGAGCATTATGATAAATGATCAAAGGTAAGTGTTGTTTTCTTTAGAGTTGAATATATAAAAGACATTTAAATATATAAAACCTCTAAATATATATATATATAATAATTATCAATTTCAACAATTCTTAATATCTAAAGTTGTACCTCCTCCAAAAGTACGATTAACATTCAAGATTTCTTTTATATCAAAGAAAAGAAAAGAAAAGAAAAGTCATATATTCACAGATCACAAAAACTTGAAATACTTGTTGAGACAGAAAGAGTTGAATTTGAGACAGCACAGATGGCTCGAATTGTTAAAAAATTATGATCTGATTATCAACTATCATCCAGGTAAAACTAAAGTGTTAGCTGCTGCCCTGAGTCAAAAATCTCTGTTTGCCTTAAACAGAAACGTTAAATAACCAAAAACGAGTATCTACAGTTGGCATACCTGTGTCCGACAATCACACATGAATTAGAGTAACATAAACGAAAATCGGAGTAGCCAAGGAAACAAAGTCTGCAACAGCAGAGAATGATAAAGGCAGATACTAAGAATTATGAAAAGCCCTCAGATCTCATAGCTATGATGGGTCATTTGCAGTTTTTTAAACTAATTGATTTTCATTACGAGCCTCCACCAAATCAGCACCGAGTTAATATGAAGAAAGAGAGGAAACAGAGAGAGAGAGAGAAAGAAAAGAGCTGTTCTTCATATGAAACAAAAAAAAAAAAAGAAAAAGAAAAAGATGATATTGGATGTTTGATGCAATTGCTGATAGCAAAGGTCTGAAATGAAAATCAGAAATAACTGCTCCATTTCAATGAGTCGTCAATCATTGGGCCAAACAAATTGCAGCAAAATGAATTTGTAAAAGCACAATTGTAGTTTACACATTAATCAATCAACAGTGAGAAAATCTAAGCATTCAAGCATTGAATGCTTCATTCTAAATATGATAATAGCAATATAGCAAAAACAAACCTCTCAATTCAATAAACTTAACAAACCTCTCAATTCAATAAACTTAGTTTTTCCTTAGTCATTACCATCTGCAAGAAAGCAGGCATTACATTACATTAGATAGTGACATTACAATTGAAATTTATAAAGTGAATAGCAGCAAAAGTGAGACATGAAGCATTAAGGGAGATTAGCAGAAAACACTCACAAAGCGCGAGCTGGGATTGAACATCAACAACCCTTGCTTGCAAACAACTTACAATTCCATGATATATGATCCTTTAGGGTCCCCCAAATACATGAAAACCTTTAGAAAAAATTGGGCATACCTGTGTCCAACACTCACGCATGAATTAGAGTAATGAAAATCTCATACACCAGAGAAACAAAGTCTGCAACAACACGGCATGATAAAGGCAGATATTAAGAATCATAAAAGCCCTCAGATCTCATAGCTATGATGGGTCATTTGCAGTTTTTAAACTCTCTGATTTAAGTTACGAGCCTCCATCATATCAGCAGGCATGTTGATATGAAGAAAGAGAGAAAGAAAGAGAAAAAGCTTTTCATCATATGAAACAAATATTGTAGAGGAAAAGAAAAGGAAGGAAAAGGGATCATATTAAATGTTGAATTGTTGATGCCATTGCTGATAGCAAAGGTCCGAAACAAAAATCAGAAATAACTGCTCCATTTCAATGAGTTTTCTATCATTGGGCCAAAAAAACTAATGCAGCAAAATGAAATTGCAAAAGAAAAAAAATAAAATAAATACTGTAGTGTTTAAACATAAAATGTTGAAAATTTGAAATATAAGATACCCAGATCTTCTACACATTAATCAACAAGCAGAGAAAAATCTAAGCATTAAATAAATATTCTAGCAAGGTTTATAGTAAAAAATGACTCAATTCAATAAAATTAGTTTTCCAAACAGTCATTACCATCTGCAAGAATTATTACTAGGGATTAGACACCATTCCAGTTACCAATATTCCAAAGAACTGCTTGCTTCAGAAGTTATATTAAAACAAGGCATGGACCTTGACATACATGCATTATCAATAAAGGAATGGAGGTCAGAGAAATAGGAACAGTGAAACCCTCAATTAGGCTGATGAATCTAGATGGAATTTCTGTAACTTAGTGATTGTAATATCTAAAATA
This sequence comes from Gossypium arboreum, assembly GCF_025698485.1. Lineage (NCBI taxonomy): Eukaryota > Viridiplantae > Streptophyta > Magnoliopsida > Malvales > Malvaceae > Gossypium > Gossypium arboreum. The sequence goes on along the minus strand of NC_069072.1, from coordinate 127,133,388 downwards.
ATAGAACTAAGATTAAAGCAGCATACTTGAACGCATACAACCAGCAAAGTCATCAACTAAGGAACATCAAAGATCTTCAAATAAAATAAAACATATGGCAGAATGAAAAAAATGTCACTTGCGATGGATAAAACTTGTTGGGGCTTAGGAAGGCTCTGACACCATATAAATGCAAGTGACAGTGAAAAAAAAAAGATATTGATTTTATTCAATGGCAGCAAGCATATTAATACGTCAAAGAAGCCTAGAGATGCTCCTCTTCTATAGGAGACTTATTTGCAGATGATACTAACAAACAACAAAATTCAAAACAAAGGAAAACAGCAGCAAATTCAAAATAAATGATAACAGAAAATTTCAAATAAAGGCTAACACCAGAAAGTTCAAACACATGCTTAATAGAAAGAACCTGCAAATGCCCTCGAAGGCCAGACCTCAGAATAGTTTCGTCAATTGTGACACTATTGCATTGAAGACTTCTCCACATCTACTACTACCGGTATACCAGTGCCATCATTAATCATAAGACCATGAATTATATCAACAATAATAACAATAACAACAAAGAAGAGGGAAGGAGAACAAGAATCACCAAAACCAATAATGACAAGTAGTTGGAAGGATGGAGGCTGACATTGATGCCATAGCAACCTCTCCACACAAAGTATCCGAGGGCTATGAGCAAAATAATACCAAAGATTGTGTGGTAAAAGATATCTTCAAAATTGCCTTAAATAGTAGTCTCGTATAAGTCCCAGAAATAAACACTATCTGCTCTGCACTTTTGACTAAGCCTGAAGACAATATCTGACTTCAATAAACCTAAAAGCGAAATTAAAAAGAGCCTTCAGATCTCATAGTGATGTAGGATATTTTATTTTTATTATAATATTTTATCATGTCAGTTTTATCTTATAATATCTATTTTAAATATTAGATATATTACAGACGGCTAGGGTTATTAAGTATTTTAGGGTTTAAATCCAGGACTAGAATAAAATTTATTTGCAAGAAAGCCTAGTAATATAAATAAGTTGTAGGCTTTATAGCCATAATTATTGTTCTTATTATTTTTCTTGAATCAATAGAAAAACTAGAGGTTTTCTATAACCCTAAGTTTTCTAGACTTGCATCTTCTTTACTAATCGTTTGTTTAGCCCTAATTCTTTCTATTGTTGCTATTTTCTCCCCAAAACCACATCACATAGCTATGCCAAAATCATGGACAGTTCACTGTAAAGGCATTCACCAATAGCTCTTAACACACCACCAGCAATAATAAATAAAATAAATAAATATACACGCATACATACAAACATATATAATACGTATGTGTATATTGACAGAGAATGAAACAGGCAGTGTGTAAAGCTAGAGATAAATTGAAACCCAGAATTGCCCAATCAGTTTTCCATCATTGGGCAAAATACAACTGGAGCTCAAAGAAAACCGAGGAAATTATGTAAAACCTTAAGCACATTGGCTACAAAGGATCTAACCAAGCTACAAAAATCAACACTTAAGTTACAACAACTAAAAATCAGCAATTCAAAAAAAAAAAAAAACCCTCAGATTTCATCAATATTCCAATTCAACGAGAGTGACGCTCATGACTTCCATTAAAAAAAAAGAAATATGTATCTTCAGAGATGATAGGAAACAAAAGAACTACCCCATGTAACAACTTCTCATTATTGGCCATATGTCAAAGCCTTTGAAATTCATTTAAACATAGACTAAGAAGATAGTATCAAAACCAATGGCAGACTAGCTTAATTAGAACCACAATGAACAATAAGGATTACCAGCAACATATCATTTTTTTATAACCACAGGTGTTCTCATCCGTTTTACGATCTAAGTCTAATCCTGTTCGGGCCAGAGGTGGTATTCAAGTAAAGCCCTCTATGACAACAAGATTCGAACTCAGTCCAAATGCCTGGGAAAGAAGTCCACTTCTACAACAATAATGACTCAAGGGTCAGGTCATTCCCTTGAAACTTGTAACCATAAAATCTTCATTCACAAGAAATGTGGGGTTGAACTCAACTTAATTCAATTGATTTTATTTGAATCTCGCCTTTTGCAATTCCAATCGTCGTAACTGAGATTCGAATCTCAACTTTTGCAATTCGACCAAATGTCAAAGCAGGTGAAGTTTATTAAAGCATGCATTACATTGGATAGTGACATTACAACTGAAATTTATAAAGTGAATAGCAGCAAAAGTAAGAAATAAAGCATTAAGGGGAGATTAGCAGAAAACACTCACAATGCACAAGCTAGGATTGAATGAATCTGAATATCGGCAACCCTTTCTTGCAGACAACTTACAATTCCATGCTTGAAATTCAATTATACAGGGATACCTGTGTCCAATATTCACACATGAATTAGAGTAACGTAAATGAAAATCTCATACGCCAAAGAAACAAAGTTGCAACAGTGCGGCATGATAAAGGCAGACATGAAGAATCACAAAAGCCCTCAGATCTCATACTATGATGGGTCATTTGCAGTGTTTAAACTAACTGATTTTCGTTACGAGCCTTCACCATATCAGCAGCCATGTTGATATGAAGAAAGAGAGAATGAAAGAGAAAGAAAGAGAGCTGTTCTTCATAGGAAACAGAAATGGGAAAATAAAGAAAAGGGAAAAAAAGAGAGAGATGATATTGAATGTTTGATGCCATTGCTGATAGCAAAGGTCAGGAATGAAAATAAAAAATAACTGCTCCATTTCAATGAGTTCTCAATCATTGGGCCAAAAAGAAGCTGCAAAATGAATTTGCAAAAGCACAATTGTAGTTTTTAAACATAAAATGTTGAAATAAAAGAAAATACCCATATCTACTATGCAGTAATCAATCAACAGTGAAAAGTCTGAGCATTCAAGAATTAACTTCCTCACTCTAAATAAGATGCTACTAACATTGATACTAAAAAAACCTCTCAATTCAATAAATTTAGTTTTTCCTAATCGTCACTACCAATGACTCGAGTTATTACTTTGAATCAAACACCATTCCAGTTCCCAATAATCCCAAAGAACTGCTTGCTTCGGAAGTTGTATTAAAACAAGGCATGGACCCCGACATGCATGCATTATCAATAAAGGAATGGAGGTAAAAAAATATAAGACCAATGCAGCACTAGATCAGGCTGACGATTCTAGATGGATTTTCAAACAGATTCTGAAACTTAGTAATTGTAACATGTAAAATCTTATGATATAATAAAATAAAACTAAAATTATAGCAGTATACTTAAACACATACAACCAACAAAGTCATCAACTAAGGAACATCAAAGATCTTCAAATAAACCATATGGCAGGAAAAAAAAAATCACTTGTGATGGATCAAACTTTAATAAGGCCCGGACACCATATAAATGCAAGTGACAGTGACAAAGAAAGATGATTTTAATCAAAGGAAGCAACCATATTTATACATAAAAGAAGCCTATAGATACTCCTATTCTATAGGAGACTTATTTGCAGATGATACAAACAAACAACAAAATTCAAAACAAAGGAAAACAGCAGCAAATTCAAAATAAATGATAACACCAGCAAAATTCAAATAAAGAATAACACCAGAAAGTTAAAACACATGATTAATAGAAAGAACCTGCAATGCCCTCGAAGGCCAGACCTTGGAATAGTTTCATAAATTGTGACACTATGGGATTTCATTGAAGACTTTTCCACATCTACTACTACCAGTGCCATCATTAGCCATAAGACCATGAATTATATCAACAATAATAACAAAGAAGAGGGAAGAAGAATAAGAATCACCAAAACCAATGATAAGTAGTTAAAAGGATGGAGGCCAACATTGATGCCATAGCAACCTCTCCAGACAAAGTATCCCAAGGATATGACCAAAATAATACCAAAGATTGTGTGGTAAAAGATATGGAGGTTAAAGAAATAAAAGCAGTGCAGCCCTCGATCTAGCTGACAGTTCTAGATGGATTTTCAAACAGATTCTGAAGCTTAATGATTGTAATATCTAAAATCTTATGATATAGTTGAATAAAACTAAAATTATAGCAGTATGCTTAAACACATACAACCGGCAAAGTCATCTATCAAGGAACACCAAGGATATTCAAATAAACCATATGACGGGAACAAAAAATGTCACTTGCGATGGATCAAACTTGTTGGAGTTTAAGAAGGCTCAGACACCATATAAATGCAAGTGATGGTAACAAAGAAAGATGGTTTTACTGAATGGCTATACATGAAAGAAGCCTAGAGATACTCCTATTCTATAGGAGACTTTTTTGCAAATAACACAAAAAAAAAAAATCAAAACAAAGGAAAACAGCAGCAAATTCAAAACAAATGATAAAACCAGCAAATTTCAAATAAAGGATAACCCCAGAAAGTTCAAACACATTCTTCACAGAAAGAACCTGCAATGCCCTCGAAGGCCAGACCTCAGAATATAATTATCAATTGTGAAGCTATCGGATTTCATAGAAGACTTCTCCACACCTACTACTACCAGTGACATTGTTAGTCATAAGACCATGAATTATATCAACATTAATAATAATAACAACAAAGAAGAGGGAAGGAGAATAAGAATCACCAAAAACCAATGATGAAAAATATTTGAAACGATGGAGGCCGAACCTCTCCACACAAAGTATTAGAGTGAGACGAGTAAAATAGTACCAAAGATTGTGGTAAAGATACCTTTAAAAGCAGTCTCTTATAAGTCCTAAACCTAGACACCATTCACTGTGCACCTTCGACTAAGTAAGCCTGAAGACAACATCCGACTTCGAAAACTCTAAAAGATCCAATAGAAAGAGCCCTCAGATCTCATAGCTACGCCAAAATCATGAACAGTTCACAGTAAAGGCATTCACCAATAGCTCTTGACACACCACCAAAAATAAATAAAATAAAATAAATAAGTATATGCATACAAACACACACACAATACACATATGAATATTGGAAGAGAGAGAGAGAGAATGAAGCAGGCGGTGTGTAAAAGCTAGAGATAAATTGAAAACCAGAACGGTTCAATCAAAACTGAGTTTCCATCATTGGGCAAATTAAAAAAGTAGCTCAATGAAACCCAAGGAAATTATCTAAAACACTAAGCACATTGATTACAAAGGATCTAACCAAGCTATAAATACCATCCCTTAAGTTATAACAAACAAAAAAGCTGTAATTCAAAAAAAAAAAAAACGAGAAACTCAGATTTCATCAGTATTTGAATTCAACTACAGTGATTCTTATGACTTTTAAAAAACAATGTGTATATTCAGAGATGATAGGAAACAAAATAGCAAACAAAAGAACTACCCCATGTAACAACTCATCATTCGTCATATGTCAGAGCCTTTGAAATTCATCTAAACATATAATAATAAGATAGTAACAAAACCAATGACAGATTGAGTAGCTAGCTTCAGTAGAACCAAAATGAACAATAAGGATTACCAGATAACATACCATATTTAATGTATTAGCAGATAACAAACATGGAAAGTACTGGTTCAGATTACACAAAAAAAGAGTGACTCTCAAACAACTACATTTTCAATGCTTCAAAGTATTCAAGAAGAGGAAGATGCTATAATTGATGAAATGGACACATGAAGGTCAAGGGTAAGGTCATTCCCTTGAAAAGTTGTAACCATAAAATCTTCGTTCACAAGAAATGAGGAGTTGACCTGAACTTAATGCAATTGATTCTATTCGAATCTTGCCTTTTGCAACTCTGATTTTCATATTCGAATCTCAACTGTGGCAATTCAACCACATTTCAAAGCAGGAGAACTTTAGTAAGCATGCATGAGATAGTGACATTACAATTGAAATTTATGAAGTGTGCAGCAGCAAAAGTATGACATGAAGCATTAAGGGATTAGCGGAAAACACTCACAAAGCACAAGCTCGGATTTGAACAAATCCAAACATCAACAATCCCTGCTTGCACACAACTTACAATTCCATGATTGAAAATCAATTATACAGGGATATAAACCTATATGAGCCCTCCAAATACAGAAAAATCTTAGAAAAAAATTTGGCATACCATTGTCCAACACTCACACTTGAATCAGAGTAACATAAAAGAAAATCTCATACGCCAAGGAAAGGCAGTTTGCAACAGCACAGCATGATAATGGCAGATATTAAAAATCATGATAAGCCCTCAGATCTCATAGCTATGACGGATCATTTGCAGTTTTTAAACTCACTGATTTTTGTTACAAGCCTTCACCATATCAGCAGCAGTGTTGACAAGAAGAAAGAAAGAAAGAGAAAAGGAGCTGTTCTTCCTACGAATTCAAAATTGAAGGGGAAAAGAAAAGGGATGATATTGAATGTTGAATTGTTGATTCCATTGCTGATAGCAAAGGTCTGAAACAAAAATAAGAAATAACTGCTCCAATTCAATGAGTTCTCAATCATTGGGCCAAAAAAAAATAATGTGGCAAAATGAAATTGCAAAAGAAAAAAAAATAAAACAAAAATTCTAGTGTTTAAACATAAAATGTTGAAATTAGAATATAAGATACCCAGACATTCTACACATTAATCAACCAACATTGAAAAATCTAAGCAATCAAGTATTGATTGCTTCATTCTAAACAAGATTCCAGCAAGATTTATAATAAAAAAACCTCCCAATTCAATAGATTTAGTTTTTGCTAACAGTCATTACCATCTGCAAGAGTTATTACCATGAATTAAACACCATTCCAGTTACCAATATGCCGAAGAACTGCCTGCTTCAGAAGTTAATATTAAAACAAGGCATGGACTTTGACACGCATGCATTATCAATAAAGGAATGGATGTCAAAGAAATAAGAACAGTGCAGCCCTCGATCAGGCTGATGACTCTAGATGGATTTTAAAACAATTCTGAAACTTAGTGATTGTAATATCTAAAATGGTAAAACTAAGATTATAGCAGTATACTGAAACACATATAACCAGCAAAGTCATCAACTAAGGAACATCAAAGATCTTCAAATAAAGCAAATGGCGGAAAGAGAAAAAATCTCACTTGCAATGGATCGCACTTGTTGGAGCTTAAGAAGGCTCCGACACCATAAAAATGCAAGTGACAGTGACAAAGAAAGATGACAGTTTTATTGAATGGCAGCAAGCATATTAATACATGAAAGAAGCCTAGAGATATTACTATTCTATAGAACACTTATTTGCAGATGATGCTAACAAACAAAAAAATTCAAAACAAAGGACAGCAGCAAATTCAAAAGAAATGATAACAGCAGCAAAATTCAAATAAAGAATTACACCAAAAAGTTCAAACACATGCTTAATAGAGAGAACCTGCAATGCCCTCTAAGGCCAGACTTCGGAATAGTTTCATCAATTGTGACGCTATGGGATTACTTTGAAAACTTTTCCACATCTACTACTACCAGTGCCATCATTAGCCATAAGACCATGAATTATATCAACAACAAAGAAGAAGGAAGCCGAATAAGAATCACCCAAGACCTATGATGAGAAGTAGTTGAAAGGATGGAGGCTGACATTAATGCCATAGCAACATGAACAAAATAATACAAAGATTTGAGTGGTAAAAGATATCTTTAAAATTGCCTTGAATAGCAATATCATACAAGTCCTAAATCTAAACACCATTCACTTTGTACTTTTGACTAAGTAAGCCTGAAGAGAATATCTGACTTCAAAAACTCTAAAAGTGCAATTAGAAAGAGCCCTCAGATCTCATAGCTGTGCCAAAATCATGAACAGTTCAACATAAAGGCGTTCACCAATAGCTCTTACCAGACCACCAACAATAATAAATAAAATAACTAAACAACCAAGCATACACACACATAATATGCATGAGAGAGAGAGAGAAGCAGGCGGTGTGAAAAGGCTAAAGATAAATTGAAAACCAAAACAGTTTCCACCATTGGGCAAAATGCAATAGGAGCTCAATGAAACCTGAAGAAATTATCTAAAACCTTAAGCACATTGGCTACGAAGGATCTAACCAAGCTACAAAATCCAACCCTTAAGTTATAACAACTAAAAATCTGCAATTAAAAAAAAAAACCTCAGATTTCATCAATATTCCAAGTCAACGATAGTGACGCTCATGACTTCCATTAAAAAAAATCTGTATCTTCAGAGATGATAGGAAACAAAATAGCGAACAAAAGAACTACCCCATGTAACAACTCGTCATTGGCCATAGTCAGAGCCTCTGAAATTCTTTTAAACATATACTAAGAAGATAGTATCAAAACCAATGACAGATTGAGTATCTAGCTTCAGTAGAACCAAGATGAACAATAAGGATTACCAGATAACATACTTTTTTTTTAATTTATAAGCAAATAATAAACATGGAAAGTACTAATTCAGGTTGCACAAGAAAAAGAGTGACTCTCAGGCAACTAAATTTTCAATGCTTCAAAGTAGCAATTCAAGAAGAGGAAGATGCTACAATTGATGAAATCGACACATGAAGCGCATCATAAGAGGCCTGATCAAAGTTTAACATACCTGTCCCAAAGCAAATACATTTTGCATTTAGGAAAGACAAAGCTTTATCTGAGTTGTTCCAAGAGAAGTATCAATGACTAGACCCAGCAACAAAGACAATGCATTTTTATATTGTAAACTGCAAATAAGATATATTCAGTGGGATTGGCAAAATTCACAAACCAAGTAAGCCAAAAACACTCAAACAAGACATCCCAATGAGAAAAACGCACTGCCAATCAGTCATTTTGCTTATTACTTAATAGAAAATTTGCATCAGGATTACAGCTGCTAAAAGCCCCGTGCATGCATATCATCATTCTTCACAAAACTACAACCGTGTAAAAGAAGAATGACTTAAGAATCAAATATAAAAAATGGGTATTTTGCAAAAAGTGGTAGAAGGAAATGAGAAAGGCCTCAGATCTCATAGCTTGCGTTTCTTTTCTTTTTTTTTTTTTTTTTTTTTGGCTAGGGGCAGTTCCTCCAAAGCCTTTTCACCACTAATCGTATATTTGTATTCTATGTATGAAGGAATGTACATATGTAGAAGGAGGTGACGATGATGATGATAGAAGTGAAGCTGAAGACCGGACTGCGTCAGGAAAAGATCCGGTGATAAAAAAAACAAAGAAGAAGAAGAAGATAAAGCCGCTATAGCAGCAGCTGCTGAATGACCTTAGTTGTACATCACCAAGCTTTTTATCATGAGTTTTTGACAGAAGCCAAGTGAGAAAAGGCCGGGAGGATTATCCCAATAAAACTTTGGGTCGGGATTTTGTTCAATTTCGAATCAATTGAAGGCTTCATGAGTTAGCTTGAGCCAGGTAATTTGTTGGGCTTTGAGTTGTCTTCTCTCTTCTTTTCCCTTTCTTTTAATATAAAAATTTATGATTGCAAATTTGCAATAACAGTAATTAATTGCCAAAGAAAATTGAATTTTAACTTGTATCCGAACATGAGTACAAGGATGTGATTGTCCGAAGACTTAAAATACATAAGAAACAAAATCTTGAAACAAATTGAACATGTCGCCAACCTTCATAACCAACCAAGTCCCAGTAACATAGGTCTCCAGTATACACCAAAGTCCATACACGCTTAGAAGTAGGAATAGCAGTCACCATTAATGTACATTGAGCTTGAAGAGTTTGGTAGAGAGTTGGAACATGGAACATGAACAAAAACACACATCTCAAAAGAATTATGATGATGAAAGAAGAAAGCATTCTATCAAATACCCTGAAAACAAACAGCCTCTCTATGCAAAAAGGGGCGAAAACACCTCCACCAGACCTTGCTTATGGTCGGAGCCTTGCACACCGGGTACAAACTTTATTATTATTCTTCTCTTAAAAACCCAAACTAACACTTTTATGCAATGATGCATAAACAAAGGGAGCCTTTGCACAAAACTCTTCTAGCTAATTAATACCAATTCACAAAGAGCAAAACAACTACATACAAATTTTAAAAAGTCATGCATATGTTTACACAATAAAAGTAGGCATCATCATTTTTCAACTTAGTCTGCCAATTCTATATTCAATACTTCAGGATAACAATATAGCAGAAATTAAATTTGCATCCAGGCCTGCCACTGTAAAAGAATATAAGAAGATTGAGGTAAAAATCACATGGTTTTAATCAGCATCCAGTTCCTTTCGCTTCAACTCTAATGCCATTCGCTCATTCTCAAGCTTCATCCTCTCGTTTTCCATTCTCATCTTTTCAAGCTCACGATCCCTCTTCTTACTGAATCTCTGCCACTTGAAACGCTGTTTCTCCAATTCTAGCATCTCAACTTGAATTTGTAGTTTCTGTTCTTCTAGCTGAAGTGAGCGAGACTCAATCCACTGCTTTTGTAACCAAGCTGCTCTTGGGTTTTCAGGTGGTGCTTGATTTATATCAGCTTGTGCGGGTGGTGGATAAGAAAAAGAACTTTTGTTGCAGTCCTGGGAGTTTGAAGAATTATGGAAACAAGCATCTTCATGGACCTGGACTTGTCTCGATCTCTTGGCAGAGCCCCCTAATACCCTATATATTCCCCTGTCATCCCCATGTGAAGCATGATTCTCCTCAAATTCATCATGATCATCAGTTTCCATGTCATCATCATCGTCATCATCATCATCGTCATCATCATGCCGTTGCCTCTTTGCATCATCGTTCTCTTGATCATCTTTAATTTTAAAAGCCAACTGCAAGGAACGCTGCAATTGCGGATCATGAGGCAGATGCAATCTGTTCCCATTATGATAAGAACACATCTCCTCATAGAAAAGATGCTTTGAGCTTAAAATTTTCCTCACATCATCCTTTTCTTTCTCCGTTAAGTAATCTATAACATCCAAAAGTGCTGGGTTCTCAACAACCTGACAAGAAGTTCCTCGACCAAGCATATCATTTAGTTTCTTATACCTCTTATTCAGGTCATTGAACTTATCCTCACACTGCTGAGGTGAAACATGATAACTCCTTTCTGCCATGACTTTCGACACTGATTTCCACTTACCCTTCTTCTGTATTACTGCGAATTTCCTCCTCATCCCACCACCACAGCCCCCTGCAGCATCCTCTCCTATATAAGACACTGCAGTAATTAGAAGCCTCACCATTTTATCAGTCCACTTCACACGCTGCCACGGTGATCCCTTCTTGCCTTTACTTCCATCATTGTGACCATCAACACCCTCTTCCGTAAAACTAGGTTCATCCTCATCACTCACCGAACTTTTCCCCCTCTCCCCCTTGTTGTAATCCATCAAGGAAATGATTTGGTCAGAGTTCTGTATATTCCCCATCTTGAGTGGAAAATCCTCATGAATAGAAGCATGAAGAGAAGCACCTTGGCGAGGGTTAGGGTGGTGATGTTGATGTATACTATGAGGGTTTTGTGCATGATTATGAACTCTCATTGATCCTTGCAAGTCAAGGCCTCCAAAAGAACCCCCACCAGGAATCATTCCTCCTTGTGATAAATTTCCTTCCATTACTTGTTTTAAGCAAACAATTATATGTCATTCCATCAACTTATTTACTTTTAACCCTACTGTTACTTGTTCCTATCTGGGATTCAAACGCTCAACCCCTCGCCCCCATAAAAAAAGAAACATTTATTTGTTTTTCACTTGCAAAACATTTCCAGCTATCAAACAAACCAGTGACAAAATCCCGAAATACCCAGCTCATCAAACTAAACAAACAGACTTCTATCACTAAGGACAAATCTCACAAAGAATATAACTTGATAGGCAAATAAAAAAAAAAACCCACCTTCAAGATCAAGAAATAAAGGCACCTAACATTAATATTCATCTAACTGACACCCCAAAAAGACCCCACCTAGCTTAGCTTAGCTTTACCAAATCTGAAATACCCAGAAATCAAAAATAGAAGAAGAAGAAGAAGAAGGAAATAACTTCCCTGAAATTAAGGCGAGAATCGTGCAATTGGAATCATGAATAATCTGCTCAGCCGGAGAGTTCCATGGAGGCACGACAAATGAAAAAAAAAAAATCAGACTTGTTGGCAAAGCAATTTATAAGTGAGGGTTTTTGGTTATTTTTATGTCAAGTTGTCAACTAGCATGTACGTATAAGTTTGGGTTTAGCTAAGTCGAGGACTTTGTGTTTTGTGTGGATGGAGGAAAAGCGCCCGATTGATTGTGTAGCAGGCCGACATTATTTATTTATTATGTTAAAATATGACATAGATATCTCTATTTTTATAAATTTGAAATTATTTTTGCATTTTTATTGTAGGAAGTTCGTTGTTGTATTTTTAATTAATTTTAATTGTTAACATTATTAAATTTATTAGATGTGATATTTTAAAATAAAATAATTTTATAAATTTTAAAATCTAGAAAAATTTTATGACTTAACAAAGTATGTTCTAAGAAATTCAAATAAAATTGTGTACAAAATTAAAGGTTTTCATGCTTTCTAACTTGAAATAATAATAATAATTTATATATTTTAAACTCTATCCATCTTTACATTTAAAAGTGCTCATTTTTACTTCTAAAAAATAACACTTCAACAAATATAAGGTTATTTGACAAATAATTCATAATTTTTCCCATTTTATTTATATTACCTCTAATACAAGTCACACCTCAACCCCATGTAAAATCAAATCTAAAAACTCTCGGATAAGATAATATTCCATATTTTAATGACATTTCTTCCAAAAACAATTAAATAATTAGATAAAACTACCAAATAGAAGTGCGACAAATTACTTAGAAATTTCCATCTCTTAGCTTTAATTTTTATACAATTTTAATTTACTTATAATCTCATAAGTTTAAAAATTAAAAAAATTACATGTTTTGGGCATTTGAACCCAAATCTCATCCATGCTAAAACATAATTCATCTCTTTGCTTCAACTTTAAGAATAACTCAAACGCGTTAAAACCTATATAACACAAGATATCAAGAAGTCAAATTTTATATAAATAAAAATACTTCAAAACGTAATTATTACATCACTCAAAAAACAAGAAAAAGATTCGAATATGGAAAATATTTCACACAATTTTTTCATTTTTTATCATGATCCTAACTAAAGTAGTATATATATATAAGTTAATCAAAAGGTTTTTAGAAAAGAATGCGTGCTCATTGATACAAACATGGAAAATAATACAAGTTAACAATTTAGCCCACCTATCAAAGCAATTGAAGTTCATGACCCATGACTTACAACAGACAAATGCATGTCTTCCAAAATCATATGTATCATCAACAAGTGAAACACAACAATGCAAATGAAAACCAAAATCAAAATCAAAATGAAGAAACTTTTACTTTTTACGAAGAATATGGCTGCTGCTGGGGTGGTCTAATTTATCTGCGCCTACGCTGAGTGAAACTAGGGGATCCCGTTGCTTGTGTGCCTCTGTAATTTTTGCTGGGAGAGTCCATTGGACCTCTAAAAGATGCATATGCAGCTTTTACCGAGTCTGGAGCAGATTCCATGGGGAGTGATTCCACAAAACATGCTGTATTGATGCGAGTCCTCTCAAGCTCTCCTTGTAGCAATTCAGAGCTATATTGCTGTGCAAGAGCCTGGGAAAGCCGACACGTTAAGATGATATTTCATTGAATGGAACCAAAGACACACAATTTATTCACTGAAGAAGCTGATGATAATGGCTCCTGACATGAAATTAAACTGGAAAGTACATGTATGCTCGAAACTGAAGTTATAATTCATCTCAGTGAAAGAATAGTTTTATAAAAGCAAGTCAATGTCAACAGCCAACATGTTAAAAACTTCTCCATAAAAGAACAAATAAAGGAAGACGTCCTAGAAGAACACAAGAATCTTACAATCAGGTCATCCGGAGATACAGATGCTCCTTGCTGCTTCTCATCTGCAGCAGCATCTTCACTTCCACGAGTTGGCCGCCGGTTGTGCCCAGGATTTTCAACCTCAGAGAGGCTTTCAGTGGCTTTCTCCAACAGCACCCCTTGTAAAGACTTCATAGACTCCCTAGCATCACTCGTGAAAAATGGATTTAAAATGGTCTCGAAATATTCAAGCTGCAAAAGACACATCTCACTGAAATCAACCATGTAGATCTTAAGACTTGAAGTTTTCTAGCTCATTTCTAACAAAAAAAAAAAAAATCACAAATACAGGTAATTGTAAAAATATATATTTTTCAATCAATCAATTGATGCTAAGCAAATATGGATATATCACTTCCCTTGAAACATTTCATTTCAACATAGGGTGTGGAAAAGGAAAAAATGAAAGACAGGGTGGAATATGTGCATTTTCCTAGACTACAGTCATCCATGAAAAGAAAAGAACCTAGTGCTTACAAACCGTTCCCAGTTGTATCAAAAGGATATTAACAGACAATAGTAAGTATTAAATCATTGTAACACATAAGAGGGAAGCAGTAATCAATGGTCAGAGTCGAGAACATTACAATAATAAAGAAATATGTCACATAAATACCTCAAGCATGAGCTGGCAGAAACCATTTGCATCAAGTGAACTGAGATCTTTAGATTCATTCTCATGGAAAAGACTGATTAAAATATCAATTAGACCTTCCACAAGAATGCCAAGTGTCTTGTCCAGGAGGGGCTTAGCACCAGCAAAGACCTGGATGAGGAATTAGTCAAGCAGACGAATCATTGAATTTACTACAAAAATATTTGCTTAAACAGATCAAGAGAGATGATGCTTCAGAGTTCAAATACTAAATTCTCTGACGTCAAGAAGATAAAAGAACAAAACAATCACTTGTGCATGTAAAACATACAAACAACGGGTAAAAATTAAAGAAAAAATCAAGTTCATATGTCCACGAATTATATAGTGGTAAGTACCTCAGCATGTACAGCTACCAGAGTATGTAATAACTCGACAGCTGCATCTCTCACACCCTGAAGATAAGAGCAATTTGGGTTACCACTTGCAGATAAACAATGCTTGCTAAACTAAACAAAGGAATAAAATGATAACCAACTGGGAAATCACAAATTCCTTACTTTCACTGCAGGTGCTGATCCCCATTGAACACCAGAATCTAACAAATAGTTCATGGCAGCTGTCCTAATCAAATTTGCCTGATTTTTTTTTTTTTTTTGGGGGATTAGAACAATGTCAATGATGGAAAAGCGTTTCATTAATAATGGTTCATATTTGGCTTTTCAATTAGTTGATAATACTCGAAAAACATCAAAAAGCTTGCAAGCTTACTCAATTTTTCCAATTATGTTTGTGTGCTTGTTCTCTTTCTAAAAAAATTAAATAAATCAACAATTTCTGGTAACTTCAACAAAATTTAGTAAGCAATCTTGCCATACCTTAGCAAAAGTATACTGCTCAAGGACCTTCTCTTCAAGTCCAGTAAAAGACACTACCAACTCTTGTATGTCTGACTCCTCTTCATCTTTGTCCCTACAGCATTTACAGGCCATAGGATCAGCAAATAGTGAACTAAATACATATTTCATTCAACATCTACATCTGAAATTGAGCAACTGAATTAACATGGGTTAGCTATGTAGGCCAAGCGATTCCTTCTACTAAGGATAGGGGGTATAATTTGAATAGTTAACTAAATGCACTGGAACAATTGGTTTCATTCCGATACCAAAAGAATGAATGACTACAAATATCAAGCAACAAAAACTTTAGAATGATTGATGCTCAAGGTATTAGTTGTGAAGAATCCAAATATACCTGGATTGCAGCCAAATGCATTTGTACTTCT
Organism: Gossypium arboreum; assembly: GCF_025698485.1. NCBI lineage: Eukaryota > Viridiplantae > Streptophyta > Magnoliopsida > Malvales > Malvaceae > Gossypium > Gossypium arboreum. The sequence goes on along the minus strand of NC_069072.1, from coordinate 127,117,626 downwards.
TGTACAATTCGGAAGAAAGCTCATCTTTGCAGTATCCTATATTACTCAAAACTATTAACAACCGTTGATGTGGATCAACAATACTTCCTGGGAGATCAGATGATGATTCCTCCTCTGATTCATGGGAAAACCCATTTTGCAAATGCAGACCTTCTTTGCTTGATTTGTTTTGGGCAAGATCAATTCCAATATGCTCTAGATGACCTAGTCAACATGCACATAATTATGACAAACTGGAAACAGTTCAAAATCTTCTAGACAAAATAAAACGCTGTTTTCAATTATACCAGCAAAATCCAGGAAACAATTTAGAAATGCAATCTTAACCGATTCTTGGATTTCTTGAAGTTGTGCAAACATATCTTCGAACTTTGTAGCCTCACTCCTCAGAGACTGGATCATCCTTGCATAAAGAAGAAACGGGAATCATATGAAACAGCTTTAAAAAAGGAGCATAAAGAGGCGAAGAATTCACCAAGAGAAACCAACAATATATACTTCCTCAATTATGTATAATATGTTCGACACTAAATATTACAAATAGCTATCAGGAAGCTCAACATGAAAAAAAAGCCTTTTCACACAGAGTAGGGTCAGACAATATTAAAAAATATGGACAACGTTATAAAATTTAGAAGTTCTCAAATTTGCACTATAGCCATGAATCAGAAACTCATACCAACATTCTGGTTGTACACCTAAAACTATTCAAGCTTGTTCTGATTTCTTTTATCCAAAAATTGATCTGACTAACTAGCAAAAATCTTCCGTTAAAAAAATGCTATAATAGTATAAGATCTCTTCAAATTTGCACTAGTACCTTGAATCAGAAAGATTCCTACAGAGGATCTTCTGGTTATATGTCATGGTAAAATCTCTTCAAATTTGCACTAGTACCTTGAATCAGAAAGATTCCTACAGAGGATCTTCTGGTTATATATCATGGCACATCAGTAACAAATGCCTTCATAAATTTGACAAGACCACAAATAGGCTAAGAAATAGCTTTAAGGCTACTCAAATTCCTTCTGATTTAGAAAATAAATAAATAAACGATGCATCTGACAGCATGAAGTTGAGTTCAAGTTCCATAACATTAGAACTAGCTAGCAACTTAGATAAATGGCTCTCAGCTAATTAAATCATTGAATCTCAGGATTAAACTGGTTTATTACAATCAACAATTCTTCAATTTTTAATGTTTTGAAGGTAAGAAATCCTGAAGAAATTGGCTATAAATTAATGGAACTCAGTTTTAAATATGAATATGTTTCCAAGCCCAAAAAATGAGCGTCCTCAATAACCCTCAAGACCAGCTCATCCATGTAAGTGCCTAGCCGACTTGAAACGGATTCACAAACAAATCATCCAGATCATCATTGAATCCATCTTGAGCAAGCTTCTCATTAAACCAAGTCCAAGTGGATAACCAACAGCTTAACTCATCTATAACCTAGAAAAACCAGACAATTTCTAGACACTTTTCAGCATGTATTCGTAGTAAACTGCCAATTCCAATGCAACTAGTAAGGCAAAATGTACAAAATGAGAACTCTTTCTTTTTTGGTAGGCATAGGCAGGATAAGCACAGCAGTATTGGCCTTCTCCTAGTCATCTGTAGTCAGCAATACTAAGCCTACCTTACACTTTGATAAACCATCTCAGAGAACTCAAACAAAAAGATATTTGAAATTATTGGTATCCAATAGTTCATGGACAACCTTACTAAGTTTGAACAGTAACACCACTTACAAACAACTTAATATATATAAATTATGAATTACTCTACTCACACAAAATTAAAACTAACCATGCCTCTTAGAAATTCAACATCATAAGCTCTAGACACTTACATATTGATCTGATCTATTGCCGAGGTCATAACTGAACGAAAAGCCAAAGGTAAATAAGAGATAGTGTATGGAGATTTATTCCTTTCAAGGATAGATACTGGGACCCAAGTTTCATCTTTAGTTATCCCCTCTGTCGATGCTCGCATCCAAGAACAAAGTCTTAGTATGTAAATCTTTGTAACCTCTGCTTGAAGTGTCCTGAGCGCCATGACTGTCCAATGAAAAATGGAAGCAATCAGAATAGTTAAAAGTCAATGACAGTTTCAGAGAAATTAGGAATACCAGCAATGGGAGGAGCAGACTCTTTTGCTTCAAAAGCAATGCATGCTTTAGATATTTCATTTATGGCATCACTCATGTACGACTGAAGACTAGATTCTTCAAGATCACGGAATGCATTCAGGACCTATATCAACAGCAAACCCAGTAAGAGCTACTACAAAAGTAAACAATAATGCATGTTGATGGGACCAGAAACATTGCATTTTGATTTGTTAAATGATTTAATATTTTGAGGATTTGTTACTTGGATTTGTTAACAAATCTGACTATGAGAAGAAAAATAAAATTGTTCAGAAGGGAAGAATACACTTGTTGCTGTTGTTACCCTATTTTATGTTACCCTATTCAATGATTTATGCTTCTTCAAATTATTTTATTGGTAAATGTAGAATTCACAAACTTCAAATGTATAACTAGAATTCAATTTTAATTTCATTTATAACGGATAAATAGTGACTGTAAACGAAAATTTTCTATAAGATAATTTTAAGAGTTCAGAATCTGCATTAAAATCATCAAAATAGCATTTAAATTCCAAAACATACTGCAGTTTACACAATTCAAATTGAATGCTACAAATTCAAGACCTATTCCAGAATCAATTTTGGTTTTATCATAATGAAATCCAGCAATTAAGCTAGAAAACCCTTAGAATAATATTGGTCACCATTTTATCTCAGCCCCGGAGGATTATCCCGATTCCAGCATAAAGCATACTTCAAAAAGAAAACAGCAAGAAGGGAAAACCCCAGACTTGATAATCTCAATGGTCAGAAATCATCTTAATGAAACAAATCAACCATGCCTTCCAGCAACAACAACCAACTTTCCACACATTCTTCTGGATGAAATACCAAAAACCCTTGATACTCCCATGAGGAATTTAAAAATGCATATTCATAAAAGCTTGCCAAGACAATTTAATATTTGACAAAAGGGTCAACCAGTTAGAAATTCTTCTCTATGCCATTGGACCAATTTCTTATTTGACAGAAACTCAAGAAGAATCATGAATATTTATTGTTCGTGGTCTACATATACACCCAGATTCCTAGTTTCTGATTGAAGGAAGACTAGACTAGAAAACAATGAATGCGTGTATATTTCAGAGAACTCCAGGGACGCAAAGAGAACAGAAAATAGGTTATAAAGACTTAACTTTTTCAAACAATAACTCAAAATAAAATAACCCGATTCAAACTAAAGCATCATAAATTTCATTCTTACATTCCTCTTTGTTTCAGAATGCAAAAACCTCACCATGAATGTAGTAAACCAAGCAAGACATTAAACAGTTCCAAGCAATGCATATTCACCTTAACTTCATATAAAGATATTGTACCGCGCATCATTCCTGCAACTTCATCGAGAGAATGACTTGAGTATCTCCCATCTCCAACTTTTTCCTCACTTTTACCTCCTGAAGAATCAGAAACCTGAGAAGACTGAAAGACAAAAACCAGAATAAACAGTCAACTCAATGAATCACATTATTATAATGAAAACTTGTATTTAAGAAAAAAGCACTTACAAAAATGAATACAAGGCCACAGAGAAGAAGCCAAGGGTATTGAAAAACAAAAGAATGTGATCTCAAACAATTAGTTTACTGTATGAGAAGAAATGCAAATACGGACATTATATAATTCATAATTTTATCAAATATTGCAATATGATTTAGACAATGTTCAGTGTACCTTTGCGAATTTCCCACTAAAAACAGAAAGTGCCACTTTCCAGAAAGCTGGTATGTGATGCACAAGTACAGTGGTTAGCCTTTTGATATATTTTCCTCTAAGAACATCAACCTCTTCACCAGTCAAGGCCAGCGGTTGCAATTCTATAGGCAGTTCAATGTTCCCTAAAGAGTAGTTGGCATCTGACTGAGTAATAGAAAAAATAGATGAAATAAACCTCATTAGACACAGCCAAGAGTTTTCCTCATACAAATATCAGATCATGATTCTAGCTAGTAGCACTTACTGACTGACTTAAGTTTTGTTGAATTTGGAGCCATTTTGCATCCGAGATGGCTTTTTCACGTAACTCATTATGCAAAGTTTCCATTCGTGCTTCGTGATCTGAAGTGCACTTCTCAAGCAACCCTCGAATTCTATGATTCTATCAAATAAAAAACCAGAAGATTTTAGAGACTTGACCTTCGTAGAAGAGAAATGTAAGCAAGTCAACTTGCTAGCACTGTTCTTGAAATAGGCTATATTATCAATTTCAAGTCACTTGACTAGCAATTTGACTCAAATATTTGTTTAGAAGCACTCGAGAACTAGCAATTTGATTCAAACCGATTTGTTTAGAAGCACTCAAGAGCTTCCTGGACTCTACTCTCATCAAGCTTATGGTTGATCAGCAATATGAAGTAAACCATATCTGTTAAAACTCAAATCAACTGGTTCACAAGATTGACCAATGTAGGACCATATAATTTTAAAATGAACACTCAAAAAATAATCCAAAATCTAAAATTGTCCAAATTCTCCAAACACAAGTCTCAAATTATCAAATCTGACCTCATAGCACGACAAAACCATAATTAGATGAGGGTTGAGAAAATAAGGTTATTGTATTAGAAGCTCATGCAACCCAGATGAAAAGGAAATTTTTGTTCTAAATCTTCACTTAAATAAGTGTTCTTCAAAATTTTGGAAAAAGGCCTTCATCACTAGCATCTTAGATGTAAGGGCACTTGTTTTGGGGTTGGGCGATGGAAATTTTACCAGACAACAAAACAATTAGCTTGTGAGAAAAATACCCAGCACTTAAAAAAAATCAAATAGCAAATAAATGACAGAGAAAATTTCATTAACCAGAATGGGGAAAAAAATTATAGAGGTTTTTGACACTCTACAGAAAAGTTCAGAATTCACTAACCTGTACATTTAAATAATGCCACACTGGATCTGACTCAGGTTCAAGCTCCAACAACAACCTTACTGTATTCTCAAGCTACATGAGAGAACAAAATATCAATCAGTCCTTACAAACTGCAGGTGTACCATCTTAACTGGTCAAACCACAACCATTTATTCTGTCATAAATTAACAAAAACTAGGTGAAGCTCTTTTCCATGATTTAGTCCAGGGTCACTCAATCTTTTTTTTAGCTCTCCACATCAGCATTCTATTATGTTACTATAATCAACACAATGTAATTATAATCAATCATCTAATATAAAAAATAAAATAATATACATAAGTAATATATCTATCATAGATATTTGGTGAAAACAAAGTCGGCATTTTTGTTCAAACTCAGGCTTGAATAGTCACAACAATTTACTTGTCCAACAGAAAAATATCAGGATTCCATGTTCAACAATCCCATGACTTTTCAGCATAAATATCCAATACTTCTACACCTGCTAAGGTAACAAGAGTGGCAGATAGATAATGGAACATTACAACTCAAATGAGAACAGGAGCATCCCAACATCATTAATTAAGGAAATCTTTTCATTGACTTGTCAATGGTAGGCATTTGGTTTTGTAGAATAACTTGTATGTGTTCTTTTATCCCCATTCAAAGCTTATCCATATAGCTCGCAAAAATTTTGCTAAGGTTAATTTTAACAATATACAATTGATTTAGTTGTGTGTGTGTGTTTTTCTTTTTTTGGTGGGGGGGGGAGGGGGGGGCTTTTCATTTTTAATTTACCCGTGTTCTACACCTATGGGCCATTAAGATAGAGCAATAGTATTTTAATGTCATGAGCATCAAAATTCAACAAAAATCCATGAACCATCTAGGTCTTAGCTCAACATCAATAGTTCGTTTCCTCAAAATAGTATAGCTTGTCAAAATATTGAAAACAGCATGGCAAATGCTTACGCTGGTTAGGTCTATTTGTGGATCTTCCATAGACTTGTAAAGCATGCCTTTGAATTCTTGCATCACTTTTTCAACCTCTTCAAGGACTCGTTTTAGTATTTTTACCTGACAATAAAGAATAATGCTAAGTTCATCTGCTTATGCAGGAAAAGAGCAATGCCATGTGAAGTTGTATTAATTAAATACAGATATGGCACCAAAATTATGTAAAACATGCATAAAAAATAAAAGAAAGGGTCCAACACTGATGTTAGCCATAAGGGAATCAATGCATATAAATAAGGTACAACAAATAATTTATATAGATACAACGGATTTATGGGTAGAATTTTAACTAAAACCATGCTCAAAATTTGTTCACTACTTGAGCTACAACCAAATACTAAACAAACCATGCTCACATCTTTTACATTGCAATTTCATGTGTTCTTGCTTACATGGGAGGGGAGAGCAATTGATTTTGCCTTCTTGTATTCCCTAACGGCCAAGTCATATTCGCCCTTACTAATGCTCCCACGAATTGTACTTGGCAAATTAAAAAGCGTCCTGAACCTTTGAAGCATTCCTTGAACAGACCTGATCTTCTCTGCTTGAGCCTACATCAAATCACAAAAGAAAATCTATATTCCATGCTGTTTGAATAGCACAAGAATTAATTGATTTCAAAGCAAACCAACAGTGCAGTTAACCAACCTGTCTCTCAAATAGAGGCTCAAAGGCACGATCTGCCAGTGAACATACTCCTTGCATGCATTTAAACAAGTGAGTTGTCCCCGAACCTTCAGGATCTTCCTCAATTCGCTTCAGTTTTGACTCAATATCTATGCAAGTAACATTTTTTCTCCACATTAGCACTATTTCCAAGCATCTAAAATCAATGAACTTATATGGCAAAGAGTATATGAAGAAATTGGTTTTCACCCCATCAAACATCGCACTGCCACAGTTAAAATAGTACCAGAATCAAGTGAAGCTAGTTGCTTTACCATCAATTGTGGTTTTGCATGAGACAAAGCAGTCAAAATTGTCTTTAACCAACTGTTTCCTCTGTTGAGTCCGTCCTTGGAGATCTGTTTTTAGACCAAGAGCTCCGGCCTCCAAGTCTGCTGCAGGTGTATCTTGGTGTATTCGGGATAGAAACAACTTTGCATCAAATTTTTCAGAGAAATACATCAATTTCTCTGCAAATTTTTACAAAAAAATTAATAATTCACTGGCATTTTATTTACCACAAAAAAAATATACTGCCATTGGAGTTCTAGGTATTAAATTAAAATATCCAAGGGAGAAAAAGCAACTCGTTTAGGAGTTCAAACAAGTGATGCCTATCTAAAATATATGTATTAGATTGCAGATATACAGTTCTAGAGAGGGATACTGTTATAGTGCTCAGAGAAGCTTCAACTTCAAATATTAAAGAGTCTATTTACAAAGCATAATCTGCAGAAAATATATTGAATAAGACAAGCAAAGAAATATACCACGGAGGTTACTATCAAGATGTTCTTTCTCAGCATGAGAGCTTTCAGACGATGCAGTTATCAACCTTAAGGTCTTGTTGTCTATTATCCTGCCAATCATACAAAAACACAGGTTAGCAGAAACACTGACTTCAGTTAATGCTAGAAAAAAATGACTAGGCAAGAATTCATGTAGTCACATTAGTACAATAATTAATGATAGAACAAACTTTTCACAAGGTCTTACCTTAATGAGAAATAGCATACAACGAATTCATTTAACACAAACAAATAACCAATATCAGGCAATAAAAAGTTGCTAAAAAGATTTACCCCAGTCCAAGAGGATCAACGCATTCCATGCCACGAGGGAACGATTGCAGAGTATTAAGCGCTCTCCCCACTGGTGCTGTTGTTGCTTTACGCTCGAACTTCTGTGCCACCGGAGCTGTTCTCGACTCTCTCATCTCGCGAACCCTACGAGCAAGCTGTCAAAGAATACCTCTTCCCTTCACTAAACATCGTTCAATAGCTACTTCGAATTTTAAAAAGAAAAAAACATTTAAAATAGTACCTCAGTTTCATCGACACGTTTCCAGGTATCAGGCTCTTCTCCATCCCATACTCCATCGTCATCTTTCATTGGCCTCCCTCGACCTCTCCCTCCCGCTCCTCCTTTCGGATCTTTTCCAACATCCTCATCCCCACTCGAAATGCTCAGCATCTCCACTTCCGAATCCTCGTCTTCATCCATTGACATCTTCCTCCCTTTTGGGTTTTTTGGTGCCGGAGAAGCCGAGCCCTTCGGTTTCGGCGGCGGCTGAACGAAGTTAACCACTGGTTTGCGGGGATTGGAGGAAGACGGCTTCTGGTAATTCAGATCCCGTGTGGATTGATCTCTCAATGCTCTCTGAAGGAGCTCATCTTCGTCATCGCTGTCGGTTGACATTTTGTTGGCGAGCTTCGGTGCTGCTTTGCGCTCAGATCTGATCGCTTACGATGAATGGAATTTTCTGAATTCTTAGAAATGGGATGAAAATTGAAAATGAGTTTCCTTGCATCGAGCCAGAAATTGAGCGCAGTAATATCGTCATGTCACGCGGGGTTCGATAAGACTATTCTACAATTTCTCGAAACGGCAGTGTTTCGTCTTCCAATACGGAAATGTCTAATAAGTTCTCAAACTTTTCTTGATTTTGCGTTCTAGCCCCTGATGAACTTTATTTTGTTCAATCAAGTCCTCAGTGTTACAGTGTCAGCTCCAGTTAAATTCATTCTGCCTGTTAAAAACTGTAATATATTTGATACACCGTACTATGACCTCCAAACACTTGCTGCCCAATCAATTCCTTACGGTGGCTCTCCTCAACCATCCAAACAGGTGGACCCACTCATTAGTCGTCAAAGTAAAGGACTATGGAGTTAGACATGATCATCTAGGACATAAGCGAAGCCACTTGAAACCATCATAGCGCGAACTTATCTAGCCTTACAGTATTCAACTACTAGATTTTCACCTTTAATCCATTAATATCAACTCAGTGCATGATACCTTAATATAGGAGATGACTTGTATATAAAACTAGGGACTTGAGGAAGGGGGACAAGACACACCTTCTTCCCTTGTCAAACTAAGATTCCTTCTTCTTCCTTGTAACTTCTGCCTCCATATGTAATGGCTTTTCGACTTATTCTAAACAAGGTGAATCAAATATTCTAACCACTTTCTAATCATTGTATCAATAATTAGCTAACATCTACTTAGCAATTCTATCATAAAACTATATACAAAATCTCGGTCAAATTATGCTATTAATCCATATATTATGTGTAAGTTGTGAATGTAGTCCTATACTTTTAATCAATTTTGAGTCCTTATACTTTTCAAAATTTAAAATTTCAAGGGTTAAATCTCTACTTGGGGTTTGAACTTGGCAATTTTTCCATTTTTGGGGTCTAAACTTTTTTTGGGTCCAAGTTAGGTCCTAAACTTAGCAATTCTTCCCGCATTAGGGCGTGGACTTGGTAACTTTTCACACATTAGGACTTGAACTTAGCAATTGTTTCCACATTAAGGCTTGAGCTTTAGGGTTTTCAAAGACCAACTTGAATAAAAACAAAGTTGAAGTCCCAATGTGGGAACGTTTGTCAAGTTTAGGGCCTAATTTGGACAAAAATAAGTTTAGGCCCCTATAAAAAAAACTGCCAAGTACAAGTCCCAAAATGTGATTTAACCCAAATTTCAATCTTATCCAATGGTAGAAGTTAAATTTGTTAGGTTAAATTTTGCTATTAGTATTGTACTAAACATGACTTTGTAGATTTTGTCCATACTCTTAAGTTTAATCATTCTTACTTTTTGAATTTTCAATTTTCAATTTTAACATAAACCACATCCGCTAAATCCATTATGTAACATTTTTTAAGGAATATGTGAAAATATTAATATGATATGCATTACACATGTGATAATATGTTTATCACGTGAAAATCTGAAAATAGCAAAAGGTAATAAATTTAACAACTACAATTTAATTAGAACAAAATTTTCATAATTCAAAAATATAATAATTAAAATGTCAAATTAAAGCACATGGATCAAAATTATGATTTGCACATGGTATAAAGACTAATAGCATAATTTAATCTAAAATCTCACATGTGTGGTTTGATTATTATCTTAACACAAGGAAAAGCTTAATTATTAACACATCCATTAGTTATTTAAGATATGTTTGGTTGAGTAATATTTTATTTACAAGTTCCCTCACAGACTTGTTTACGATAAAGATAATGAAAATTTTTCGCTTATTTTAAAGAAGTCTTATTTTTCATAAAAGTTTTACTCATTTTCTAATATACCAATTATTTTTTATTTTATGTCTACTTTTTAAAAACATATATATTAAATAAAATTTTCCTTATATTATTACACTAGTAACCAAACATAACATATATTAACACAAGCATGAGTATTAAAATAATTTATTATAACTTAAAAAATAATCACTAAATGTTTAAACCTAATATCATAAGCATATTAAGTAAAACTACATTTATAAAAATATCTATAACATTTTCCTCTCATTTGCTTAAAACAAAAATTGTGAGTGGTTAAAAGTTATCAAATAAAATTAGTTTATTAGTAATTCATATATACAAATAAGATATAAGTATTAAAATATTTTGTCAAAAATAAAATAATTAGTATAATTTTAAACTTAAAATTAAAACAACACTGCAAAAACAAACATATTATATATATATATATATATATATATATACAAACATCTTTAAAATAATTAAAATTTACCTTCCTTTGCAAAAAGCAACTCATACAAGCAACTAAAAAGTATAAGTAAAATTAGTTTATTACTAATCTTAGTTTATAAGAAGATTGAGTTCGTGAGATTAGAAACTATAATGACGATGAGTTATTATTATGGTGAGACTAAATTTTATAGTGGAATAAGTGCTTAGACGTAAAGACAATGATGGTGATGAGGTTAATAGTAGTAAAAAATAAAATGACCATTAAAGACATAAAATTATAATTTTCATATAATTAAACCTATAACTTATTTAAAGGCTTATTATAACATTTGGAGCTGAACTTTTTTGTCCAATTGAGTACTTAAATATGATATATAAGCTTTTGTTTTCTTCTTCTAGTAAGCAAACTTGACAATTTTTTTCTAATTTGATACATAATTTTTTTGTCAAACTGGTACCTAAACTTGTTCAATGTTATACAAATTACTTTAATATATTAATTGTGTTACTTTATAAGTTAGAAAAATAATTAATGTATAACAAACATGTGAAAATGACATGATTACTTTTTGTATTTTAAAATGTTCATTACGTGTAGTTTAATTAATTTAATTCAATTAATTTTATGTTTTAATTTAACATGATGACTTTTTTTTTGAATTTTAAAACTCTTGTTCTCTTCTTCAATATCCATTTGTTAAATATAGTTTAAAACACAATTTTGAATATAAATTTTCTCTAATATTGACGATATTTTTGTGGAATTGAGTGTTTTATGAAGATCAGGCAATGCTTTAAGCGTACAGTCCTTCTTGAATCATTTTTGCCATTAACAACCTCAATTCTAATGAAAAGTAAAATTTGAGCGTGTTGTTTAGTAAAACAAAAGAAACTCCAAATAAATGTAATCATTCTTGCCATTAAATTTCATGTCATCTTCCATATGTTGGTTATACATAAGTTATTGATGTTCCTCGTAGAAAAAAAAAAACTAACATTGTTAGTGTTTTGGGATCATTTGTATACATTTGACAAGCTTAGGTACCAAATTAGAAAAAAAGTTTCAAGTTTAGGTACCACATTGGACCAAAAAAACTAATGTACTAAATTAGAAAAAAGTGTCAAGTTCAGGTATCAAATTTGACAAAAAAAAATATGTACCAAATTAGAAAAAAATGTCAAGTTCATGTGCCAATTTGGACAAAAAAAAACTTAGATATCTAAATAAGAAAAAGTGTCAAATTCATGTACCAAATAATATATTAAGCCCATTTTAAAATGTAAAAAACTTATTAAAAATACTAGAAATCTTATCACACGCATATACGTATGAAATTCATGTATTCAGAACACAGAGATGTGATAAAAAATAACATACAATAAATAATAAAAAGTATGGTTTATATGCATGTCGTCTTTGGCTCAGATCTCATTATAGATACATTTTTTATTTATAAAATATAAAAAGATAAAAATACCCACATAATCATGTAACTTTGCAAATTGAGTGAGTTTTTTGTAATTCTTTAAGCGAGTTAAGACTCTATTAGTAGGTAACACCAACTTAGTAAAAAGCTTAATAAATAAGTATAGATATACAAATATATAATAAATTATAAAATAAATATATTTATTAAAGTTTAATTATAAGTCGAAAAATTCTTTAGTTCAAATGGTAAATGAAAATAACATATAATAATTAATGAAATGTATGACTTGAATCTAATTAATAAAATAACACAGTAGATATGTATTGTATTAAAATTTTTAAAAATAGATTAAATTGTTTATGAGTTTGTGTCGAGCTAACTTGTGACACCAACTAAATCAAATACATTATTAATATATGTAATAGATAGAAATAATAAAGTGTGCATATAAAATTAAAATGTATAAAAAACAAAATAAAGGTTTAATTAAGTTGTTAATTAAATATTTTTCCAAAACAATTGGCTTAGGTTTAAATCTCACCATATGCATTTTTTTAAATAAAAATACTAAAGTACCCTCAAATAATATAATTTATTTTAAGGATAAATCTCAAAATTATATATAAACTTTGATTTAATGTGCAATTGTATACATGAACTTTAATTTGGTGCAATTATACACGTGAAACTCTAATTGTGGTTCAATACTTGAAACTTTAATTTTGATTTAATCATACACATTTAAAGAAATAAATACATCAATTTATTTTTATATTGGATAAATATAATTATTTATGTATGCCATATATAAACATAAAATAATGTTATATTAATAATTGTGTTAATAATTTACAAGAACGGAATCAAATCAAAATTTTATGTATAAAATTTTACAAAATCAAAGTTCATGTATACAATTACACGTTAAATTATAATTCATGTATAGTTTTAGGATTTATCCCTTTATTTTAATCATAAAATGTATTTTCGTAATTTTATTAACCGAGTTGGTGATCCGTCAAGATGACACTAACTATTCAATGTATTTATTAAAACATTTTACTTAATTATTATATAATTATAAAATGTATTATAATAAAGGAATAAATTTTTTAAAGATTTTTTTTTTTGCTAAATAAAAGAAAAAACATGTAAATTACAGAGTCCTTCTCGCAGCAAAATTAGTCCTTGCAAGCTCCTAAAGCTCGATTTCCTATCTCGATATACATGGAAAATCCGGACCTCCCAAGCTCGTTCCAGCAGCCGAAGTATAGATCTCAATACTGCATTAGTCGGCGTCTCTTCTCTTCTTTGTTGTACCACAACCAGATTATCGGTTTCCATTATCAGCTTCCTAATCCCATGATCCCAAGCGTGTCGTAAGCCCACACCCCTAGTGAAACTAGGAATTGATTTACCTTCACGATCATGTAAAATAAACAATTTAAAAACGATTAAGTTCAAAAATTAAAGAAAGTAAATTATTTTGATAATTATTTATCTATTTATTTATACTATTATCTAAGTTTTGATTGAATTGGTATCATAAGTTAATCATATATAACTCGATTATAATTTTTTTAAAATATCATTCTATAATTAAAATAAATTGTATTATTAAAGAGTATTTTAATATTTTTATTTCTAAAAACAACGAAAAATTACATGCAATTGGATTTGACCTAGATTATTTACATCAATAAAACATTACTTTTATCACTAAATCAAAATTTTATTTGAATATAATATTTACATTTTAATTGTATTATGCATACTTTATTACCTCCATCAATTGTATAAATTGATAATGTTGTTAATTGAGTTGATGTCATAAGTCAACTCGACATCGACTTAATATTGATGACAACATTGTAATAAACAATTGTAGTGCATTTAGTATTATTAACATGATGCATTTACATGTTTAAATTTCCATTTACTTTCAATTTTATTTATTTTGTTTCATTTTAATATCATACATATTTCATATATTATTAATTAGCTTCAAACAATATGTAACACCCCTCGGTCGACTCGATCGCCAAGTCTTACAATATGTCACATTCGTTGATAGAGCAATTACCATGAATTATACAATAAATATCATTCAAGCATGTCATTATGTGTTAAACACATTTATATTATGTTAAACAATCAAATATGAGCCTCAATTGAGCTTACGAAAGCTCTTTTGTTAACTTTAGCACGAAATAGGACCAAATTGTAAAGTTTTAAAAATTCAGAGTCGATGTTGTGACGTCACCTCCTCTACGTAGTGACATCGCCGAACAATTTGTCACTCTATGACCTTAAGCCACTCAACGTCACAACGTGACTCACTATCGGCCGACGTTGCGACGAGGAAGGTTGTTTGTTGGGACGTGAACTCTAATTTTGGTAAATTTTGAGCAATTTCGTACCTATTTCAAAACTTCCACACAATCTCATTATTTTGTGCACAAAAGACTAATTTTACCTGCACCAAAACACTTCAAACACATACCAAGTAGTCCTTTCAACCATTTCCATTCAACCAATTCAGCACTACTTCTATTTTAACACAAAAGATACCAATTCAATTATATATTATTCATCCAACCAACTAGCCATGCAAATTCCAAATTCTCATCTATTCTAATTCATGTTCAAACATACTATTTTAAATCACCAAACATAACTCAGACACATTTACCAAAACCGACCATTTCAACTAAGCATTGACATTGCCAATATCAATCATTAGATAGGTTTCAAACTATGACTAACATTTAAAGCTAAACAAATGCATAACACCTATGTACATGCCACAATTCTAGACTTTAAATGATTGAAAAGCTATTAATTCAAAAAACGAGATAGTGTGAGCTTTAAACGATCTGCTTGACGTGTTATGTAAGGTAAAATCTAAAAGGGAAGGGAAAACAACGGGATAGGTATAATGAATGCTTAGTAAATTCATATGAAATTTATTTAACATACCTTGACAATTTAATAAACTAAACACTTAACACAATAACAATTTAATTTGACATTCTTTGGCATATGCTGAGATAGCTAATGCATAACATCATGTACGTACAACCAATCGGTTAGTAAATTTTCATAGAATGAACTTGTAGCAATGATCATACATATAACAACTCACATTAGAAACATATATGATTCAATTATTATCTAAACCATTTCAATGTTTCCCATTTCATTAGGTTAAGATTTCGTCCGAGAGAATTGTAATAAATAGAACTCGGATACACGAGACTATTTTGCTAACACAAGTTGACAGTTATCAGGGTTGCTCACACAAGTTAACATTTATGAATTTGCTCACACAAACTGACATTTTATGAATTTGCTCATACAAGCGGACATCGTATCGAGGTTACTAGTCCAGGCTAAACCAACAATACATATAACTGAGAATCTGCAACAAATGTTGGATCTCATATCATCATGTAAATCGCTGATCAATTTCATATTTAATCCTAATGACATGTCATACGTATCCTAATCCTTACCTAAGTTCACACGGGCATCATTATTGTAATCATATCATTTCAAGCCTTATATCACAATACATATGTCAAATAAATTATGTAAACATGTAACATTTGTATTGGTACCTTATACCTTTTCGTATAGTCAACATTTTCACGTTTTACAATTTAGTCCATAAATAGCCAAATATGTCAATTACCACAAATTCACTTAAATATAAACATACAATTGAAACAAATACAATTCAGCAAATAATTTAGTAAGTTCCATATGAACTTACCTAGAAAAACAACAATAAACGAGACTTTAAAGACTAATCGATAATTTTTTATTTTCCCCGATTATCTTCGATTCAACTCCCTACCTATACAAAACATTTTATAACATTTTATTATATGCATGTACCAATTCAATTTTATTTTTTGAATGCCCCTTAATATTTGTATTTTATTCAATTTAATCCCTAAAATCGAAATTGCCATAACTTTCAAATTTGAGTTTTGGTTTCAAAACTGATCTCAATTACATCATTTTAGGACCCTCTACTATCTATAATTATAGAAATTTCGTATCAATTTTACAATTTTACACTTTGGTCCATTTGAACAAAACTAATAATTAAATTTTACAATCTAGTCCTTTTCACATCTAAACTTAAAATCTATCAATTTAACACCAATTTCTTTAAGAAGTAAACAATGGCAACTAATAAAAATTTTAACAATTTTATAAATTGATACATGAGCTAGCTAAATCAAGCTCCCACGACCTCAAAAACATAAAAATTATAAGAAAGAAAAAGACTTGATTGAACTCACCAATCTAATGGCCGAAAGTTTGAAGCTTTGAAACTTTTTTTTTTTGGTTTTGGTTGTGGATGAGTAGAGAAGATGAAGTTCTCCCTCATTCCACTTAAGTTTCTTTTTATACTTAATTAAGTATTTTATTAACTTAATTAATTAGGTTTAAATGAAATTAATCATACCTAATCAACTAAAATCATCACCAGCCATTAACACAATATTCAAGATGGTAAAACTGTTACTTTGAACTTTTGGTTAATTGCAATTTGAGCCCTTAAACCATTGGTCAATTAAAAATTTATAGCAATAAATTTTTATAATTTAGTCATTATACCTTAATTAACTATCAATTCAGCAAATTACTAGATCGATCTTTAATAAACTTTGATACTAGCCTCGTAAATATTAAATATTAATATTTTTAAATTTGATTTATGGAATGAGATTTTGAAACTACTTTTTCAACACCACTAAAAATCGGGTTATTATACAATACATTTCATTATTTATTGTATATTATTCTTAAAATAATCTTTGTGTTTTAAATACTTAATTTTTACATACATAAGAATGTGATAGAATTTCTAATACATATATTTTGATTAAATTGGCGTCACCCATAACTAGGACTTAATGCAATTGTTAAATTACCAAAAGGATTTATTTTAACAAAGCAATATATATAAAATTAAGGGTATTTTGTTTTATATACAAAATCTAAAAAAACAATACATGCTTGTAATAATAAGATTTGAGCTCAAGACAATGGCATCTCCTCTCCCAACTAAAGTAATATTTAATTAATAAATAGGGAGGGACTCAAATTATATATATATATTGGGAGTAAAGGATGGGAGTCATACGGTTTGAATTCATATTAAATGGATGTTTAATAAGAACTTTAATTATTGGTTTTGTACAAGTCTAAGTCAGAGGGATTCACTTACACTTACACCCTTTCGTATCTCTTGGCATGATTAATATTTTAATGACTCAATTATTAAATTTATTGATATAATTATACTCGATAATGCATGTCAATTTCAAATCAATTCGATATTTTTATTATATTGATCTAAAATACTATATATTAATATTTATCGAATGGTTGAAATTTTTACATAAAACAAAAAGTAAATAAAATATAAAATATAAAATATAAAATATCACAATTGAATCCTTAAAGAAATTACAAATATAAAATTACTTTTATCATTAATATTTCAACAATTCAATTATAAAATTAATATTTTAATAATATTGGATTTATCTTTATATTTTTACATAAAATCTGTGATTTTAGACCCCCGAAAGTGGATTCCTCCTCTTATATTTATATATAGTAACTTCACTTTTTTGGTCGAAGAGGAATTTCACAGCATTTCTCCGATGGCGCTCAACCAGTTTTTTCCTTTTTTTACTTTACAATCTCCCTCACTCTTTCCCTCAGCCACAGCAGTAACAAAGTTTGTAAATTTATCATAATCTTCCCCTAAATCGCAGCGAAAATGGAAAATGCCATAGGACTCAATCTAGCCATTTAGGTACCCAAATATGTTGATTAAATTTGATTCTTTCTTCCATTAGGTGTTCGTGAAAATGCCTATGAGAAGTTTGATTCTTCACTAAATAGAACTTACCCTTTACTTTTTTGTTTCCTTTTCTTATATTATTATCTGATTGAGATTCTCTTGTTTAGTGCAGGTACATCGGCTGCTATACTGTATATAATACCTAGAAGGTTGATCTTCTTGTATTTGACTGCTTTTTGTTTTTTTAATCATATAGGATAAAAGTTCTGATCCGGATATTTAAGGTAATCATACAGATGACAAAGGTTTCCTTCACATTGACTGGGTTTTCAGTCTTGGTTCTATAGTAATTGAAAATTTTCCTAGTTGTCATTAATATGATACGCTTTTCTGTCTTATTTTTGGTCTTACATTTTTAAGTTTCTACTTGAGTATTGAGTAATAAGATTTTTTAGTTATGCATCACCTTGCTGTATTTGATTTTCTGTTTTCCGTCTTGCTGCTTGTTACTGTGTTTCATATCTTAAAAGGTATTGGTTTAGTGGAAATGGTAGACTGGTATCGCTGCTATTTTCTGTTGTACTGTTATTTGCAGCCGCAATCGGCTGTTAAATTTGTTCACATCACTATGGAGGGCTTTAGCAATGGCAACATCGACACTGTTACACCATTTCCAGAGTGATAAAGCTTGATTGAAAAATTTCCTAGTTGTCATTAATCCAATAAACCTTTCTTTCTTATTTTTGCTCATGAAGTTTCGAGGTTTGCTTGAACTGTGGCATGATGAAAGTCATTAATTGGATTGCTGAATGGAAGTTTATTCTGCGCTTACAGTAAAGCACATATAGCTTCTATGGCTTAGTA
Organism: Gossypium arboreum; assembly: GCF_025698485.1. Classification (NCBI taxonomy): domain Eukaryota; kingdom Viridiplantae; phylum Streptophyta; class Magnoliopsida; order Malvales; family Malvaceae; genus Gossypium; species Gossypium arboreum. Next base: position 127,098,788 of record NC_069072.1, on the reverse strand, counting down.
CAAAAGTTCTGAACATTGGTTCATTGGCATAAGCATACCTGTAGTATTACATGTTTAGTGCGGTGCTATAAGGAACTTGTGGATTGTTCTCTTGGCAAGTTGTTACATTCCTGTGTATATCTAATTCATTGTTGAGAAAGAAAGATATGGTTTCCTTTTTCTTATTTTATTTTCTTTGCTCTTAACAGGTTTGTTCTTTAGAGAAAAAGAGGCATACTAAGTTGAGTATGATGATTAGTAAAAGAGTTTTTGAGAGGTTGGCTTGTTGCTATTGTAGGCTGCATTCTCAGCCTTCTTTTATTTATCATTTTCGAAACTTCTCTCTTTGGTCAACGAAGAAAGACCCAGATCTTGAAGCAGCCCTTTCAAGAAATCGTCGTTGGATAGTCAATAATCAGATTAAAAACATAATACTTAGATGCCCAAACCAGGTGGTACCTTTGGAGCATCTTCAAAAGAAATTTAAGACTCTTGATCTTCAAGGCAAAGCTCTCAATTGGCTCAAGAAGTATCCCTGTTGCTTTGAAATTTATCGTGATAATGATGAGTATTATTGTAGATTAACGAAGCGGATGATACATTTGGTTGAAGAGGAAGAATTGGTGAAAGATATGCAGGAGCCAGTGTTTGTTCAGAAATTGGCAAAGTTGTTAATGATGAGCGTGAATCAAAGGCTTAATGTTACGAAACTTAATGAGCTTAAACACAGCTTTGGATTTCCAGATGACTACATCATTAGAATTCTACCAAAGCACCCAGAAATCTTTCGACTGGTTAATAACGGTTGGAGGAAGAGTTCAATGGAAATTGAACTTCTGGCGTGGAACCCTGATCTAGCAGTTTCTGCTGTTGAAGCCTCAGCTCAGAAACAGGGGATAGAGCCTTGTTTTTCCTGTTCATTGCCTTCAACTTGGATTAAATCATGGCAGAGATTTGAAGAATTTAATGCAATTCCCTACATTTCACCTTACTTAAACCCTAGAGGTTTAGAGGAAGGATCTAAGGAGATGGAGAAGAGAATTGTGGGCCTTGTGCATGAGTTGCTGTCATTGACATTGTGGAAGAAGTTATCAATCGTAAAGCTAAGCCATTTCAAGAGAGAGTTTGCTTTGCCTGAGAAATTGAATATTTTGTTGCTCAAGCACCCCGGCATATTTTACGTGTCGAACAAGTATCAGATTTATACCGTGCTCCTTAGAGAAGCTTACAATGGGTCGGAATTGGTTGATAAAAATCCACTAGTCATTGTGAAGAATAAATTCGGCGATTTGATGCAGGAAGGGCTTCATGAATATAACCGAAGGCGCCGCGTAGTGAATTTGGAAAAGAAGAGGAAATGCATGAATTTGATGAAGCCAGAGAGAAGGAAAGTAGCGAGCTCTGAAACATCCATCCAAGATGATAACGGTGATACTTTAGGAGGTTTAGGACGTTTGTTTGACCCGGAAGAACGAAAACGATTTTACAAGGTTCTTTTTGATGAAAGGTGAAAATTAATCTGAGATGATTTTAACATTGAAGTCTATTGTATTTTTGGATAAAGGGGTGAACAAAAACTACAAGCTAGCAATGACCAAAGCCTGGGGAGTGCTTCTGCAGTTAATATGCTAATATCCTCCTAGAGCTGGGAACTTGAATACTTGAAATTCTGAATGTTGGGATGGATTCTTCTTAGCTACCCAATCCACTATGAAATATCCCTTTGCAATCATTAAAAATGCTGCCGTATTATCCAACTTTCTTGAAGTACCTGTGTTTTGGCATTCATTTTTGACGTATTTTCGGGTTTGAATATATTGAATAGTTGAAATTTTGAATGTTGGGGATGGATTCTTCTTTGCTAACCAATTATTTACTTTGCAATCATTAGCTGACTGTTGGTTTTGGATGTATTTTCTGATTTGAATACCTTGAAGTTGAAATCTTTATTTCATTTTGTCTTCATGTTCGAAAATCACACAACAACTAGATTTAAATATTAATCATTTAAAGGTAATCCCCCTTGACAAACATAATTTGAGATTTATTTAAAGTTCTCAAACCCCGTCTTTAAAATTTTAAGTATTTTTTTTTTTGTCAAAATTTGTTGATTAAGTTATTCATATACATATGTTTTGACAATAATTACTAACGACAATAATAATCTGATTAAGATTCTTAGATTGAGAAAATAATTCTAAATAAATACCAAGGGCTAACAACACATTTTAACCTTTAGAAAAATTAAACCATACAATCAACTCTTTTTATAACCGTCTTTTTATTACTATCTAATTTGTATGTCTTAATGAATTTGAGACACCTATAACAACATCTGAGATGTCATAAGCAAATCATATTTGAATTTATATTTAATAAAATTTATAAACATAATTTTATTTGTTAAAGGTTATTTTCATTTAATAAATTATTTTACATAAAATTAAATGAATCTCTTCCCGTCCCTAAAATCCAAAAATCCCTAATTGTTTTATTTTCTTCCAACACTAGTCACTTTTTTTCTCAAATTTCTTTTATTCTCTTACTCTCTAGAATTTTTGTAACAATTCTTCTTTTTCTTTTCTTGCTTTCTTGATTAATCTCTAAACAAGAGTAAGATTATGGCTTTTCTTATGATACATTAGGATTTTTATGCAAGATTTATTTATTTTTATTGAATAAATTTGAAATTATTGATTTTGTATGAAATTCCTAACATCGTGAATGGGTAATAATTTTTAGAAGATATTAATACAAATCCTTCAAAAATAGGATTGATTAATACAATCCCTTGAAGGAATTAAGATTGATTAGAAATTTAGCATTTTTATTTAAAAATTGTTGTTACTAGTGTGATTGTTGTGAATCTTGTGTTTGAAAAATTGATATATTGCATTCTCATGACACCAAAAAGCACTTTATTATTTTTTTTGTGTTAAAAAATTACTATTGATATGTTGGTTTCATGAAAAATTTTATCTATTTAAGGCTTAGATATATTTGATCTAAATGTTTAACATAAATGGAAAAACATTTTAGAATAGTCTATTAGTGAAGTAAAGGAAGAACAATAAGAAAAAAAATTATGCGTTAATTTATATGACTTTTATAATTGTTTTAACTTTTTAAAAAAATTAACGTCACAATCCAAATTTCTTAGCTCTGCGGCCTCTACCCCTGAATTGTAACATCAACACCCCCAAGATAAGAATAGTATTATTTCGAAATTTGCATGTGTTAGAATTTTTGAAGTAAATAAATAGGAATCTGGATATTAATAGAGAAGGTAGTTGGATATTGTAGGGAATTAAAAAGACTTTTGAATTGAGAGAAATTAAATTGAGGTATTAACTAAATCATAATAGTAAGAAAACTATTAGGGGAAAAAGTGTGAAAAATAAAAATAAAAATGATTGATTAGATTGGTGGGAAAAGATGAAGGATTAAAAGTGTAATTTAATCAAGAGAGTACAATAAATTGTGGATGAGATTGAAATTGTATATGAACCTATAATGACCCGAGTTTTACGGTTATTGGAAAAGTGTATTTTCGGGTCTCAGTTTCTGAAAAATAGATTTGTAAATATTTATTAAAATATTTACGAATTTAAGTGGATAGTTAATTAGAGTTTAATGAAGTGAATTAGCTTAAATTAAGGATAATTAGATAAAATGATTAAATTGAATAAAGTGTGAAAGTTTAATTATAGAATAAAGAAAATTGAAGGACTAAATAAATAAATAAGCCAAAATGAGTACCAAGTGTATGGTAAAAATAAAATACATGTGTAATAAATATTATACATACATTTGTAATACATGTATGTACTTACTTATTATTTAAGTAAATATTATTGTATTAATATTATTTTATATTAATTAAATAAAGTAAATAAATAAATAAATAAATTAAAAAGTTGACAAATATATAGTGCATATAATGACATGTGTAATACTAATATACATGCAATTGTGAAATATATGTATGTTTACTTATTATATAAGTATGTTATTAAATTATATTATTATAATATATATAAAGTAAATGAAATAAAAGAAAAAGAAATGCAATGAAGGAAAGAAACAGAATAGCATGAAACGAAACAGAGAAGGAAGGAAGGAAAGAAAGAAAAGAAAGAAAAAAGGGAAAATTTGGGATTTGAAGCTTTAAGCTTTAATAGGTAAGTCAATTAAGTCATTTTCTTTTAATTTTGATGTTTTAGAAGTTTTAGAACAAAGTTTTGTAGAAATTAAGCTGAGATTTTGAAAGTTCTTAAGTTTTTGAGTAAAGTTCATGTTGAACAAATAATTGAATTAGGGATTAAATTGATAGAATTTTTAGTTAGAATTGATTAAAGAATTAAATTGTAAAAGAAGCTATTAGTTTTACATAGTAGGGACTAAATTATAAAAATTTTGAAATTGGGATTTTATGATGAAATTTAGATAGTTATGTCTAAGTTTGGTTGAAAATTGAGTAGAAACAAAATATGAATTGAGATAGAAAAAGTAAGTGAATTTAGTTAAGATTAAAATTAAAATTAAAGTAGAAATTGAATAGAAATTGAGTAACAAATTTAAATATTAAATGCAAATTAGTATTGTATTAATGTTATGAAAATTATCTTAATTTTTCGTAGCTAACATCTCACCCGAGGCATCTCTGAAGAAAGGAAAAGAAAAGGTGGACGAACAATAATTTGAGAAATTACGGTTTGTATTTTTATAATCTGAATTTAATTATTAATTGTTATATTTTAGTTTAAATGTTTATGGTAAGAAAATTAAGGTAAGTGTAGTATATTTGATATTGAATTGAGTATTTGTGAAATTATAATTTATATGATATTTGAGCATTGGTATTGAATTTAAATTGAGTTGGTAATTAATCGAATTTTAATTATTAAATGTTATATTCTGGTTTATATGTTATTGTAAGAAATTAAGGTAAGTATTAGTAATTGTTATTGAATTAAATTTATATGGATATATGTGGTTGATATGAGAATTGAATATTGGATGTATGTTATATTTGAAAAATATATTGATTGGGAATGTGATGAAACTAATTATGAATATGTGATTATTGTGAAATTTAAATATTGGTTATTGAAAAGTAAAGTGAATTGTATTGATTTGAGAATATATGTGATTAATTGAAATGTGTATTGGTTGAAAAAAAAAATTGAAAGTGAAATTGAAAACCCTATTAACAGTATTCGGACTAAGTCGGATATAGTTGGCATGCCATAGGATTGAAAGTGTTCAGGAATACTTCGAGTCATACTGTTACTTCGACTTTAAGTCGATGAGGCACCTTGTATGTCGTACTGTTACTGTTACTTCGGATTATTCCGATGGGGTACTCTGTACCGTACTGTTACTGTTTACTTCGGCTTGGCCGATAAGGCACTATGTGCCGTACTGTACTAGTGTGATGGTTGGATCCGTATATCCGTCAGTGTCCGAGTCATGTTAATAGGGGGTAAATAAAAGTACTGAATGACTGACTGTTACTGAATAATTGATCGTTACTGAATAACTGATTGCTATTGAGCAAATAATTGTTACTGAATAACTAATTGCTACTGAATAATTGAATGTTGCTAAATGAAACTGATAAAATAGTGACACTGAAAAATATTGACTGATATTGAGCTTGGATTATATGGGTTACTGAATGAAATGTAATAGTTGAATATTATTTACTGAAATTGAATAGTGAATAGAAGTGTAAGTGAGACACATGAATGGAAAATATTATTGTTTTTAAATGATTTGTGAATTTATTTTGAAAAGCTAAACGGGTTAGTAGATGATAAATATTGAATGAGTTATAAAGAATTTATCTATAAAATGAATAATTGAATATTTATGATCATTATATAATTTTAAGTGTATGTTATGTTATTAAGTGTTCAGATTATAGAAATACCACTGAGTTCATACTTAGCGTAATGCCATTACCAATAATGAACATACTTCTCCACTTACAGTTTGGATCGGCCTGGGATGCTGATTCAACGATCTGACTTTAACTTATCCTGGGCACGGATACTTAGGATGTCAAAAGTGGTTATTTGGGAAAGTTATAGTAAATGTTGTTATAAATGATAATGGTTGAGTACACAGCTTAATTAAGTTTGGTATGAAGATGCAAATTTGGGAATAATTATAAATAGGTTTGATTAGTAAATTATCGCTAGGTTTTGTTAATAAAAATTGTGGTACCAATGAAGGTACATTGGCTAGACACTTAAGATGGTCGATTTAATATGTTTTAGATGTGTTTGATCGTAATTTGGGTAAGTTAAAAGATTAGAAATTATGTTGTTTGTGGTTTATGATTTGTAAGGTTGGTAAACTTGAATTGTAAGACTCATTTTGAGTCCACACGACTTGGCAAACGGGCGTATGTCTTGGCCTTGTGAAACTAATTTGTTCATAAGTAATAAGTCAAATAGTTATATGGGTAAAGGACATGGGCGTGTCCCTTAGACCACACGGGCGTGTGGGTACTGTTCGATAAGAAAATTTTGAAATTTTGAGAAAAATTCGTAGTGATTTTAAATTAGTCCAAAATTGATTTTACTATTCATATTGGATTTCGAGGGCTTATTAAAGGGACAATACATTAATTTTAGGATAAGTGTAAACAATTATATTAAATAATGTCCGTAATTGAACTGTATTTGTAACACCCCTAACCCGTATCCGTCGTCGAAACAGGGTTTCAGAGTATTACTAAAATTTGCAAATCACCTAAAAAAAATTTAATTAAATACTTACCGATTCAATGCATCATATAAATAAATATATTACCACTCAATCAACAGCTTGACACTTGTATAAGCATCAAACAACAACATTGTTAGTATACTAGTACATATTTCATATAAATTCAACATTGATATACTTATTTTCTCGACATGTCACACTTGAGTTTAATAATTGTCTTTACTTACATAATTTCCTTATATCACATATCAAAGATAATCATATATGTACATGTCACGAGACATATTATTCTCTTCTTGTTTCTTTATAAGCATATATCATTCATTTTGTTATATCAATATTTCATGCACCATTATTTCCATATATCTTATGTATATTTATTTCGGTAATAGTTCATATTAAAATTAACATAAATTAAATTCCTATACCTATACTTATTTTATTTATCTATCTTCTTAATTATTTCATTCAACTATTTTGTACATATATTTTCATATGACCAATTCTTGTAAACATTTCACAGAACCATTTCATATAACCATTCATCATCTGATACATATTACTTGAATATCAATTGTTCAACTGATGTCATAGCATCTCCCATCCACGGTCTTATTTATCTTCGACATGATGCCATAGTGTCTTTCAACTATAGTCTTACTCATTTTCTGTCAGGTTGCCATGGTATCTTTCAACCATGGTCTTGTTCATTTCATGTTACATTGCCATGGTATCTTTCAACCATGGTCTTATTCATTCCCGTCATGTTGCCATGGTATCTTTCAACCATGGTCTTATTCTTTTCATGTCACATTGCCATGGTGTCTTTTAACCATGGTCTTACACATTTCATATCATGTTGCCATGGTGTCTTTCAACCATGGTCTTACACATTTCATATCATGTTGCCATGGTGTCTTTCAACCATGGTCTTACACATTTCATATCATGTTGCCATGGTATCTTTCAACCATGGTCTTACACATTTCATTTCAGAAAGCACACTCCCGCGAACCTCATCCTTACAGCGGGATTACCAGTCCAGGCTAAATCCCCTGCAACGACAATTACTCTAATAAGCTTGGATCTGAATTACCAGTCTAGGCTAAATTCAGACCCTAATTCGGATTACCCGTCCGGGCTAAATCCATTTTCCACATATTTTTCGGGAGGGCTATATCAGAATAGGATCACCCGTCCGGGCTTGATCCTTTTTACCGTCAATTCCTTTTCCAATGAGCCATCGAATTTCATTCCATTCAACTGGGATTTATTTTCAATTTATATCGAGTATTATCAATATTTCATCAATTATCATGAATTGAACATTCAAATCATATTTTCATCACATAACCACATATTTCAAGTATTTAAAAATACAATTCAAGTTACACAAACTTACCTCATTGCTTGTTTGTGTTTATAATTTCATTAATCCGATATCTTTTCTTTTCCACGATCAAGTCTATTATTTGAGTCGTCTGGATATTTATAAATAAATTTGATCATCATTTTCATTCATTTCATATTCTAATGCATTTAATTAATGCTCTAGGCAAAATTACCATTTTGCCCCTAACTTTTATTTAATGACGATTTCATCCTTAGGGTCAGGAAAATAAAATTCTTGCAATTTAATCCTTATTTCTAGCTATTATTCTCATACATATTGATAACAGCCCATGAATTCTATTAAATATAAAAAATGTCCATAATTTCAACACTTTTCGATTTAATCCCTAAAACATGTTTTTCCCCGATCTTGAACTAAATTAATAATTTCATTCAATTTTGTAATTTAAATAATAAAATAATCCATTTCATACAATTTGGTCATTTCTGAAATTTTTACAAAATTGCCCATAAAGTTTTACTTTTATTCAATTTAGTCCCTGAGCCTATAACATGCAAATTAGGCATGCTAGATGAATATTCATACATATTTTCCTCCTCCTCCTTCATTCCACATCCTTAAATTTATATTATATGCTTATAAGTAACATTATAAATAATTTCACTATTTACTTATATGTATATTCAAAGCTATCCATTTGAGTCATAGTCACTAAATTATTTATATCTTGAGATACAGAACTCGAAATTAAGATCCGTTAATTTTACCTGAAACTAGACTCACACATATCCTTACCATAAAATTTTCAGAATTTTTGGTTTAGCCAATTAGTACAGTTTATTCATTAAAGTCGCCTCTATTCTGTTGTCTGACAGTTCCGACCATTCTTCACTAAAATTAATTATCTCCTTGTACAGAATTCAAATAATGTTCTTGTTTATTTATATTGAAAATAGACTCATTCAAAATTCTAAGAATATAATTTTAATTCCCTAATTATTTTTCTCCAATTTTTTATGATTTTCCAAAGTCAGAACAGGGGAACCCGAATTCATTCTGACCTTATCTAACAAAATTCATTATATCTCATGATTTACAAATTCATTGCTTACATTGTTTCTTCTATGAGAAACTAGACTCAATAAGCTTTAATTTCATATTTTTTTCATCTTCTAATTCGATTTCTACAGTTTATGGTGATTTTTCAAAGTTAGTCTACTGCTGCTGTCCAATATTGTTTTAGTGCAAGCTGTTTATTACCATTTTTCCCTAAGCTTTTAATAAATAACAATTTCATCCCTACTCAATTAGCCTCTCAATTGAGCTGAGTTTTCTCAATTAACACTTTATTATATCACTTTAAACTACTTTACAACTTTTGGGAATCATAATTTCAGCACTAGACTTTAATTCCAAACATTTTCACAATTAGGTCCTAAAATCAATTTCCATCAATTTCACTTGATAAAATTATCATATATCAAAATTAAAGCTTCAATTCTATGTTTATTCATCATATTCTTCTAAAAATCATCCATAATAACTTTAAAAATTAGCCATGAAATCAAAAACTAATGAAATAGTAAGTTGGACCCAATTGTAAAAGTCTAAAAACATAGAAATTTCAAGGAGAAAGCAAGAATTAAACTTACATGTATCTAGAGAATGAAAAGCAGCTTGAACCCTCTTCCATGGCTATTTTTAAGCTGATGAAAATAAAAAAAATGAAGAGAATTCTAGATATTCCAATTTGGTTCCATTTTTATTTAGCTTATTTTGGCAATTTTCTAATTTTGCTCTCATTTCACCTTTTTCCTGATTTTTCTCGGCTATTGTCGTCCAAAATATCTCCTTTGGGATTATTTTCATTTTAGGTCCTTCCTCATTTGACAATTAAGCTATTTAATCTTTTTAGCAGCTTTTACACCTTTTTCAATTTAGTTCTTTTTATTTAATTAACCACCAAAATGTTAAAATTTTCTGACGAAATTTTAATACTACCTTATTGATACTCCATAAATATTTATAAAAATATTTACGGCTTGATTTATAAAATTGAGATCTCGATAACTGTTTTCTTCAATTTCTTGACTTAGTAAATCTTTATAAAACACAAATTACTAATTTAAAAATCTCTCAAAAATCACATTTGGCTCATAATTATTAAATAAATAAATTTACGAGCTTATTTTTTGAATTTAGTGGTCTCGAACCACTATTCCCAACATCATTGAAAGTCGGCTATTACAGTATTGACTGGTAATGCCTCGTAATCCTGTTTCGGGGACGGATAAGGGTTAGAGGGTGTTACATTTAGTGGTATCAGAGTTATTTAGGTTTAGCCGATTCTCGGACTAAATCGAGCTCGAAATTGAGTCAAGAGGTACATGCCATAGTTGAGTCAAAATTGAGTCGGGATCGGATGCTGATATATTTGTTTATTTCTGTTTTATAGTTGAAAATGTTAGATGAACATATCAATGATATTGATTACGGAATGTATACTGGAGACGAATAGTCTCATGAATTAGATGGAAACTGAATCGGTAATATTGAGTATTAACTCAATGAGTAATTAATTACTGAATGTTGATTGATGAAATAATAGAGAAAAAGGATAAAATATAATTATTTAGAACTCTGACTGATGCTCTTCAGTGAGTAGAAGAAACTGTATCTGCTACGACATATATATAGGCTCAACAATAACCAAATTTCCATATACATATACTTCCCACATCATGAATTCATATAACATATACAAATCATATCCATGTATTTCAAGTACATTTTCATAATAATTTGTCTCGAGTTTAGATTATTTCATGTCTAAACTTTGCCCATTAAATCATTTGAAATGTTAGTGTCACACGGGTAATACACTCAAGGTGTACAAATCTATAATCATGGATCAATATATTCATCAAATAAATTCCATGTTCATATATTATCATCTCGTATTTCCATATATCATGTATCATCATTTTCATGTATTTCAGGCAGATACGTGTATTAATTCATTTCATGTTCATATTTTCTCATGTCAGGATTTTCTCGTTGAATCATTGAATAACATCGATGGATACACAGGTAGTACACTTGGAGTGTACAAATCAGAAATCCGTCAATTCATATTCAGGAGTGCTCTTTAAAGCACATAATCAGGAAATCCTCTCTCAAGCCATATAACAGGAAGCTCACAAAGAGCCATTAATCGGGAAGCTCACAAAGAGCCTATTAGGAAGCTCTTCCGGGCTATATAACAAGAAGCTTATAAGAGCCATAATCAGGAAGTTCACAAAGAACTTTTAATCAGGAAGCTCATGAGAAGCCTTTAATCAAGAGCTCCAGATAGCCATATATCAGGAAGTTCAAGCGAGTCATATCAGAATGCTCACAAGGAGCTGTGTTTGTGTCTGTAACATATGTAGGATCATAACCGATCATAAAATATGGCGCTCACAAAGAGCTGCGGTAGTTCGCAATACATGCAGGATCACTATAGATCAGGATGCTCGCAGGAACCATGTAACAGGAAGCTCGAGAGGTCTCATAACAAAATGCTCTTAAGAGCTATGGTGTGTCCACAACATATGCAGGACCACAACCAATCGAAAAATTTTGTATCCATCGACTTCCATTATTCAAACGGGACTTATCATGTATCGAGCTTTGTCGGATATAAGATTTATTTCATATTCATGACAATGATACAATTCACATACATATTATTTAATTTAAAACATATAAATACGCAATTTAGTCACATGAACTTACCTCAATAAATGTTCGTGTACGTAAAATCTACTAATCCGACACTTTCTCTTTTCCTCGCTCTAACTTCGAATTTGGTCTATTCGAATCTACACGAGTAAATTTAACATCAATTTAATACAATTCATACTCAGTTCAGTCCAATTCACATCTTAGAAAAAATTACCTTTTTGCCCCTAAACTTTTAATTAATGATGATTTCGTCCTTAGGCTCAAAAAATGAAATTCATGTAATTTAATCCTTATTCTAAGCCTAGCCAGATTTTACATGTAACATTTACAGCCCATTTATTTCATAAAAATTCAAAAATTTCCATGAATTTTATAACTTTACAATTAGAGAGTAGTGAATTTTAGTGCAATTAGAGAGTAGTGAATTTTCATGTGAATAAGGACTATATTGTAAAACCTGTAAAGTTAAATTGTTTTTAATTGTCGAGTAAATGTAGTGAATTTTTAACATATAATTGCCTATGTAGACAATATGTGAATTAGTAGGATATAAGTGGCATGCCATTAGGAGATTTTCAAGTGCGCTAGTGATAATGGAACTTCGGTGCAATTTAGCGATTTTGCACATCAGTGTTTGAGACAATGGCACTTCGGTTCAGTTTGTTAACTTTACATTTTGGGGTAAAGTAGTGTATGCACATTTGTGTAAATGAACTAGTGTTCATTCCACATATCCTACGTGTTCTATTGAGTCTACAATTGAATAAATAATATAAATGGTAAGTGGTCATATAAATGAATTGGTAAATGATCTATAAAATGTTGTTTAAAAGAATTACTAAGGTTACTTTTCATTTAATTTCATTGTATATAGCAACTAACTATGTATTTAAATGATAACATTGGTTGTTGTAAATGGTAAGTTTAATTCTTGATGTACTTACAAAGCTCATATAAGCTTAACGCGTTATTTTTCAACAAATAAGTAGATATTTGAATTGAGGCTTTAAGGGGAAGATATCATCTCAACTCATCATATCTCAAGGCTTGGCAAGGAATGTGATTTTGATATTTTTGGTTTTAGATTATGGAATGTACATAGGCTAATGCAAAACATATGGGCAAGATTTCCAGTGTAAATGTTGAAGATTCTTGATCATTTTGTTAACCTTACAAACTTGTTAAATTTGGATTGAGTTAGATATGGAATCATATAATGTTTTGATAGAGATCTATTTTTTATGATGTTTAGAAGTGATTTGGAATAGTTGGTGATAGTTGAAATTTGGTTTTAGACATTTCAAACATGTTTTGGGTAATTCGTCTCTAGTGTCGCAACATTGGACTTGTAGTTAGTGTAATCTGTTTTCGGTGTCACGACATTGGCTGAGGACATCAGCATCCCAGTGTCATGACACCCAATTCTTAACCTTGCAACATTGACCTTGTTTAGTAATTTATTTCCGATATCGCGACACTAGCAGCTCAGTGTCGCAACAACAGTCAGTGTCGTGACACCCTCTTTCCAGTGTTGCGATATCAACCTTATATACCCTGTTTTGACTCAAATAAGCCTCGATTGGGTCTCGTTTGTACTCAAAATTTAAAGAAAGCGTAGAAACGACTTGAATAACTCCAAAAGAGTAGTTATTTTAAAATAAAGTTTTAAAAATTGATGCTCGAGTTGAGTAACTTTAGTGTCCAAATGTAACATCCCTTGCTCGTGATGTATTGGTTCACTTCGGGTAAGGGGTGTTACATAAATAGTATAGTTCATATGTAACACCCCAAATTTCTGTAATTTCGACTTTTGTGCAATTGTAGCATAGGAAAATATCTGAATATGTTTTTGCATGAATTTACATAATATCTGTTTGCTTTTTTGTTTAAGTGCTTTAGGGGTGTGTTAAGGAAGTCCCAAGTTCAAGTCTCAACTTGGGCAAAATTTTGGTTTTTTATTTTAATAAAGCTTGGCTTTTGGTTAGTAGGCTTAAAAGAATTTATTGGTAGGAATTTAACAGAATGGGCCTGCTGGTCTAGTAGTTAAGTGGCAAGGGATTATGCCTGAGATCTCGAGTTTGAGTCGTGAGTGTGGCATTATTTTGCTGATAAGCCGTGCGGACGTTTGAGTTGGACTAAAACACTAAAGGAGGAGGTAGGGTTTATCAGATGTTTGCCTAACCTGTTTTCTTTTTTCTTTTTGCTCCCTCTGCCATTTTCTTCTTTTCCCAAACCCCTTACTGTCGAAATTTTATTTCTTTTACCCCTCTCCTCCGTTTTTCTTTCTTTCGATTAGTTTTGACGTGCCGCTAGTGGTTCCGTCGGCTCGGTAAGTATGGTTTTGTTAAATTGTGTGGTTTCTTTTGGAGATCATTTAAGAGGGATTTAATTTGCTATTTAAGGGGCAATCTAGGTTTTGTGGATCACTAATCGGGGTTTTGAACAGTGAGTAATCGCCGTTATTCATTGAAGGTAAGTAGATATCTCGTTTCAGGATTTGTCTATTCTGAACTATTCAAATCAAGAGACTGAAAGTTTGGCTTACGATTGACAATAATAGGTTCTGGAGTGTTTGAGATTGCGTCAAGCTTCAATCGAAACCAGGTGTGTACTCCAATCGATCTGAAATCGCGTTTTGACGAAAGCCAAAAACGTTACTGTTGACGCCATACGGGTGTGTGGACTGCCCATATGGAGGCCGTGTGGCGATACACGGCCGTATGGTTGACGAAGTAGGCCGTGCGCGCGCCACACGGGTACGACAGACATGAGCGTGTGAGGCTGGTGTGGCCATGTGTGAGGTACGAGCTTGACCAATTGGGCCGTGTGGGCCACACGGGTAAACCACACAGGCGTGTGGAATCTTGGGTCAGACTGTGTGATCCACACGGGCAAGGCCAATCTGGGCTGTGTGAGCCACATGGGCGTGTGAGCCTACACAAGCGTGTGAGCCCGATTTGTTTGAAATATTCTGTAAGGTTGCACGGGTCACCCAAGTCGACTGTGACTTGATTGTAGGGTTGGTAAGCGTTACTTAGACCCCTATACTCTGATTTGATACTAAGATGTATGTAAAAGCATGATAATTAAAGCATGTGTATCTGTTCTGATTTGATGATGATGTTATGATTTGACATCTGCACATGAGCATGCCTTATTATTTATGTTGCATTGCATTGGGTTGGGCATGTTGTTGAAGAAAAGGAAGACTGAAAGGTTATTAGCCTGTCATCTGGCAGCTATGCTGCATATATTTGATACGTGTCGTATACGGTACCATTTGGTGTATAGGGTTGGATGAGTTGATTTTATCCTCATACTTGGTGTATAGGGCTGGGTGGGTCGATTTTATCCCCACATGGTGTGTTGGGTTGGACGGAGATGGTGTGCAAGGTTGGTGGGCATTACTGTTCTGATTGATATACATATATGTCTGTATGGGCTAAGGCCCGAATGTATCTGATACTGTTCTGAGTGGGTTATGGCCTACACTGTTCCTGTTAAGAGCTCAGGCTCGATTATGACTGTTTGACTACTATCTGTTTACATGCATGCTTTACTGTGGGGATGTACACACTGAGTTTGCGAAAAATCACCCCTTATTTTGTTTGTCTGTCAGGTAATCCCCAGCAGTAGGTGGATCGGTGCAGCGGAAGGGCTCGACAGTGACCACTGCTACATACACTTTGGTTTTAAAGGTTTTTAATGGTTTTATTATTTTAATTGTTATAGTTGGGAGTAATTACGTAATATCTGGTTTCAGACTGTTTGGTTTAAGTTCGGAATTTTGAAATACTGTTTATGGATTTTGGAACTGCAACTTTATTTGTTCTTAAGCTTCCGCGAACTAAGAAATGTTTTCAAGATAATTACTCAATATATGTTTTCTGAGTAAAGTAAAAGGTGGTAACTGGAACGATTTTTGGGTAAACACGGTTTTAAATACATTCTCATGTGACTTCGCCAGATTCAGCCATAACGTCTAGGCAGGGTTTAGGATGTTACAGCATACTTTATTACTGTTGTTATAGATGAAAAACTATCATAGAGAGTAAAAATAAAACATAAGAAATCGATTCTACAATAAAGTTAGCCATTATAATGAAATACTATTATAGAGAATAATTGTTATAGAGAGGACAAATTGTAAGATTATGATGTATATAACTGTTTATATATATAATATATAAAAAAGGTAATCTTTTTAAGAGATAAACTTTTTTAACTGTAACCTACATTTATCTAATATTATGACAAACATTGAACTCAACTCAAACTAGTGGTGGATTTTGAGATTAAATTTTGAGCTTACTTAAATTTTTAAAAATTCAATAGTTTAATGAGATTTAAAAAATTGAGTCTAATTTAATTTTTATAATTTTTATGAAATTAATGAGAATTTTCAAAATTTTAAGAAAGATTAATTAAATTTTCAAAAAATTAAAAAGTACAATTAAAAATTGAAAATTTTAATTAAGGAGGCCAAATTAAAACTCTCTAACAATTACAAGGGAGAAATCAAAATTTCTCAAAATTTTGGGGACACCAAGGCCCCTAAGCCACCATAAGGATTCGCCTTTAACTCAAACTTACTTGTGCATGATTTACATAGGTGGCCTAAAATCTAAAAGTTAGTAGAGCTTTATTCTTGTCATTAATTCAAGGCTATGTCTCAAAAAATTCCTGTAATTTAATTGTGGAAATCCCAAGGGTCCCGCGCAGTATGAATATTGAGAAATATTTGGGATTGTTTATCTTAGGGTGGGTTTGGATTGGCGGTAGATGTAGTGCGTTTAATTTACTTTTTGTCTCACACTATAGTATTGTTACAGTATCTAATCTTATAATGTTGAGATTTCTCATTCTTAGAAGAGAGGTGAGTTTGGGTTTCGAGATATTACTAAATTCAACCTTGCGTTAATAGGTAAGCAGGGATGGAGATTGAATACCAACCCTCATTTGTCTGTGGTCTGTTTCTTAAAAGCTAAATATTTCCCTTCCTCCAAGTTTATTCATTCCGATTTAGGTTCTTATCCCTCTTTTACTTGGAAAAGTATTTAGTGTGCAAAGGGTTTATCGCAATTGGGTTTGAAATGGAGAGTTGGAGACGGGACTTGCATTTTGGTTTGGGAGGAACATTGGCGTCTAGGGAATAGTTCCTGCAAGGTGCAATCAGCAAGAGTTAGTGATAGTATTAATGTTGTTTCTGATCTTATGCTGGCGGGGAGAAAAATTGGAACGACGATTTAATTAATACCATTTTCGATATGGACGAGCCTCGTAGAATTCTCCGTATACCATTAGCTCAGTCTTATTGTGATGACAATTCAGAGGACTATTCTGTGAAAAGTGGCTATCAACTCCTCTTATCTGGCCTAACTAATGATAGCAATTCTAATCTTAGCATGCACTTGCCTATGGTTTCTACTTTCTACAGACAACTTTGGCAACTTAAAGTCCCTCCCAAAATTAAAATTACACTATGGAGGTTTGCTAATAATTATGTGCCAACTTTCCACAATTTACAGATTAAGAGAATCTCAACTAATGCAAATTGCCATAAATGTGCTTCTTTTCAAGAATCGACTACTCATCTTTTGCTTGCTTGTCCTTTTGCTTTGAACATTTGATCTCACTTCGGGATTTCTTGGCCTGCAAATCATTATGATAATTACGTTTACCGCTGTTGATGCTAATGTTTGTCAACTAATTGCAGTCACGAATTGGACAAATTGATAAGTCAAGGAATAAATTGGTACATGAAGGGGGTTTATCAATAGGAAATGTGAAAAATTACCTGGGTCAAAGCTCATACACGAGAAATTTATTCATTGGCAGAATCAGAAATTGTTCCTACGCAGCGTAGCGAAGTTAGATGGACACCTCCAGTTGATCCCATGATTTGAGTCAATATTTGGGATTTTGAATTGGAAACCATGAATGCCTCGTTATGGGATCAAGTATTAGAAGAAATAGTTTTGTACCTGATCCATTCGTGGCTCAAGCTCTGGCAGCGGTCCAAGCTTTGGAGTTTGCTGTAGCGATGGGTTTCACTTTCACATAACTTGAAGGCGACTCCTTGACATTGATTAAGAAGATCGGGGCTAAACAGGGAGACAAATCTAACATAAGAGCGATTATAACATATAGAAATCGAGAGCTAGGTGTTTTTGAAGATACCAATTCAAATTCAACGCAAGGGAAGCTAACCAGGCAGCTCATCTAATGGCTAAAGAAGGAGCTATTTTCAACATTGACAGGTTCTGGGTTGAGGAAGTACCTGCTTCAGTGAGACAGCAAATCGTCGCCGACCGCTGATGGGTTGACCCACCGAACTGAATAGTAGTTGGCGTCGCTGCGGGGATTGAGCCGGATTTGTGTACTACATGATGCGTCGATTTGGAGTTTGCTTTGAGGCCTTGCTTTCCTGGTTTCTTCTTGAAGATCAAGGCTTTCTTTAGCTAGCTGCTGGTTTTTCTTGGCTGATGAGGAAAGAGTGTTATTTTTGTTTTTCTTAAAAAAGAAAAATATTAAAAAAACATATTTAATCGAAAATTTCAAAATTAAAACTATAAAATAATTTTAAAAGTTATTTTATTGTTCTCACTATATTTTTAAAAATTGAAAATAATATTTTTTTAACTTTAAATATAATCAAGGAATTTATCATGATTCATACCCATGTAAATGGAAAAAAACATTTTCATATTTTTATTATTTAAGAATAAAAATTCAATTTTATTTATCAAATGTATTATTTAATTTTTAAAATAAAAGATGATTATTTATAAATAAAAAATATTTTCAAAAACCCCACCTTATGCTATCTTTTATTAACTATTGAATTAGATGAAATTATTATTGAGCAAATTCAACACTTTTTTTTTTTGATAAATGAAAGAAGGCATCATGCTGCCTTATATCAATTTATTCTTACCCAAATTTATTTTTTAACAGTAATTTCTTAACATGAAATGTAGAAACATTAATGATACGTAGATACACATCAATAGATTGACATGTTCTAGCTAACCAGTCAGCAACTAAATTTCTTTCCATTTCATGAACTGGAATATACAAAATCAAATTGGTGAGACACATCCTTTATTCTTCTGAAAATAGTCTCCAATGGGGCACCTTCCAAGCAGTCATTAATCATTCCCACTGCCAACCTACTATCACTTTCAATGATAACTTTTTCGTGTCCTCGAGTCCTAACTATTTGAAGTTCTTGTAGAATAGCCCACAACTTTGTATTCAATGCCAAGCCTCTACTGTAACATCCTTAACCCGTACCTGTCGCCAGACTAGGGTTAAAGGCGTTACCGAACATATCGAAACATTTAGTATTCATTTCACAAACATCATAGCATCATAAATCAAACATCAATACAAAGTCCCTTACATAGACATAGGTCATCGAGACCTTAAACATGCTTTAGAAAGAGGTCGGGACTAAACAGAGCTCATACAAAATTTTTAGAAAACTTAAACATTTTTCATAGTTACAGAGGTCACACGCCCGTGTGAACAGGCCATGTGCCTCACATGGCATTAGACACGTCCGTGTGTCTAGGCTGCGCCAAAATAAGGCATACATACTGACTTGTCCATACGGCCACATGACACGCCCGTGTGCCAGGCCATGTGAAAATTAGGGAGGCTATTGACTTGAGTCACATGGCAGTCACACGCCCGTGTGTCTAGCTCGTGGTCGAGACTAACTTGGCCACACAGCCTAGCACATGCTCGTGTGTGCAACCGTGTGGTCTGCCCAAGCTCATTCCAAAATGGCGCTCGAGCAACACGGCTGAGACACACGCCCATGTCTCTGCCCGTATGGGCAAAAATAGGCCATTTACAAGGCCAATATGCCACCCATTAAGGGTCCTCCCTACAATCATCAAATAGGCAACAATTGCACATCAAATTTCAACCATTTCACAACCAATACATACACCAATCATGTCATATAATTACCAACCAAACTCATGCTTATTCACCTTTCCAAATCATACCAAATCATGTGCCAAAATCATGCTAAATACATAGGTTTCATAAACTCTAATCATACAATCAAATCTCATGCCAAAACCTTACCAAATTCCATAATAGGTACATATCAAAACTTACCAAATTGACCAATTCTTTTGGCCATTCATGAACATATCATATTTATCATATTGAAACACATAACTTATAACCATAATTCATCCATATCCACAACAAAAAATCAAGCCATATCACACGGCTAAATATATACATATCACAAAACATAATATAAGTACCTCTAGCCTATACATGCCATACTTCAATATATACATTTTTAAAAGGTACCAAAATATATAGTTCGATAGTGTAGTGATGATCTTCGATGATCCCCGAGCTCCCGATAGCTACGATATCTATAAAACAATGCAAACACACACAAAGTAAGCTTTCAAAAGCTTAGTAAGTTATATACAGATAAACTTATCAATTACAGCATATAAGCATCATCTAATTACATTTACTCCATAGTCAAATACTATCACAAACTATATAATTCATATACATTTCTCATATACTCAATTTATTTGCGCATTTAGCATACTTTCTCATACTTATATCACATATCATCTTTTGCTCATATACTTACCTTTTATTCTCAAACATTGAATTACATTACAAACGTACCTAAATCGGATACACATTTCATATATTCATTCTTTTTTCGGAATGCCCGTTGAACCGTTCGAAATTATAAGGATACGCGGATAGCTCGGAAAGCTCGTATAATACCAAAGCCCTAGACGTGGTCTTACATGTAAACAAATATCAATGCCACTGTCCCAGATAGGGTCTTACACGAAATCTAATATGATGCCGATGTCCCAGACATGGTCTTACACGTAAATCATAAGTTGATGCCAACGTCCCAGACGTGGTCTTACACGAAAACACATATTGGATCTTATGTCATGACATATGTATCTTAACTATTCCTATGGTTCGTACAGGGCTTTTCAGACGTCGAAACTTTGTCGATACTTTCTCGAATATCTCATATTCAATTTAATAAACCATTTATTATTGTTCAATAGCATTTAAAAATAATTAAACCATTACAAACACATTTATTTGTATATAGACTTACCTCGTACGGATTCGGATAGACGAAATTGGCTACTCGACGACTTTCGACTTTCCCCGATCTAATTTCGTTTTCTTTAGTTCTTAATCTAAATCAATTCAAATTTAACTTATTCAAACTCACATTCATTCAAATCAATCCAAAATACATATTTAGGGCATTTTACAAATTAACCTTCATATTTTTACAATTTGACATTTTAGTCTCTAATTCACAAAATCAAAAAATACACAAAATTTCCTTACACATATGCTTTGCCGAATTTTCATAATGTTCATATAAGTCCATATATTTCATTTATTTCACATTTTAGTCCTTAAAAATCTCATTTTTTACAATTTTGCCCAAATTACTCAAATTCATCAAAATTTCAAAGACAAAACATGTTAACTTTCAAAGACAAAACATGTTAACCCAACATCAAGCTTTCACATACTATCATCAAACTTCACAAAACTCATAGTTTTAACAATGTCATTATTCAAAATCATCAACAAAATCATAAATTGAGATATAGGCTAAGTAAAACACAAAGCAACGATCACAAAAACGTAGAATTTATAAAAAACAAAGCAAAATACATACATAAATCAACAATCAAAGTGCCGAAACCCTAACAAAGCTTTTATCACTTCTTTTCTTCTCTAATTTGGCAATGAGAGATGATAATGAAAGAAAATTCAACTTTTTTTTATTTAATTAACATTAATACACCATTTACCGTATTATCCTTACTTAAAACATTATAAAATCACTTAATAAATGGCTATTAATGTCCATTAACCATGTTAATGGTCCATTTACAACGTAAGGACCTCACATTTTAAAATTCATAGCAAATAGACACTTTTAACAATTAGCACGCAACTTTTATATTTTATGCCATTAGGCCATTTTTGCAAATTAAGCACACAAATGGTCAAATTTTTATACGGGATTTTCACACATGTCAATTCACATATAATAAGCACGAAAAATAATATTAAAATATTTTTTGACTCGGATTTATGGTCCAGAAGGCACTATTTCGACTAGGGTCTAAACCAGATTGTTACATCTACCAACAAACTTTTGGAAGCCTTCAATCCAATTCCTAGAAGAATCCCTAAGAACACCTCCAATCGACGACCAATCTCTATTCCTACTAGTTGCTCCATCCGAGTTAACTTCAATCCAGCCATGGTTGGGTGGTCGCCATTTAATTAACTCATTCCTGTTAACATCAGTTTTATTTTGTTTGCAATTTACCTCACAAACGTTACTAGCAAAGTACTTCGCAGCTCTGACAATATCTTCCACTCCTCCAATTCTCTGTTGGAATACATAAACATTCCTATTCTTGCAAAGCATCCAACACAAAACCGAAAAAAATGACTTTACCATCCACTGTACCAGTACCCATATGAAACTCACCTTTTAGGTTTACATTCAGCTATTTGTCCAGCTCCAATTCGAAAAAATTGTGAACACAATTCGATGAAATCAACTTCATCCAAGCTTCAGTTGCAAACTAGCAATCTCATAAAACATGTAGGACAGTTTTTTGAGTCTTCCCACGGATTAAACACCTTGCTTTATCCGTCATCTTTCTTTTAACCCTTTCACAGTTTGTAAGTAGTAGCCTATGTCTTAAAAGCCAAAGGAAATGTTTAATTCTAGGAGGCAAAACATTTTTCCAAATATCCTTCCATAACTTTCTATATTTTTTAAAATATACCATAACTCTCTCTATATTTTTTAAAAATTTGAAATTTAGTCCATGTAATTTTATTTTCTACACTTTTGGATCTTTATATTTTAAAGGGTAAATTACAAAAATTGTAACGTCCCTAACCCCTATCCGTCGCCAGAACTGGGCCACAAAGTATTACCGGAGTTTACAAAATAATTACAAAAAATTTATGTCATTTACTATTCATATTCGAAATCAATTATATCGTCCCTTAATTGGGTCCTTAAGGCCCAAAATACATGTTAGAATCAAATTGGGACTAAACTGAAATCTTATAAAATTTTTCGTGAAATTTTAAAATTTTTCTTAAATACAGGGGACACACGCCCGTTTGGCTCACATGGTCAAATGACACGCTCGTGTCTTAGGCCGTGTGGGCATTCGTTGTGAGGTACACGACCATATCCCAGCTCATGTCCATACCCGTGTAACTCTTTGACTTGAGTCAAACGGCCAGCCACATGGCCGTGTGCCAGGCCGAGTGGACAATTTAATTTTCAAAAATTAGGTGCAGGATTCACACGGCCAAGACACACGCCCGTGTGCTAGGCCATGTATCACACACAGCTGAGATACATGCCCGTGCCTCTGCCTGTGTGGCTAATTCTGAGCATTCTGTTTCTAGATTTTAAAGATGCAAGGGACACACGGCCAAACCATATGCCCGTGCGCATAGCCGTGTATCACACACGGTTGAGACACACACCCGTGTGTTTACCCGTATAGACAAAAATAGGTAATTTTCATGGTCACTTTTCTCACCCAAATTATCTTCAACCTACATTAATACTTGAATACATATACCAATCAATTCAAGGCATTAAAACTAAGCCAACATTAACATTATACATGATATATCATCACATGTATTCAAACTTACCTTTTTAAGGACATATATGTTTACTATTGTTCAATCTAACCATACCAAACATACATGTATTAACCACACTATAACCTCATATATATATGTTCACCAAAAATATCATCACTAGCTATTCTAATGGCTAGATTACAAACAACCATTTACATGCCAACATTGGCCAAGTTATCATATACATGCCATTATGACAAAATAAGTTTGCTATTATTCCAAAATGAGCTGAAGGATAGTGTGATGATGCTCCGACTGATTCCAACCTTTATGAGCTTTCGAGCACTATAAAATAGAGAAAAGAAAACCGAGTAAGCATTTCAAATACTTAGTAAGTTCGTATAACAAAAAATTAACTTACCAATCATCATTTAAAGTATGCATACAAACATGCTTCCAAAACTACGTGGCCAATTGCCTAGACACATGCTTTCACCAAACAAGTTAGTCATAAAATTTTATATGATTATCAAGAAAACAGAGATGAGCTCATCACGCAGCCATTTATAAGTATATCAGGGATATTCAAGATATAATTCATTTAATTCTCATATTTTCTTATATCAGGAGTTTTGTCCGTCGAATCTTTGAAATATCAATGGATACTCGGGCAGTACACACAAGATGCACTTATGATTGATCCGTTAATTCATATATGGGGGTGCTCTTTAGAGCACGTAATCGGGAAACACATTCTCAAGCCTTGGAACGGGAAGCTCACACAGAGCCATTTCGGGAAGCCCACAAAGAGCCTATCGGGAATTTTATCTGGGCTATATAACGAGAAACTCATAAGAGCCATAACCGGGAAGTTTACAAAGAACCATATCGGGAAGCTCACGAAGAGCCTATCGAGAAGCTCAATAAGAGCCATGTAACGGGAAACTCTAGATAGCCATATATCGGGAAGTTTAAGCGAGACTATCGGGAAGCTCACAAAGAGTCAATTTAATGGGAAGCTCATGAAGAGCCATTTATAGGGATACTCATAAGAGCTAAGGTGTGTTCACAATACCTGTAAGATCACAACTTATCGGGACGCTCCAAAGAGCTATAGCGGGAAGCTCCAATAACCATATAACAGGAAGCTTGAGAGAGCTAATAACGGGACGCTCTTTCGAGCTGTGATGTGTCCGCAACATATGCAAGACCACAACCAATTCGTGAAAAACTTGTATCCATCGAATTTCATCTATTCAAACGGGACTTAACAATTCTTGGGCATGTCGGATATATAATTAATTTTATATACATAACAAATTCAAAATTCACATATACAACATCCAATTCAAACATGAAAATATACACAATTTGGTTATAGGAACTTACCTCGATAAACGTTCATATACAAGGATTTACTAATCCGATACTTTTTGTTTTCCTCAATCCAATTCAGTATTAGGTCTTTTCGAATCTATATTAATGAATTTAATATCAATTTAACTCATTCATACTCAATTTAATTCAATTCACATCTTAGGCAAAATTACCATTTTGCCCCTATACTTTTCATAATGACAATTTCGTCGCTAAGCTCGGAAAATAAAATTCATGCAATTTACTCCTTATTCCAAGCCTAACCGATTTTTACATATAAAATTTACAGCACATATATTTCATAAAAAATCAGAATTTTTTTATAAATTTTACATATTTACAATTTAGTCCCTAAATCATAATTTCATAAAAATTCACTTTACAAAAGTTGTTTATTTATCAACAACCTTTCATTTTCTACCATAAATTTCAGATTTTTAGCATATTCATCCATGGAAAAATTTCAATACTTTAATAGCTTTACAAATTGATCCACAAAACAGCTAGATTAGGTTATTCTGATATCAAAAATATAAAAATTACTAAAAATGGGACATGATTACTTACCTAATTAAGCTTGCTTGATTTTCTTTCTCTTTCTTAGGGTTTCCATGTAATGACCTAAAATTCACGGTCATCGAAAAAATGTGTTATCGGGCCTCCATCTTAGTAAAACGAATTCGTAAATATTTATTAAAAATATTTACGAAGCTAGTTGTATGTTTAATTAGGTTCTAGTTAGGTGAATTTAATTTAATTAGGAGTAGTTAAGAAAAAGGGTTAAATTGTAATAGAGGTAAAAGTTTAATTATAGATTAAAGAAAGTAAAAAGGACTAAATAGGAAATTAAGCCATTTTAGTTAATTGAGGCGGTTTAACATTGAAATATCAAAGACATTTAGTTAAGATTTTTATTAAATATATTATTTTATTATTGTATTAATATTACATTATATTATATTATTGTATTATATCTATAAAACAAAAGAAACAGAATAGGTGAGGGACGAAACAAAGAGAAAGAAGAAGCAAAAGGAAAGAAAAAAATTTAGGGTTTTCAAAGGTTCAAATTCAAATTGGTAAGTCAATTTAAGTCATTTTCTTGTAATTTTTGAGTTTTTATGATCCTAGAACAAAATATACTAGATATATGTTGAAACTTTGGAAGTTATTAGATTTTTAGATACTAATTTTGTTGAGTAAAAGTGTGAATTAGGGATTGAATTAATAGAATTTCAAGTTAGAAGTGGGAGAAGGATTAAATTATAGAATAGGCTATAAATTTTGTGTAATAGGGACTAAATTTCAAGAAATTCAAAATTAGGTATTTATTATGAAAATTAGAGAGTTAAGTTTAAGTTTGGTTGAAAATTGAATATAAATAAGGTATGAATTGGGATGGAAAAATAGATGATTTTGGTTAAGGATTAAATTGGAATTAAGGTAGAAGTTAAATAGGAAATTCAAGTATTTGATGTGAATAATTGTTGTATTAATAATTGTAAATTATTTTAATTTTAATTTTCGTAGCTAACATCGAACCAGAGACATTGACTCAAAAGGGAAAGGAAAAGATTGTCGGAGAGTAACTCGGGAGAAATTCTGGTTTGTATTACTATAATTCGAATTTAGTTATTATTTATTTTTGAATTTTAACTATTGTGTGTGGTAAGTGGAATTGAGGTAAGAAATGATATTGAATTATGAATTATGTGAATATTTGAATTTATATTGATTGGACGTTGAAAGTGATTTGAATTGAATTAAATAAGTTATTGTGATATTGAATTGAAAATATGAGAATTTGTGATTGGTATGAATTTGATTGAAATTGAATTGAGAAAGTGAATTGGAAACCCTATTAACTAGTCGTGCTAAGTCGGATATAGTTGGCATGCCATAGGATTGGATGTGTTTAGGGTTACTTCAACTTTGAGTCGATGAGACACTGGGTGTCATTATATTACTTCGGATAGATTCGAGGCACTGGGTGCCATATTGGTGTGTTTGGTTGGATCCGTGTATCCGTCAAAATCCGAATCACGTTAATAGGGGAAAATGAATAAATTTTGATAATATAAATTCTATTGAATGATTTTATATATGAAATGAAAGAAATATTGATATGAGATGTGGGAATGAAATGAATTTTGAGATAGTGAAATGTTGTATGAATTCAATTGAATACAAGTTTGAAAAGTTACTATTATTATTAAATAAATTGATTTAATATGTATAAGTTATTAAAAGGATAAAAGTATAAATTGAATAAGTATACTTATTTGCATGATTTAAAAATTTGAATTATAGTAATACCATTGAGTATACTATACTCAGCGTACGGTTGTTTTCTGTGCGCAGGCTAGTAGAAATCAAACAATCCGGTCCAGCATCCAGAGCCGATCCTGACCTCAAAAACTTGGTTATGTATATATTTCTTTTTGGTAAAGGTGGCATGTACCTAGGTTATGTATATGTGTCATGGTGGATTTTGGTTGTAATAGATGACATATGTTATTTGAATAGACATATGAAAGAAGAAGAAGATAAAATGACAGATATGATATTAAACTTTGAAATGGAAATAGAATGAAATTTCTAAACTAATCTTAATGTTGCTTGTGAATGTTTAGTGAATAGATTATCAGGTTGGTGTCTTGATGTGTTTTAAACGTAATTGTATATAAAATTGTAATGGTTGTGATATTAGTTTGAATTGGGTATGTTTTAAGTTTGCAGGGTTGGTTAGATGATTATAAAGGGGTTATATTGAGCCCACAGGGTTCAATCTACATGGTGCGAGCCCTGTATTTGTTAAAAAAAATTAGAATTTCATGAAAAATTTCTCGAGCACTCGAATTAGTCTCGATTCACTTCTAACACGCATTTTGGGCCTCAAGGGTCCAAAAAAAGGGGGGACTTATGAATGTTTTACACTATTTATTTTATTTATTTGTGTAAGGTTTGTAATATGTCTGAAAGGTTCGGTAATGCTCTGAAACCCTATTTCGATAACAGTTTAGGGTTAGGGGGTGTTACATTCCATAGAATATTTGAGGAAGATAATGAATCATCTTCCATGGATGAATCATCAAAAATATCTACTAACTTTTCTTAATGGTCTAATTCTATATAAGGACATCAAATTTTGAATTCCATAGCTATTTGATACTTATAGCTACTAGAATTCAACTTTTGCATTTTATGCAATTTGGTCCTTTCTATAATTAAACATGAAATCGGTAAAATTTTCTTTTCGAAATTTTCATACGTCTTTCCTATCATAATGCAGACCATGTAATATTATTAAAATAAATTTTCTTTAAAACTCGAATTTGTGGTCCCGAAACCATTGTTTCAATTTCACTGAAAATAGGTTGTTACAAAAATAATCACTTTTGTCTGACTCAGATTATATTTTAGTCACTTATGTTTGAAATGTTACGTTACAGTCACTTAAATTATCTTTTTGTAACGAAGTAGTCACTCTATTGTTAAGCTCCATTACCTCTCTAATAACGATTCTACATGGCAGTCAAAATGAGTTTTAAATGCCAACTTGGATGTCATACGTGGTAGTCCAAATTAAATTTATTTAATTAAAAACCTATTTTTATCTCAACAACTAGATATTCAAGTTAGCATTTAAAACCCATTTGGACTGCCATGTAGAATTGTCGTTAGGGAGATAATGGAGTTTAACGGTAGAGTGACCACTTTGTAACAAAACAATAACGTGACTAAAACGTAACATTTCAAACATAAGTGACTAAAATATAATATGAGACAAACAAAATTGACTAATTTTATAGTTTACCCTATTTTTAAATTTCAAAATATAAGTTTAACAGTTAATAATATTAAAATTTGTTTTAATAATATAACTACAAAATTAATATTTTTACTTTAAAATGTCACACTAATAAAATTTAATAGTGTTAATAGATTAACTTTGAGTCTTAAAATCTGAAAAAAAAATTCTAAATCCGTGGACAATACACCAACTTATAACATATTTTAATATTATAAAAACATATATTTCAAAAGTCAGTTTTGAGAAGAACAAAATCCACCCTATATAAAAATATTTAATGAATTCACAAATTTCAACCACACCGTCTCACCTTCCTCTGCCACTTTGTTATTATTTTTCGTTATCTCCAGCAGTTGATTGAGTAAGGAACTGCTTTGCTTTCCTTATTTATTTTATTATTTACTATATTCTTCTTTTTCAGAGCGATGACGTGACAGGAGAACAGATGTATAAATGTCCAGCTTCAATAATTTGTGCGTTATTTTATACAATTTATTCGTAAAAATTAAATAATATAAAGGGTAAATATAACTTTTAGTCCCTATATTTGGTAATTAGACTCATTTTGATACTTATATAATTTTTTTCCATTTTGGTATATGAACTAAACAATTAAATTTATTTTGACCTTTCAACTTAAATTTCAATAAGATTTAATGATGTGACATTATGATATTATGTCATGTCATTAAAAATTTAGGATATTACATCTTCAAACATTTATATTTGTCTAGTTTTAGAGCCAAATATGAATTTAGTTATCAATTTCAATTACAAAAGTGAACAAAAAAATATAAGTGTATTTAATTACCAAATTTAAAATCCCTGATATAAATCTATCATCATTCACTAATTTTTTATTGTTTAATTTATTATTTGGGGTTTGCATTTGATAATTTTTTTCACATTAGAGTCTGATTTTTTTTTGTCCAAGTTAGGTCCTAAACAACTATTCTCATCATGTTGGGGTTTAAAATTTTTTTCAAGTTACTCTTTGAACTTGGTAATTGTTCTTACATTAAGGTCTAAACGTGACAATTGTTCTCATGTTAACGTCTAAATTTAAGGGTTTTAAAGGACTAACTTGAACAATAAAAATCCAAGCCCCAATGTAAGAGCTACCAAGTTCAGGGCCAGCCTAAGTTGGACAAAAAAAAATTTAAGCCTCAATGTGAAAATAATTGTCAAGTTTAAGGTCTAATTCAGGAAAAAAAATTCAAGCTCCCAATATGAAAAAGGTTACCAAATTAAGGTCTCAAAAATGTGATTTAACCCTTTATCGCTCACAGAAAAATATTAGAATTTTATTTACACCCAGAAAAAAAAAAAACAAAAAATAGAAAGAGTGATGAATCACATAAATAATTAAAATAATAAAACAAAATAAAATTAGTTCAACGCTGTTCTCAGTTACTAGTGTTCTATTTTTCAACCAAACCCCCTCCCCTCTGTACGCCCCAAGCTTTCAACCCCCACTTCTATTTCTCACCACTTTTTTAACTCATTTTCTAACAATTATAGTTCTACCTAAACCGCCGTACGCCGCCGCTTCTTCCGCCTACAGAAGATGGAGCAAAAGCTGCGAATGGAGATAGACCAGATGCCACCACGTGGAGCTCACCATAGGCGGGCTCATTCCGACACAACTTTCCGTTTCGATGATCTTCTCCTCTTCGACCCCTCGGACCTCGATCTTTCCTGCCTTGACCTTCCGGATTCCTCTTCCAATCCCAGTCTGCCACCTGTCGCACCCGTACCTGCTGAATCCTCCGATGACTCCTCATGCAACGGCCCTCCTCGCTCCACCCTCAGTAACCCTAGGCATATCCGTAGCCTTTCTGTTGACTCTGATTTCTTTGATGGACTCGGGTTGACTGGACCCGCGATCTCCGGAGGAGCTGGGGATGAGAAATTTGGCGGGAAAAGAGGTGCAGGAGAGAAGAGGGTTCACCATAGACATAGTAACTCGATGGATGGTTCGACTACGGCATCGTTTGACGTTGAGTCCTTGATGGCCGTTGATGGTGTTAAGAAAACTATGGCTCCTGATAGACTTGCTGAGCTTGCCCTTATCGATCCCAAGAGAGCTAAAAGGTAGAATTTTTTTCCTCACAATTTGAACTTAATTAATGTAGATATAGGATTTCAAGTCGAATTTGGTTCTTCGCCTGTTATTCATCAAAGCCAATGTGTTTTATTTCTTTCCCTTCTTCTCTTTAATAAAGTAGCTGATGTTTTCAATTTTCTTACCTAATGGAGGGTTTTATTTATTTATTTATTGGGGGTGGTGTAGGATTCTGGCTAACAGGCAATCAGCTGCGCGTTCAAAGGAGAGGAAGATTCGATACACGAATGAACTAGAGAAGAAGGTTCAGACTCTTCAGACAGAAGCTACCAATCTCTCCGCACAAGTCACAATGTTACAGGTAAAAAGTACTTTATTCTGGGTTTAGCTTTACAGCTTACACTTCACCTCTCATTTACGTGATCCTTTACTCATTTCTAGAATGTGAACTTGCCTGGTTCATTTATTCAAATGTCCTTTTTTCTTGGTCATGTTATAATATTAACACCTGAATTTATAAGCTACTTTCCAATTTCTGAAGTCGAAGTTGGCTATTTTTTACTGTATCTTATGCCTTAATTATGACAGGGTTTAGTTACTGATTGGGATTTTGTGTACGAATTATTATATGCATGAAACACATGCTTTCATATTCGTTTATAGGTCAAATCACATATAAGATCATCGCAATAATTGTTGAAGAATTTACTGATTTCACTTGGGACTGTATTCAATGTAATACTATTTCAAAAATCTAGTAGTTTCAGTTTCTTCCTTTGGGGTGGGGAACTCTTAAGCCAACTTGAGTATGAGGCTGTTTTAGACAGCCGTAGCAGTTATTTGGTGTATAGATGCATGGGATTTTCTTTGTTGAAAGAAGTGTCAGCTGTAATAATTAGTAAAGGCCTTGTATCGCTTCTGTCTAAGGTTAGTTAATGTTGGCACTTGGCAGTACTTTTAGCCACTTTGCACATTTTTGAGAAGTTCCGTTGTGTCTTCTGTTTGCAAACTGTATTTCTGACTCCTTATATAACAACAATCATTGATCAATCCTTGAATTTTCCAAAAACGACAACATTATGCACTTCATTTAATCATGCCTTGGAATGATGCAAAGGCATGAGTCTCCCTTTTGGCATTGGCGCATTGCTTTTCAACTATTTTATATCAGTCCTTCTTTGATTCTGCTACTACCATTTAGGTCATGCATCTGCCTGGAAAATAGCCTTTGGCTGCAATAAGGTGGGCTCGGTTGGGTTTCAGCCCCATGACACCTGGTTTCTGCTAACATGGAAAGCACCTGTTTTGTGTCTTTAAGGCCCAAATATTTGTTTATTGCATTCACAGTGAAGGAAGGGAACCACTTCTAATATATTTCTCCTATGATACAGAGAGACACTACTGGGTTGACTACTGAGAACAAGGAACTGAAACTACGGCTACAGGCTATGGAGCAACAAGCGCAGCTTAGGGATGGTATGCATGCTTTTCCTTGTTTTTGCACTAAATACACACTAAATATACTTGGTGGAGAGGGATGTTGGGCGGGGGGACACCGAGGCTTTTCCTCTCCCTTTCATATTCTCTTCAAATTCCCCCAAATTTTTTGTATTTGTATACTTAAAAAAGTGGATAAAAAACAATTTTGCCCCTCTCAAAAAAAGTATATTTTGATCCTCTTACTGCAAGTGCCCTAATATAAATTCCCTGTCTTCGTCCCTGATGAAATAATATCATTTTTATATTCATTCATCGGTTATGACAGATTGGAAAAACCATCAAAACTCTGCCATTTCATAGTTAAGTGATTCTATCATCTGGATCCAGTGTTTTCATAATTTAATAAAGTAAACCGTAAATTTAAAAGTGCCAAGAGAAGGGCTCAGTTAATATGGCATGTAAAAGAGTATGACACTTTAGCCTGTAAATTTGAAGGCCTACAGGAAAGGTACTTTATTAATATGGCATGGAAAAGTTTGTCACATCTTTGTTTATATATGGTTTTCAGATGCCTTATATATCGTCAGAATATGATTTTCAAAGTAACCAATTCCTACTATGTCATCGTATAGGCAAGGTAATAAACAAGTTGAGCTTTAAAGGTACTTATTTAGTATTTATTTTTCTGTGGTTTGCAGCTTTGAATGAAAAATTGAAGGAAGAAGTGCAACGGCTTAGGATACAAGCTGGTCAAGTGTCTGCTATGAATGGAAATCCTTTCAATAGAGGACTATCTCCTCAATATTTAACCCAACAACCTGCTCCACATCACTTTGGCGTCCTGCAGACACCGCAACAACAACAACAACAGCAGCAGCAGCAGCAGCAGCAGCTGCAGATGCCTCATTCATCCACCAATAACCCGACTTTGAACGGACAGCCTCAACCTCACTTTATGGATTTTAACCAGAGGGCATAGTTTCATGTTGGAAGGAAATGCTTGGTAAGCATAAGAAAATCCAATCACTGTAAGCATCTTGTACATAGAAATATGTGGTATGCATTGCAGGTTCTGGGATTAGTCCCTTTTATTTGTTTCTCATATGGCTTTATCACCATTAGAGTAGAGAAATGAATTGAAATGTGTTGGTCATAGAGATTAGGTTCTAATTATATAGCATAAATGATGGGTAGATGATTGTTGTAACAAATCGTTATATTTATAGAATAATAATATAATTATTCCTTGGAGTTGGTATATTAACTTAGATTTATTAACATTGTCATGTTAATCAAATTTATTATTATATCTAAAATGACCAGATTATCTCAAATAATGAAAAATTGTGCAACTTTGTTGCAAGGATTTATCATGTATGTTAAGACTAAAGATGCTTCACCAGTTTTCTTGTAAACAGCGGCTGACAATATATTCCATTTTGGTTTATTGATCAACAACAAGAATAAACAAAATTTTCTTTTTTGTCTTGTAATTCTTGAATAAAATTAATTATGAACAATGACTGCCAGATCAAACAACCTAAGTTGTAAGGTAATCTTTTTTTTTTTTTTTTCTAAAAGAATTTCTAGAGTGATCTGATATTCTGTTCTGGTAGCCAACATACTTGAGAAGAATTCATAGAGTATATAATATGATATTTTTAAATGTGAATATGATATTTGAATATGGTTTAAGAGTTATATAACACTTTAAACCTGGCCTAGACAGAAAGATCAAGTCTAGGATGTCAAATGAACTTGCCAAAAAACAGATGCACTTAAAGCCGATTTAATTGATACATAGATAAGTCTTAAAACTAATTCAATCTTAAAATTTAAAGTCAGAAAACAAATAACAATTTTAAACACATGCACATATATTTAAAATATAATCGAGTCTCGCGTTCGTCGACTGCTTAGTTTTGGAAGGTACTTGAAATTCATTTAGTCTAGTTAGTACGTTGCAACCTAATGTAAAATATAAATACTCAACATATGTAAAAATAACTCAGATATCATTGAGAATTCAGACAACACACTCAATCTTATTTGATCATAATAATAATTCACAATAGTTTCAAATATAGAGTAGTTCAAATACACAACAGATCAGATACAGAAATAGATTCATATGTAAAAACAGATACAGATGTAGTTATCCTATCCCCATTGGCTACACATCATCTTTGACTAACCCAACACACTAGTAGGTATATAATACCCGTCCAACCTTACACACCTCATAGTGTCGGTACGACACATTGCAGTGTTTACAGTCTCACTATTAGGTCAAATATAATTACAGGTGATTTGACCACCAAATCATAACAGAACACTTCCTTCAATTCATAATTCTCGCCCCATGCAAATGCAGAGAACAGATGAACAATATATATATATATTCTTATGCACGTACAATCAAACAATTCTAGTATAACAGAGGGTTGAATTTCTTACAAATTGTCTTATACGGGTATGTAGAACCAGTTTATAATCATGATAAAGCAGATCATACAGTTCAGTTTAGTTCATACATATCTTACAGACCGCTTACACTCGCCTCGTACATCAATTATGGCGTTAACAGAAATTTGACGATTTAGGCTCACATGCCTGTGTGCTCCTATTAACCAAGTTAGTGAGTTACACGGTCTTGACACACGCCCGTGTGCTGGCCGTATACCTCACACGGTACAACACACGCTCGTGTTGTAACAGCCTAATTTTAGTTAAAACGGAATAGTGGTTTCGGAACCACAAATCCTAAGTCGTAAAAATATTTTAATATTATTTTTGGTGTTTACAACATGTGATTATATATGTGTGAAATTTTCGTAAAATAATTTTATCGATTGGATGCTTAATTTGAGAAAAAATGACTAAATCGTGTAAAATGCAAAAGTGGCATGCTATAAGTTAAAAGTGCTCAATTGCAATGGCTTATTAAATGAAAGGTCCTTATGTTGTAATTAGACCATTGATAGTGAAGATGGACATTAATGGCCTTATATTTGATGATTAAATGGTTTAACAACCAAGGGTAAAATGGTAAACTAATGTATTAAGTTATAATAAATAAAAGAAAAACAATTTTAAGCTTAAATTATCATCATCCTTAGCCGAAAATAGAGAAAAGAAAGAAACCATTGAAACTTTAGGTATTCGACACTTGCATTGGTTGATTAAGGTATGTTCTTTGTTTGATTTTTGATGATTTCTACATTTTTGTGATCGTTGTATCGAGTACTAGCTAGCCCAGGGACTAATTTGCAAAACTGCTTAATGTTTTGAAAGTTTCCATTGAAGAATTCATGTGTTTTTGAATTTTTGATGATGAAATATGAAAGCTTGGTGTTTGATATACATGTTTTGTAAATTGATTTTGAGTAAAAATGTCAATTAGGGATTAAATTGTGAAAATGTGAAATGTTATAGTTAAAAGTGTGAAAAAAATGAAAATATAGGCTACTATGAAGCTATACAAAATTCGGCTAGTATGAAATTAGAAAGAAATTTTGTAATTTGTGTTTTTATGAAATAAGGACTAAATTGTAAGAAATGTCAAAATTTACAGGTTAAAGTGTAAAAATGCCCAAATGTACGTTTGAGGACTGAATTGAATGAGTTGGTGATTAAATGGATTAATTTTGAATGTATATAGATCAAGAACGAAAGAAAACAAATTTAGATCTGGGGAAATCGAAAGTTTTCAAATAGTCGATTTAGTCCGTTTAACCCGAATACGAGGTAAGTTCATATGCAAATAAATGTCTTTAAATTTAATTATACATGTTTAATTGTCATTGAATTGCTATGAATGTTGAATTAGTACTTATGAGCAAGAATCGACAGAGTTATTACATCCGAAAGTCCCGTATGAACCTTAGGAATAGTATAGGATACGAATGTCATGACATTAGGTTACCGAGATGTGATTACATGTAAGACCATGTTTGGGACATTGGAATTGTATTGTGATTACGTGTAAGACCATGTCTGGGATATTTGCATCATTAATCGATTACGTGTAAGACCCTGTCTGGGATAGTGGCATCGATATGTGATAACATGTAAGACCATATCTGGGATATAGCATTGTGCGAGCTATATGTGATTGCCGAGTATCCTTAACGATTCCGAATGGTTCAACGGGAAAAAATCAAGTCTAGAAAGAATGTGTGAATGAATTAAGTGACTCAGGTACGTACGAGATTCATAGTAGTATTAAAAAGGAAAAGTATTTGATGAATGCAATTATTATATTGAATATGTGTACAATGAGAAAGGTTTGTGAACTTGAATGTGTATTTAAATGTGCTTATTCAAATCTTGCTTCATTGATGGAAATGATATTGATTCATGAGATGATTTATTTGTGTATGGCTTACTAAGCTTTTAAAGCTTACTGTGTTTATTTTCTACTGTTTTATAGATAATCAAAGCTAATTCGGACATGGGGATCGTCAGGAAACGTCATCATACTATCGATTATTTTGTTGGTACTTCTGAAACTTTGTATATATGGTATATGGCATGTATAGGCTAGTGTCATTTTGGTATGTTTTAAGTTATGATATTAGCCATGTGATTTGGCTTGTTAATGATGTAAACGTTGATGTGTTTTTAGCCATTTAAGTTGGCTTGAATTTGATAATACTCTAAAATGACGTGTTTTTATATATTAATCATGTGTTTATTTTGAGCTTGAGCCTATTAATTTGAGCTATTTATGTCTTTTTATCTTTTAGGGACTAAATTGGAGGCGAAAAGTAAATTCAAGGGAAAAAAGCGTCAATTTGGAGCTCAAATGGGCCAATATGCAACGTGGGACAAATATGGTGCCAAAAGTACGAACATGGAAGGCACAAGGACTTAAAAGCAAATAGAAGAGATTTTATTTTGGAAGACTCTATTTTATTTTATTTTATTTTATTAGGATAATTAATATTAAGATAATTATTAGGATTATTCAAATTTAGGATTTTATTTTAATTATCTTTGTTTATCTTTAATTAAATGTATTTATCTTTTTAAAATTTAAGTTCAATTAGACTATCTCCCTAGCACTATAAATAGGGGGTGAAGTGACTCTATTTGGGTTGATCTTTTTCTGTAAACACTCTCCCCCTGAAAGTCTAGGCTTTTGTTTCTTCATATTTTCTTTCAATAAAATTCCCTTTTTTCCATTTTTTTTCCACCATTATCATGAGGCACTAAAACCCATCTAGCCGAAAGTTGTCAATATTTCCCAAAAAAGATTCTTGAGGCTTAGAATCTATACTTAGCCTTCTCGCCAAGTATTCATCGTTTCTCACTTTTCTGGTGGCGACTTCCGTCCATGGCCCTTAAGAAGTAAGCTTTTCAGCATATGCAAAGGCGGCCGCTTTGTATGTTTTGGAAGGATTGCATAGTCGGTTCGTTAACTTACTGCGTCAGAGGTTGGCGAGCCAAAGAGACAAAATGGTGTGGGATTTGCCATTGAGAAGCGTTGATCTAGCATAGATTACTGGCTAGAGTCAGGTTCCCTAAAAATCGTAAGTCTAATTTTTGGAGCTGGTGGTCGTAGGTGTCCTTTTCCACTATAACTGTCTTACTTGAGTCGAGAAGGATCATCCAAAAGCCAAGGATTGAGCCCAAGGTGGAATGAGACAATCGGAGGCTAGAACTTTCCCATAAGAATTTCTTTTCTCTTAAAACTCTCTTTATTATTTTTGTAATCATAATTTCAGTAAACTTTAAATTCTGTTTTTATTTTATTTTTCGCTTCCAAAATCAATTCTTAAATTCTGTTTTTTTTTCCAGGAACTTAGGTTTTCTTGGGCACAATTCTGCCCAGGATTTCGAGAAACAAGCATTCGTATAATCCGGTCCTTGAGGATTCGACCCTACTTCCCCTTTACTATTTCTTTTTCATTATTTTACAGGGAATAGGATATTTTTGGTGCTCTCAACGACGCATCAAATTTTGGCACCGTTGCCGGGGATCGGCAACATACTAATCTTGTTTTTCTTTGTTTTCTATGACCAGATCTGCTCCAGGTACTCTTGCATTCGACTCAGAAATTGAAAAGACTGCGAAAGCTAATCGAAAGGAAACAAAACTAAGGAAAAAGTAGTCAGGGGTGGTTGGAACTCAAAGTAATCCACCGCCAGAAATTAGAATCGACGACGAAGTAGAGTTTAGGGTTAACGAAAACCCTACTCGAATGTTAGAACGTAAAGAAGAAGAAGTCGATTTACCTGAAGAGGTCCTTGACGCTAGGGTTGACGAAAACCCTAATTTAGCGCAGCAGCAGATGGCTCAAACAATTCGACAACTAGCTGAAGCGCCGACAGAACAACCGCCACTGTGTATCGCGTATTCTACTATGGATACTGATTTTGAATTAAAGTCAGGCTTGATTCAGCTACTGCCAACTTTCCGTGGGTTACAAAATGAAAACCCCCACAAGCATTTAAAAGAATTCCATATGGTTTGTTTGAGTATGAAACCTCAGGGGGTAACTGAGGATCAAATTAAATTGCGCGCTTTCCCTTTTTCCCTAGCAGATTCAGCTAGGGAATGGTTATTTTATTTACCTCCTGGATCCATTACAACTTGGGCTAATTTATCTCGTTTATTTCTTAACAGGTTTTTCCCTGCATCACGAGCGGCTGAGTTAAGAAGAGAAATCTTGGGCTTAAGGCAAAAAGACGCAGAGACTCTATACGATTATTGGGAGCGATTTAAGTTGTGTGCAAGTTGCCCACAACACGGTATAACGGAACAGTCTTTGCTCCAGTACTTTTATGAAGGCTTGAAACCCATGGAGATGAATATGGTAGATGCCGCGAGTGGAGGAGCGTTAGTCAACATGACTCCACCACAAGCAAGAGACTTAATCTCCACAATGGCTGCGAATTCCCAGCAATTTCGAGCCAATCCTGAACTCCCTAGACTTGATAGACTTACTAATATTGTGAATTCCCTTGTTACAGAAAAATCGAAACCAGTCCGAGTATGTGGAATATGTGCTACACCTGAACATACGACTGATGCGTGCCCTAGTCTATGTGACGATTCTATGGCCCATTTAGATGCTGTGGGAAATTTTCCTGGGCCACCACAAAGACGATACGACCCTTATGCCAATACCTACAACCCAGGATGGAGGGACCACCCTAATTTTAGTTATGGGGCTAATCTACGTTATAACCAGCCGTACCAAAATCGAGCCCCACAACAGTCGCAAGATTCAGGTAATTCTCTAGAAACTTTGGTCAATAAATTAGCAACTAATGCCTTTGATTTTCAACAGTAAACTCTCAATTTCCAAAGAGAAATGAAGGGTTTTTAGCAGAAAACCGAAGCATCCATAAGGGAGTTGACCACATCAATTGAGAAATTAAACTCTCAAGGGAAACTGCCATCACAAACAGAACCAAACCCGAGGCAGAATACGAATGCAGTAATGTTTCGAAGCGGAAAGGTCCTGGAACCAGTTCCTGGCAAGAATCTTGGTCAAGAAATCGCCCAGAAAACTCCAGAAAACAACGAATAGATCCGAGCGAAACCCCAACTGCCGAAAATCTAACCTCCATTCCCAAGACGATTAAGTCAGTGTCGAAAAAGTAAGGAAGACAAGGAGATACTCGAAACATTCAGAAATGTCGAGATCAATTTGCCACTATGAGATGCCATCAGACAGATTCCGCGGTATGCCAAGTTTTTCAAAGAGCTTTGCACCAACAAACGAAAATTAACAGGTAATGAAAAGGTAAGTGTTGGTGAAAATGTTTTCGCAGTACTACAGCGGAAAATGCCGGTAAAATGCAAAGATAGGGGTATGTTCGCTATTCCATGCAAAATTGGCCATTTAGGAATTAAAAAGGCTATGTGCGATTTAGGGTGTCCATAAATGTAATGCCTTATTCTATTTATGAATCACTTAACGCGGGTTGTTTGACAAAGACAGGTGTTACCATTCAGTTGGCAGACAGGTCTATTGTCCATCCCGAAGGGGTCCTCGAGGACGTATTAGTCAAAGTCAATGGGCTTATCTTCCCTGCAGATTTTTATGTGATAAAAATGGAGGAGGATAACACTCCTGGGTCTTCAGACATCTTGTTGGGGCGACCTTTCCTTAGTACTGCGAATACTAAGATTGATGTACGAAGCGAAACCCTCACGATGGAGTTTGACGGGGAGATTATGAAGTTTAACGTTTATAGCACTATTAGTCACCCAAGTGAAGTCTTGGACGTAAACCGTGTTGACATAATTGACTCATCAGCAGAAAAAACTTTTAAGTCATCTTATGGAGATAAACCTAAAATGATGTTTAATGATTTTGAATCTGTTAATAAATTATTGGCTCCCATGAATACTAAACTTCTACCTCCTGTTGTGCAGGCACCAGATCTGAAATTAAAACCACTTCCTGAACATCTCAAATGCACATTTTTGGAGAATGATGAGACCATTGCCGACTTAAAAAGGATCAACCCCTTGAAAGAAAATACGGAACCAAAGAAAGAGGCGTAAGGACGATTAAGCCCAAATATGGTGGATGTGATAGAAAATGAGAATTTCCAAGCCTATACAAATGAAAGAATTCATTTGGAACAATTCCAATTCTAGTTGAGGCGTCAAGCTAGCGACGTTAAATAAGCGCTTGTTGGGAGGCAGCCCGATCTTTCTTTTTCTTTTTATTTTTATTTTTATTTTTATTTATTATTTTCCTTTCTTTTTTATTTATTATTTATTATTTTATTTTATTTTTATTTTATTTTAGTTAAATATTAATAAATTTCTCTTCTTCCATCTAGGTGAAATGGAGCGAAAATACGAAGAAAAAAAAGAGACAGAAAGTGTGCACCAAAATAACCCTATCCATGGTACCAAACAGTTCTATTCCAGCCCAAAATGCTATATCTCTGCAGCCAAACAGTCTTATTCCAGCCCTAGAATCCCCAAAATCTACAGCCAAACACCCCTTTTCAGCAAATAAAACTCTCAAACCTTACATTATTATTAGTTTTTTCTCAAATTTCTCCATAACCGCCAACTCCTCTCTCCTCCACCACCCACCGCCGATTTCTTAGCCACCATGGTGAGAACCCGAAGCCGAACCGCTGTTGCACACGTCGCTTCGCCATCTTCTTCTCCACCGTGTGCGCCAACCGATGGTAACTACATGGGGAGTTTTTCTAAATTTTTTTCTCCACCTATTTGTTTTCCTTTTACTTTCACATCGAGGACTATGTGTTTTAAGTAGGGGGAGGAAGTTATTCATTTTGTTTTAATCTTTGAATTTTTGTTATTGTTCTTTGGTTTGGTTGTTGCTATTGTTGCTGGCTCTCTATTTTTTTTGGAATATCTTGCCTCTTTTCATGCCCAAGATTTTACCAGGAATTGCCTACTGTTTGACCTACAAGCATGATTCTTACCTTCTAAGGAAGTTATGATTTTTCCCATAATTGATGCCATCTCCACTGTTTTGTTTTTATTAGGCTAAAAATAATTGTGATTAATAGGGTTAATTATATTTTGCTTTTCGTAAAATTGATCAGGTTTAATATAAAGTGAACACTTAAAATGATTGCATGCTTAATTAATGTTCATGGCTATTAGGTGATTATTGAAACTTATTTTTGACACTTAAATTTTTTCTTTCCTGAGTTCTCAAGAATTTTAAATATCGTTTAATTTTTAATAAAAGTTTTCCATGGTTATGAGTACATCTTAGATCGTTACTGACTGAGTAACCGGGGTAGGGTGCTTGGGTTGTCATTCTACTTCGCGTCAAAAGGTTGTGTGACGTGACAAGTAAAACTCCGCTAGCTGAGGTTATGAGTATGGCTCAAATCGTGATCGATCGAAATGTAAGGGTAGGGTGCTTGGGTTGTCATTCTACTTAGCGTTAATAGGTTGTGTGACGTCTTGGGTAAAACTCCGCTAACCGAAAATAAATAATTTTAGGAGTATGTTGAAATTGAGTAAGGGGTGGGGTGCTTGGGTTGTCATCTCTCTTAGCGTCAAAAGGTTTAATATATTCCTAAGTAAATAAATAATAATAAAATTTTAAAAAAAAAAAAAAAAAAAAAAAAAAGAAGAAGAAGAAAATAAGTACTAATAAAGTTGCACTTCGGGGACTAAAGGAGGAAATAATTAAGGTGTCTCAGTAGGTTTGGTAATTTACCTAAATAGCATAGCTCAAGTAGATCTTAATTTTTGTGTGAATTAATTGGAATACTTTTTCTGTTTTACTTAAAGCAAGCTTAGGGGTCTCTTTATTTTTCATATGCATTTTTAACTAATTTTTATGAAACTTTGGAGTGGAATTTCTTTTATGGCAAAATCTAGCTTCCACAGTCGATAGGAACCATACTTGAGGGCAAGCATGGGCTAAGTAGGGGGAATTTGATAATACTCTAAAATGACGTGTTTTTATATATTAATCATGTGTTTATTTTGAGCTTGAGCCTACTAATTTGAGCTATTTATATCTTTTTATCTTTTAGGGACTAAATTGGAGGCGAAAAGTAAATTCAAGGGAAAAAGCGTCAATTTGGAGATCAAATGGGCCAATATGCAACGTGGGACAAATATGGTGCCAAAAGTGCGAACATGGAAGGCACAAGGACTTAAAAGCAAATAGAAGAGATTTTATTTAGGAAGACTCTATTTTATTTTATTTTATTAGGATAATTAATATTAAGATAATTATTAGGATTATTCAAATTTAGGATTTTATTTTAATTATCTTTGTTTATCTTTAATTAAATGTATTTATCTTTTTAAAATTTAAGTTCAATTAGACTAGCTCCCTAGCACTATAAATAGGGGGTGAAGTGACTCTATTTGGGTTGATCTTTTTCTGTAAACACTCTCCCCTTGAAAGTCTAGGCTTTTGTTTCTTCATATTTTCTTTTAATAAAATTCCCTTTTTTCTATTTTTTTTCCACCATTATCATGAGCCACTAAAACCCATCTAGTCGAAAGTTGTCAATATTTCCCAAAAAGGACTCTTGAGGCTTAGAATCTGTACTTAGCCTTCTCGTCAAGTATTCATCGTTTCTCACTTTTCTGGCTAACGCTTCATCCATGGCCCTTAAAAGTAAGCTTTTCAGGATATGCAAAGCGGCGCTTTGTATGTTTTGGAAGGATTGCATAGTCGGTTCGTTAACTTCTGCGTCGAGGTTGGCGAGCCAAAGAGACAAAATGGCGTGGATTTGCCATTGAGAAGCGTTGATCTAGCATAGATTCTTGGCTAGA
Source organism: Gossypium arboreum (assembly GCF_025698485.1). Taxonomy (NCBI): domain Eukaryota; kingdom Viridiplantae; phylum Streptophyta; class Magnoliopsida; order Malvales; family Malvaceae; genus Gossypium; species Gossypium arboreum. The sequence continues at coordinate 127,055,362 of NC_069072.1, read as the reverse complement.
GTCAAGTTCCCTAAAAATCGTAAGTCTAATCTTTGGAGCTGGTGGTCGAGGCGTCCTCTTCCTTTATGAATGGCTTACTTGAGTCGAGAAGGATCATCCAAAAGCTAAGGATTGAGCCCAAGGCGGAATGAGACAACCGGAGGCTGGAACTTTCCCATAAGAATTTCTTTTCTCTTAAAACTCTCTTTATTATTTTATTATTTTGTAATCATAATTTGATAAACTTTAAATTTTGTTTTTATTTTATTTTTCGCTTCCAAAATCAATTCTTAAATTGCTTTTTATTTTATTTTTTCGAGAACGTAGATTTTCTTGGGCACGATTACGCTGTGATTTGAGAAACAAGTATTCGTATAATCCGGTCACTGAGGATTCGACCCTACTTCCCCTTTACTATTTCTTTTTCGTTATTTTACAGGGAATAGGATATTTTTGGTGCTCTCAACGACGCATCAGAATTATAGGCTTGATGAGTAATACATGATGTATAAGTTGCCTTATGTTTTGGTATGGTTATGTGGTTGCTCATGTAGCTAGTTGCCATTTTGTAAGCTAATACTTGGAAGATGATATGTTATGGCTTGATTTTAAGATGATGAAATGATATGTTTTGAGGCATGAAATAGATGGTAATATGATGAGGAAATGCTTTTAGAAGTTATGTAAAATTTGATGATTTTAGCATAATGATTTGGTGTGTTTTGAATACGGAATTAAGTAGTTGACGTGGATGGTTTAAAAATGGTATAAATTGTGTATGAAATAGCATGTTTTGGTTGCTCATATATGTATGGGAATGATGCAATTTGATGTGGTTTAGGTGTGTTTGAGGAAAGTGAGAAATGTGGCTTAAAATAAGCCTATTTTTACTTTACACGGCTAAACACACGGGCGTATGGCTCGATCGTGTGTGACACATGGCCTTGGTATACTACCGTGTGTCTCTTAGGGAATAATTAAAAATTCAAGTTAGTCTCATACACGGCCTACACATATGGGTGTGTCTGGTGGCCATGTGAGGTACACAACCTTAGTACATGGGCGTATGTGGCCATTTCGAAGGGTACACGGGTGTGTCGTCGGCCGTGTGACCCAAGTCAGTAACCCCTCTAGATTTTACACGGCCTGGCACATAAGCGTGTCATCAGCTGTGTGGTACAAGTCAGAATGTATGCGTTATTTTCACACGGCCTATGACACGGGCGTGTCTAGTAGTCGTGTGGGGCACATGGTCCGTTCACACGTAAGTTTACACGGTTGTGTAACCCTTTAATACAAGAAATTTTTTTTATGTTTTCCAAAGTTTGCAAATGTTATTGGTTTAGTCCCAAACCTCTTTTAAGCATGTTTTAAGGTTTCATAGAGCGTTATAAGGGACAATGTGAATGTGTTGAATGGATTTATATTATGAATGCGTATAAGTAAGATATATGTTGTGATTGATCGGTAATACCTTGTAACCCTATTCTAGCTATGAATACGGGTTAAGAGTGTTATATTTAATTGGTATCAGAGCTACAGTTTAGTCGATTCTAGAACTAATGTAGCATGTGAGAGTCTAGTTATACATGCCATAAATATAAACTACAATAGTGTGATGATTCTTGACAGTTAAAATATGTTTTTATATAGCAAATAGATCCTAAAAGAGCCGTAGTTGATGATGTAGAGAGTAACGAGCTTGCTCCTACTCAAAGGGCAGCGCAATCTGACTCTAGACATGTAATTGGTAGTCTCGAGGAGAGGCTAAACAAGCCTTGCTCCATATGATGAGTACGAAATTCGTTCGAACAAATCCGGCTGCTCAATAACCTCCACCCCTACCTGTTCTTCAACAAGACCCAGTTGTGCCACAAGTGATCGATCTGATTCGATTGAGTAAGCCACCTATAGATAAGATATGTAAACACAGTGCTGAGGAGTTCCAGGCTACAGTTGATGATGATGCTGAGAGAGCTGAATTCTGGCTTGAGAACACTATTCAAGTATTCGATGAATTATCTTGTACTCCTGATGAATGTATCAAATCTGTAGTATCTTTACTAAGAGACAATGCATATCATTGGTGGGAAACGTTGATATCAATAGTTCCGAGAGAACGTGTCACCTGGGAGTTCTTTCAATCTGAGTTCTAAAAGAAGTATATAAGCCAGCGGTTTCTCGATCAGAAACATAAAGAGTTTCTAGAATTGAATTAATGCAGGATGACTGTAACCGAGTACAAAAGAAAATTTGTAGGATTGAGCAAGTATGCCCGAGAATATGTTTCTACAAAAAAGAGATTATGTGTAAATTATTTGTAAATGGATTGAGTGAAGATATAAAACTTCTAGTCTGGATTCTGGAAATCAAAGAATTTGTTGTTTTAGTTGAAAGGGCTTGTAAAGCCGAAGATCTCAGCAAAGAAAAGAGAAAAGATGATTTTGAAGCAAGAGATTCGAGAAAGATATTAACTAGTAAATCTTATCAGTCTTCATCGAAAAATTTTTGAGACTCGTTTAATCGTTCTAATACGTCTGTGGGACATTCATATTGAGATCGTGAAAAGCAACCTGTGAGATCTAAAGCTCAAGCTACATCTGTTGCTAGTACTTATAGTGTGAGACAAAACCTACCTGAGTGTAGACATTGTGGGAAATAACACTTCGGTGATTGTAAATTGAAGGAACGAGTTTGTTTTAAGTGTGGATCGTTAGATTATTTTATCAAATATTGCCAGAATTAGCTGAAAAAGATAATGCTCAAAACATGAGGCCGAGTAACACTGCAGTTAGAGGTAGATCACCCAAAAATGCTATTAATGTGAGTGGTAGTCAGAGAACAACTAAAGGCTCTGATATGAGATCTGAAGCCCGAGCACCTGCACGAGCCTATGCTATTCTCACTCCCGAAGAAGCGTTATCTCCAGACGTTATTACCGGTACATTTACTCTCTATGATACTGAAGTTATTGCATTGATAGATCTAGGATCAACTCATTCATATATTTGTGTGAATTTAGTATCCAGTAAGACTTTGCCTGTAGAGTCTATTGAATTTGTAATTAGAGTATCAAACCCCTTAGGCAAGTATGTTTTGGTTGATAAAGTGTGCAAGAACTATCCATTGATGATTCGAGAATTCTATTTTCTGGCCGATCTGATGTTGCTACCATTTGATGAATTTGATATAATTCTGGGTATGGATTGGCTAACACTGCACGATGCTATTGTGAACTATAAATGAAAAACGATTGATTTCAGATGTCAGAATAAAGAGATTATTTGGATTGAGTTAGATGAGTTGAATGGTTTACCAGTAGTGATTTCATCAATGCTAGCTCAAAAGTATGTGAGAAAGGGTTGCGAAGCTTACTTTGTTTATGTTCTTGATACGAAAATGATAGAAAAGAAAATTGAATCAATGCCAGTTGTGTGTGAATATCCGAATGTGTTTCCTGAAGAGTTACCAGGTTTACCATCGATTCAAGAGGTTGAGTTTGGCATTGAGTTAGTGCTAGGAACTACGCCGATATCGATAGCTCCGTACCGAATAGAACCAACAGAGTTAAAAGAATTGTAATCCTAGTTGAAAGAATTAACTGACAGAGGGTTTGCAAGACCGAGTTTCTCGCCTTGGGGTGCTCCCGTATTGTTTGTGAAAAAGAAAGATGGCACGATGAGAATGTGTATAAACTACTAACAGCTCAACAAAGTGACAATAAAAAATAAATACCCTTTGACTAGAATAGATGATTTGTTTGATCAGTTGAAAGGGGCTACAAGATTTTTGAAGATAGATCTGAGTTCGGGTTATTATCAGTTGTGAGTTAAAGAATCTGATGTGCCAAATACTGCTTTTAGAATGAGGTACGATCACTATGAATTTTTAATTATGCCTTTTGGACTAACGAATGCGCCTGCTATCTTTATGGACTTAATGAACTGAATTTTCAGACTATACCTAGATCTATTTGTCGTTGTATTTATTTTTGATATTTTGATTTATTCACGTGATAAATCCAAACATATCGAGCATCTGAGAATTGTACTACAGACTCTGTGAGACAAACAGTTATTTTCTAAGTTCAGCAAATGTGAACTCTGGTTGCGTGAGGTTGGTTTTCTAGGATATATTGTTTCAGAAGATGGTATCCGAATTGATTCAAGTAAGATTTCTACAATAATAAATTGGAAGCCTTCGAGAAATGTTTTTGAGATCCACAGTTTTCTGGGACTAGTTGGTTATTATAGACGATTTGTGGAAGGTTTCTCGATGATTGCGACTCCGTTGACGAGATTACTTCAGAAATATGTAAAGTTTGAATGGTCAGAGAAATGTCAGAAAAGTTTCAATCAACTGAAAACTCTTTTGACTGAAGCTCCAGTGTTAGTACAGCCTGAATCGAGTAAAGAATATGTGATCTATAGTGATGCATTATTGAATGGTCTGGCGCATGAAAAGAATTATCCGACTCATGATTTAGAGTTAGCAGCCATTGTGTTCGCATTGAAAATTTGGCGCCATTATTTCTTTGGTGATAAATACCATGTTTATTCAGATCACAAGAGTTTGAAATACTTGATGGCTCAGAAAGATTTAAATTTGCAACAGCGGAGATGGCTAGAATTGCTAAAAGATTACGAGCTAGTGATTGACTATCATTCGGGAAAAGCAAATACTGTTGCTGATGCATTAAGCCGGAAATATTTGTTTACTCTTCGTACAATGAATACTTAGTTGGCTCTATCTGATGATGGTTCGATTGTAGCTGAGTTGAAAGTGAGACTGTTGTTTTTACAGCAGATTTGCGAAGCTTAGAAAGTCGATAATGAAATGTTAGCAAAACAAGCTCAATATGATTCGAACCTTGATTCAGAATTTCAAGTTGATATTGATGATTGTTTAAAATTTAGAGGTCGAATATGTGTTCCGAGAAATTCAGAGTTGATTCAGATGATTCTGAACGAAACACATAGTAGTCGTTTATATATTAATCTTGGAAGCACGAAAATGTATAACAACTTAAAATAGCTTTATTGGTGGCCTAGTATGAAACGTGACATCCCAGAGTTCATTTCAAAATGTTTGATTTGTCAACAAGTTCAAGTTGAGCATCAGGTACAGTCTAGTTTATTTCAACCGATTATGATTCCTGAGTGGAAATGGGATAGAGTGACTATGGATTTTGTTTCGGGTTTGCCCCTATCTCCGAGAAAGAAAGATGCAATTTGGGTTATTTTTAATCGATTGATAAAATCAGCTTATTTCATTCCTGTTTGAACGAATTATTAGCTTGAAAAGTTAGCTGAGTTATATATCTCCAAGGCTGTGAGATTACACGGAGTACGTATTTCTATTGTTTCGGATAGAGATCCGAGGTTCACGTTGAGGGTTTAGAAGAAACTACAAGATGCACTGGGTACAAAACTACATTTTAGTACCGCATTTCACCCGCAGAAGGATGGTTAATCCAAGTGACTTATACAGATATTCGAGGATATGTTGAGATGTTGCATTCTTGAGTTCGAAGGTACGTGGGAAAAGTATTTGCAGTTGATTGAATTCGCGTATAACAATAGTTTTCAATTGAGTATTAAAATGGCATCGCACGAAGCTTTATACGGTCAGAAATGTCGAACACCGTTGTACTAGACTGAGCTAAGAGAAAATAAGATTCATGGGGTTGATCTGATCAGAGAGATTGAAGAAAAAGTGAAAGTGATTCGCGATAGTCTGAAAGTAGCTTCGGATTGACAGAAATCGTATGCAGATTTAAAACGGAAAGATATTGAGTTTCAAATTTGGGATAGAGTGTTTCTGAAAGTGTCACTGTCAAAAAAGATATTGCGGTTTGGTCGTAAAGGGAAATTGAGTCCGCGATTCATCGGATCGTATGAGATTATCGAGCGAGTCGGACCAGTAGCTTATCGACTAGCATTGTCGTCTGAGTTAGAAAAGATACATAATGTATTTCATGTGTCGATGTTTCGACGATATCGATCCGACCCTTCACATATTCTTTCCCCGACCGAACTTGAGATTCAGTCAGATTTATCATACAGTGAAGAACCTATTCGAATTCTAACTCGTGAGATCAAAGAGTTGAGAAATAAAAGAATAGCGTTAGTCAAAGTATTATGGCATCGACACGGGGTTGAAGAAGCTGCGTGGGAACCCGAGGATGCTATGAGATAGCAATATCTAAACCTATTCATTGGTAAGATTTTTGGGGATGAAAATCCCTAAGGGGAGAGTTGTAACAGCCCGATTTTAGCTAAAATAGAACAGTGGTTTTAGAACCACAAATCTGAAGTTGTAAAATTATTTTAATATTATTTTTGGTGTTTACAACATGTGATTATATATGTGTGAAAGTTTCGTGAAAGAATTTTATCGATTGGATACTTAATTTTAGAAAAATGACTAAATCGTGTAAAATGCAAAAATGGCATGCTATAAGTTAAAAGTGCTTAATTGCTATGGCTTATTAAATGAAAGGTCCTTATGTTGTAATTAGATCATTGATAGTGAAGATAGACATTAATGGCCTTATATTTGATGATTAAATGGTTTAATAACCAAGGGTAAAATGGTAAACTATGTATTAAGTTATAATAAATAAAAGAAAAATAATTTTAAGCTTAAATTATCATCATCCTTAGCCAAAAATAGAGAAAAGAAAGAATCCATTAAAGCTTTAGGTATTCGGCACTTGCATTGGTTGATTACGGTATGTTCTTTGTTCGGTTTTTGATGATTTTTACGTTTTTGTGATCTTTGTATCGAGTACTAGCTAGCCCATGGACTAATTTTCAAAACTGCTTAATGTTTTAAAAGTTTCCATTGGAGAATTCATGTGTTTTTGAATTTTTGATGATGAAATATGAAAGCTTGGTGTTTGATATACATGTTTTGTAAATTGATTTTGAGTAAAAATGTCAATTAGGGATTAAATAGTGAAAATGTGAAATGTTGCGGTTAAAAGCGTGAAAAAATGAAAATATAGGCTGCTATGAAGCTATACAAAATTTGGCTAGCATGAAATTAGAAAGAAATTTTGTAATTTGTGTTTTTATGAAATAAGGACTAAATTGTAAGAAATGTGAAACTTTAGGGGCTAAAGTGTAAAAATGCCCAAATGTACCTTTGAGGACTGAATTGAATGAGTTGGTGATTAAATGGATTAATTTTGAATGTATATGGATCAAGAACGAAAGAAAACAAATTTAGATCTGGGGAAATCGAAAGTTGTCGAATAGTCGATTCAGTCCGTTTAACCCGAATACGAGATAAGTTCATATGCAAATAAATGTCCTTAAATTGAATTATACATGTTTAATTGTCATTGAATTGCTATGAATGTTGAATTAGTACTTATGAGCAAGAATTGACAGAGTTACGACATCCGAAAATGTCGTACGAACCTTAGGAATAGTATAGGATACGAATGTCATGACATTAGGTTATCGAGATGTGATTACATGTAAGACCATGTTTGAGACATTGGAATTTTATTGTGATTACGTGTATGACCATGTTTGGGACATTGGCATCATTAATCAATTACGTGTAAGACATTGTCTGGGACAATGGCATTGATATGTGATGACATGTAAGATCATATATGGGATATTGCATTGTATGAGCTATATGTGATTACCGAGTATCCTTAACAATTTCGAATGGTTCAACAGGCAAAAATCAAGTCGAGAAAGAATGTGTGAATGAATTAAGTGACTCAGGTACGTACGAGATTCATAGTAGTATTAAAAAGGAAAAGTATTTGATGAAAGCAATTATGATATTGAATATGTGTACAATGAGAAAGGTTTGTAAACTTGAATGTGTATTTAAATGTGCTTATTCATAGCTTGCTTAATTGATGGAAATGATATTGATTCATGAGATGATTTATTTGTGTATGGCTTACTAAGCTTTTAAAGCTTACTGTGTTTATTTTCTACTGTTTTATAGATAATCGAAGCTAACTCGGACTCAGGGATCGTCGGGAAATGCCATCATACTATCGATCATTTTGTTGGTTCTTTTGAAACTTTGTATATATAGTATATGGCATGTATAGGCTAGTGTCATTTTGGTATGTTTTGAGCTATGATATTAGCCATGTGATTTGGCTTGTTAATGATGTAAATGTTGATGTGTTTTTAGCCATTTAAGTTGGCTTGAATTATGTGCTTGATGAGTAATACATGATGTATAAGTTGCCTTATGTTTTGGTATGGTTATGTGGTTGCTCATGTAGTTAGTTGCCATTTGGTAAGCTAATACTTGGAAAATGATATATTATGGCTTGATTTTGAGATGATGAAATGATATGTTTTGAGGCATGAAACAGATGATAATATGATGAGGAAATGCATTTAGAAGTTATGTAAAATTTGATGATTTTAGCATAATGATTTGGTGTGTTTTGACTATAGTTGAAATGGATGGTTTAAAAATGGTATAAATTGTGTATGAAATAGCATGTTTTGGTTGTTCATATATGTATGGAAATGATGCAATTTGATGTGGCTTAGGTATGTTTGAGAAAGGTGAGAAATGTGGCTTAAACCAAGCCTATTTTCACTCCACACTGCTGAGTACACGGGCTTGTGGCTCGACTGTATGTGACACATGGCTTTGGTACACGACCGTGTGTCCCCTGGGGAATAATTAAAAATTCAAGTTAGTCTCGTACATGGCCTAGACACACAGGCGTGTTTGGTGGCCATGTGAGGCACACAGCCTTGGCACATAGGCGTGTGTGGCCATTTCGAAGGGTACACAAGTTAGACACACGGGCATGTCGTCGGCCGTGTAACCCAAGTCAGTAACCCCTCTAGATTTTACACGGCCTGGCACACGGGCGTGTCATCGTCCGTATGGTGTAAGTGAGTATGCATGCCTTGTTTTCACACGGCCTGTGACACGAGCGTGTTCCCACACGGCCTGTGACACGGGCATGTTCCTACATGGCCTGTTCACACGGGCGTGTGACCCTTTAATGCAAGAAAATTTTTTTAGTGTGACCCTTTAATGCAAGAAATTTTTTTTTATGTTTTCCAAAGTTTGCAAATGTTATTGGTTTAGTCCCGAACCTCTTTAAGCATGTTTTAAGGTCTCGTCGAGCCTTATAAGGGACAATGTGAATGTGTTGAATGGATTTCTATTATAAATGCATATAAGTATGATATTAGTTGTGATTGATCGGTAATACCTTGTAACCTTATTCCGGATACGAATACGGGTTAGGGGTGTTATACGTGTCCCCTACCCATATATCCCTGATAAATAAATAATGAGTTACACGGTCTGGGCACACGCCCATGTGCCAACCCGTATGACCACTGCACCTTAATATTGCACACACAGCTTGCCACACGGTCGTGTAGCTTGTTTGTGTGTCTCAAATTCGAAGTTAGTTAGTTACACCGTCCATCAAACGCCCGTGTGTTGTTGAATGTCCCGTTTTCAACGATAAAAACACAGAAGAAAAGGGTTTTGATACCCTACCTAAAAATAATGACGACCATAAAGCAAACTCGAGACTCCTAAAGCCTAGAAAACAAATCCAATTGCTCAATTAACGGAAATTCAAAGAGATACGCTAAATCGCAACAACAATCAATGCCGAAACCTTCAACACAAAAACCTGAAACGAACAAAACTTACTTACTAGAAGTTCAACAACACACACTCGAGTTCTAGATGATGAGAGAAGCGTTAGGCGTCTCTTAACCTTCCCCTAAGCTTTGGTAACCACGAGCAAACAAAGCAAAACAAAGCCGATCAACACCCTCACTTCGGGATTTCAAAAAATTCACAATTCATACATAACAGCCAAAATTACAACGATTAAATGTTACCTTTAAGCACTGAAACAACTAACAATATGATACAATTCAATGATTAACCCAACAGAACGTTTTGCGAAGAGAAATTCAAGAACAATGCCAAAAGAAAGAAGAAAAGGAAAATGAAAAATAAAAATAAAAAGAAACAATGAGGGAGAAGGAGTTATCGTATAAGAGAATTCATTTAAAATTATTTACGGAGAAGTGCAAAAATAATATTCCTTAGTACACACATAAAGATTCAAACACAGGACCACTAACATAAATAGATGCTTAATCATTGAACCAACAGACTCATTCTTGGGGCCTCAATGCACAGAATCTAACTTAAGTGATACATGCAAGTCTAAAAGTTAAATTAAAGAATACACAAAACTTCAAAAGATGCAACTCGAAGCTCAAATCTTCAGTGAGCAACCAGAGTACATTACCACAGAAACACTCACATTTCCATTAACACAACCTACAAAGAAAACTCACATTTTTGGGATATTACAAGCTAAATACATCAAAATACAGAAGAATTTAGAGAAAATATATATTATATCCTGTTAAATAGGTATTTATATCTAACACTTATCCAAATCTATTGCGTAAAATTGTAGTCTTGAGTCATCTCTCAGCAGCGAATGATTCAATGTTTTAAAAAGCTGATGGTTGGATCTAACAATTTAAAATTTTGGATTGGTGATTGAACTAATTAAATACCATTTTTGGTTCGACTGATCAATAATAATTAAATAAATAATTTTAAAATCATAAAAATTAATAAAAAATTTAAAAATTGGTTCAGTCTCTCGCTTTTTTGTTTTGGTTTTCAGTTTTTTATTAGTTCACATAAACTGTTTTATACCTGATTTTAAGTCATTGATCAAATCGATCGAGTCACTGGTTCTATTTCAACTTGTCAACCCGTTTGGTTTTTGACATCATTAATTGGATCCGTTAACTACAACTAATAAATAAAAGACCAAGCCTGAGGTCGGCATGCAAATCATTACTATTCACTACCATGGATATAAACCAATGGGTCACTTTCAGTTCAACATCAAGGAAAGACGACAACAGCTACCAGTTTACTAGGCACCATATAAACAAATAACAGTAAGCTTTTGACATCATCTGAAAATTGCAGTCTTGTTAGCATTGTTTTCTTCCTTTTATCCATTCCATCAAAGAACAAAAGGTACCAGCAAACCTCTCAGAAGATACAGACCAAATGATTGATAAATCTTATGAGGAAACAGTGGTTTCTTTTTGATGTTTACAATGGAAGAATCATTTCCATTGGAGTATCGTCGACAGCTACAACGCCAAGGCTGTCAAGTGTCACCATAAATTCCAAGGTATCTTCTTATTGAACTGTCTTTTTTGAATAAACCAGGCATAGTCAAGGACATGGAAGAATAATTTATCTGAGAGATAAATCTCGGACTGTATCACTTATAGTCAATATATATATATATGCAAACTTAAGCGATAAAGTTCAATACCAATTTGGTCAACTTTTTTGTATTTGGCCCTGGAATATTGGCTCAGGTGATTGAAAATGGAGCTCAGCATCTTGTTGATCATGTTACTCCTTTTCATATTTCTATCCTCTGCTTTCTGCTTAATCCGTATAGGGACTTCACCAAAAGCAATGGAGGGTATCCCTGGTAGCATGGGTTGGCCTATTATAGGTGAAAGTTTATCATTTCTGTCAGACTTTTCAAGCCCATCTGGTATTTTCAGTTTTATGAACAAGAGACAACAGAGGTAATGAATCAAAGTTTTTGGGATTTCACCAAATTCATTGTTCTTTATGTTTTGATTATCTTACTCTGGGTGTGAGTGTGCATCCAACATGGATATGTTCAATTTTTTTTCATGATTTTCATGTTTCGAAAGGTCTTAAATGATATTATCCCACATGCATGTCCAGATAAGTGTTAAACTCGGATGTCAGACGCATATATTTTAAGATTAATATCTCTTTATATACGCATATATATTTTCCAACAGATATGGAAAAGTGTTCAAGAGCTTTGTTTTGGGGAGATACACTGTGTTCATGACTGGCAGAGAAGCAAGCAAAATCTTGTTGTCAGGGAAAGATGGGATGGTGAGCTTAAACCTTTTCTACACAGGCCAACAAGTTTTGGGTCCCAACAGTTTGCTTCAAACCGATGGTGAAGCTCACAAGAGGCTTAGACGCCTTATTGCCGAACCACTTTCCATTGATGGTTTGAAAAAATACTTCCATTTTATCAACACTCAGGCAATTGAAACACTAGACCAATGGACTGGTAAAAGAGTATTAGTCCTTGAAGAGGCTTCTTCAGTTGAGTTTTCCTTTTCAGTTTTGCAAAATCCAGTTTGTTCTTTTTTTAAATGTTAAACTTTTATCTGGAAATTTTGAACTGATTCCTTCCTGATTTGCAGTTCACTCTCAAAGTAATTGGCAACATGATAATGAGCCTTGAACCTAGTGGTGAGGAACAGGAAAGGTTTAGAGCCAATTTCAAAATCATTTCTTCTTCATTTGCTTCCATGCCTTTCAAAATCCCAGGAACTGCTTTTCATCGTGGTATTAAGGTAAACTTTTGTTTGGTTTATAAATTATCCGAACTCTGGGTAAGTGTCAGATATGTGTATGCATCCATTAAAGTCTGTAACTTACAAGCTCAGCTTATGACATGACATATGGTCTATGTTTGAAGGATCATACTCCATGTCAATGCTTGAATATGCGTCAAACGCGGATATTTTAAGACATTACGAAGGAGGCATTGCATTGCATTGCTTGAATATAAACAGAATCCTTGATATTTTCTCTGATACAATTTTCTATTTATTTTCAGGCCAGGGATAGTATGTATGCCATGATAGATTCAATCATAGCAAAGAGGAGAAATGGGGAAGTGATACAACAAGATTTCCTAGAATCCCTAATTATTAAACACAGCAAGGGAACAAATACAATAGACAATGAAGATAATAAACTCACTGATCAACAAATGAAGGACAATATATTAACTCTACTAGTTGCAGGCCACGACACCACGACCGCAGCTCTTACATGGCTCGTCAAATTCCTTGGAGAAAACCCAGCAGTTTTGGAACAGCTTCGAGTAAAACGCTTATTCGATCTTCTTCTTCAAGTTCTTATTTGAATGTTTCAAGTCTAAGACTACACTATTACTTTGCAGGAGGAACATCTGCAAATTCAAGCAAATAGAAAGGATGGAACCAATCTTACATGGTCTGAAGTTAATAATATGCCTTACACCAACAAAGTAAGCTTAAATGCTTATATATATATATCAACTTATTGAAGACTCATTGTGGACTAAAGCTTCTTCACAACAAATTCAGGTGATTAGTGAAACTCTAAGAAGGGCCACAATTTTACCATGGTATTCAAGGAAAGCTGCTCAGGACTTTGAGATTGATGGTATATTAGTATATGACTGTTCCATGTGAACAAATATTTTCTGATATTTCCTCCAGAAATGCAGATTGAAAATGACTTCTTTTACTTGATTTTCAAGGCTATAATATCAAGAAAGGTTGGTCCATTAACCTGGATGTTGTTTCCATCCACCATAATCCTGAAACTTTCCCTGACCCTGAAAAGTTTGATCCTTCCAGATTTGATGTAAGCAATCAGCAGGAGAATTTTCATTTCTTCTACAAGGCATATACTTGAATAAATCTATGTAATCCTAATTGCAGGCACCATTAAAGACTTTCAGTTATCTGGGATTTGGCAGTGGACCACGAATGTGCCCCGGAATGAACCTGGCTAAACTGGAAATCTGCATCTTCATCCATAATCTTGTTTGCAAATACAAGTAAGATGATAGAATGCTTAAATCATAGAACTGTAATAATTTTAAATGCCTAAATAAGTGATTTGAGAAAGAACTCATAGTTTGATAACCATAATTATCCATGTTGTTAATGGAAGAGTTGTCACTGAATTATGTAACAATGTGATCTCTATCACAGGTGGAGAGCTCTGGAGAAAGATGATTCTGTACAGCCAACACTTGTTCGTATGCCGAAGAACAAGTATCCCATTATGGTTGAGCCACTGTGAAACTTTTCATTCCAAAATCAAGAAAAAAGCAGGAGAAAGAAATGTTGCAGCATGACTGCTTGAATTGAAGAACAGGATATGTATCACATGTGCATACACAAAAAGGAAATAATGTTTTGTATCAAAATTTTGCTCAACTTTCAAGTATCTCTATCTTGTTGTCATATAACAAAGTTTATTAGTAAAGAAAAGCCCTTGGCAAATAGACAAAAAATTCATGATAATATTCTAGTTCAGACACATTCATCCAATGGGTTAAAAATGGCAAATTATTAGACAGGACATGCCTGAAATTCAACTCAAGACTTGTAGTGAATAGTGGCAGATTGAGGGCAAGGATAAGAAAGTTGTCACCCTAACAGACTTTGAAGTTCTTTACCACACAAGGTTCATGTAATCACTGTTAACTATGTGATATTCAACGGATCTGATATTCAAATCCTAACATCTAGACAACGACCTTTTATACTAGAATATTTGAGTGGAATGGAATTTTTCTTTTTCATCCATATTCAATTGTATATAACATTACAATATTTATAGGAAAATATTTATACATAAAAACAAAAAGCTAATTCTTAAACTTAAGGTGTCAGTTTCCTAAGTTAACTAGATCAAATACTTAAAAGGTCAAATATTATAATATATTTCTTCTAATCTCGACATTCCCCACAAGTTAATTGGATCCTAATATAAATTACTTAAGGTCAAATATTACAACATATTTCTTTTAATCTCGATACTCTCTCATAAGCTAACTGGATTTTAATATCAATTAATTGAGGTCAAAGATTACAACATATTTCTTCTAATCTCGACACTCCCCCACAAGTTAATTGGATCTTAATATCAATTACTTAAGGTCAAAGATTACAACAAATTTCTTCTAATCTCGACACTCCCCCACAAGTTAACTAGATCCCAATATCAATTACTTAAGGTCAAAGATTTCAACATATTTCTTTTAATCTCGACACTCCCCCATAAGCTAACTGGACCTTAATATCAATTACTTAAGGTCAAAGATTACAACATATTTCTCTTAGTCTCGACTTTACCCCACAAGTTAACTGGATTTTAATATCAATTACTTAAGGTCAAAGATTACAACATATTTCTTCTAATATCGACACTTCCCCATGTTAACTAGATCCTAATATCAATTAGTTAAGGTCAAAGATTACAACATATTTCTTTCAATCTCAACACTCCCCCACAAGTTGGTGTGTAGATTTCTATCATGCCCAACTTGCTACTTAGAGTCTCAGAAATTAACTTGGACAATTTTTTAGTAAGTTTATCGACAACTTAATGTGAAGTTGGGATACAAGGCAAGTGAATCATCTTGAACTTCAAACTTTGTTAGCGCAATAGAGCTTTATAGGCATGAATATAGATTTCTTCAATTCTTTAATACCTTTTTTAGCCACATTATTTCACAAATCCCATGAGCCATAGATCTGTTCTCTACTTTAGCACTATTATGAGCTATGGTATTTTTTCTTCTCCAAGTCGTTAGATTTCCCCAAACAAATGTATAGTAGCATGAGATGGACCTTCTATTTGAAATCGAAGTTGCCTGATTGCCTTTATGTAATCTTTAACGCCTCATTGCTCATTTTTCCCCCAAAAAAAGGAACATTTTTTTCGAGAGAACTTCTTAGATATCTCAATATACTATAAATGGCCTCAAGGTGCTCTTTAGATGGTGAGTTCATGATTTGACTCACTAAACTTTATCGAATGTAATGTTTGGCTAAGTATACACTACACCAAAATAGGTTTTTAGCGGCGTTTGAATGAAAAATGCCGCTAAGAACGAGCATTAGCGGCGCTTATTAAAAAATGCCACTATAGGTTCACCTTTAGCTGCGCTTTTCAAAAAACGCTGCAAAAAATTTAACACAACGTCATCGTTTTGTATTGAGCCTTTAGTGGCTTTAGCAGCGCTTTTAAAAACGCCGCTAAAGATCAAGTATTAGCGGCGCTTTTCAAAAAGCGCCGCTAATGTTCGATCTTTAGCGGCATTTTTTGAAAAACACCACAAAAAATTAAAAAATTAAAAAACTATTATTTAAAATAATTTTAAAGATTTTTGGTATATGACTAATTGTTTTTAATTTATATGTTAAATATTTTCTTATATAATTGTAAAAGAGATAGTATTAATTTTAAAATATTGAATTAATTATCATTATAGTTTAGGGTTTACAGTATATGGTTAAGGGTTTAATGTTTATGAGTTATTATTTTAAGGTTTATAGATTATGGGTTTAGGGATTATGGTTTAAGGGTGGTTTAAGGGTTGTGGTTTAAGGTTTAAGTGTTAGTGGGTTAAGGGTTAGGGGTTTAGGTTCATGTTTTAGGATTTACAATTTAGGGTTTAGAGATTAAGAGTTTAGGGTTTTTAATTTATATGATAAATATTTTCTTATATAATTATAAAAGAGATAGTATTAATTTTAAAATATTGAATTAATTATCATTATAGTTCGGGTTTATGATTTAAGGTATATGGTTTAGAGTTTAAAGTGTATGAGTTATTATTTTAAGGTTTATGGATTATGGGTTTAGGGATTATGGTTTATGGTTTAAGGGTTGGGGTTTAAGGCTTAGGGGTTAAGGGTTAAGTGTTAGGTTTACTTAAGGATTAGGCTTTATATATATTAAATGGTTTAGGATTTAAAGTTTACTTAAGATTTGTTAAATGATGGAATTTTATACAATCAATTAATACTTTTATATTTAAAAATATTTAATCTAAACCATTTGATATATTTAAATATTAGAACTAAAAAAATTGATAAATAAATAAATAAAAGTAATGATTGATATGGATAGGACCAAATTATAACAAATAAAAATAAAATACAAAACTAAAATCATTCCACATCGAACATCTAGCAAAATAGTCATATTTTAGTTAGGAAGAAATATCTCTAATGAAATGGAGATTAGATCGGAAAAGAATAATATAAAATCATGATTAACGTCTTAATTTTTAATAGAAATTTGATATGTGAGAGATTGATTGCTTATATTGGATAATTCTAACTTAATAAGTAATTCTGACCATTTAATTATTTGTTTTCTTATTAAAATATGCGATATTTATTTTTAGAGTACTTAGTTTTTTATTTATAAAACCAATTTATAAAAATAAAAATAATAGATATTTTATAAAATCATTTAACTAATAATTTTAACAGATAAAAAAATTAGTATAACAAAATGGTGTCATTTTATTTAAAATAAAATGATTTTTAGTGGCATTTTAATAAAAATGCCACAAAAAGTTAACAATAGGGGCGGTTTTTATAAAAACGCCACAAAAAATTTATTTCACCTAAAAATAGGCGCTATTTTATCCCCAAAATTTAGCCCAAACCCCTAACTTTTCCCCCTAAAATCGGTATCGCCAAAACACCCCCAATCTCATCCCTCCGTTGCTCTTTTCAATCAAGAAACTCTCCAGCAGCGTCTCCAAGCTCTTATCGAAGGAACCCTAGCTGTCTCAAGTCCCTACTAACAGTTTGCTACTTCATTCCCATTCGTATTCCCACTTCCACACACTCATTTCGATGAAAGATTGACAAACCCACCGGCAAATTTTCGACTATTGAAGAATCGTTGAATAAAAACAAAATGCATGGTTAGGATTCTATTCAATTCTTTTATTTGTATTATTGTTTCAGGTTTATTCCCCTCGCTTGGATTCACCTCCACCAAGATGGGTTCATCTTGCACACGGGTTGCTTCTATTTTTGTATCAGGTTTATACCTCCACCTTATTTTTTCTTTATTTCCTTGGTGTTTTGGGGAAGGGGGATGAGCGTGAATGTTTTCTCTCTGGTAATGTATTCAAAGTATGGGATCTTTTTCACATATTAGTAATTACTTACTAGACTTTTGATGCTGTAGATGGGAAACAAGGTAGACGAACAAACTCCTCGAGTCCACTTGGAGAACTTTTTGACCATGGTAAGTTCACTTTATAATCTCTTCTTTCCATCCTTTGCTATTTTTATTAGAAAATTTTCTGATGGAGTAATTATTTTTGGTGGTCTTGAAATATTGCAGGGTGTGATGCACTTGCAAGTACGGTATGTATTTAACTTGTTTCATTACATAACAATGTCTAATAAAATTCCGCCATTATACAATATTGATTCTTTTTCAGTTCGAAACCATGGATTTTGGGAGCACTGCCATGTGCGGAGGGGACAGTTTCTGGTTCTGGGTAATTTTATCTATACCATTTTATGGAGCTACATGGGAACGGTAAGTTATCAAAAGAGTAATTTAGTTTTGTATTTTGTATTCCTTCTAAGAAATCCTGCCATACACTTTGCAGTTATTAAATTACTTGGTTTATTCTATAGAGGGTTTATAAATTTTGTTTTCAATCTCTTTTTATCAAACTTTATTCAATGTTAGGTAATTTTTTGAAAGGATTTTGTGATAACTTCGTGATGTATATTTGAGGTATTCTAAATATTCTGTTTGATATGTATTCCTCTTGAATGTCTCCATCCTTTCTACATAAAATTTTAGAAGGGAGTTTCTAATGTGGTTTTTTGTAGCATGCAGTGGAACATTCTTTTACCAATGCTGATACTTCTGTTGTGTCATTTTCTGCAGCTATTTCACCAATGCACTTATCCTTCCTATTGTCAATGGGCCGACTGAGGATCTTGCGCTGATATATGGATTGCACTTTATGACAGCAATTGTTGGTATGTTTCCTTACTCGATGTTATGGGGGTGCCTTTGACAGTCTGTACTAAACCTTTATATTACTTGTGTTCCACGTATAAAAAATTTGAAACTTCTTTTGAATTATTTTCTTCTATTATTATTGTTTTTCACGTTTTATGATTGCTTACCTTTTTCCCCTCAAGGTGCCCAGTGGTGAGCTCAGCCATTTTAGCAATCGATACCGTTCTTGAGTTGGATACCTTATGTTAATGGTAAGTTCTTTGTTTAAGAAAGGGTTAGCACCTTATATTGGATTTCTTGTTGCTTTGCCATTTTTCTTTGACTATTTTATTACTTATTCACCTTTTTTTTTCCAGAACTTCCAACATATAAAGCTGCTGTGTATTTGTTGACACCAATTGCTATTTTACCTACAGTGGCTTGCAAGTAAGTGGTTATCTGCATCCTAAATGGTCAAAATTTACTTCAGCTTTCATGGCTGAAGCTTCTTATAATTTCTATTTGGCACTCCTGTAGTTTCACGCTAGTGCTTTGAATTACTTATTCTTTGACCTTTAGTGGAAAACTATCCACTTTTGTAGTCCAATGTGAGAGCTGAAGCTTCTCATGCTTTCATTTTTGGCTTCTTGTTGGCTTGTAGCCTTATACTAGAGCTATGGATTATTAGGCTGAGTTAAATGATCTAATTGCATTGTCATTATCAATTCCCCTTTTGTTTTCAACTCATAGCTTCATGTGTAATGCAGAGGCCAAGGTTTCCATGCATGAGACCACCTTATTTTAGTCCATCCTACATTTATTTTTTGTTCATAGTACTGCTGTCTTTTAGTGTCCGCATAAGCTTCTCTTATGTACTTGTATGGTTGCTATTGCAGTATAAGCAATGTCCATAAGATCGTTAAGGCAAGAAAAGGAAGCATGTTACTGGCATTAGCAATGGTAATTCTGTAAATTCATTGTGTTTCTTTCTTCCTTCCATGTATGCTTAAATGATTAATCGGTGTTTTCTGTTCTTTCTTGTCAGCTTTATCATTTTGTTGTACTCATGGGAGGAGTGCTCATTTGGTAATTTGAGTTTATCCTCTTTTCTTATAACAACGTTCACCTTCTTTCTTTTATTCAGCACACAAATATGGTCAGGCTATTGACTTGTACACGCAGGCGATAGAGCTAAATAGTCAGAATGTAGTGTACTGGGCTAATCGCTCACTTGCTCACACCAAATTGGAAGAGTATGGTAGTGCCATACAGGATGCTACTAAGGCAATTGAAGTGGATCCTAAATATTCAAAGGCATGTTTTATCTACTGAAGTGATTCAGCCTTTTATGCAGTATATATTTTTGTTCTTGTTTTGATAGTTCTCTAACTTACAGGGTTATTATAGAATGCAGCATTTTATTATATATTAGTAGTAAATATAATAAAATTTGAAGTGCAGAAAGTAGTATTTGAGTTAATGAATCCTAAAAATCGAAATAATGGATTGAATATAGAAATTAGATTTTCATTTTATTAAATATTTATTTGACAGAAAAGAAACAAAATCAGGTCATAACAAGCTATATAAATTAATTGTGGCTTTTTTGGGTACTCTTTTATATACTTTGATTAAGTTCTTTTTTGTATAAAGTTTGGTCTTCTAAAAATCTTTCCTGTCTCAAACTCAACAGGTAGTCGATAAGCACTAAAACTGATTTTTCACAGTTTTCTTCTTCTATTTCAGGTATGTTAAGCTTCTCTTTTACCCTTTCACCTCTTCTTAACTACTAGTTTATTGCTTTTATGGTCGTTGTTTGTGTAATTGCCTATATGTAATTTCCATATTCTTTTGTGATTTAAATTTGGATCCTGTTCAGGCTCTTTTGTAAGTTGCTACTAGAGAATTTCATGCTTGTTTCTTCTGTTTTGGATGACATGTGTTACCGGGTAGTCCTCATGCATGAACTGAACATTGGCTTGTGCTTTCTGGTCTCTGAAACTCAACCGTGTATATATTTTTCTCAATAGTACTGAATTCTTAGGGTTACTGTGGGGTGCTGCCGTTGCTGCTGGTAAGCGAATTAACTGTTAATTATCCATAGAACTGACCATAAATCTTATTTTTAGAAGCAACACCGAAGACTATTCTGGACCTGATGGATTTAGATGGACTCAATCTTTACCACGTTAAGAGTCATTTACAAGTAAGTGTTTATATTTAACTTACGCGTTTCCATTTTAGCCCTTAAAACCAACCTTCCTTATGAGGGTTTATCATTTATTCCCCTAATGTTACTAAATTCCAGAAATTTAGACTAGGAAAATTTTGGGTGAAGGATTGGCAGGACACATCCAAAAATGGTAGGTCTTGTTATATCTACCCGCTTTCATTCTTAATGTTATATTAAACATGCGAATTGATTCATAAAATAATCACAAAGATATTTAAAAGATTGAAATATATAAGAGAAGTTATTGTGAGAAACTAGGAAGTCAAATTTTTCTTTTCTTATCGTTGTATGGTTATGAGTTTAATTTATGTTGCAAGTAGAGCTAATCATGGGCTGGGCGGCCCAGCCCGGCCCGAAGGCCCGCCCGAAAAATGAGAGGGTTTGGGTAAAAATATAGGCCCCAAAAATGGGCTTGGGCAAAAAAACGAGGCCCGTTTAGAAAACGGGCCGGGCCTCGGGTAAGGGTTTTTTGGCCCGGGCCCGGCCCAGCCCGAATTATATATTAATATATATATATATATTTTATTTTATTTTTAATTATTTTAAATTTTTAATATAACCATTTTTTATTATATTATTAATTTGTGTATTGTTTTAAGAATTGTTTTAATATTATTTTATTTGTTTTAATATTTGTTTTATGTTTTTAAATATATTTGATTTATTATATTTTTAAACTTTTTTATTTAATGAAATAAAAAATTTAATATGGGACGGGCCGGGCCGAGCTCGGGCTTAGTAATTTTATTTCGGGCCGGGCTTGGGCAAAATTTTAGGCCCATATTTCGGGCCGGGCTGGGCCCGGGCCTAGTAGATGGGCCTAAAAATTTATATGGGCCCGGACGGGTTGCCCAAACCCGGCCCGGCCCATGATCACCTCTAGTTGCAAGCTTACTAATCTTTTATTTGTAAATAAAGATCAGTGGATTCATGAATAGATTAACAACAATTGACATTTTTTCCTATATGCTGACACTCAAAACTCTTTTGACATTTTTTCAAACCAGTGCTCTCCAAGCTTCACCATTGATTCATGCTTGTTCATGAGTAATTGAGTATATAAACTTTCTTTAATTTACGACTTTTTGGTTCAAGTCTAATTTTCATTGTATATAAACATTATTTATATCTGCTTTATTTTATATACTGGTCCTGTTCCATGGTCATCCTCTTTATTCATTATAGGTTCCTTACAATCTCATTTAAATATTTTGATTTGCTTATTTGATTTTTGTTATAATTTAGATTGATTTGAATTCAAAATTTCGGAAACCAAAATATTTTGGTTTGATGTGATTATTCATTAAAACCAATCCAAACCAGTCCATACTCATCCTTAGACTTAGTTGAAATCGTTGCTTAATTTTATTAGGTTAAAACACAATAATTTAGCATTTGTGAATTGTTTCTTTATTTTTTTTTTATGAATCATTCATGATTACATTTATCTCTTTAGGAATTACTTGAGTTAGGGGAGAGTGTTGGAACACAAAGTCGGGGTCTCACCCAAGAACTTATTTCATTGCTACCTGTTTCAAAATACAAGTGCAGCTTATTCTTAAGGAAGAAATCAAGGAAAGAGAGGTACTGCTTATGCTTCATCTTTGCCTCGTTAAAATGTGATTTGCTTTTATCAGCTGTTGCTTTTTGGTCTTTCACAGATTTTAAATTGAAATACTCAACAACCCTTGTTCATCTTGGCATAAGTTTTATATGTTAATTTTTTGCCACTGTTTTAAGAGATTGGATATGTACTTGCCTGTAATGGAGTTCCTCGAACTTCCAAACTAGTAACATTTCCGAATTTGTGATCATTAACTCCATAGTAGAGCCATTAATTTCATATCCGTATCCTCATGTGTCCTATACTTGCACGTTGAAGTGCTTTTGCATTCGGAATTTTCTTTCTTAATCAGTTTTCTTTAAAAGGGTCTGCTTGAACGAGTTAGTGTTTTATCTAAAATTAGAAGACATTTTCTTGATTGTTATTAATTGTTTTCTTTTACCAACTAGCCTATTTTCTGTAGTTGTCTACTGCTAGTGGTGGGATGATTATCTCTAGTGATGGTGTTTGGGATGCAGTTGTCTAATTTTGCCCAGTAGAATTAAGCTAATTTTATGCTACATTCTAACTATCATTTTTTTTGTTTTTTATGGATTTTCACTAGCGTTGATGATGCAAATTAATCATTATTCATTCCAATATATTTGAAGAAAGGAACATTTGTTCAGATAAAATATAGTATATATTCTCTACTCCTATCTAATTTATCATCAATTTGCCTTCTCAACGACTGTTATTTTACCAGAATCCCCACTGATTAAATCATACCTTTGAAACATGCGAGCTATAATTTACTGTGTAAGCTGATGGAGTTACCATAATATAGCTCTTTTATGTTTTGACTGGTGGCAAATGGAACAGGAAAAACCAACTACACTAGATTGCGGTCCAAGAACAATTTGCAGAAGGCACATAATGGCTGGCTCCTACCTCTACAAATGCATGTGGGAGGCATTGCAGCAGCGAATAAGAATGATATTGATCAACATGCAGTTGACACCGTATGTGCTCTGAATTCAAATTCAGGTGTGAGTTTCAGATATTTTATGTGCAAAAAAGTATTAGAGTGCCTTATGTTTGTATGTTAGTTAAGCAGATTATAGATAGAATCTGCAGTAGGATTACCTAATTAGTTGATTAAAAACTACACCTAGTTTTGTAATAGTCTACTTGCATATTTGCATATATTTAATAATAATCTCGTGTCAACTAATTATTCTATTTTTTATTTAATTGTTTTGTTTTCAACCTTTTATTTTTATTTGAGTTGAAAGAAGAAAAAAACGAATTGTAATTTTGACTTAGAAAAGAGAATATTCATTAGCGACTTAGTCAATTTAAATAATCAATGTTGATATTTCACATGGGAATGGATATTCAAATCTTATATTTTACATGGTTATGATTTAAGTCCTTATTTCATTTAAGTAATTTCAAGTATAATACCTTATTTTATTGATACATTTATATTTAATCTCATTTTTATTATTTATTTTAGTTTTGATTCAAAATTTTTATTTTTATTTTAATATTTAAGATAACTTGAGTTTTAACTTTTGGATTTTAATTGTGTTATTAATTTATTATTTTAAATTTTAAATTTAAATTCTTTAATTTTTGTATGTAGTTTTAAAGTTAAAATTTTAATAGAAAATTTAATTTGATAATGAATTTTAATAGAAAATTTTTATATTTATATCATGGATATTATTCTTCTCAATATTTTGATAATGAATTTTAAGCTTTTATATATTTTTATGACCTTTATAATATTTTATAATATATATATTTTAAATTTTATGACCTTTAGCGGCGTTTTTTAAAATAAATTTGCGGCGCTATCTATAGTGGCGTTTTTTGCGACGCTTGTAAAAACGCCGCAAATAGTTTTAGCGGCACTGTTAAACCTTAAAAAACGCCGTTAAAAGTCAATTTTGCTGCAGTGGTATGAGATAAGTAGATAAGTTTTTTTACTAATTTTTGATATTGTGCAACACTAACAAGTTTCCTTCTTTTTTTCTAAACTTTAGATTAACATATTTGAACGAGCTATTTTTATTTTTTGAAAATATCTCAAGTTTTTCAAGTCCTTGATCTTGAATTCGAATGCCAATTAATGCTTAAATAGCTTCATTTCTTTTTCATCATCTCCTATGAGGGTAATATCATCGACATATACAATTAGAATAGCAATCTTATCTCATTCGAGTGTTTTACAAACACTGTATGATTAGTTTATCCTTGAGAATATATATTTTTATAAACTAAGTAAACATCTTGAACTAAGCTCTAGGTGATTGTTTTAGCCATATAAGGACTTACTTAATTTGTATGCCTTTGCTCTAAATTCTCTTTCCAGTCATGGTAGTACCTCATCTAGATCTCTATTGAGTACTGCATTTTTCACATCCAACTATTGAATAGGTCAAATAAGATTCACTATAATTAAAAAAAGAACTCTTACAATATTCAACTTTGCTACTAATGTAAATATCTCCTAGTTAATGTTATAGGTATGTGTGAAACCTTTAGCAACCAATCCCTTCTTGTATCTATCAATTGATCCATCAGATTTGAACTTAATTGACCATTTGCATCCAATCATCTCTTTCTCCTTTGGTAATTTTAAAATTTTCACGTGTTATTCTTTTCAAGAAATTTCATCTTCTCATGTATTCCAAAACCTTTAAAGCATCCTATATATTCTTAGGAATTTCCATAATAGCTAGTCTCGAGGTAAAAACAAGAAACACAAGTGACAAGTTTTTATAAAAAAACAAAAAATGATGAAGTATTTTACACAACTCCTCACTCCTCTCATTTTTCCAATATAGAGATTAAGATCAAATTCAAGATTAAGCTTAGAAATATTTGACTTAATAACTAGGGGGATCATTATAAGAATCACCTGAAGCTTGATAATGATAGTGAACAATTGAGGTATAGATTATTGGTAGTGTTGAATAAGGCTAGTCTCATTTTTTTTACTCTGGTTCTTTATTGAACAAACAATTAAATTTAAAGAAACCAACCGATAATTGCAAGAAAACACTCGAGCAATGCTAAGAGCAGCACTAACTGCTTGTTGAACTGTGAAAGAACAAAAATGAACACAAAAAGATTGTTTACGCATTTTTGTTTCCCTACATCTGCATGATTTTGTTAAGAAAGATAATCCACTATTTTCAACCATATACACCAAGTGATTTAAGTTCTAACACTCACTAGTTTAGCAACATCACTTTTGCACCTAAAGATCTAGATTACTCTCTTCTAAGTTTTGCCTTCTAGAAACTTAGTTTGTAAATCAAGTGCAAGACTGTTTACTTACAAAAAGTGCACTTATAATAAGGAATTTCTAAAGAATATATTAAGTGCTAACACTCATTACCTATGCAAGTCTTAAAATATATAAGCTTTTCGAATTTCTCATATCCTAGATAAATTACAATAAATCTTCCCATTAAACTCGCAGAATAAACAAGAAGTAATATCTTAATAAAATCCAAGATATTGTGGCGATATCCTAGATAAGTTTTCATAGTAAATTTACCTAATCTTTTTAAATTGGGAGATTCGATTGCATGATCCATGTCAATCCAATAATTGTCCAAACAAGCAAATAAATAAAATGTAATACCCCTAACTCCTCTCTATCACAAATTAGGACGAGCATTACCGTACAATCAGAACATTTATTTTTAATTTCATTCAATATCATAAACATAACTTAAACCATTCATACATACACACATTGTCCCTAAATCGAGCCCTCGAGCCTCTAAAAATACTTTAAAAACAAATTGGGATCAATTTGAAATCATTTGAAAATTTTAGGAAATAATTCCAAAAAATTTGATACAAGGGTCACACGGCCATGTGCCTTACACGACTGAGACACACGCCCGTGTCTCAGGCCGTGTAACAATCGAAATAGGGACACATGGCTGTGTCCTAGCCCATGTTTATGCCTGTGTAACATTCAAACTAGAGGCACACGACCGTGTCCTAGCCTGTGTCTCTACCTATGTAACTCACTGAGTAGAGTCACACGGCCATGTCAAACGCCTATGTGCTAGGCTGTGTGCTAGCTGACTTACACCTTAAGCATTCAATAGATGACACACAACCATGTCACCAAGCTGTGTGTCTCACACGACTAAGTCACACGCCTGTGTGTCTGGTCGTGTGGACCCAAAATATACCTTAAACAACAAGTTTACCATTTCCTACTTGCTTAGGCAGTAAGCAACTCAAAAACCAATCATTTAACTTATCCAAAATATGATCAAACATACTCAAAACATGCCAAAACAATTATCTCAGGTGCCTAACCAATGTACCCTCATTGGTACCATATTTTATATCATAAAAACATATCAACAATGCATCATTCAAATCAAGATTTTAAGCATGCCAAAATCACTCAATTTAACCTAACATATAACTACCTAAGACATCAAGTTTAAGGTTCACACATATACCAAGCCTTCGATCAAAACAACATACCAACTTATGGCTTCAAAGACAAACATATACTTTATATACTCAAACCAACATTATACTTATAACTCAATTTACATCCTATTCACAAAATAACTAACAACCAAGACATCTTAGGTACATGCCATCACAAAATTAAACATCAACACACTTGAGATTGGGATCGTTGTTGGATGCTGAGTTGGCGATCAAAAAAGAAGTACCTAACATGCGCACGGAAAACAAAACCGCACGCTGAGTAAAACTTAGTGTTATTTCTATAATTCAAACATTTAAAGACATAAAGATACATGAATACTCAAATTGAATTATTTAATCACACTATTATCTAAACATACAATTACAAGATATCATCATTTCAATTTCATGCATATTACTACATCATTTCATGTTATACTCAAATTTTACATGTTTTCATAATTGATTTGGCATTAACAAATATCTCAATTCACGTCACTTGCTATATAAATAGCTTTTCATATATAAATCAACAATTCATTTAAATAATGGTACAAACCAATCCATGAGTGCATCACTCATATATTTCACTTATGATCACATTATATTCCACATTTCATTTTTCAATCCATATTATCATTTCTAATTCACATACTTTGCCATTTCAATATCGGTTACAAAACTTTATTATTTAATTACCCCTATTAACACGAATCGGACTCAGATTGATACACCGATCCAACCAACACACTACTTTGGCACCCAGTGCCTCATCAGATAAATTCGAAGTAATAACTGCACCTAGCTGTAACACCCTTAACCCGTATTCGACGCCAGAACAAGGTTACGGAGCATTACCGGATTTATAGATCAAACAATCAAACATTTCATGTCTATTTCTCATTCAAAACAAAAACCATTCATAAACATTCATATAGTCCCTAATACGAGCCCTCAAGGCTCAAAATAGACATTAAAAATGGTTCGAGACTACACCGAGTACTCAAGGAATTTTTCAGAAAACATCGAAAAAATTTCAAAGGTGCAGGTGACACACACCCATGTAGCTAGGCCGTGTGAGACACATCTGTGTCTTAGGCCATGTTGGCATTTGAATGGGGCCACACGCCCGTGCTCGTGTCCAAATTAGTGAGCATACTGACTTAGGTCACACGGTCAGATCACACGCCTGTGTGCTAGGCCGTGTGAAGCTACTGACTTGTTTTCTATAGAAGTTATAGGGGACACACGACTATGTCATCTGGCCGTGTGTCACACACGGCTGAGACACACGCCCGTGTCTTTGCCTGTGTGGACAAAAATAGGCCATTTTCCAAGCCATATTTCTCACCCAAATACGTACCAACCTAAACACAACAATTTGCATATAACTATGATATAAATAGGCATGCAAAATCAACCGACATCAAGCTTATAACATGTAATATCCACATATAACAACATGATGCCCATAAGCACCCCAATTGACCACTTATAATCAAGCAAACTATGCATCTCAAACATACCTAAATGGTCAAATACATATATGCCTCATTGTGCCCAAAGCTTAACATGTAAGTCATTTATCAAATTCAACCATTTGATACTCAAAACACCAATTCACAAACAAGGCATTTACATGGCAACCATACACCACCTATAATAAGGCCATTTACACATATATACATACACAATATAACTCAAATACAAGCTAAAACAAATGGCTAAACACATAACAAAACATGTAAGCTATCATTAGCCAAAATGACCTATAAATGCCATTATAACCAAAATTATAAAACCACAAATACCAAAATAGCTGATAGATAGTGTGCTGAAATCTCCGCCAACTTCCAACCCGAATGAGCTTCCGATATCTAAGTACACAAAGAAATTAACACAAAGCATGTAATGCTTAGAAAGTTTGTAATTCAAAAATAAAGCTTACCACTTCAATTTATAAGCATAATCCACTTTAGTCAATCCAACATATCTTGGCCTTAGCCAAAATAGCATTAGCCTCTCAATTTTAATTATCACATAAACTAGCAAATCATATCAAAACATCATAGCATAAGTACACACTACTTAAGTGCATTAACCTTTTCAAGCATGTGTCTAAGCATATTTCGATCATCTAGTAACTCATACCTTTCCATGCTTTCATAGCAATTCTAATTGAAAGATTTGCCGATCTTTCTTTCTTCTCATACTCGTTTAACCACAATTTGAGTAAGTAAAACAAGGCATATCACAACTCAATTGGCCTAAAAGCCTAACACATAATCATTAACCAAGTTAGCCATGCCACGTATTCATATGTCATAAATGTATACCATTTCCACGTATTTTGCGTACATACCTGTATTAGTTCGTATCGAACTCGTATAACCTCGTAACAACACTATGCCCTTTGAACCACTTGGAATATTATCGGATATACGGGTATCTTGCACACTATGTGCCCATATGCGGTCGAAGCCATTACAATCTCATATCTCGTATCAATGCTCTCTCTCGAGCCATAACTAGGTCTGCTCACACAAGCTGTTAGTCAAGACGTAGCTACACGGTGCTGCTCATACAAACTGTAAAGTAACCACAACACACGTCGGAAACTCAATCACTGGTAGGGCGTACGAGACCAGCACCCAAAGCACAGTAACCCCTAATGACATGTCATTTGTATCCTCTATATTCCTAAGGTTCACACGGGATTCGATAGTCGCCTAAACTTCATTAGATTTTTCCGCTGTGTCACAATATCAATAAATTATAATTTAATTCTAATTAAATATACAAACTTACCACAAACTCGTATGGAGAAAAACAATTAACTAATCTTGTACTTTTTTTTTTCCCCGATCTAAATCCGTACATTACTTTTCTTGATCTATATAATCAAATTTAACTAATTCAAATTTCATTCTAATCAATTTAGTGCAAAAATCATATTTTGAAAAATTTATCATTTTGCCCCTAACTTTTGATTTATTTACAATTTAGTCCCTAGGCACGAAAAATGAAATTCATTCAATTTTATCCCTACCCAAGCCTAGCCGAATTTAAACATGCTTAAATCAACCAATATATTTCACATTTTCACACTTTTACCACACAATTTATCACATTTCTCAATTAAACCCTTAATTGACAAATTTACCAAAAATTCCTTTACAAAAGTTTTTTATCTAACAATAACCATTATTTTTCTACCATTAAACTTCAAAACCCTAACCTACACATTAATGGCAAAACTCAAACACTTTTATAATTTTACAAGTTAGTCCCCGAGCTAGCTAGATTAAGTTACGACAATCCCGAAAACATAAAAATTAACAAAAACAGAACAAGAATCACTCACCAATTGAGCTTCAAAGATGTCAAACCCTAAGGAGAAAAAATGGATTCTTTTTCCCTTTACAATAAGTTGAAGAAGAAACATTAAAAGATGATGCCTTTTAATGTTTTATTTATTTTATCATTTATTATTTGTTTACCAAATTAACCTTTACAACATTTAATAATTACACAATTGCCAAGCCAACATCTTCCACTATCTCATTAATGGGCTATTCACCAAATAAGGACTTTCACGTTAAAGTTATATAGCTATTCAATAACTTTAGCTATTAGAACTCAACTTTTGTACTTTACGCGATTTAGTCCTTTTTATCAAATTGAACATGCAAACGTTAAAATTTCTTAACGAAATTTTTACATGATAATACTATCATGTTGTAGATCACAAAATAATATTAAAATAAAATTTTTGAATTCGGATTTGTGGTTCCAAAATCACTATTCCAATTTCACTGAAAACAGGCTGTTACACTAGTACTATATAAATTGACACCAAGTGTCTCATCGGTTAAACCGAAGCAAATTGGCACCTAGTACCTCATCGACTCAAATTTGAAGAAATCCCTGAACTCTCCCTATCCTATGGCATGTCATCTATATTCGACTTAGCCTAAAACAATTAATATGGTTCCATATCATTTGCAAATACGTTCAATATCCAATTCTCATACTTGGACATTATCATATTTAAACATATATTAATTTCAATTTCATATAATCAAGACATTCGCAATATATACCATGTAACGCCCCAAAATATTAACATTTGACTGTTGAATTTTTTTCATAATTAAATCTCTATATTTGTGGTTTTATGCTCTACTTATGTGATTGAAGTCGGGAGTTCGAGTCATATTTTTAGAAGTCTTGTTAAATTTTTTCTAAATAACCTCTATCAATGGATTTCCAAGTTAAGTTTAATTCAGTGTAAACCTATATCAAGAATGAGCCTGTTGTTTCACTGGTTAAGTATTTTTCCACTCATTGATCATGTGTTCGAGTCTTAGAGTTGGTATTATTAAATTTTGTTAAATGCTAGATTTGTGATGGTAGTTAGTTAACAATTTATTTTACATTAATTTCCTTTTTTTTCTTCATTTTTTTCTTTCTTTTTACATTTCTCTTCCTTTGGATTTTCTTTTCGATTACATTCGTCAAGTGAGTATTGGAATAATTGAGACTCTTAAATTGTTCAGAGTGTTGTTAGAAGATTTCTGTGTAAGTTATGTCGAAAAATCTTATGTTTCTATGAGGTTTCATTGGTTTCTGTTTGCGTAGTTAAATTGTGAATTCCCTGACTGCTTTATATAAACTCTCTGATAATTGGTTGTTAATCTTTTTCCTTAGGCGTGAATATGGAGGGAGGTTGTCTTTCGCGTACTGTTTCAAATTCATGCTGTTGAATTATCGGTAAGCATTTGTTGTCTGAAGTTTAACGTCGAGATTTCAACATTTTTAGTTGAGTGTTAATGTATGCGATGATTTGTTATTTTAGTTGTTTGATTGGTTGTTGAATGGTTAAATTAGGTTTCGAGATTTCTCCGTGTTGTTTTTACGTCAAAACGAGATTAGGTGTGTACCGAAAACCCTTAATTCTACGAATTTCAAAAGTAAAAAAATGTGGCTGTTAACGCAACACAGCCAAGCATATAGGCGTGTGCCCAGGCCGTGTGAGCCACATGATCGTGTGCTAGGCCGTGTAACTTACTGTTCATCGAATTTGAGCCGCACGGGCAAGGGACACGAGCGTGTGTCTAGGCCACGTGTAGCCATGATAGTGTAGGGTTCATACAGGCAACAGACATGGGCATGTGTCTAGGCCATGTAACTAATTGTTTATGATTTAGAACCACATGGCTAGGGACATGGGCATGTGCCCAGGTCGTGTGAGTCACACAGGCAAGGACATGGGCTTGTGTCTAGGCCATGTGGCTAACACAGGTAAGGATATGGGCGTGTGTCTAGGTCGTGTGAGCCATACAGGTAAGGACATGGGCATGTGTCTATGCCATATGACATATAAATAGGGCCCAAAACTTGTTTTTGAAGTTGTGAGTGTTGTCCCATGTAAATTGAAAACTATATAGGATTTTTCCTATGTAATTTATCACCTTTTCTACTTAAATTCGTTGCTAAAACTAAGTAATTATTTAATAAATTAATGAAATATGTGAAAATATGAAATTAGGACAAAGAAATTATTAAAATGTGATTTTATACTTTATTATATAGTTTTCATTCATAAAATGACTTATTTTATATTGATTTGAGCATATTATATTTTTAAGACATAAAATGGGCCATGAATGATTAAATTAAATAATAAAATATAAAATTATATTTAAATAATTCATTTTAAAATATTTCATTAATAATTTGGGTTTTAATTAATTATTTAAAATTGGTTAAATTTTATTCTTTGGTCCTTTAACTTATTAATTTATTTTGGACAGGTCTGATAGCTTTGTTGGATTACAAAACCGTCCAAATTGAAGACCAAGTCAACCCAAATTCGGCTACACATGGCTGTTCTTTTAAGCCACTTTTTGGTTTAATTACACAAGGTCCTTGCATTGTTGAAGAAATTAGAGATTTGCCCGAAGATTTACGATTGATCGAGTCTCAGTCCTGAGTTATTATGACATTTAATCTGCTTAAAAATCAAGTAAAAATCAGCTCAAATTCCAATAATTGTGGTCAGCCATCCAAGGAAGAGATTTGAAGAGACTAAACCTAGCTATTTTTAGCAAACTACCCACCTCTCTTCACCCATAAATATGACCTATTCATTCCCTCATCCATCATCCCTCATCATTCATCATTCTCTCTTTTCTCCAAATTCTTTTAGCCTTTTTCCATTCCCCACACCTAGCATCATCTCTTCATAGAGTTTTAGCAATTAAGCCTCTAAAGCCCTTTGTCGGCCACCTTGGAGAGCCATCAGCAAAGGAGCAAAGTGAAGAAGCGAATGAGCCTCATCAGTCAGAGTCTTGGGTGACAGCCACTTTGATTTGGGTTTAATCTTTCATTTCTTTAATTTAATCTAAAAATGTTTACTATGTGTTCTTTGTTCTTGTTTACAACAATGTTAGCTTAATTTTATTTAAGCTAGGATGATTGATTTGATTAAATAATATTTATTTGATTCATGCCTATAATGTTTATGCCTCAATCGATCATGTTTTCAATTAAAATCAAGTTTGTATTTCGTTCATAAATGATCGAAATGCACCTGAATTAGCTGAGTGATCCTAACCAGACGACGACTAATGGACACATAATTGAAATGTGCATGCTCAATTTAGATCCTAACCCAATTAAATTGCAAGTTGCATAACAACTCTAACCAAGCTCTGTTATCTGCATAGTTTTTAGATTTGTGTGATTAAACTGTTTCAAACCTAACACGTCCCTGTTACCTCACACGAATACTAAGAAACCCTTAGTAAATAAAGATCAGTAAAATGCGTATTTACTAAGTAAAGGATTTTGAAAGGACCTAATGTGGTTTCCAAACTCATGAAAGATCGAGTTGCCATGAATGTTTTTCCGAATGTTATTAAGCATGTTGATAATAAATTGAGTTTAATTGAAGTAATTGTCCTAGTTTATTTATGTTATAATTGTTGCAAATTGTGTTTAATTTTGCTAAAATTTATTTCATTCATATAATTTGCATACTTAGGATAATTTGCATTAGGGATTATTGCATTTAGTTTAATATATTTTAATCATCACTTCTTAACTATATTGTGTTTTTATTTACCAAATTGTTAATATAATTTTACAAATTAAGTGACTTAGCACAAATACAATCCCTGTGGAGATGATAACTCGATACTTACTTATTACTTGATAACGACTGTGTACACTTGCACAAACTCACGCATTACATCCCACACAAGCACTGACCTCCCCAATGTATGAATGATCTGAATATGATTGTATGAGGACTCTTTGACACTTTAAAATTGATATATGGATGATATAAATACATGTGCACTGTGATGGCTATTTCTGATACTAAACTATATTATCTATCTGTGAAATGAATTGAAATGACTGAACACATGTTGTGGATGTTTGTAATATGCATTTGCTTGGGTTGGGATATTGTGAAGAATGAAGTAATCTACTCTGAATCAATGGCTAAGCCACGATACGTATAAATACAAATCTGGTGCTTTATCGCATTTCGATCTAATAGCTAGGTTGCATCCCTGTAAATGTGTCAAACAGACTCTCCATGGTGTATAGGGTTGGTTGGGCATTGAACGCTCTTAACGGTGTGTTG
This sequence comes from Gossypium arboreum, assembly GCF_025698485.1. Classification (NCBI taxonomy): domain Eukaryota; kingdom Viridiplantae; phylum Streptophyta; class Magnoliopsida; order Malvales; family Malvaceae; genus Gossypium; species Gossypium arboreum. Next base: position 127,020,826 of record NC_069072.1, on the reverse strand, counting down.
GGATGACTGAAGATGGTGTGTAGTGGATGGTGGTAAGAATAATTGCATATGGATATGATCTATTCTATATATGAAATTGAAATTGCTTCTGCATATGTAACTGATCTATTCCGTATCTGAGTTGAAATTGCTTTTGTTACCTAACCAAATCTTGAGATTCGGGAACTATCTTATAAATGTGTTTTTAATTGAACGAACGCCTTTTACTTACTGAGTTTACAGCTCATTTTTTTATTGATAGGATTTCAGGTGGTTCTAAGACTTGAATGGGTCGGCGCTGTGGGAGCTCGGTCAAGCTTTTATCTTTATTTTAAATTCTACTATTAGGAAATTCGGTATTTTATGATACTATGATGTTTGGGAAGATTATATACTTAGTTAATTGCTGTGATGGATATAATATGATGAATGGTTTCATTTTGGCTGTGTTATAAAAGTGGTATTCTTAATATCGATGATGTAACTCTCTGGACTTAGTCTGGATGTCTAGGCCGGGTTTAAGGTGTAACATACCAAATCAATCCATCTCAATTAGCTATAATTTCAATTCAATCCCAAGTACTAAAGTACTCACCTCAACTGCTTACCATATGCAATAATTCAAAATACAATGATTAACAGTTAAGTTCGGATTATAGAAACACATACCGTGGATTCTGAGCTATTTGACGTCGATTTTATTCTTCCCCTTTTTAGTCGAGGATTCTGGTACGATGTTAGTTATGAAATTCAAACAATTAAAATACATTAATACTACACAATGCAATTCCACATTGAACATTTCAATTTTTACTCAACATTTGCTTAAATATCAATTTAGTCCCTAAATCGAGACTAATTTTTAATCTTCACAATTAACTTTATATTTTCATACTCATTTCACTTTAAATTAAATTTAACTCCCTATTTTCAATTATACCCTTAAATTTTAAATTTTTTACACCTTAGTCCCTATTGCTTAAAATTAACAATAAATTCTACAATTTAGTCCTTTTCTATTTTTAACTCAAAAATCTATCAATTTAGCCCATAACATTTAAACTATTAAACAATAATAACATCCAAAATTCTAAACAATATAAAAAATTACAACATGGGTCGGCTAGCCCTAAGTACCGGGATTCCAAAAACGTAAAAATTATAAGAAAATGGACTAAATTAACTAACCAATTGAACTTGGCAAGCTTTAAACCCTTATGGCCGTGCGTTTCTTTCTCTTTTCTTCCTTTCTTTTCTTTCTCAAATTTTGCATGCAATTTTATTTCTATTTCTTTATTCTTCCTTTTATTATAATAACTATTATCATTATTATATAACTTAAATATATATATATATATATATATATATATATATTAGATTAACATATAAAATATACATTATCAACCATTAATGCCCTCCACTACTAAGAATAAATATATATTTGCTATTTTAATCTATAATTCAACTTTTAACCTTTACGCATTTAGTCCTTATACTTTAATAATTCTTAATTTCACAAAATTCACTTAATCAAAATCTAATTCACTACTAACTAATCTCATAAATATTTAAATAAAAATATTTAAGGGTTCATTTTACATAAACGAGGTCTCAGACTTTATTTTTCGACACCCTAACTATCGGGTTGTTACATAAAAGTCCAATTGTTTTGGTTTAAAAGATTGTTGATCTAAGTAAGGCAAGTTTATGTGACTTATGCAAAGCCAAGATCAGTTAGCATTGCTTGTGGCACTACCCATAGAATTCCTCACAAGGGCGAAGCCAAAAAAATTTTTTAGGGGGGCTGGATGAAATTTTAATTTTTTATAGTTTATATTTTTATAATTTGTAAAGGATTAAATTGAATTTTTATAATTTTAGGGGGGCCAAAATGTAATTTTACCTTTACTAATTTAAAATTTTTAAAAAATTTAAAGGGCCTAAAATGCAATTTTATCTTTTAGGAGGGCCGGGGCCCATGCCAGCCCCTTGGCTACGCCCCTGTTTCCTCAATAGTTCTCTTGTAATAGCCCGTTTTCAGTGGTACTGAAATCTTGTTTATCGATGATTGAGTCCGTAAGTTTTAATAATTAATAATTACTAGTATATTATATTATTATATGAAATCTTGGTTTGGTAATTTGATTGATTAGAAAATTTATTATAGTATAGAGACTTAATTGTAAAAGTGGTAAAAATTGTTTATTAAGGAATTTTATTTACTAATGATGATACATTAACCGATTAGGGCCTAAAATGATAATTTAGTCATTTTCTTTATAGATAGTGGCCGGATAAGTGTTGGTATTATCTAAAATAATGTTAATTTTAATTAATAATTGATTATGTATATAAATATTGTAACATAGTGGATGGAAAGAAGGAGTTCATTTCTTTCATCTTCTTCATCGCTGTTTTTCTTCATTGTTGAACTAGAGAAGTTTCGACCACACTTATATTTTTTGCATGGTGAGCTAATTCGAGTCTATTTCTTATAAATTTTATGTTTTTGTGAACACAATAACTCGATTTAGCTAACATGTATGTCTGTTTTCAAAATTGTTAAAGTTTTGAACTATTGTCATTGATGCATGCTTGAAGTTTTGATGCTAATTGATTAGATTAGAAGTTTAGATATGAAAAATGATTATTTAGTAGAGCAAGAATTGTTTTTTTTTTTAACTATGAGGACTAAGGAGTAAATGTTCAAAACTGGTTTAAACATATAATAGGTTGATGAATGACTTTTGGCTGATGGAAATTGAATTAAATTATGTTATAGATCAAGATTTAAATCTGCCAAGAGAAGATTAAGGAAAAGGGAAGGTTGTTAAGTAGACTCTACCGTGGTGTTACGATTCTGCCATGTAAGTTCACACGATATAAACAGTGTTTAATTTTTCTTTGTTTTTGTTTTTCAATGGTATAATTGAAACTTGATAAGTTAGATTTGGTTTATCGAATATTGAAAGGAGATATTGAATTATGATATAAAGGAATGAGAATGAGATTATTAAAGGAAAGCATTCTGATAATTAAAGGAAAGCATCCTGATAAACTTAGTAAATGACTCATACACATGGTTATATGTTATTTCCTGATGATTCCGAGATCTAACATTTTTTGCGGACTCGAAGATATAAATGACACATATTTAGCCTGGACTGGTAATTTGATGTCGTTTTAAAGGTTTAGCTTGGACTGATAACCTTACATGTATATACAGTCATGGCTAGGCTATTATTGTGTCGATAAAGGTTTAGCCCGAACGGGTAACCTGACACCTCTGTAACACCCCTCACCCGTCTCCATTGTCGGATTAAGGTTATGGGATGCTACAATAATTAATAGAACAAGAACATGCAAATTTAATTCAAAATTTATTTTAAACATTCATTAGAACTCAATCATTCAATTAAGATGTGTTTTTCTTGCAATATCAGGCTTAAATCGAGCTTACGAAAGCTTCGAAATCAACTCAAAATCAATCAAGGACTCAATTGAAACATTTCATAAAAGAAAGATAAAAATGCAAAACAGGGGTCACACGGTTGTGTGACAGGTTGAGGCCGCGTAATGTTGTATCATACAGCTGTGTACTCAAACCGTGCTAAAGACTAAAGCCATGTAAATCTGAGTCACACGGTCGTGTCACCAGGCTGTGTAACAAATTGAGACCGTGTGGACCTAGATGTAAAATCTCACAAACATTTTCTTGTGGTTAGGCCGTGTGAGAGACTAAGACCGTGTTAACCAAAACCTCCTAAATCTCAAAGAGCACACGGCCGTGTCACTTGTCTTTGTGTGACATATGGTTGTGTGATAGCATATGTGTGCAAATATAAGCATTAACGTTCAGTTCGCCTAACCAATTCTAAAGGCATAAAATGATACTATAAAAACATACTTCATTCACATCCAAAACAAAACATAGACATGAAATAATTCAACCTAAAAGTGCCTAACCAATATGCCATTTAGGCACCATCGCATCCAATCTATAAACTTGATTCAACATCTTTTCCATTGCAAAACATATTACCCATCATTCAATCTCATACAAAATCAATATAAACTTGAATTAGATGCATTATACAAAGATCAAACTAATGACTCAACTGGTGCACATTTGGCCATTCAAACCTGCATAAAACCATTCTAAACACATACTAATTCATCCATTTTTTTAACCACAAAACCATCCAGGCTATTTCATAAGTAATAAACACATTGGTAAGCTTATAGCATATATATATATTCATCAATCATTCAAGTAAGGCACACCAAACATCTTAACATTTCAACCTTAATCTAAGCACAACCAACATGTGCCATTTAAGCTTCTACCATAACTTGACAAAAATGTCAATGTACACATTTTAGTACCCAACTCATTTACCAATCAAGTTTAACTCCATTTAAGGTTCTAAAAAAACTACCGATCAAGATAACATCTATACATATTATGCTTATACTCAAACATCACATTACCAACCTTGACACTTATGTATGTAATATATAACCATTCAAAATACCATCCACATTCAAGAACCAAAGTACCAACATTCAAGATTGATCAAAACAAATCACCTATATACATGCCACAAAATCAAGTTTTAAATGATTAAAAGATTACTAAATCAGCAACATGATAGTGTGAGCTTCTCGACAATCCGCTTGACATATTCTACTAGTTGACAATCTTTAGGGAAAAGGAAACAATGGGAAGGTAAGCAGTACAAATACTTAGTAAGTTCACTGATATTTAAACAACATCTTACCTTATATTACGATTTAACACAACAAGCTATTCAACTAGACAATTTTGCCTAAACATGACAATCACAAATCAACAAGGTAAGTTCATCATATAACTATTTCATATAATAATTCAAACATTTAGCATTTCAATTCAATTTAATACCAACCGCATGAAATCAATAACTCAATACCATTTATAAAACTTAATTCAACATTTCCATTAATAAATACTACTAAAAGTCTCATTGATACCACTTGAATAAAATATTTTCATGCTCCAATTAATCAATCTAAAGAATACATTATATCGATACTTTGGTATCATTGATATCAACCTGTTATTTTCCAAATGACAACGTTTGATACATCATAAATTCATAATGGCCCTCCGTCTCGTAGATTCAATATGCATGCTTTTTACATGCCAAGATATTTATATATCGCAATCATCTTAATATTACCAAATCACATTATCAATTCAAATATATATATCATTTATCAAATATCATATTCATATCCTTATTAACTTGATTCAGACTCGAACAGATACACAAATCTAACAATCACACCAGATTGGCACCCAGTGCCTTATCGAACAATGTTTAAGTAAATAATTTTTATCCAACACTCATCAATGTGTTTGAAACCTAGGGCCTCATCGATATAATCGAAGTAATTTGACACCCAGTGCCTCATCGACACGTAGTTGAAGTAACTCTGAACTCTTCTAATCTTATGCATGCTAACTATATCCGACTCTGCCCGAGTAGTTAATGGGGTAACCGTTTTTAATTTCCATTATAAGAAAACATCTAAATTCAATAATATCTGTTCAATAGAAAATCATCAATACATATTAATATATCAACATAATTCTTTTGAATACAAAATCAATTTTGCATTTACATCAAAATACAATAATCTCAAATCAATTCAATTTAGTCCTTACAGTAAACAATCGATCAGTTTCATACTAGTACAATTCGATCAATTATAATAAACTATCAATTCATTTTTATATCAGATTTCAATTCATCATTTTAAGTTTTATCCGTTAGTTTATCACTTTTCTATGATTTAGTTCATAACTCACCCATTGTATTAAATTGTGAATAATTCAAACTATTATCAAACAAATACAAATTCACAAATCAAATGTAAAATGATTTAAATACAATCATACTATGTGAACTTACTTGATTAAATCAGAAAAGGTCAATCCTCTAAGGACTAATAAGCAAATTTGCCTTTTTCCTAGATTAATTCTAATTTGGTCCAATTCTCAATCTATACAATTATTCAATTCAATTTATCAATTCAAAATATTATATCTGTAACACCCCTCACCTGTATCCAACATCGGGACAGGGTTCGAGGCGTTAACGGACTTAAACATTCACAACAACACATAACATATTACCAACCATGGATGGCTAACAAGCATATGCACATCACCAATATCAAACATAACATAAATAGCTAGATTTATAAGACAGAATCATTAGCTCACTAAAGACCAATATATTTGGACAAATTATAATAACACATGTTATAAAACTAGGTCCCTATACATGTCACTCACTTGATAATTCTAGCATGTGTTTATACTGTCAAGGTGTTGGCTTGATAGTGTAATGCTACCTCCGACGATCTCCAACCTTGAGCTAACCTGACAACACAAAAAGAAATGTAAAGGAGGGGGTAAGCTTTACGCTTAGTAAGCTCACATGAAATAATAATAAGCAATTTACTAACATGCTTTCCAAAGTAAACCTAACCCAATTGTACATTTATACATGTTCTGGTTAAGCTGCTTTCTTGAGTCACAGTCACTAAATCATTTATATCGGGAGTTACGGAACTCAAAATTAAGATCCGTAAATTTTCCCAGAAACTAGAATCATATATATTTCCACCATAAAATTTTCAGAATTTTTGGTCCAGCCAATAAGTACAGTTTATTATTCAAAGTCTCCCCTATTTCACTGTTTGACAGCTTCGGCTTTCTTCACTAAAATTTATTTATCTCATAGTACGAGACTCGGATAATGTTCCCGTTTGTTTCTATTAAAATTAGACTCATCAAAGATTCTAATAATATAAACTATAACCCATAATTATGTTTCTACAATTTTTAACAATTTTTCCAAGTCAGAACAGGGGATCTCAAATTCATTCTGAAACTATCTCACAAAAATTATAATATCACATAATATAAAACTCTTTTTCTCCCCCTGTTTCTTTCATATGAAAATAGACTCATTAAGATTTAATTCCATAATTTATTTGAAATTTAATTCAAATTAAAAAAATTTTAGTGAATTTTTAAAGTCACACAACTGCTGCTGTCTAACACTGTTTTACTACTAAAATTCACTCTTACATAATTTCACTTAATCCATTTTGTCTTATCGAAGTTCACTCAAATATCAAGCATATTGCTCAAAATTTTCTTAAACATATACCTGCACTTATTCATCATATAACCATGTTCACGTGTATTTTTACTTAATCGATTTTCCCGTTGAACTCTTTGGAATAATAACTGATACTCAGTTGCCTGCACATATTTTCACACTTGTAGCCAAAGCTATCTGGTACGCATAGTAGCCTGCACTTAGTACTACACATGTGACCTCACAATAGATCATTCGTATCGTTTCTATTCCGAAGGCTCAACCGAGAAATTCCTCACTTTCCAACATGTTACAATTTATTCATAGTCCTTTTTCAATTTGCAATTTACAACAAATAATCATTCTATAGGCAACCACATTTCATATGATAACAAAATATAATAAAATAAAAAGAATCGATAAATTATTTACGTACAAACTTACCTCGGATCCAGAAATGACAATTTACCATTCTAGTCCATAACCTTGTATTTTCCTGATTTAACCCCAAATATTGATTTCCTTGATTATTAAGCTTGGAAGCTTGGCCAAACCCTAACCATGACTGCTCTTAGTACATTCTGCTGTAGCAAGAAGAAAGGGACACATTTGGAGTTTAAAATTTGTCTTTTAATTCATTTTACCCCTAAATGACCAAAATGCCCTTTTTACTATTCTTCCAAAATTTACCCAATCAAGGCCATTTTTGTCCAACAAGTTATACAATGGTTTAACTATCATTTAAGGACCTCTCATAACAATTTGATACCTCTAACATGTAGAACTCAACTTTTTCACTTTTTACAATTTAATCCTTTTTACTAAATTGAGTGCCCAAACGTTGAAATTTTCAAACGAAATTTTCATTTCGTGAAATCGTAGACCATAAAAATATAATAAAAATGAAATTTTCCTCATCGGATTTGTGTTCCCGAAACCACTGTTCCGACTAAGCCCAAAATTAGGATGTTACAATATCATCCTACCATAAGCATATATCAATTAAATTTTATTATTTTAATGCTCTCTATACTTTTGCATTTTATTCAATTCAGTCCCTAAAACTGAAACTATCATAATTTTCACAGTTAAGTTCTGATTTTCAATCTGATTTCAATTCTATCCTTATAAAACCCTCTAAAATCAATATTTATAGAAATATCATGCCAAATTCAAAACATTTTCATTTTAGTCCTTAAATTTAAAATTATCAAAATTCCTTTTACAAGTTAGTCCTATTTCATTTCTAAGCTTCAAAATCTACCATTAACATTCAAAAACTTCAATTAACAACAATGGAAAACAAAGGTACGGTTTAGCTAAATCGAGTTACAACGATCACAAAAATATAAAATTTATGATGAACGAACTTTAAAGGACCTACCATGCAAAATCGATCATTGGAGCATTCAACCATGGCTTCTTCCTTTTCTCTTTTTTAGTTTAGAATGGTGATAAATAAAGAATGATGAAGATAACTTTCGTTTATTCTGTTTTTATCATATTTTATTTATTTATTATTATTATTATTTTTATTTTTAACATATTTTTATCTTAAATAAAGCACTAATTGTCCAATATTATTACACTAATGTTTAATTGCCATGCGAGTCCTTAAAAGTTTTCCATTTAAACCTTTTATTGAATAAAAATCTATAGTGATTAACTTTTACGATTTTTACAATTTGGTCATTGTACCTTAATTAGTTGCTAAATTGGTACAATTACCTATCCAAAATGCAATTCACTTATATAATCACTTAGTAAATATTTAATAAAAACATTTACGACTTTGATTTATGAAAATGAGGTCCTGATACCTCATTTTCTAAAATCACTGACTTTAAGGTCGAACTACTTGTACTTCGACCAATTGTCCAAATAGCTAAATTTATTAGATCCAAAATCAATTCAACACTATAATTGACTCGTAAATATTGAATAATAATATTTACGATCTCACTCATCGGAATTGGGGTCCCAAACCCACTGTTTTTAACACTACTGAAAAATGGGTTATTACAACCTCTGTACTTGATTAGCTCGAATGAGCCTCTAATGTGAAGCGTACATGTGTTTTAAGTTATTTTATGATGTTTCATCGGGCAATATAACACATACAAGTGTGAAATTGACGAATTATGGAATAAAAGGTAATGGAAAAGTTGATTGTTAAATTTTGAGCCCGAATCGTTGAAAAGGAAATGGATTATTCGGAAAGGAATGACGGGTTTTTAACGTATTATATTTGAGCTAGTGTATGCACTCACCTTGCTGATGATTTGTGTTGCTTGATAGGTAAACCATGTTTGCATATTAGATTAACATATAATGGTTACGTGAGGTAGGTTAATTATTGAAATTGTATGAGCTTACTAAGTATTCTTAATACTTACTCCTATGTTGCTTTTATCATGTAGATTCTGAATGTGTCAATCGGATCAACAAGAAGATCACACTAACCACTCAGAGTTCTGTTAGACTTTTGATTATGTTTGTTACAGTCTAAGTGGCTTGTATATAAAGAAGGTTATTTATTATTTTGTAAACATATATGTGAAATTTGAAGGTGGTTATCTTGAACCCTTTTTGATGTATGGAAATAAAATGGTCACAGGTTTTATTTATGTTCCGCACTATAAGTTTGATCACAGGTTTTATTTATGTTCCGCACTATAAGTTTCCACAGGACCTATTATAATGTTGGATATTTGCGAAACAGTCTACCATTTTGGTGTTTACAGAAAATTTTGAAATTTAGATATCAGCCTTACTTTCCACAATATTTGTATTCGCGGAATAGTCCATAGTTTAGCCATCTGTCATTCAAAACACAATTGGACGACCCACAGGGTCAGTCCGCCACATATTAGTCCACCGAACGATCTGTTATATATATACGTCAAGTATTTGTAAGTTATGTGAACTTTGTGTGGTTACATCTCTCATTTTGGAAATTTTTTGAATAAAACCAATTCAAGGAAACCACTCAACAAACCAATAGAAGTTTCCACTCAAAAAATACTTGAGGGTCTAACAAGTGTCACATTTATTTATATATTTTGTTTTTATATTTTTACTACATCTTATAAATATGACACTTGTCAGACCCTCAACCTGCTTGTGGAGTTTAGTTAAACTCTGACTAGTGGTGTATTAAATGATTTTTCAAAATACTCCCAATTAATATAACCAATCTTTACTAAAAACATAATCAAGAAAATCAACTATTAATACTTAAAAGTCATAGAGCATTAAACTGAAATGAAAGTGTAAACATTATGTGGACATGATTTGGCATGTACAATCATCCACTGTTAAGGATTTAATGCTTGGTGACTAAAATGAAAGTGTTCTAAAAGTCGGGTCATGAATGATAAGGATTTTTTAGTGACCAAATTGAAACAGACTTAAAAATTAAGTGGCCAAAACAAATGTACCCTAAAAATAGGGTGACCAACCGAGTAATTTACTCGGAATTTAAATATTTGAAAAACAACTTAAGCATATTTTAACTTTGAATAAACTTTAAAAATAGTCACCCAATTATTAATGTGTTTCTGTTTTGGTCACCTAAGTTTACAAATTTCTATTTTTGCTACTAATGTTATTGGAATTTAATATTTTGGTCACTCCTTTGTTAAATCACTAACATTTGCCTTTTTTAATTGACATAATAACAAATTTAACCATTCAATGTTTACAAATTGTATCAATTGAGTCCTAAATCTAAAAATTTAGCTCTCAACTTTACACATTTATCAATTTAGTCTTGATTCTTAAAAATTAAAATTAATTTTTTAAAAATTTTAAAAGTTTATTTTTCAATTAAAATACGTAAGATTTTGTAAAATATATACAAAATTATAAAATTTATAAATAAATGAATATATATTTTCTCATTTTCTAACATGAAATTTATTTAATAAAATAATGATTTTATAAATAAAATAATAATCTTATAAACAAAATAATTCAAGAGGGAAAAAGCCATGAAGAAAACTTATGCAGATCCAAAATTTCCTTTTTTTCAACATTAACGACCGCCATGTTTAGCTTAAATAAAAAACTACAACCTAAGGTCGAAAAAGATTAGGATCAATGTCTTTAGTTTGTTCCCAGAATGGTTTTTGTTGTGTTTGTGTTTGAGTTTGAGGTTGCAATAGAGCGCGGGCATAATTAGAGATACATGTGTGAGGATGAGTTTTTGGAGATCCAATAGGTGGAAGGCTACGCTGGCAACTCCACAACCAATTCCTAATTTGATGGCGTGATGATGGAGGATGAAAGTCAAGGAGTTTGAAGTAATAATTATTGGTGCAGGTGATTGTGGGTGTAGGCAATGTCCAACACTCGAAAAATTTGATGAGGACTAAGGAAAAGGCAAAATATATAATAAAAATTATTATTTAAAAATAAACTAAAAAATGAAAAAATTTGAATCTAATTTAAGTTTTGCTTGTGGGGCTTTTTTTTTTGAAAATATAGTTTATTTATAAAATTACTAATTCAATAAATAAATCATATTGAAAAAGAGAAAATGAATATTTATTTATAATTTTGTATGCATTTTATAAAATCTTATGTATTTTAATCTCAAAATGAACTTTTAAATATATATATATTTATTTTTTAAATAGTTTTTTTAAAATTTTTAAAAAGTAAAATTATATTGATAGAATGTGTAAAGTTAAGAGCGAAATTTATTAAATTTTTAGAATTAAAACTAAATTGATAAAATTTATAAATATTGGAGAATTAAAATTATTATTATATTAATTAAAAAGCCACAATTAATAATTTAATAGAAGAATGATTAAAATATTAAAATTTGATGGTATTAGTGATTAAAATATAATATTAATAAAAATATGTTGGGGTAAGTATTTTAGAGTTTACCCTTTTAAGTAATTACGGTAAGTGTTTCAAGGAAAAATATTAAATTAGTTAAAAATTAAGCTTAATTTGAAAAGTATTGAATATTGAATTAAAAAAGTGAAAGATGTTTCATTTTAGACAAAATCGCATATAATATATGTCTTGTCGGAATAATTACTCAAAAAACGCGTGTAAGTAATAATAATGCCACCACCACGACGCACGAATCTCGCATTTTTCCTTTTTTTTTTTTTTTGTTTTTCTCACCCTTTTTCTGCTTACGAAAATGTCATTCTCGTAATTCTCTGTACTCCTCAAGGTCATTTCTGTACTTGGGAAACATATTTTAATCCAAAGAATTGGCGAACTCTATCCACTGACTAATCTCCTAAGTCCTAATATTTTATTTTAAGGACGAAAATGGAAAAAAGAAAACGAAGTCTCTCTCACTGTTTGGCCAACACCCTTACATGAACATTCGCCTTCACCTGTTCCTTCTCTGCTACACTTTAATGTGAACTTCCAAATTTACCCTCTGTATTCCCTTGAAACCACAATCATCTCCCTCCATTTTGGTCCTCTCAAATTCCATCACCAGTCAAAGATCCTTCACTTTGATCAACAACCAAAAAACCACTGTAATTTCTGACCTCATGCGATGCCTAAATAGAAACAACGAAGAACACGAAGGAGTAGGTTTCGTTGTTGATGGATTTGACTGAAGGTGTCGGAGAGAGCTCATCGCCGCCGAGAAGCTTTGGCAGCTTCAACAGCTACGATGTCAGAAACGACGTTTTCAATCGCTTAGTCGAATCTGGCCACGAACAAGCTATTTCTAATCCTGACTTTCGCGACTTTTTAGATTCTCACTTCAATCGCTTGCCTGCTAGGTAAAATCTATTTCTTAAACCAATAATTTGCGCTTGTATAACTATTTTTATACGTATTTTTGTGTACTTGGATATTTTGAAGCTGATGAAGTTGTTTGCTTGTCGGATTCAGCTATGGACTTGATGTTAATATGGATAGAGTGGAAGATGTTTTGTTACATCACAAGCTGCTTGCATTGGCCAAGGATCCGGAGAGGCGGCCAGTTTATCATATCCGCTTCTTGGAGGTATACTTCTTTGCCTTTTGTTTTAATAGCAAATGTTTAGGGATTAAGAAGAACTTCCGATTTTAGTACCTTTTTGTTGCATTCAAGATACGGTTACTGAAACAGGGAAAGTTCGAGATATATGATTTTCTTTTCAACTACTAGTTCATATGTAGGCTTAGAATGGGATTCAAGCAAAGTCATAGAAGCTGAATTTAGGAAAAGGTAGTAAGGTTTATTATTTTTCAGAAAAAAAAAGTAGGTGTTGCAAGAAAAATAAGTAAATTGTGTTTGTAACTTACTTGTCAATAATCATTAAAGAAAAGTTTCTAGGAACCAAATCTTTGGAGAATTGCACATATATGCAGGGTTTGTGGTACAGAAGTTTAGGAAGAAAAGAATTTTTCAGAAGGACATAGGTGCAGGGAACAATTGCCCTTTAGTGTTTAATAGTTGATATTGTAATGCCAATCCAAATCTTTGGCGTGCAGTTCACCCCTATGTATGTCTATGAGGGAACTGGAAAGAAGTACTTATCAAAGAGTATTATTTATGACTAATTACACATGTTAAAACAATTATTAGTTTTATTGAGCAAGCATTATCTATTGCATTAAGTAGAAACTTAATAGATTTGGTGAAAAGAAGTTTACTAGTATTCTTTTTCAATTAATATTGGTAAAACATGTTTATCCATTAACAAATGGAAAAAAGAGCTTTAAAAGGGAATTTGTTTTAAAGCTTTTTCACTTGGCAAATAAGTTCTGTTGAGATACCTTGGCCCTACCATTAACAAAAAGCCTTTGCCTATATCTTTAAACATCTCATATTGATTGTTTATGATTTTGTTCCTTTTCTTTTAACTTTTTAATTTGTAGATACATGGTCTAGAGCACTACATTTATAAGTAAAATATCTCTTTACTATTATTGTTAACATAATGGCCTTGCATGTTGATAATTTCGTGATTTTCTCTTTTCATGTGATACATATTTTTTGCCTCGTTTTTCTGATCCTGCTTGTTTTTCTTCCTTTTACATGTTGCCATGTAGAACCTTTGCACCAAAGCAGATGCTATTGATGATAAACAATATATAAATTCTTTATCTCCCCAGTCTTTTGATGATGGAGATAGTGAAAAGGTTGTTCCATCACATAAAAGGTATTATATGTGTAAGATTGTTAGCTCTGTGCCCCTTTCCCATTTCAGTATTTGGCCCTAAATGTATTCTTTTGTCATTCTAACCATTTTAATGCCACTTGAATTGCTTGTTTTCATATATAATTTGGATTATTCATCTATCTCCTTCTGTAAGTAGAAGCAGGGATCATCCAGTTGACTTTGAACCTTGCTCTAAGCTTGAGGACCTAAATTTGGATGTCAGAAAGAATTCCAAGTGTGAAGAAGACGTACATCTGACTGAGAACTTTACCAAAAGGTACTTTGTCGAAGATTGTTTGACCTTCCCTTTATGAAAATTTGGCCATATATTCTATTTGTTAACGTGGTCATGAATGGGAGATTTTCCTACTTTTAGGAATGAAAACCTTCTTATTTTTGTTTGTGGGTGAGGGTTGTGAGGTTGTATGCTTGTGCTTGTGTATGCTTGCATATTTACCCTTTAGTGTACTACTACAAAGTTCAAAATAGGCTAATTCTTCATGATTCTATCATTCACCTACCTGCAACATTAATGAAACTGAAATTGGTCTCTTTCTCTCATTTGGGGTAATACATTTCCGTATGAAATTTGCTTTTCCTACTTTTATGTTTTATTGAATGGATTTATGTTCTAGTGATATCACAATTATGCTTAGCACCCATTCTTTTTTATTGCCTTTTAAGGTTATTGATTTGATTCATTCTAATGATGAAAAGTTAGACTTAGACTGTTGTAATTGGTATACATAATGTGGCTATAAGTCTTGACCCTATTGAGAAGCTCTTGTCATGATGGTTTTATTATGCATAGGTAATTATTTTGGTAATGGCTTTCTAACTATCTAGATTATTATGAATTGCCTAGCTTTACATAATAACTTTTCAAGAGGATCATTTGGAAGCATTTTGTTTTTATATTGTGATGCTCAACTTCTCACATTTTCTCCCGTCCCTTGTATTGACAATTGAAGCAGATGCATAACAACGTATGTATGAGCATGCTTGTGCATAATGCATGCATGTTAGCATGCAGCTGATGTATGCATCTGTCACATTAGGCATGTATTTCTCATATGTATGTATGAGAAGTAATTTGCTTTTGGTGTATGTTATGCAGGCAAGAAATTGTACATATTCCAACTCATGAAGTGATATTTTCTACCACTGACAGGCCAAAGCTGCTTAGTCAGGTATGATTGAAAATAAGATCTTCTCCTATTGTCGAACAGAGCATTAGTTTTGTTTAGAGCGAACTTACACATTAACCTGATGGTATTTTCAATCTTTTAAACTAACACCTTTTGATTTTTTCTGTCTGCACTGGACAACCTGTGGTTTCTATTATCATAAGGTTACAGTGTTAATTATTTCAACAAAATGATAAAAATATCCTCATATTTAAGAGGCTTTTTTTTTTTGACTAATGCTTACTTAACGTGACAACCTCTATGACAACATAATGGAAGTACAGGGTGTTATGTGTCAATGATGAAATGAGAAGTAGAAGGGTGGAAGTCTAATGTACTCCTTATTTTTGCCACAGCTTTGGTTGTACTGATTTCCTATGCCATCATGCATTGAAGTTTGAACATGGTTTAATCTCTATTGATGTATGTCTTCCAAGTTCCAACACATTTTCAGTTACGTAAAGCACACACATGGTTTTGTTTAGAAGAAAAATCAAAGTGAGCTTGAAATAATCCTTTGCTTTCTTTGAGATCTGGAAACAGCTTGTGATGCACCATTGTTTACTAGTTTCATTTTTTTGTTGATCAACTCATTTATGAAACTTTTACAATTTTGTTGCCCTAATTATATGTTATTACACTCTTGAAAACATCCCTGTCATCATCATCTGCTGACTTAATAAGGGTGTCCTGCTTAAGCTGCTTTCTTGCGATTTACTGATAGATGCAGTTTGTACTTGCATGAATTATGATGTTCAGAAAAAAATTTAACCTTTCCTTCAAAACAGGGGAGCAATAGTTCCTATTTTTTGAACAATGTCAAAACTTGTGCTAAGAAGATTTTTGGGATAAGTATTCTTGGAATTAATAAAGAGACAAACAACTAATGTTTGGTTATATTTGGGCATTTTGTGGGGCTTTCAAGATCATCATTTATCTTGCTAATCCACTCAAACTAAAATACTGACAAGCTGTCCTTCTAGCTTTCTGCATTGCTTTCAGATATAGGACTTAACATTCGTGAAGCACATGTGTTCTCAACAACTGATGGCTACTCTTTGAGTGTGTTTGTAGTAGATGGGTGGCCTGTTGAGGTAATCGTCACTTCATTAGATGTTTTTCTGTTATTATCTCCTTGTATTTTCATGTAATTGGATGAGAATATGTATAAAGAATCTTGCTTTAGAGAAAATAATGTATCTTTTGCTATTTTCCTGAGGCGCAATATCTTTAATGTTAGTTCTGTTCTTTTATTCATGAAAGACAGTAAAAAATCAGATTTAATTTGTGAAAAAGAACACCGGATGCCCCAGTGTGCTGAGAAAGGAAATGAATGGCTGTTATTCTGTGTTTTGGACTAACTTCCTGTGCTGATGCCGTTTTTGTTCCTTCCTTGGTCAGCCCTTGTCCATTTCATTTTTGGGTTAATTATATAATATCTGACATTTGACATAAATTTAAAAAATCATGATGGTTTATATTAAAATTTATCAAGTCAGCTAAATTAAGCAATATACGGTTTATCCCCGGACAGTAGCATTGTAATGTATTAAGGAGCATTGTGATTATATTTCCTTTATGACAGGGATCTCTGCTGAATCCGAATGTTGCTGACTTTGCAATGTTGTGGCCAGGATACAGATGGTTTAAATAAAGCTATGGAAAAAGCGGTCGCTAGAAGCAAGGTAAACATTGTCAATGTGAATTCTATTTATGGCCTTTTGATTCAATTCATTGCATCTCTTTGAATTTTGTATCGAAGTGTTGTCAAGGGTGCTAGGCACAAAGGCCTCTATATAGCCCAAGGCACAAGATTTTACAAGAAAAGTGCTCACCCAAGTAGAATAAGGCGCATACATATATATACACACATACACACATATATATACATATATATTACATTATTGATGGTTTGTTAGTTAGAGAAAAGAATCAAAGAATAGCATTATTCTCATCTAATCCAATAGAATAATGGTAAAAGGAAAAAAAAATATCAATCTTTGCTACAAATGCATATTACAAAAATTATTAGAAAAAATTACAATAAAAAAAGGAGAAAATAATTAAAAGAAGAAGAAATAATAGAATAGATAGAGAAAAAAAAATGTACTTTTGCTTGGTAGTGTTTGTATCTGGTTTCAAGAGCAACATTGGAGGTTGATTGAAGTTTTGAGTTTTGATGATCTAACAAAGTTTTAACTAATAAAGTTGACCTATAGTAGGTTTATAATTAATAAAATAAAAAGAAATAATAGTATTTTGAGTTTTAAAATAAAAATATATATATAAAAAAGAAAAGTTAAAAGTCGCCTTAAGTGAAGGAAATAATGATATTTCAGTTTTTTCTTTAAAAAATACAAATAAGGAAACTTAAAAGTTAAAAATCTAGTTAAGTGGCATTTGGGTTTTATTTTTTTAATTTTAGCTTTTGTTATTAAGGGGGTATTTGAGGTTTTTTTTAAAAAAGAAAATTAAAAATTGGCTCCACCTCTTCACTATATTAAGTTGGTATTTAAGTATTAATATTTGAAAAAAGGGAATCTTAAAAGTATTTTTCACAGCTTCACCCAAGCTAGCATTAATGTGGCCTAGGGTTGAAGCTCAAAGTGCGACAAAGCACACTAGGGTGAGCGCCCAATAAAATAGCTTCACCTGAGAATGTAGAAGATGAAATGTTGATTTCTCGCCGTGCCTTAGTTCATAGGCGAGTGCCTTAACAACACTTGATACTAGGAAAAATGTTTTATTTATTTATTTATTTATTTTATATATATACTGGGAAAAATGGTTGTTTGTGTTACTCGATTCTAGATTTTACTTTTTACAAATGGTAGTCATTATGACTCAACATTTGAGTTTTTGAAAGATTTGGTGCTGTGCTTCTATTTGGAAGTTATTTAACTGGCTCATAAAAGAACAAATGAACAAATGAGGAATTTTTCCCTTCTCAGTTGTGTGAAGCTCTTGACATAGCCAGTAACAGATTTGAGCATTTGATGATTCATCTGTATGTAGATTTACACTTTATATATAATTGGGCAGATTGTAACCATAGTTTTTAACTCCTATGATTTGTAGTTGATGTTTTAGTTTTCTTCAGGCCTTTTTTGGTTACTATTTTCTTCAGCTCTTTACTATTCTCTTCCTGTTGGATTCTGGTGTTCTAACATAAGATGTTGCTTAATACTTTTTTATTTGCACCCCCCTCCTTTTAAGTAACTAATGAATGCCAAAAAGATAATTTGTCTTATTATTGCTGAAAATTTAGGGATCTTTTCCTGGATCTTCACATTCACCTCCAGCTATAGAAGATGCATCAGAAACACAAGAAAAATCTGGCGACTGGGAGATAGATAGAAGACTTCTGAAGATAGGAGAAAAAATAGCTTGTGGGTCTTGTGGAGATCTGTATGTTGTGCTCTTATGAAATGGCTATTTCTGACCTACTCTATTCTTTGTTTCCCCTTTTTATTTCTTTAGCTTCTTCTGATCTTCTTGTGAAGGTATCGTGGTACCTACCTTGGGCAAGATGTTGCTGTCAAAATTCTTAGATCTGAGCATTTGAATGATACTCTTGAAGATGAGTTTGCTCAAGAGGTGGCAATCCTACGGTGAGAAGATTTTAACTGTTACTGTAGAATTCAGTGATTGTTTGGATTGTCTTTGCAACTATCTTTAATGCTTTTGGCTCCTACTATATTCTGTTTAATAGCCACTCTGTTCCTGACTTTCTACACCCACCCACCTACCCAAAAAAAAAGGTAATGAAAAGGAAAGAAATAGTTGTATCCGTGAACGCATCTCTTTCAATGTTAGCAGGTCTCTCAATTTAGGTCCGTTCTCTGACAATTTTGCCTCCTATGTATGACACCTTATTAACCTTAATACGCTATAGGAGTGCAAACAAGAAGTCGCTTTGTCTTTCCCTTTGTCTTTGTCAATATTCTAAATTATATAATTATGTACTTGCTCGTTAGATTATAAATCTAAATATAAAACATTTTTAACTAGCATTTCTTAACTAACTGATGAATGTATAATGATATGTTCCCCCTTGGGAACTATTTCAGCAAAAAGTATTTCTATATATGTATCTCTCTCTTTCTAAAGAATTGGCTGCTTTCTCTTTTAGTCAAATTTAATTTTGATTTTATTGAGGATAAACTTGTGCTATTAATAAATAAAAAATGAAGTTACACATGAATATAAGTTTCTTTTCATTGCCTTTTCTTCTTAGGCCCATTACCTTCCGGGTAATTTTTGCTACTGGACATGCTGTTGTGTTTCATTGCACTTGTCTTTATGTAGGACCATAATAATATGAATATTAGTCTTATTTTCTGGGTTCTTGAGTGCAGGGAGGTCCAGCACAGAAATGTTGTTCGTTTTATTGGTGCCTGTACCAAGTCTCCACAGTTGAGCATAGTAACAGGTATGGAACTTCTGAGGAATTAAAAAATTTCTCTTCAAATTAAAGTAGGATTCTTTTGTGGTTCCATTTCCCCCCCAATATATCATATCGGGTCGTCAGTTGAGAAAAGCTTTATGTCTATTTTGATTAGTAAATCTTATTGGCTGATCTTGCTCTTTCATTTTTATTTTGGGGTTGTCTAAACATCTTTCAGTTTAGTGTTCAATTGGGACCAAAACTAAAAGAGTTCATTCGTTTGACAGCAATCGGGGGCTTCAAATTACCTCTCTGGAGCACCCACCAGTGGCTGTTTCAATTTTGGACTCTGTTCTAAGTTCAAATTCATTTATAAAATTTTTCATTTTGCAGAGTACATGCCTGGGGGAAGCTTGTATGACTATTTGCATAAGAATCTTAATGTTTTGAAGCTCTCTCAGTTGCTGAAGTTTGCTATTGATGTCTGCAAAGGAATGGAGTATTTGCATCAAAACCACATAATTCATCGGGACCTGAAGACAGCAAATTTGTTAATGGATACAGACAATGTAAGAATTCTTTTTAATATCATTGTTGTGACTACGCTCAAGGATTAGCTTATCAATTTTATAATAATTAAGGTTTCTGGTGGGCGATATAACCGAATATTAAGTTTTAAACCAGAACCTTGACATGTGGAAGAGTTGGGTTTTCCTTTCTTAACCTTCCTAACAAGGTAAAACTTCCATGAACAATAAACTGACTTTTATGGATTTGCTTACTATGGTTAGTGAATAGAAAGCTACCGGAAGTCCATATATTTTTCAGGATAAAGAGCATATTATGGGTATGTCTTGAATTACTTTTAACCCTTACCTGATGTTTATGGACATGAAATCGATTGCATGGTTGTCCTCTATTAGGAAATTAGTTGAAGTGTTTCTGATAATATTTCAGTAAAAACTCTTTCATTGTGTTAAATACTCATGTGGATCAACACAAAACTGTTGATGGGGAGAAGTGGTTTATGGCAGTTCTGAAATAACAAAAATAAGCAGTGTGATTATCATATTGTTTCTTGAGAGCTATCTGGTACACAAACCAATTGCATGCGGGATTTTGAGAGATTGCAAGTATTTAGTATTTAACTGTAGTATATTGTGGTTGTTTATAGTCATCATAATTAGCAAGTTATACTGTTGTAGCTGGACTTAACTGGTTTCTTGTTATTGTAGTTTGGCATGTTTTATTACATTGTTTATGATGATAACTTCTATAATGTTATTGTCACAAGCAAACCTCTTGCTTTTGGAGTTCAAATGTTTTTGGGAACAGTAGGCGTTGCATTTGGTGTAGCATGTGGAATTTGGGATAGTTTAGGATAACCTTACTAGTCCTAATATCGAAGTTGTCATGAATCAAGCAGCTAATTTTGATTTTTTTTTGTTTTCATCTCATATTTTGGTGATTAATGTTTTAAAGTATTTTATTGGTGGTACTGAGTTTGGGAGGTTAACTGAAGTAATCTGTATTGGCATCTGTACAATTGTTCATATAACAGTTCAAAGGGAGATTATTGCAATATTTCATATTTTCTAAAATCAGGAACTTTATGTTTTCTCTCAAGGTTGTCAAGGTGGCAGATTTTGGTGTCGCCCGGTTCTTGAACCAAGGAGGAGTAATGACAGCTGAGACTGGGACATATAGATGGATGGCACCTGAGGTCTGAATTCTCCTCTATTTATTTTCTTTTTCTCCATCCGATAGACTCACTCAGTGGCTGTGTTGCCTCGTTTAATTATTCAAAATTTGGTATATATTTGATGATTCTGATGGGGGAAAATTTGTGGAAATTACCTCTATTGCTGTTCTTTTTATAATCGCTCTAATATTCAGATACTTTGTTCCTTCCGTCTGTTTTATCGCAAAAATTAAATGAGCTACAGTTTTCATTTTTCAGTTCATATGTTATACACCTGGTCATTTATCACATTTTTTCCTTGCTTTGTACGTTAACCATCATTTTGTTCAACTTTTTGTTAGGTATTGTATAATCATCTTACTTTATTTTACTCCCACTAGGTTATAAACCATCAGCCCTATGATCAAAAAGCTGATGTATTCAGTTTTGCTGTTGTACTGTGGGAGCTAGTGTCAGCCAAGGTATTTTCCTGAGATTATACAGAGTTGATGAACAATTCGATGTTAAAACGTTTGGAAACTATTGATAAATTTTTTCCTTGATACTGCAGGTTCCTTACGATACCATGACACCACTACAAGCTGCATTGGGAGTGAGACAGGTCAGCATTTATATTTCGGGAATTAAACAATAACCTCAACTGTACCATAATTTCATATCAAGCTTAAGAATTTTTCCAGTAACTGAGATCTTTTATTGAATTTAGTTTCCTTTTTTACTCATATTATTACTACATCATGCATTGGATCGAAGCTATTGTCTTTGTAATGTTTTATGGATTTGTTTTGTCCAATTTTGAGCATGATGTTAAGGTGGCTTCCCTTTCATTTAGTAAGGAATATGTGCAGTTTGAGTGTCCATCAGATACTTTATAGCTTTCGCAATATATTCTTGAGATCCATTTTTCTAGCATGCTATCTGCTCTGAAATGTACTTATCTTCTGAGTCTCTGACTCCCTTTGGGTGCTTTGAAGCCTGCTTAATACACACCCAAAGAGAGCTTCAATCTGTTATGTTAATAAATCTGGGGCTGTTAACATGGGGGCAAAAGCTTTTCTTACGTCTTTTTTGTTATTTTTCAGGGCCTGCGTCCGGAACTACCTGAGAATGCACATCCAAAACTCTTAGATTTGATGCAGAGATGTTGGGAAGCGGCTCCTGACAAGCGACCGTCCTTCTCGGAGATAACAACTGAGCTTGAGACACTTTTTGAGGAAGTTGAGGTATACAATCTTCACAATAAACTTTTACTTTCTTTGAAGAGTGATTTCTTTGCATTTAATAAAGTGTAAAATTACAGGAAACAACAGAAGCAGTAAATGGGAACTGAAGATTTTTGTTATGTAAGTAACCAGATTGACACATTTTAATATATCTTTTCATCACATAGTAAGTATAACTACACACGGAAGGGACACCCTAAACAAAATGCTGATTCGTAATTCTTTTTTGGTTGTCTGTTTTGTTTTTGTAATAACACTCTCTTACTTGAACATGGTGTAGAAAGAAAAAAATATGCTTAAATGCAAATATGATACGAAATTTCCTAGCTAGGTGATAGTTTTCTTCTGGCTATTATATCACCGTTCTTAAAGTACTTTCATTTATTTGTTGTTATTTTGGATTAAAAGAACTTGATTCTTTAATGGATACATTTTTTCTCCACTATTTTTTTCCCACTAGTTTACTTTTTTTTTTTCTCGTAGTTAGTACATTGTATTTAAGTTCTATTCTTTGAGTAGTTAATTAATTGTAATGTAAGTCAGATTACACTTCCAAGGAAACAACACTGATACAAATTTTGGAACCGATATTCTTGGCAGGATTAGCTATGAACCTGAAATAATTAGGGAAGAAAAACTCATGTTGCCATTTGAACTTGCCATCCATGAATCATTTGATTTATGGCAATGGTTAACCAAGGCATCCTTGATTTCCAAGATAGATCAAAACTGTAGGAGTGGATAGTTAATTTCACAAATCTAAAATAAATACCCAAAATTAATTTAAACATAAAAATATCATCTCTTTAATTTGTACAGAAATAACGGGGACACCATCTATCTTGAGCATAATTTCTCAATAATCATTTCCCGCCACAAGAAACACATCATTGATCAGAATTTGGCACCCCATTCCAACATTAGAATCGTCCTCACGCTCAATCAATGTCTCCGTTTGAGCCTCCTGTGCCATGGTTTCAGCCAACTTGTCCGGACTTATCACCAACTTCACCTTTCACACTCTGGGTGTTGCTGACTCCTCCGTGTCGGTTCTCTTCAACATTTGATATGGAGACGAAGAAGTGGATACAAGATCGTTGTTGTTGAGGGGTAGGTAAGTTGGCCTGCGCGGAGCTTTTTGTTTTTATATACTGGCTGCTTTTTGTTGTGAGGTAGTTAGTAGGGTGTGGTAAATGGCCATGTCTGGGAACTTTTTGGTTATGCACATGGCGGTGATGGGTGGTGATAGCTCCATGATTCCGCCATTGGGAGTTGCCACTTTATTGTTTCTACAGCTTCACTGAATGGTTTGAAAACGCAATTGCCCATATTAGGTCACTGCTGCCCTCTTTTGGTGTCCTTGTGGGCATACTAGGGTTCATCAGCAATTTTATCAATTGCTAGCACATAATTGACTTCAATCATTCCTTCCACTACCTTTTCACGAACAAAGCTACAATGCTTCATTAGTGCATGCTAGACAAGATTTGCAGCGTGGGTCACAGCATTGGTGGTAGCACACCATATCTAGGTACATGTGGCAAGTTGATACCCATCTCATATAGCTGTAACATGATCCTCATCATCACACAGTGTTTGCCTAGCGTCAATATTCAGCTTTTGCTGAAGACTGAGATACAACCACTTGCTTCTTGGAGCTTCAGCCAATGTTTAGGAACAATCAATATTCAGCATAAATTGTTTCAATTGCCTCAATATGAGTATGAGTAGCCTACCAGAAATTAAATTTTTGCATGGCTAGAACAGTAACCCTTGATATAGGGTTCCTTTCAGATATTTAAGGATACACTTAATAACTTTCCAATGCTATACTTCGTAAATCGACTTTGTTAATATTTACGAAAATAATGAAAAATGTAGGCGGTACAGACGAATAAAGTAATTGCTTATATATTATTCCACTCAAACGATACACGTTAGAAAAGCTAGAAAATAGAAAGAAAATATCTGAACCATACAGTTCTACAAATCAATCTATTAATATTTAAGATTTTTATGTATAAGCTATATTTCATTATCTCCCTCAAGTTAAAGAGTGTAAATGTTACAAATATAATACACTTGAGCTCCATTAAGAGTTTTTATGAAAATATCTCATAGTTGATTTCCAAATTTCACACATATTGTGAAGGAATTTTTCTTGAATTTTTTCATGATAAATGAAATGACCATTTATCTCAAAAGTTGTGAAATTCAATATTTGAAATAATATGAAGAGCAACTTGATGATCACGTTATATTTTCGTTGGTAATAGTCTTTAAGATCAACTTCATTCTATAGTCTGTATACCCATATTATTTCACTCACAAGTTGTGCCATGACTTTAGATTTAGATTTTGCACTAGATTGGTACGTTACATTTTGTTTCTTGCTTCTCCACGAAATTAAATTCCTTCTAATAAAAATGTATTATCCCATAGTGGATATTTTGTTGACTTTGGATCTTGCCAAATTTGCTTAAGAACAAAACATTCAATATTGGTGTGTCGATGATTCCTATACAATAGCCGTCTATGACTTCCCATCAAATAACATACAATTTGTTCCAAGATTTCCCAATGATTAACAATTGGAGATGAAATGAACTAGCACAGGGTGAGCAATATATGTGAGTTGTAGATGAGGCATTATTGGTGTGCTTTCGTTATTTTTACCAATAGATAGAGAACATATTTTCTCTGAGACAGACATCACCTTTCTTACTTCATGTGACCTCAACCCCAAAGAGGTACTTCAAGTACTCCAAATCTTTAGTTTGAAACTGAATATGAAGAAGAAAATTTCGAAGATGAAATGCCTGCAATATTACTTCCAGTAATGACAATATCACCAACATACACGATTAAAAGGATTATACTAACCTCAGATTACTTATAGAACATCGAATGATAACAGTTACTTTTCTTCAATCCAATTATTGGATTACCTCACTAAATTTACCAAACTAAGCTCGAGGGCTTTGTTTCAAACCATACAAAGATTTGCAAAGACAACATACTTTCCCATTCTCCCTTTGAACAACAAATTCATTGTGGTTGCTCCATATAGACTTCTTCATGAAGATCATCGTGTATCTTGATGTCTAGTTGATGTAAGGGCCAATTGTGGCAGCTATCATAGAGATGAATCAAATAAAAGCTACTTGCAACGCTCCAAATTTTTCGATACAGAAAGCGGCACTATTTTAGGACACATTAGTGAAATTTTGAGAAAAAAATTGAAAAAGGAGATCGATAAAGATAAAATTTAAAGGAATTATAATGATTTATGGTCGAAAATCAATGAAGTAAATTTTGTATGTGAAAAGGTGGAAAAATGACTAAATTGAAAAGCTAAAAAAGTATGAGGATTAAAGTGTAAAGTGACCAATTAGAGAAATTATAGATTGATAATGATTTATTGATATTAATATGTCATGGGAAATGTATTTGTATCAAGAAAAACCAAGTTTGAACTAAATTGAATTAAATAAAAAGAACAAGGACCAAATTGAAAATATTCCATTTTGGTCTAAAAAGGATTAAAATGCAATGTTTGCATGGTTGAATATTATTATGGACCTTATTGATGATATGTGAAGTTTTAATGTGTTAAGTTTCACATTTGGTATTAATAAAGTGAAGTGAGATGAAAAAGGGACTAAGAGTGTAAATTCTCCATTAAAAGATATTTTGGGACTTTTCAATAGTATTGTAATGATGGTTTTAGAATTTATTTTTGTATTGATATTAGAAATTTTAAAGCATGGAAAATTTTGGGCCATCCATTTACATTTTGAGTTGATTTTGACTATCAAAGGAATAAAAGAAAGGAAAAAAAATATTAAAGCTTTCATCTTTTCCTCCCTTTGTGTTGTCCCCCTTCGTGAAAGAAGAGAAAAATTTCTATTCTCATTTCTTCCTTCTCTCTCTTAGATCCAACAAAAAAAAAATCTTCACTACCAAAGTTTGTTAAAATCTCATAGAAAACCCATTTGTAAACCTAATTCCACCATCACATTCATCATTAGAAGCAAGGGTTTTCATGAGCTAGAGAAAGCTTGAGTTAGTATGAGAAAGTGAAGAATAAGGTAAGAAACTGTATTTTTGACATCTTTAATACGAACATTTAAGGTTGTTTGGTATGATTTCTTTATGAATATGATTTTTGGGTATTATGTGTGATATGTATTGTGAATGAAAGAAATTGATATGTGGGTGATGAAGTTTTAGGCTAGTGAGAATAACGAAAATTGGTGATTTTGCTGTCTAAAAGGAAGGTAAGTACTCAAGGAATCATCTTTACCTTATTTGAAGTAAAATTGATAAACCTTAGAGTTTAAATGGTTAAATGTTAAGATGAGATTACTCATTAATGTTCATAAGTGAAGGAAATAGTTTAATCAAAATGAAAATAGTGACAAGTATAATTATGCCGTAGTCTTAGACTAGAATGTGAATATTGGGAACTAATGCATTTTGATAGGTATTAAGTCAATAATAGACTTGAAATATGATAAATAACAATTTTAATGATGATGATGATTAATTTGTGTAGAAAAGCCAGTTAAGACATTAAATAGGTCATCAAGTGAATTGTTGTATAATATGAAAAAGGAGTATTAATGCCTTGACTAATGTGTCAAGGGGTGAGCGTTCGATTGAATGAAATTGAGTCAAATGAAAAAAGTTTGAGTTAATTGAGTTGAAGAGTCTTATTTTAACATCCTAACTTGATTTGAAATTTTCTCGAATCGAATCGAGTGAAATAGAATTCGATCTGATTCGAATTGAATATATTTGTTTAAGTTAAATTAAAAAAAATAACTCTGGTGTTGTTTGTTTTTATGCAATCTTTTTTAAAAATATTTTTCTTTAAAGTTTTTAAACATAATCATACAAAGAAAAATTGGAGTAAACAAGTGAACAAATAAAGCAGTCCAAGTAAATAACAATAACAACACAACAAGATTATAACAGAAAATATAAGCAGAAGTCCAAAATACAATAGAAAACTACATCAGTCCAAACAACAAAACAAAAAATAAAAACAACACAACAAAAGTCCAAAAACCAGCAACAATAACCAATAAACTAGTAACAAAAACACATTAGTTCAAAAATCGTTATAGAATAGCGTAAGCTTCTTCTTTTTCTTTAAACACTATAAGTAAAATTGAAACATCTATTTAACTTTATAAACTAATGCTAAGTATATTATTATCTTTTGATCTTTGGGTATTTTGGACAAATCTAGCAAATTTAAAAACAAAAGTGTTAGTTAAATTATGAGAATGCTTACTAATATAGATAACATTAAAACTTATTTTATGAATCAAAATTAATATATTTCCATTTTCATGGTTTGAAGTTCATTAACATAGTCTTTAAGATTGATGAGATCATTAGATTTCTGAAGCCAATCTTGTGTGCAAACCAAAGCCTCGACCATAGAAGGAGTTAGAGGACTTCTAAAATTATCGAGAACACGTCCACACATGATAAATGCACTTTTCGAGACAACTATTGAGATAGGAATAGCAAGAATATCTCGAGCCATTTGTGCAAGAATAAAGAATCTAGGACTGTGTATTTTTCACCACAATAATAAATCAAATGAACTTGGATTGTTTACTTCATCCTCCTCACCCAAATACTTATCCAAGTCAGATTTACTTTATAGTCCAACTTGTTTCTTCTTCTTAAGGTATTTTTGCTTGGCCAAGCTTGTTTTCATTTTTGACTGATCAATTTCCGTTAAACTGAAAATATTTGTTGAAGAACTAGATTTTACATTCAAACAATTGAATTCTCCTAACATTAGAAGAATACTCATTGAACAATCAATGAAATTCTTTATCAATCATTTTCGTTATGTCATTAGCAACATTAGGAAAAGGCAAGTTGACTCCAAATTCTAAAAAGTTCATTTTACATCGCGGATGAAAGATGACGGCCAAGTAAACTAGCATGTTGGTCTTGTTTCCTTCACCACAATACTTATTATACTTATCCCTCATTTTAGAAGTCATAAAAATTATATCTAATGCTCCACAATTTGCCACCCATAAAAAAGACAATGGACATATGTTGATACTTCAAAAAGTGAATAAGAGGTAACATGCAAAGATCTAGACACCTTCAGTGTAAGATAATAAAAATGCTTTAACACTTTTATAACTCTTCGATCCCAATCATCAAAAGTAGGTATTCCATCTCCAGTAGTGAGGTCAAGAAAAAAGTTATGACCATCACGTACATATGATTCAAATGCAAGTTCATATTTCTTTTCCACATTTAAGATTATATATGTTGTGTTCCATCAAGTAGACACATCTAAACACAATTGAGCCTTACTACCTATAATTTCTTATTTTGCTTGTTGGTTGAATTTTGTCAAACTTGATAGTGATGCTCTTATATACCTCGTAACACCTCTAACTCAATCCACAGACATAGAAGCATCCTTAATACCGTATTGCACAATGAGATTAAGAATGTGTGCAACACATCTCATATGCATAAATTTCCCATTTGTAACAGAAGCATTTCAATAATTCAATATCTTTCTCAAATATTCAATGACAACACTAATGATGGATATATTATCAAACGTAATAGTGAAGACCTTTTCAATCCCCCAATCTCGAAGACATTTTTCAAGGGCTTGACCTATGCTTTCACCTCTATGAGCAAATATTGGAAAAAAACTTATAATCCTTTTTTTGCAACCTCCACTCGTCATCCACCTAATGTGTTGTTAAAACCATGTAAGATATCTTCTGTAATGAAGGCCAAGTGTCTATCGTCAAACAAACTCTACTTATATCTTTTTCAAAACAATTCTCCATTACTCTTCATGGGGTTAAATTTATAAAAACAATCTCTTCTAATTGTCCAATGAGATGGAAGACTAAACTGTGGGCATGCTATAAAAAGAAAGTATTTGAGCCCTTCTCCCTCTACAACTTTAGAAGGTAATTCATTCGTAATTATCATATGAACCGATGCCTTTCTAACAACATCTTTGTCAAATACCCAAGTTGATAAATCCGTTGTTTCTTGGCTAGTCTTCACAAATGTTAATTTCAATTACTTTGAGTTAGAAGTATTATGTTGAGGTCTTTTTAGGCATGTTTTCAAATGATTATTCAAATTGGTTGTAGAACCCAGAATTGATTCCATGGTGTAAGTAACATCACAAGCATTGTACCTTGCTCTCTTCTCCCCCTTTTTAGCTACATATTTGGTGAAATGGTTCCAACAAGCTGCCATTGGAGTAATCTTTCTTTGAACACTTCCTTTGGTTGTTGTTTGATCATCTCTACTTGGAGAAGAATTTTGTGAACTTTGAGTTGGACCATCTCGCCTTGGATCACTCATCTACAAGTAAACAAAGAAATTTAACAATAGTAAAGTATTTAATCATGCCATGTATGAAAAGGTGAATCCTGTTATCGACCTTAAAAATCTTAATTTAGACTTTCACTATGACAAAGGGTAGTGTAATATGCATCAATTTGTCACTTCAAGCTACAAATTCAACTTCATTTTAGAGGGAACCAATGCATTTATTAATACATTGCTACCCCTCTAAGAAACTAAAAATATGCAATAGTCCAAATAATTGTTGAAAACCAATTTTTTTTATCCCAAAATTGATGGTTGTAATGTTAACGTCTCCCTAAATCCAACTTGTCGTTAAAGATGAAATTCTTAAATAATAATTAAAAAATGAACTATTAAAGATAGAATTGAAGCTTTAACCGACACCCATCACAAACATCAAATGTTTATGTTTACTGGATGGTTTTAAAACGCAAACCATGTCCCATAAGCATAACCTATGTGGGAATTTGACAAAATCTCCAACAACACTACTTAATTACACTACTTAAGTAATAAATTTTTGTTTAATGGACCTTATTAATTTCACACCTCTTAATATTTCAAATTCACCACACATGTATATTTTGCAGACTTAATACTGCTTTACATTATATCCAAAATCTTTTATCACTAAATCATTTTTAGATGAAAGAGGTTTTGGGTTAAAACATTATTAAGAACAAAATTACCAAAAAAAGAAAAGAGAAAAACCTAAACTTGAGCTGTTTCGATATGGTGCTGAGTAAGAAAAACTGATGAACAAACAATTTTTAGGAAAGTACCATGAAATGAAGAAGAAGGATGGTTTAATCGGAGATCAGAGATGGGTGAGGGACCACTAAACGGGAGAGAGATTTCAATTTTCAAAAACTAATGAGTGACGAAGAAGAAGATGGTTTAGTTTTGGGATTTTTAGAATTTAGGGGTAAAGGGTGAGGCTGGGGCAGACTGGGGGGGAATAAAAGGGTCTATTTTAGGGGAAGTAAAAGGGGTAAAAATGTAAAATACCTAAACTAAATAATAATATAAATTGAAATTTTAAAATAATATAGTTTGGCATTTGATTAACTTGAACTAGTCGAGTTATTTGAATTCGAAAACTCAAGTGGACTCAAACTTGATATTTGAAAAAAAATCGAGTTGATTCAATCAATTCGATTCAAATAATTTAAAATTTGATTTTTTATTTATTTTTTTGAGTCAAAAAAAATTTTGCTCACCCCTAAATGTGTGAATAGGACTTTGGAAAATGGAACATTTTGTAAGATATAAAGTGTAATGTCAAATTGCAATAATAGAATGGTTGGTAGCTCGTAGGGCTTTTATGAATTTGTATTATTAAATGTTGAACGTATACTGAGAATCTCATGTTGAACTTAAGAGTGTGAACTTTTAAATTGAAAAGTGAATGATTGCCCAATGAATGCTTATTTATTAATATGAAATGTTGATACCACCTTAAGATGTATCAAGTGCAAATGTGTAAGCATAAGTTCCATGATGATTGTATGAATTAGTATGAAATGATATCTCCTTGTGTGTGTAACTAAGAGTGTTTTATAAATGGAATTGAATTGCTAATTAAACTTTGCCCTTGTAAACTTAGAGAAGTAGTTAGGATATTATTGGTTTGCTAATAGGGATTAGATATGAAGTTTCATTTTTGGGCCTGAAGTTTTGTTTTGACTTGAAACTCTATTTTGACTTGGAGTTCTATACTTATTTGGTTATATGTTGGGTTCTGGAGTTATATGATGATACTTGGAGTTCTGATGTGTTATCTATTGGTCGGGAAAGTTACGTGATACATTAAGGCATGCACTATTGGAAAAAATCTGGTTTGAAAACGACTTTCTTTTAAAATGAAAATTTAAAATTTTAAAAACCGATCTGGTTTGTGATATTTATAGCAATAAATCCTAGACTGAAATTGTACCTATGTTTCAGATAGATGGATCCTTGTTGTTCCTAACTTTCAATCAAACCAATTTCTCCTCTATTCTCGAACTACGAACTGCTTCGAGTATGGACTAGAACCAATTGAATCAAAACACAGAATTATAAATTCTTTTCTTCCATATGGAAAGAAAAATTCTCTTCTCAAATAGAAACTGATAGAATCGTTATTCTAAAAATATATTTAATTCTAAAAGAATAAAAATCTCTCTATTTTTGGCCAGAATAGTGATATCTTAAAGTTGTGTAAATTACCTTACTGGTGTCATCTATGTATAGGGAGAGATGGTAGAACTGTTATTAAATTAGAGAAGTTTATTTAAACTAGAAAAATGAACTCCTTCTCTAATTAGGAGAATAGGTGGCGGCAACCCTAGTTACTATTAACTAGGGTTAGCCGTCCACCCTATTCACATAAGGGGCTTTTGGGCCTCTTCCACATCGGGTCCAATTACAAGTGCTTCTCAGGATTTTAACCCAATACTTTATAATTTGATCCAACCTAATATTTTTTTTTATTTCCCAAAATAAACTTCATTAAATACATATCGAATAATTTTCTCATCATAATTTTACCGATGATGATTTTACCTCTGGAAAAATTATGATGATTTATCCCTGGTAAAATTTCAAGAAAATATATTTAATATTGAATCATTCAACTTGTTCACTATGATCGAATGATTTATTTCATTTTTGGGATTTAAAATAGCTTAAAAATATAAGCTCATTCTTCTAATCATTTTTGAGAAATCTATGTTCATTACCATTTCCATTTTGAAAAAACCACATTCATTTCAAAATGATTCCATTTCTCCATTTTGGAAAAAACTCATAACCATTTTGAATGTTTTTCATTTCTCCATTTCTATTCATTTTGTTCATTTTGATTCAACATGCTCTTCATTTCTGGTTTTAATGAGTTAGCGGAGGGACCGATTAGACATATCAATTTAAGCTTAAATAATTTATAATTAAGTTCCAAATTTACACCTATTAATTATAAACTCATTAAGTCACAAAGTCATTCCACTATAGTATCAACTTGATTAGTGCACGTCCAATAACCTTGTCATAAGTGTGTTACCTTCATTGGATATCCTTAATCTTTTTGGGATAATATTCGTTCTCCTAGTATGGTTCTATTTTATCTCATGGTAACCATTACATCTTCTTTCATGAAAAGTTAATCACTATCAAATAGTGATCAAGTCATCCATCACAAAGATGAACGACATGTGACCACATTTCTTTTTTCATCAACCATGAAATGCCAATGGGAGGATATCATTTACCCATGTTTTGGGCTATAAATTCCACTATTGTGAATGACACTACATACTGCAGAAGTTGTACACTCAATGCACCAGCTTTCGGTTCTTTATCCATTCAAACTCAGGCTTTTACTTACATCAAAGTGTACAAGTAACTTTGTAACACCCTAAATCTAAATCTGTAGCCGGATAGGGTTACAGAGCATTACCAAACAATCAGAACATTTAACATACATTTCATATATAATCATAAACATACTAATCCAATTCATTTGCATGCATATCATCCCTTAATCAAGCTTTCAAGGCCATAAAAAAATTCCTTAGAAAAAATTCGGAACCCATTTGAAAACATTTGGAAAGTTTAAGGAAAAGTTACAAAATTTTGACTACAAGGGTCACACAGCCGTGTGGCAAGGCCATGTGCCTCATGTAACTCCCCAAATTTCGTAATTTTAGCTTTTGGAATATTTGTTGTATTCTGCCCTATTTTTGACAAATATATGCCAGCTTATGTGATTAAGTGCTTTGGGGTGTGTTGGGGAGGTCCCAAGTTCGATCCTTAACTTGGGCTAAAATTTGGTTTTTATTTGGATAAAGCCTGACTTTTGGTTAGTGGGCTTATAAGAATTTATTGGTAGGAACTTAACAGAATGGGCTTGCTAGTTTAGTGGTTAAGTGGCAAGGGATTATGCCTGAGATCCTGAGTTCAAGGCGTGAGTGTGGCATTAATTTTACTGATAAGCCGTGCGGACGTTTGAGTTGGATTAAAACACTAAAGGGGGGTAAGGTTTATGAGATGTTTGCCTAACCTATTTTCTTTTTGGCTCTCTCTGTCGTTTTCTTTTCTTTCCCAAACCCCCTTGCTGCTAAAATTTTACTCCTTTTACCCCTCTCATTCGTTTTCTTTCTTTAGATTAGTGGTGGCGTACTGCTAGCGGTTATGTCGACTCGGTAAGTATAGTTTTGTTAGATTGTAAGGTTTCTTTTGGAAATTGTTTAAGAGGGATGCAAATTGCTATTCTGGGGACACTCGAGGTTCTATGGATCGCTAAACGGGGTTCTAAACAGCGAGTAATCGCCGTTGTTCATTGAAGGTAAGTAGATCTTTCATTTTGGGATTTGTCTATTCTAAACTATTCGAATCAAGAGACTAAAATTTTGGCTTACAATTGTCAATAATCGGTTCTAGAGTGCTCGGGTCTGTGTTCGGCTTCAAACAAAACCAGGTGTGTACTCTGTTTATGTAGGAAACGAGTTTCAGCGAAAGCCAAAAAGCTGTCTGTTGACGCCACACGGGAGTGTAGACTGCTCGTGTGGTAGTCTGTGTTGCGATACACGGGTGTGTGACTGACAATCCAGGCCGTGTACGTGTCACTCGGGCACGACGGTCACGGGCATGTGAGGTTGGCTAGGCCGTATGCGAGGCACGAGCTAGACCAATTAGGCCATGTAGGCCACGTAGGCCACACGGATGTGTGGGCCCACATCGATGAACCACTCGGACGTGCGAGAATTTAGGCCAGGTCGTGTGATCTACACGGGCAAGGCCAAATTGGGCTGTGTAAACCATACGGGTAGGCAATATGGGCGTGTGAGCCAGAAATCTGATTTGTTCTGGAAGGTTGCACGGGTCGCCCTAGTCGACTGTGACCTGTTAAAGGGGTCGGTAAGCGTTACTTAGGCCTTGTTTTGTGCCATGATATTGATATGTATGCTAGCATGTTATACTTCGCATGGGTATAAATATTGATCTGATCTGAGTATAGTACACATAATCTATTTACTGTTTGAAAGCATACCATGACATTAATTATGTTGCATTGCATTGGGTTGGGTTTAATATTGAAGAGAAGTAAGACTGAAAGGCTCTTTAGCCGCTTATCTGGCAGCTTCGACGTAATTATTGATATGTGCCGTTTTACGGTACCTTATGGTGTGTAAGGTTAGATGGGTTGATTTTATCCCCATACTTGGTGTGTAGGGCTGGATGGGTCGATTTTATCCCTATATGGTATGTTGGGTTGGACGGAGGTGGTGTGCAGGGTTAGTGGGCATTCCTCTTCTGATTGATATACGTGTACATTTGTATGGGCTAAGGCCCAATTGTATCTGATACTGTTCTGAGTGGGCTAAAGCCTACATCGATTCTGTTAAGAGCTCAGACTCGATTATGACTGCTTGATTGTTACCCGTTTACATGCATGCTTTACTGTGGGGATGTACACACTGAGTTTGAGAAAACTCACCCTTTTATTGTTTTATTTGTCAGGTAATCTCTAGCAATAGATGTATCGTGCAGTGGAGGGCTCGACGATGACCACCACTAGTCATGTGTTGATTTTATGAGTTACATTCTATTTTATTCTGCATTCATTTAACATTTATTTTCGAGATTATTTTTTTATTCAGGCTCGAACTGTTTTGGGTTTATTTTGGGATTTTTAACTTGTTTAATTTTGTTGATTTATAAACGGCGACACCAAAAATACGTTTTGGAACCTTAACAAATACATTTTGGAACCTTAACTTAAGGGTTTTCGTGAAAATGAATGATGCCATAACTTTCTCAAAAATGAAAGGTTTTTTTTTAAAGTACTTTCATGTAATGCCGCCAGATTCGACCATAACGTCTAGACCGGGTTTGGGGTGTTACATTTAGTGGTATCAGAGTCAGGCTGCAAAACTCGGCTGTGGATTTAGGTTTCAAAATTTGGTTTTTGTAAAATGATTTGCAAAGTGATTTGAAATAACTTTGATAACATCGAGCCTCCAGCACTGATTTTGTAAGTTATCTGAAACTCTAATATGTACTGTCTGAAAGCATGCTTATACTAAAATTTTATCTGTATTTGTCTGAAATACTGTGTATGCGTTATGAGATTACTATGGGTAGAACGTTACTGAAACACTTTAGGTAGTATAAAGTGACAATCGTAGTGAGCCTGTTACTTGCGATAACTGACTCTAAAATTATGATACTGTCTGCATAAAATATCTGCTAATTATTATCGAAATTGTAAACTGATGTGCATAAAACTTCTAAATACAGATTAATTCGATAGTTACGATGAGTACATGTGGTACTCATAGATGGGGTACTAGAGGCCGAGGTAGAGGCCGTAGAGGGATTCGGGCTGAGTCCTTCGCATCTGATACGATCCCTAATCTGGACACTAGTGAGATGCTGGTGTCACCATTCATCGAGACGGTCTTTGAGTCTCAAGGTTGTGCAATTGGGACGACGACTATCTCAGTCAGATCGCGAATTCTAGAGAGGGTCACTGGGGCTAATACTAGATCTAGAGGCCGTGGGTCGGTTACGGAATAACTCCGATTGAATGGGGCTGAGATATTCAGAGGCATCGCTGGAGTTGCTCCGAGTGTGGCTGAGTACTGGATGGAGGCCACGGAGCATATCATGGACGATTTGGACTTTTCTGATGAGTAGAAGCTCAAGGGGGCTGTGTCATTGCTACGAGATAAGGCGTATCAGTGGTGGCTGACCGTTAAGAAGGGCACTCAGCCCAATCAACTGACTTGGGATCTGTTTAAGATCACTTATCAGAGTAAGTACGTGGAAGCCAGCTATAATGATGCTAGGGGATGTGAGTTCCTAAATCTGACTCAGGGTGACCGTTCAGTGGCTAAGTTCATTAGATTGAGCTATTATGCGAGGGGCATAGTGGCGACCGAGTATGAGCGTTGTGTCCAATTTGATGATGGTCTCCGTGATAGTTTACGAGTTCTGATAGCTCCACAGAGGGAGCGAGATTTCTTCGCCTTGGTCGAGAAGGCCAAGATAACCATGGAGGTGAAGCGCTCTGAGCGCCAAAACCGTGAAAAAGGAAAGGCTAAGAGGGATTATGAGATTACGAATGTGGGGATGAGGCCTAAGAAAAAGGTCAGGACTGATGGGACCGTGAGAGCTGGGCCTACTGTCGCTGTTCCTGTTACGGTGGTGATGTGCCAGCTTTGTAATAGACACCATCCGGGTGAGTGTTGGAGAGCTACTAGGGCTTGTTTGAGGTGGGTCGACTGAGCATCGAGTTAAGGATTGTCCACTGAGGGGTAATCAGATGGAAACTCCGGTTGCTGAGACTACACAGCCGTCGAGAGGGGTACAGTAGCCACCTAGGGGCCGAGGACAGGTTAGGGCTGGTAACGGTATGGGTCGAGGTCAGAGAGCAATAGGCAAATGTGTTGGGCTGACTGAGGCGAGGTAGCCTGCACTTGTCTTGCTGCACGTCGTCGTGAAGATGGAGGTGCTCTGGACATCATCACGGGTACATTTTTAATTCTTGATGTACCTTATGTTGCACTGATAGACATAGGCTTTACACATTCCTATGTTACGTGTTCTATGTCGAAGACTTTGAGAATACCGTATGAGAGTACTTCTAGTTGGATTTCAATGATGAGTCCGTTGGGGCAGTCCATTAGGGTTAGTAAATTGTTTAAAGACGTTCCATTAGAAGTTCAAAGGATGATATTTTTGGTTGATCTGATGGAACTTCTGTTTGGAGAGTTAGACTTAATTCTGGGAATGGACTGGTTGGTGAAGCATCGTGTAAGTCTGGATTGTACTGAAAGGAGGGTTGTTCGGAGGACCGAGGAGGATAACGAGATAGTCGTGATTGGTGAACGACGAAATTATTTGTCTAATATGATATCTGTGTTAGTGGCAGAGAAGCTAGTGAGGAAATGATGTGAGGCATTCTTGGCCTACATCAGTGTTTCTGATTCTGTGGACTATTTGGTTAAGGACATCCGTACTTTGAGGGACTTTTTAGATATTTTTCCAGAGGAATTACCGGGATTGCCTCTGAGTCGTGAGATAGATTTTGGGATCGAATTGATTCTTGGTACAGCTCTGGTGTATATTGCCCCTTATCGAATGGCACCGAAAGAGCTGGTAGAACTTAAGGTTCAAATTTAAGAGCTGTTAGATCGTAGGTTTATTCGTCCTAGTGTGTCTCCATGAGGAGCACCTGTTCTATTCGTAAAGAAGAAGGACGGTACGATGATGATGTGTATCGATAACCGTCAGTTGAATAAGTTGACGATTAAGAATAAATACCCACTTTCAAGGATAGACGATTTATTCAATTAGTTCAGAGGGCTTCTGTGTTCTCCAAGATCGATCTGCGATCAGGTTATCATCGGTTAAGGGTTAAGGAGGTCGATGTGTATAAGACGACGTTTAAGACTTGTTATGGACATTACGAGTTCTTGGTTATGCCCTTTGGGTTGACTAATGCACCAGCAGCATTTATGGACTTGATGAACTGTGTGTTTCAGCCCTACTTAGACTAGTTCGTGGTGGTATTTATCGACGAAATATTTATTTACTCTAAGTCTGAGGATGAGCACGATGAGCATCTCAGGGTTGTTCTGCAGATCCTTCATGAGAAACAGCTTTATGCGAAGTTCTCTAAGTGTAAGTTTTGGCTTCAGGAAGTAATCCTTTTGGGACATGTGGTGTCTGCTGGGGGAATTCGTGTTGATCCTCGTAAGATTGAGGCTGTGTTGGATTGGAAACAGCCAAAGAATGTGTCGGAGGTCTACAGTTTTCTGGGACTGGCAGGATATTACCAACGTTTCGTAGAAAGGTTCTCGTTGATCGTAGCACCGTTGACTAAGTTACTGTGTAAGGGAGTTCCTTTTGTTTGGACTGAAGCACAGTAGGAGAGCTTTGAGAAACTCAAGACAGTTTTAACTCAGGCCCCGGTTCTGATACAGCCTGAGACCGGTAAGAACTTCGTAGTGTACAGCGACGCGTCACAAGTGGGTTTGGGTTGCGTTCTGATGCAAGGCAGTAAGGTAGATGCTTATGCATCTCGTCATCTTAAGACTCACAAGGCTAATTATCCGATGCATGATTTAGAGTTGGCTGCAGTTGTCTTTGCATTAAAGATTTGAAGGAATTATTTGTACAGTGAGAAGTGTACCATCTACACTGATCACAAGAGCCTCAAGTATCTTCTTACTCAGAAGGAGTTAAATCTTAAGCAGCATCGGTGGGTTGAGCTGCTTAAGGATTATGACTGCAGTATTGAGTATTATCCAGGTAAGGCCAATGTGGTGGCCGATGTGTTAAACCATAGGGCTATGACCGATTTGAGGGCGATGTTCGCTCAATTGAGTCTTTTTGACAATAGGAGTCTCCTGGCTGAGTTGCAGGTTAGACCGATATGAGTAGATTAGATTAAGGATAAGCAGTTAGGAGATAAGTCCCTTGAGTTGTGATTCTGACATGTTGAGGCTGGAACTACTACTGATTTTGGGATTAACAACGATGGGGTATTGCACTTCCGAGGTAGGATCTATGTACCTAATGATGAGGATTTGAGACTGTCTATTCCGGGGGAGACGCATAGTAGTCCTTACGCTATGCATCTTGGTGGGAACAAAATGTATAAGGATCTCTGAGAGTTGTAGTGGTGGCCAGGGTTGAAGCGTGAAGTGGCCAACTTTGTTGCTCGTTGTTTGACTTGTCAGTAGGTTAAGACTAAGCATCAGTTACCTTCGGGTTTACTACAGCCAGTGAAGATACTAATGTGGAAATGGGAGTGAGTAGCGATGGACTTCGTTAGTGGGTTGCCTTTAAAACCCACTAAAAGGGATTCTATTTGGGTCATAGTGGATTGATTGACCAAGTCGGCACATTTCATTCCTGTTAGGACAGACTTCTCTTTACAGAAGTTGGCTAAACTTTACATCTCTGAGATTGTAAGATTGCATGGGGTTCTTGTTTCGATCATCTCCGATAGAGATCCTTGTTTTACATCTCGATTTTGGTAGAAACTTCATGAGGATTTAGGTTCTCGTCTTGACTTTAGTACTGTTTTTCATCCTCAGACAGATGGTTAGTCAGAGAGGGTGGTTCAGCTACTGGCGGATATGTTGAAGGGTTGTGTTATGGATTTCAGAAGTAGTTGGGAGGAGTACATGCCTTTGGTAGAGTTTGCTTACAATAACAACTATCAGTCTAGTATTCAAATGGCACCGTATGAGATACTTTATGGTCGTAAGTGCCGCACTCCTTTGTGCTGGACTAAGTTGGGTGAGCGATGTGTTCTGGGTCCGAAGTTGATTTCAGAGACTGAGGATAAGGTTCAGTTGATTCGAGAGCATCTAAAAGCGGCTTCTGATAGACAGAAGTCTTATGCTGACTTGAAGAGGAAGGACATTGAGTATTCTGTGGGGGACTTGGTTTTTCTTAAAGTTTCGCCATGGAAGAAGGTGCTGAGATTCGGTCGGAAGGGCAAGTTAAGCCTTAGGTTCATTGGACCGTACTGGATTCTGAAGTGAGTAGGGCTGGTCGTGTATCAATTGGAACTTTCTCCAAAGTTGGATCGTATACATGATGTATTCAATGTCTCGATGTTGAGACGTAACCGCTCTGACCCTGCGCACATTGTGCCTGTGCAGGAGATTGATGTTAGACCAGATCTGACATTCTAGAAGAAGCCAGTTCAGATTTTGGATCATGACGTTAAGGTTCTGCGTAGGAAATCTATTCCTTTAGTGAAGGTGCTGTGGCGGAATCATAGCACTAAGGAGGCTACTTGGGAGCTAGAGTATTCGATGCGACAGCAGTATCCTTACCTTTTCTGATAAGGTAAAATTCGAGGACGAATTTTCTTTTAGGGGATAGAGTTGTAACGCCCCAAATTTCGTAATTTTGGCTTTTGGAATATTTGTTGTATTCTGCCCTATTTTTGACAAATATATGCCAGCTTATGTGATTAAGTGCTTTAGGGTGTGTTGGGGAGGTCCCAAGTTCGAGCCTTAACTTGGGCTAAAATTTGGTTTTTATTTGGATAAAGCCTGACTTTTGGTTAGTGGGCTTATAAGAATTTATTGGTAGGAACTTAACAGAATGGGCCTGCTAGTCTAGTGGTTAAGTGGCAAGGAATTATGCTTGAGATCCTGAGTTCAAGGCGTGAGTGTGGCATTAATTTTACTGATAAGTCGTACGGACGTTTGAGTTGGATTAAAACACTAAAGGGGGGTAGGGTTTATGAGATGTTTGCCTATCCTGTTTTTCTTTTTGGCTTTCTCTGTCATTTTTTTCTTTCCCAAATCCCCTTACTGCCGAAATTTTACTCATTTTACCCTTCTCCTCCGTTTTCTTTCTTTCGATTAGTGGTGGCGTACTGCTAGCGGTTCCGTCGGCTCGATAAGTATGGTTTTGTAAGATTGTGAGGTTTCTTTTGGAAATTATTTAAGAGGGATGTAAATTGTTGTTTAGGGGACACTCGAGGTTATGTAGATCGCTAAACGAGATTCTAAACAGTGAGTAATCGCCGTTGTTCGTTGAAGGTAAGTAGATCTTTCGTTCCGGGATTTGTCTAGTCTGAACTATTCGAATCAAGAGACTGAAATTTTGGCTTACAATTATCAATAATAGGTTCTGGAGTGCTCGGGATTGCGTTAGCCTTCAAACAAAACCAGGTGTGTACTCCGTTTACACAGGAAACGAGTTTCGGCGAAAGCCAAAAAGCTGTCTGTCAACACCACACAGGTGTGTAGACTGCCCACGTGCTAGTCTGTGTTATGATACACGGGCGTGTGACTAATGAGCCAGACCATGCGCGTGCCACATGGGTACAATGGTCCCGAGCGTGTGAGGCTGGCTAGGCCATGTGCGACGTACGAGGTAGACCAATTGGGCTGTATGGGCTACACGGGCGTTTGGACCCACACGGGAGTGCGAGAATCTGGGCCAGGCTGTGTGATCCACACGGGCAAGGCCAAATTGGGCTATGTGAGCCTTACAAGTGTGTGGGCTCACACGGGCAGGCCATATAGGCGTGTGAGCCCAGAAATCTGATTTGTTCTAGAAGGTTACACGGGTCGCCCTAGTCGACTGTGACCTGTTAAAGGGGTCGGTAAGCGTTACTTAGGCCTTGTTCTGTGCCATGATATTGAGATGTATACTAGCATGTTATACTTAGCATGGTTATAAATATTGATCTGATCTAAGTATAGTACACATAATCTATTTACTATTTGAAAACATGCCATGACATTAATTATGTTGCATTGCATTGGGTTGGGTTTGATATTGAAGAGAAGGAAGACTGAAAGGCTCTTTAGCAGCTTATCTGGCAGCTTCGTTGCAATTATTGATAAGTGCCGTTTTACGGTACCTTATGGTGTGTGGGGTTGAATGGGTTGATTTTATCCCCATACTTGGTGGGCTAGGTAGGTCAATTTTATCCCCACATGGTGTGTTGGGTTGGATGGAGATGGTGTGCAGGGTTGGTGGGCATTACTGTTCTGATTGATATGCATGTATATCTGTATGGGCTAACACCCGAATGTATCTGATACTGTTCTGAGTGGGCTAAGGCCTACATCGATTCTATTAAGAGCTCAGGCTCGATTATGACTGCTTGATTGTTACCCGTTTACATGCATGCTTTACTGTGGGGGCGTACACATTAAGTTTGCGAAAACTCACCCCTTTATTGTCTTATTTGTTAGGTAATCTCCAACAGTGGATGGATCGGTGCAGTGGAGGGCTTGACGATGACCACCACTAGTCATGTGTTGATTTTATGAGTTACATTCTATTTTATTATTCATTCATTTAACATTTATCTTCGAGATTATTTTTGTATTTAGGCTCGAACTGTTTTGGATTTATTTTGGGATTTTTAACTTCTTTAACTTTGTTGATTTATAAACGGCCACACCACAAATACGTTTTGGAACCTTAACTTAAGAGTTTTCGTAAAAATGAATGATGTCATAACTTCCTCAAAAATGAAAGTTTTTTTTTAAAGTACTCTCATGTAACGCCACCAGATTCGGCCATAACGTCTAGGCCAGGTTTGGGGTGTTACACCTCACACGATTAAGACACACGCCGGTGTCTCAGGCCGTGTAACCTTTGAACTAGGGACATACGGTCGTGTCTCAGCTCGTATGCTCACTCGTGTAACTCATTAAGTAG
This sequence comes from Gossypium arboreum, assembly GCF_025698485.1. Taxonomy (NCBI): domain Eukaryota; kingdom Viridiplantae; phylum Streptophyta; class Magnoliopsida; order Malvales; family Malvaceae; genus Gossypium; species Gossypium arboreum. The sequence continues at coordinate 126,977,469 of NC_069072.1, read as the reverse complement.
GGTTACAAGGCCGTGTGGCTAAGCCGTGTGTCTCACATGGTTGAGTCACACGCCCATGTCTCTGACCATGTGAACTGAAAATGTACCTTAAACAACAAGTTTACCATTTCAAGCTTACTTGGGCCTTAAAAAATTCAAATACCAATAATTTAACCTATTCAAAATACAATTAAACATACTCAAAACATGCCAAAACAATCATCCTAAGTGGCTAACCAATGTACCCTTATTGGTACCACATTTTATAACATCAAAACACATCAACAATATATCATCCAAATCAAAGTTTAAAGTATGTCAAAATCACTTAATTTAGCCTAACATAAAGCTACTTAAGACATCAAGCTTTAAGTTTCATACACATCTCAAGCTTTTGGTCAAAACGCATACTAACATTTAGCTTCAAACATACACATATACTTATAACTCAATTTACATCACATTCACAAAACGACTAACAACCACAGACATCCTAGGTACATGCCATTACAAAATTAAACATCACCACACTTGAGATCATGATTGTTGTTGGATGCTGAGTCGGCAATCAAAAGAGAGTACCTAACTTGCGCACGAAAAACAAAATCGCACCCTGAGTAAAACTTAGTGATATTTTTATAATCCGAACATTTTAAGTCATGATATGATACATGATTGATCAAATTGAATTATGCCATCATACTACTATCTAAACATACAATTATAATATATCACCATTTCAATTTCATGCATTTTATCATATTATTTCATGCCATAATCAATTTTCATAAGTATTCACATGTAGTTGGTTTGAACGTATATCTCAACTCACATCACTTGCTATATAAATAGCTTTGCATAGATCAATCAACAATTTAATTATATTTTGGCACAAACCAATCCATATTAAGCAAACTTCACTTATTAGAATAACCACAAGTATATCCAAAGCATTTGAATTTATTTCACAACTTTAATAATCTAACTCAAGAATATATCATATCTTCTAATGAATAAGTGTATATACATAAGTAAATATAATTTTTTTTAGTAATACCTATAAACATTTTTCTTAGATGATTCATAAAACCTTGCTGTATAGTCCAGTTGATACAAGACACTCAGTGCCTAGCAGATAATCTGCCAAAGAGCTTGCGCCTGGCGCTAGTCGGATAAATCGACAAATGTGTGCCCAGCACTAGTCAAATAAACTGATGAAGGTTGCGCCCAGAGCTAGCTGGATAAACCGACAAATAATTAGTGAGCCCAATTCTAGTTGGATAAACCAATGATATCTGTGCCCAGCGCTAGTCGGATAAACCGATGAATGTGTGCCTAGCACTAGTCAAATAAACTGACGAAAGTTGCACCCAGCGCTAGACAAATAAACCGACAAATAATTAGTGAGCCCAGCTCTAGCTGTATAAACCAACGATATTTGCACCCAACGCTAGTCGAATGAATCGACGATGTCAATTACTCATTTGCAAGCCCATAATTTTTACTTTTCATAATTCAATATCAAATTTCATAATTTAATAACACTTCCACTCTAATTATCTACTAATCTTACATTAATTTATTCCATAATGTCACATTCCATAAACCTCCATTCAATTGAATTAACTTATACATCCATAAACTTCCATTCAATTTAATTAACAATTACATTAGGAATATATTAAGGCATCAAGTAGTAACTAGATTAATTAAAACAATCTATAAAGTTTGAGTTTGGGGACAATGAACTTACCTAAAACCGTACACGATTATTCCGCAACCTTCTCTTTTTCTCGATTTACAATCGATCTCCTCGTTTCACAATCAAAACATAATAAGTTAATTTATTAACTAATTCAAATTTCATATCAAGCTCAAATTCAAACCATTCTACCATTTAATTACATTTTTACTTATTTGCACTCAATATTTACCCTCGATACAATTGAATCCTTAATTATAAATCATATTATTTAATTAAAATCAAGAAAAACCCATTTCAACCAATTATTCCACAAGGTCCAAAACAACTCATACTTTTAATTAATTCACAATTTAATCCTTGAATTTACGATTTTCATAATTAACCAAATATGCATATAAGTTATTAAAATCCCTAAATTCTTTAATTTTATAAGTTAACACCATGCTAATTTAATTTATAGCATTAAACTCATTGAAAGCTAATACTAACAAAACTCATGGTACAAAATATTTTAATTACTCACTAAACTTAGCAATTCAACTCAAATTTCCAGCACAAAGAACAATCCACCAAAACAGTCCCTAGACTTCACAAAATTAACAATTTAACCCCTAATTCTATCAAAACAACTTCAAATATTAAAGTTTTTCAACAATGACAACTTCTACAAATATCATAATTTCTCTAAATTTCCACATGGGAAATCTACTACATAATTTTAAGGTTCCAAAAATATAAAGTTTGATCGAAAATAATCAAATCATCCCAACAAAATTAAGCTTAAAAAATGACACTTAAAGGCCGAATGGTGCTGGCCTTTCTTCTCCCAAATTGGCATGCAAGAGACGAGGCTTTAATTTTTTTTCTTTCCTTTTTCTTTCCCCACTACTCTATTTGTTTCTTTTATTTTATTCCTATTTTCATTTCATTTTCATTTTTATTAACATAATTACTAATTTAAGCATTATTACACAATTAACATATATTACATATCTATATATAATTCCCTCATAATTATCCACTAACCGAACTCATCAAATTAATAGACTATTTATTTAAATAGTCCCCGATTCTAATCCCACTTTGAAATTTAATACTAATTACTAATTTATCACTCACTTAATTTAATCATTGTACTTAATTAAACACTAATAATTAAAATTATCAAACTAACATTCAACACGTTTCTAAAATAACTCTATAAATATTTAATATAAATATTTACGAGCCTGATTTACGAAAATGAGGTCCTGATACCTCAATTTTTGAAACCACCAACTTTAGGACCGATACACTTGTACCTTATCTATCTTCCAAATAACTAAAATTATTAGACCAAACTCTAATATAATACTGTAATATTCTCGTAAATATTAATAAATAATATTCAGTGATCCTATCATCGAAAAATAGTATTCTGAAACCATCATTTCCGACTCCACTGACTTTTGGGTCGTTACAAACTTATACATAGTCCGTTATCCATTCAGGATTTAGGTATGCCACACTATGAACGTCACAAGTGAATAACTCTATAAACGAATTTAGGATCTATTCTTCTTGGGTCCAGTCCGATGTACTGTTTGTCCATTTAGTCAAATCTATGTCTCTATTTTCTAGGAGTCATCCGCTCAGATGCCCAAGACAAAGCATCTCCCCAGTTGGACTTGATAGACAACATATTAGTTTTTCAATCTGTTTGCTCATTTCCAATTACACTAAGGACATGTATAGGTTCATTTATTAATACAAGCTATCTTTCCGTATTACGATCCAACCATGTGATACTACTTAGTATTAGTTTAAACATTAGACAACCAATGAGCAACATTTGCTTCACTTTTCTTTGCGTGTAAAAACCATTTGAGGACAATCAATAAACTTATATTAATGTAATCAATGAAAAAATTATAAGTTTACAAACGAATATACTACACTCATGGCACCAGATCCAACACCTATTATATGCATATGATAGTTCAATTTGATTTTTTAAATGTTCCTTAAAGTTTCTGTAACACCCCTAACCCCTCACCGTCAATGGATTAGGGTCATGAGCATTATTAATAAATCCATCGCCATTAAAATGCAAGCTATTTCATTCAAATCACAGTAAAAATTATCCATACAGTCCTAAATACTAGTTTACAAGTCCCTAAAACTGATTTATGAACTAACAGAGGCTAATTTGAAATAATTCTAGAAGTTTAGGGTGAAATCACAAAATGCTTAGAAACAGGGGACACACAGCCGTGTGGAATACCCCAGGCTGTGTGACTTTCGAAGTTGGGACACACGGGTGTGTCTCAGCCCGTGTCCTTTCCCGTGTAAGTCACTGACTTGAAACACACTGTCATGTCCCAGCTTATGTCTGTGCCTGTGTAACTCCCTTTCTTAGGTCACACGGCCGTGTGTTATCCCATGTAAAAACTATACTTATGCAATTTTTCTACACTTTCAAGGCACACACCTATGTGTGTTACCCGTGCGTGACACGTGGCCATGTGACAGATCGTGTCTGAAGCCGTGTGCACCTAAATGTACCTTAAAACTCAAGTTTACCAAATTGTGATTGCTTGGGCACTAAGCAACCATTTCACTAGCCATTTAATCTATCCAAAAGACAATTAAACATACTCAATTCATACCAAAACAACCATCTTAAGTGCTTAACCAATATACCTTCATTGGTACCACATTTTATAACTTCAGAACACATCAACAGGGCATTATCCATTCAAGACTTTCATCCATATCAAATTTATCAATATAGAACTAACCTTTAGCTATTTAAGCTATCAAGTTTTAATCCAAAGACATACCATCACATTAAACTATGCAACATACCAAAAGACAACTTCAATCACCACCATATATACAATTGACTATCATTTCACTTAAAACCAAAATATTATCAAATATCAACAACATCAAACCAAGAACTTCCTAGGTACATACTATTACAATTTAGAACATCACCACACCAAAATATTATCTTTTTTTTTTCTAATTTGCATGCTAACATATTTTTCTTTATGTTTTTATTATAATAACCATTATTATTTTATAAATTATACATAAATTAAATTCATTTTAACTATTATTATAACATATAACATATATATAATTTAAACTGTCATTAGTGACCGTGCACTAACATGTAATAATGCATATTTGCTACTTTAGTCCTTTTAGTTTATTTCAATCTGTAATGGCCCATTTTTGCCCGGGCCCATACAAAAACCAAAAAACAAAATAAACCAAAATACAAAAACCAAAATTAAAGTCCAATGTCCATAATACCCAAGCCCAAAATTCAAAATAACAAGACCCAACAAAATACGGCCCAAATGACCCAACAAAACCCCCCTAAACCCTAGCTTGCTGCCTAGTGCAGACATCAACAGCTTCCGCCTAGCCTCCATGCTCCACAACAGCCTCCACGCCCACGAACGGTTTCTCCACGCCATGCACACCTGCAACAAAAGAAAACTACAACAGCAAATGACAGCAAAGATAACCGAATTACAACAATCAAATAGAGGAGAAAAAGGGAAAAATTGTAAATATTATATTTCATTTTTGGCTATAAAAAGCCACTGTAAATATTGATTTTGGGGATACACGGATTGAAAAAAAACAATTAGAATTGAAAAGGTGATTCAAGTTTTCAGTTTTTTTTTTTAGTTTTCTGATTTCGTTTTTTTAATATTTTTTCTCTTCTCTTCTTTTCTCTCATATTTCACATGAAGAGAATAAAGGAAAAGAGTACTTGCCTTTGGCCTTTGATCGCATCTCTTTTGCTCATGGTCGGCCACCAAGCTTGATGGTGGTTCAGCAGCGACTTTGAGAGCCCTAACATTAGAGATTTGATTTGCTGTTTGCAAAAATGGCAGTGCCATTCAGTTTTTTTCTTTAATTTTGATTGCAAAGAAACAACGCCGTTTCAAGGGGAAATGTTTGGTTATTTGCTGCAGATGGTTAATTTATGCGATTAATCCCTCCCCTTCGCGTTGATTTTCAATTGGATCCTATTTGTGTTTTATTTGTTTTTTAAATTTTTCCTAAAATCTGTGTGCTATTTCAATTCAGCCCGCGTTTAAGCTTTATGTGTCAGAATTGTTTTAATAATTTTTATTTTTGTTTAAATAAATCTTTGTTTTGAAATCTTTATACTATTTTACATTACGTATAGAATTTGATTTAAATATTCATATTGAGCTTTCTATTTGAAATGCTTATTATTTTAAAATTCACTTAATATTCTTATATATGTGTTAATTTAAAAAAAAAGAAATAATTTTGTTTTATTTTTATTTGTACAGTTATTTTGGAGTTGATTTTATTATATTATTTTTAACATATTTTTATAATTTTTCGTCTAAATATTTCCGGATATGTTTGTACATATATTATTTTAATGGGCTTTTTTATTTTAAAATACTTATTGTTTTAAAATTCATTTAATTATGCGTGTAAAGTTACTTGGGAGCTGCATTTTTTTGTGTTAATAAAATTATTATTTTGAAATTCCTCATTATGTCATATTATTTTAACATATTATGTAGTATCTCATTTTAAGGGTTTTTATGTATAAATGCGTATATAATTTATAGATTAACTTAATTTTATATATATTATTAATCTCATGCTATTTTTTACAAACAATTATTCCTAAATCTATTTATGTATGCATGTTTTTTAATCTATTATGTGTACTATACCTTATCATGTATTTTTATTATTCTTTCATATTTTATATATTATTTACGTTATCATGTACATAGTCAATTTTTGAATGAATTTGTGTTTAAAATAGTTTGCATATAATTCAATTCAAACTTTTATTCTATAATATCTATTTCAATAATTATATATCCCTAGTCTTTGTGCAAATTTGTCAACTTATCTATTATATATATTATGTATTCATTAATTCATCATTATTTTGAAAATGTCTTATATCACAATTGACTTCTAATTTCCATTTTATTTTGTACATGTTTTGTGGATCGTTTCATATTGTGCCATATTTATTGTTGTTGTATATTATTTAGTCATTGTTTTATCAATTGTTCTCCATCCATTATTAAGAATTTGGTTACATTTCACTTAGAATAATTGTACTTAATTGTTGGATTTATTAGTTGTGATTTATTGTACTTTATGTGTGCACATTATTTCGTGTTTATTCATTTCTTTTTAAGAATGTTTTCTTGTAATACCTCAAATGTTCCATCTCATTTTAAAACAAATAAATGTTTTTTGAGCGAATTTTCAATTTTCCTTATTATTCAAAAATTCTGAAATAAGGTAATATCCAATATTTGGGTATTTGAGAAATCATGCTCAATCGTGCTGGGTATGATTTTTTCGGTGAACTAAATATTTGGATAACCTTTTATAATTTTAGTGTACGAGTTTTTGAAAGTCAAAAGTCGATCGTATTTTTGAAGGTATAAAGGATTGTATCCAATCATGCTGGGTATGATGCTGCATATCTTTGAAATGAGAGAATTTTGACAGTTAACTTGAACTATTCACACATTTTAAAGAATCATGCTTTGAAAGATCTTTTTTCTTAAAATCTTTGATATAAGGATAGCATCGAATCAATTTGGTACTAATTTTTGGGCGTAATGAGGCTGCTCATCCTTCCTCACGAATAACCGACTCCCGAACCCATTTGTTTTTTATTTTACGTGAACCAAAATTGTCTTTAATGGAACAAAACATTTTAATAGGTGGCCCAATCATACCTAAACCGACAGATTGGTGGTGACTCCACATTTTTGTTTTAAAAAGTCGATTCTCATTTTTCCTAACTCTAAAAAAGGGTTTCGACAGCTTGATGACTCCACTAGGGATTGAACAAAGAGAGTCAGGCCATAAAATTGATTATTTGTTTTCCTTTTGTCAAAGAATTGAAAATTTGTTTTGAAAATCATGATTCTTTTAATTGCATTTGTTTGCATGATTATTGTGGTTCGAGTCTTGTAAAATAATATGACATTACATTGCATGACCTCTGTGGTTATACCTGTTAAGTGGGAGTAAGAAACTATGCTTTCGTGAGGTTTTCACCTCCGCATGAGCTAGTGGATTGCTTCTGGGATACATCCGTACCTATGATTTCGTAAGATTTTCATCTCCGCATGGTCATAGGAAAATGTATTCCCCTGAACCGAACTCGATTCATATGAGCCTATAATGGGTAAGAATTGAGGAATCTGCTGGTTCAGGTACCCTTTCTCTAAAACCAAACCACATATAGTGAATCTTGAGAATCCACCTTAAGTAGAACCTTGCCCGAATTTAGTGGTCACCCAAATAGGTACTTTATTTGATATTTATTTCACTTGTACTAACGTGTTTTGTTTTTGTTTTGTTTATAACTGCATTGCATTACATCATCATAGAAAGCAGGTGTTGATTCATATTTGATTGCTAAATAGAATAGTTTGTCATAAGAAAATGAATTTCCTGATAAAGTGGATTATAATACGGTTGTCTAAATTGACGGAAGAAGGCTGACAGTTCATGGAGAAAAACAAGTCTCTACCTGAAGATTCAAGCCGATAAAGATTGTTTGAGAGCCGTCGCGTCTCGATTTTCTTAACAGAGCTAATTAATGTCGTGAGGATAATAAGTCGTGGCCTGGATCAAGCAAAGAAGGGCTAGTGGAGGCATTTATTGGAGGCTTGTGAGATTTGGATTTCACGAAGAAAAGGGATTGGTGTCTTCACCTGGAATATGAAAGCAATGCCGTATATGTAATCTGTTTTATGTAAAGGAATTTGTTTTCTAGAAAAGTTGTTCTAATGGAATTAAATTCAAAATCAACACCTCTCTTTCTTTTGCATTCATCCCATGCATTTGCATTGCATTGCATCATTTCATCATTTGCATTAAATTTTCATAAAAGAGGTCCCTAATTAGTTGAAATCATTTCAGTTAATCTGGGAACCAATAAAAACTTACCAACCAAGCGTCGTTACGGTACCCATGCTAAGACAAAAGATATGGATCAAAGGTTGTAAAGACTTGAACAACTTCAAAGAGAGATGCAAGACCAGTTACAAATACAGATACAAGAGCAAGCGGCGAAGATTAGGCAAGATATGAGGGATCTGGTGCTAGAGTCTCAAAGGAATATGTTGAACCAGTTGTCTCATTGCTGACAAAGGGGCTTGAAGAAAGGAAAAGTTTCATGATCAATATTGGGAAGGACAATGAGGAGCCTCTCTATCCTCCTGGTTTCACCCCGATAAATACTCAGCTGCAAGGTGTGCCTATTGTCAAAATTCAGCAATATCAGGCCGGTACCTCTGCACTGGTAGATTACCCGACAGGCTCAGACTCTAAGTCGGGGGGCAACCCAACCAATCTTGAAGTTCTTGATTTAGATGAAATGGAAAAAGCAGAGAGGGAATTGCCAAGACAACTTGAGGATCGGTATAGGTGGTTGGAGGAAAAATTGAAAGCAATGGAGAATGTTGACCTTTACTATGGGATTGATGCTAAGGATCTGAGTTTGGTTCCCGATCTAGTACTCCCACCAAAATTTAAAACTCCAGAGTTTGAAAAGTACAATGGTGTAATACCCCCTACCCGTATTCATTGCCGGAATAGGGTACGAGGTATTACCGGAGTTTACGAATTTATTTATTTATTTTTTTTTAAGAAAACTCAATATAATCCCTTTACAGATATCTAACCTTCCCTGCAATATTATATCGAGACCAATCCAAATCAACCAATCCAATTCAACATATTTTCAAGATAAATTCATGCATATTTACAAAATAACGTCATCACATACCCAAAACCAGGTTTGTTAACCATACCAATGGCTAACTCTACATTCATTTCACAGAATCATTTACTTTATTAGCTTATACATGCCAATGATCTGCAAAATAAAGTTTCTTTATATACCGAAGTCCTGAGGTTGATAGTGTGATGTGCCTCTGACCAAATCTGACCTCCGAGCTCTTAACACCACAAAACAGGGAAAAAGGAAACGGGGTAAGCACTTTTTGCTTAGTAAGCTCATGTAACAAGAATTATACTTACCTAATATTTTCAATACAATACAATAAACATTCCTATATCCATTCAATGCATTATTATCCTAATATGCACAAACTCAACATTCAAGTTAGTACAATAATTTCCATGTACCAATAATATATACTATGATTGATGAGCTCATCAATACCATGATTTCCATTTCCTTGTTATTTTTCCATATTTATCCCATTGAATTTCTTGGAATTTTCGATGGATTTTCAGAGATACACTTTTAGTGTACATTTCAGGGTCCGTCAATTCATATTCATGTGCGCACATATCCATTTCAGAGAGCACACTCATGAACTTCAACCGTGACAATGGGATTACGATCGAGCTAAATCCTCGCAATATAAACTCATAGAGTGTTGTCGGGATTACCAGTCGAGCTAAATCCTCACAACGACAATTACTCTAATGAGCTTGGATCTAAATTAACAAATCCGAGCTAAATTCAGACCCTAATTCGGATTACCCGTCAAAGCTAAATCCATTTTACACATATTCTTCTGGAGGGCTATATCAGGATAGGATCACCCATCCGGGCTAGATCCTTTTTACCGTCAATTCCTTTTCAGAGATCCATCGAATTTTCCTTTCATTCAACCGGGATTTCTTCTCCTTTTATCAAATATATCAATGTTTCATAAATTTTCATACAATGAACATTCAAATCATACTCACATAAATAACATACAATCTCAAGCATTTAAGAATATAATTCAAGTTACATGAACTTACCTTGATACTTGTTTGTAAACAAAAAAAAATCTACTAATCTCGAACTTTTTCCTTTCCTCGATCTAGCTTCGTATTTGAATCTTCTGGATCTAAATAAATAAATTTAATTATCAATTTAATACATTTCATGTTTATATGCAACATTCTCTATAATTCAACTATTATTTATAGTTCATTCAAAGCTGTCTACTTGAGTCATAGTCACTAAATTATTTTCATCTTGAGATACAGAACTCTAAATTAGGATCTGATAATTTTCCCTGAAACTAGACTCACATATCTTCTTACCATAAAATTTTCAGAATTTTTGGTTTAGACAATCAGTACAGTTTATTCTTTAAAGTCACCCCTGTTCTGCTGTCAACAGTTCTGACCCTTCTTCACTAAAAATTAATTATCTCTTCATAAAGAATTCAAATGATGTTATCGTTTATTTCTATTAAAAATAGACTCATTAAGGATTCTGTAAATATAAATTTAAGCCCCTAATTGTTTTTCTTCAATTTTTTAGGATTTTTCAAAGTCAGAATAGGGGAACCCGAATTCATTCTGCCTTGTCTCACAAAATTCATTATATCTCAAAATTTACAAATCCTTTATTACAATATTTCTTCTATGAGAAACTAGACTAAATAAGCTTTAATTCTATTTTTTTTTCATCTTCTAATTCAATTTCTACAATTTATGGTGATTTTTCAAAGTTAGTCTACTGCTGCTGTCCAAACTGTTTTTGTGCAAGCTGTTTATTACCATTTTTCCCCTAAGCTTTTAATAAATGATAATTTCGTCCCTACTCAATTAGCCTCTCAATTGAACTGATTTTTCTCAATGAATATTTTATTCTATCACCTTAAACTAGTTTACAACCTTTAGGAATCAGAATTTCAGCAATAGACTTTAATTCCAAGCATTTTCACAATTAGGTCCTAAAAATCAATTTCTATTGAAATTACCTAATAAAATCATCTCATAAACAAATTAAAGCTTTAATTTCATTCTATTTCATCATAAAATTACAGCACTCAACCATGGTGACTTTCAATTTCATCCATGAAATCAAAACTAATGAATTTAATAGTAGGACCCAGTTGTAAAAGTCTTAGAAACACAAAAATTACAAGAAAAAGGCAAGGATTAACTCACTTGGTGCAAAAATTATGAAATACCAGCTTAGAGAACCCTCCTATGGCGTTTTTAGCTGCTGGAATTGAAGAGAAATGAAGAGAAATCTAGATATTTCCTATTTAGTCTTAGCTTTATTTAGTTAATTTTGCAATATTCCAATTTTACCCTTAATTTATCAATTTTTCTGCTGATTTCATACCCTTGCCGTCCAGCCCAAATAAATTTTGGGTCTAATTCCCTTTTAAATCCTTTCTCATTAGACTCTTAAGCTATTTAATCATTCTAGCAACTTATACACCTATTACAATTTAGTCCTTTTCATTTAATTGACTACCCAAACATTAAAATTTCCTAACGAAATTTTAGTACCACACTAATAAAATTTCATAAATATTTATAAAATTATTTTCGACTCGGTTTTACAAGATAGAGGTCCCGACATCTTGTTTTTACCCAATTTCTTCAATAATTTCTTTTTCTAACTAACCACTAAATCGGTAAAATTTTTCTATCAATATTTTCATACGATTTTCCTATCATATCAATTTTCGTGCAAAAATATTGAAATAAATTTCTCTTTAAATCGAATTTGTGGTTACGAAACCACTGTTCCGATAACCTTGAATTTAGGCCATTACAAATGGGACTAGTTGTCCTGAAGCTCACGTCACAATGTTCTGTCGAAGGATGACAGGATATGTTAATAACGACCAACTATTAATCCATTGCTTCCAAGACAGTCTGATCGAGTCAGCAGCTAAATGGTATAATCAATTGAGTCGTGCTAAAATCAAATCATGGAAAGACTTAGCACAAGCCTTCATGAAGCAGTATAGTCTTGTAACAGACATGGCACCCGATAGAATTACCCTGGAAAACATGGAAAAGAAGCAAAATGAGAGCTTCAGGCAATAAGCTCAAAGATAGAGAGAGGTAGCAACACAAGTCCAACCGCTTCTTTTGGAAAAAAGAGATTACGATGCTTTTCATCAATATTTTGAAGGCCCTATTCATTGACTCTATGTTGGTAAGTGCTACTCTAAGTTTTTCAGATATAGTAGTATCTGGTGAGATGATTGAAAGCGCGGTAAGAAATGGACAGATAGATGTGGGAGAGAGCGTTAAACGGTCGACCCTAATGATCAAGGAAAATAAAGTAAACATCGTGAGCATGCCTTCTAAATTGGTCAACATAGACCTGTTGAGGGTTGTAATCACTAGTTATCAAGGGGAATTGGAATGACTTATCCAAAGAGAGGTCCAGGGAATAAAAGTTTCCAAACCCTTATGTACTTGGGGGTGTTTTAAACAATGGGACTATGGAAGAGATCCTTGTATTTTTAGAGTTGATTTAGAGTAATATTCAAAACACGCTTGTTGTTTTAAGCCTAGGGGCAATAAGAATCCTTTTGTGAAATAGGCTTCTGTCCAAAATTTTTTATTTCAATAAAATGCATTCTTTTTTAATAAATATTCATTCATTCTTTATATATTCTTTTGTTCTTTGGACTATTTTTTTTACAATATGCTTTCATTCTTCATTCATGATCATACCATACAAATAATTATCCTTAGAATAATTTATTTTTTGGAATTTTCCTTTGTACCTACAATAGGTCCCCAGATATCAATGACTTGAGCAACGCTGTAACTGACTCCCTTTTGGGGTGAGATATGTGTTTAAGCAGATCTCAAGACTTTGAAGATGACAGAGATTGTAATTTACTTCTTGATTTGTTAAGGATGGTAGAATAAAATGAAAAGCAGATCCCACTTTACGAAGGGTCAATGGACACTGTGAGCAAGGGGCAAAGATCGAAACCTGAGTCATCACAAAGATAAAATGAATCATCATTGAGTTATTCCAAGAATTCGAAAATGTTTTCGCATGATCATGTCGAGATATACCTAAGATATTAGGATCTGTGGACAATACAAAATGTCTATACAATTCTAGAAGGACACATGTTAATGGTAGCCACGCTAATCATGAGGTTTGGGTATTGATAATCCACCATGGAAGGGGATGGCATTAGTTAAACTGTATTTAGGGAGACAAGCCACATTCATTTCTTCACAGACTTTCTCTATATGGGGCATGGATGTTGTCAGGCCATTCTCGTCTAATACACATTGATTCATCTTGGCAGTCATTGATTACTTCATGAAGAGGGTGAAGGTCGCTTCATATGCCAATATTACAAGGTCAATAGTCATCAAATTCTAAAAAAAAAAAAAAAGGTTGTTGACAAGTAATGTCAGAAAGGATCACTTTCAAATACAACTGCACAATGTCAAAAGTTTGCAGTTTGTTCAAAGATCAGACACCATATTACCGTGTAATAAACGCATCTAAAAAGAAAAACAAAAGTTCAAAAATAGAAAAGAAAAGGGAAAGCAGTGAAGCCATAAAACAAAGGTCATAGTGAAAGACGACCAAGCCTTGTAAGGATTGGTATAAAGAAGTTATCATTTACCCTCTATACTTATCGAACGGGGGCCGGGACCTTCACCGGGGCAACACATTGATTTATAGGACTGAAACAGTTTTTGAAAACGAGATTTCTTTTCTTCAAGTCTTGGCAGAACTAAAGTTAGATGAATCGGAATGGGTTCAATCCTGATATGATCAGTCAAATTTAAGGATATCCATCATAGTTAGATGATGCGGGTTTATGACAGAAAGATTTATCCTTGAGAATTCCATAAGGGGAGCTTGATATTGAAGAAGATCTTTCCTATACAAAAGGACTTCAAAGGAAGAAATATGCCAAGCTAAGAGAGATCTTATGTAAAGGAGGCCTATTTTGGAGGAGCATTGATATTGACCAAAAAGATTTGTCCAGTTCAGAGTTCAAAATGCAGTCAAAGAGTATTCTACCTAAAATGGGAGAGGCCAAGGTGAAAACCCGCAAAGGGCACCTTGAGAACTTAAAAAATCAAAATAAAAAAAAAAGAAAGAAATAAAAAGAGAAAATAAAAAAGAAAGAAAGAAAGAATCAATCAAAAAAAAAAGAAGAAAGAAAAGGAGAGGCCAAGGCGAAAACCCGCAAAGGGCGCTTTGAGACCAAAGGGGATTTGAGTTGAAAACCCGAAAAAGGACGGCTCAAATTTGGATCAAAATGGGATATACAGTAGTCTTGCCATGCCTGAATTAACAATGAAGGAAGTATGTTATGTCTTGGGGAATTGACAAAGTACTCCGGATCCCCTAAACACAGATTGAGCTCAGAGTGGTCCTCAAGAAGTTGGTATAGAGAAGCTCAAGCTGCGATATCTGGAGCACGTAGCTTTTTATTTTTACCCATTTTTTTACTATCTTTGATTACCTGATTCTTTTCAAGTCACGTCCAAGTAAATTCCTTTCTTGATTGCATTTGCTTATTTGTTTTGAGCTATGTTCTCAATTAATTCCTTTCTTGTCCATGGTTATGATCTTTTTTCAAGCATTTTGCATTGAAATAACGATTTTTGGGCTAATAATCCTTTCATAAAAGGAGTTTCGCATATTACTTTGGGAAGTTTCTAAATAATACAGGAGCTTGAAACTGGATTATTGTTTAAAACTCACCAAGCTTAAGGGTTGGAAATATTTAAGCCCAAATTGAGATTATCTCTTTGGAGTTTCTATCAAAGATATTAATTGGTGTTATAATCCCGGCAAAGAATGAGTAATGGGGTTATTCTTTAGAAAAGAAAAATGATATTCTGTATTCCTGCAGATATCAAACATATACGTCTGCTCATTACACCCAGGGAATGGTGTAACAGATCCAATTGATTGAAGATGATGCAAATCCTATACCTCTGAGTTGCCACAGGATGGAAGAAATCAAATGATTATTCTCCTGAGGTTGTAGTGGGAAGTTCAAACTTTATGTCCCAGAAGTTACAGTGTAAGAGACTCTGAAATTACAGTGGGGCAAGCTTGCTGAACAGAATGTGATTGTTTCTTTGGGTCTTCTGCAAAAAATACCAGCCGAACAAGATGGCAGCATAATAAATCAGTGATAGTGTCCTGATGAACAACAAGCGATGATACCTTAAGTATTTAAAAAAAAAGAAGAAGACATCATTCAAAAAAAGATCATTTTCATTTTTGCATTCATATATCATTCATAACACGTTAGGAGCATTTGATTCATTTCGATCATAGCATCCTAATTATTTGACACCAGCATCACATCTAATTAAGAGTATTTGATTCATTTTGATCATAGCATCCTAATTATTTGACATAAGTGTAACACTCCTTACCCGAGACTGTTTCCAGAATCGAGCACGAGGCATTACTAAACTTATTCTATCCCTTAAATAGGTTTAAATTGTTTATTTAAGCATTTCGAATGTCTTGCCATTCTGCGTCGTAGTCGCCTAAAATTCATATCTTGAGTTCAAACTCGAAATTAAGATCCGTAAATTTTTCCTGAAACTAGACTCATATATCTATCTACTAATTTTTTCATAGATTTTGACTTGGCCAATTAGTACAGTTTATTAGTTAAAGTTTCCCTGTTTCAAAACTCGATTGCACTAACCTCTTGTTACTACGAACCATGTTTCTTCCTGTACAAAATCATATCACTAAGCCGTTTGTTTCTCTTAAAACTAGACTCAACAAGGATTATAACCATATAAAGTATACCTTCTAATTAGTTTTGTAAAATTTATGGTGAATTTCCAAAGTTGAAACAGGGTTCTAGAAATTGCTCGACCTGTTTCACTAAAACTCAGATATATCATGAAATATAATACCTTTACCTATTTTTCTTATTCCATAAGAAAATAGACATAATAATCTTTAATTTCATATATTATTCATCTTCAAAATATGTTTATAAAATTTTTAGTGATTTTTCAAAGTTACGTCATTGCTGTTACTTGAATCTTTTTTAGGTTACTTTCACATTTTCATAATTTTCATGTGATAATCACCATTCAATCATACATATTAATAAACATGCATATCATCGGCCATTTTATTAGCTAATCACTAGCAAGTATTTACACATCATTCATTGTTCATATTATACCAAAAGTGGCTAAGTTTCTATACATGCCATACACAAAACAAAACGCCTAATTATACCGAGTTATTTCTTTGATAGTGTGATCGGCCTCCGGCGTTTCCTTCGATCCCCGAGTGGCTAGATAAGTACTATAAGAAGAAGAAAATAAAGAGATTAAGCACTAGGCTTAGTAAGCTTACAAGCAAATAAATCACAACATTCAACATAATGGATAATTATGCATAATATCATCTAACATCATAAATTTCTTTACTTCTCAATTTCTATCTTCTTCTTTATTCCCTTACCTTCTTTCTTACGACCTTTCCTTTTCATAAGTATAATCTACTTTTCCTTTGCTGTTAATTCACTGTAATTTAACTCGTATCCTGACCCGTTGAACCACTCGGAATACTAAGGATACTAGGTCGCTTCTGTCTATCAATATCTCGCCAATGCCATGTCTTTGACATGGACTTACATGAATTATTCTTGTCTCCAATGCCATATATAATATGGACTTACATGGCTCAATCCTGTCTCCAAAGCCATATTTCTAATATGGACTTACATGGCTCATTTCGTTACATCTCGTCAACCCTAATATCCTAACATTCCTAGGGTTCAACCGGCTTTCTAACACTTTTCCTCTGTCACTTCACCTTAAATTCGACTTTAAATATTTTCATAACATAAATATATAAATGCTGAAATTGACAATAATAATGTAAAATAAAATAATATTGCATTTATTTTTTGTAAACTTACCTCGATACAAAATGTGACTAAACTTTACAATTTAGTCCTTTACTTTTTCTTTTCCCGATCTACTCTCGAATTTCGCTCTTCTTGATCTATAATAGCAAATTTAGCTTATTTAATATCAACATTTATCAAAACAACCCTTTACTCAAACTTTGGAAAAATTACATTTTGCCCTAAACTTTCACATATTTGCACTTTTGCCCCAAGGCTCGTAAATTAAACTTCATCCTATTTTCTTATGTTTTATGACATGCTGATCATTTTTCCTTCTATGGCAACATCAAATTCACACACTAACATGTACTTATGACTATTAGGTATTTTTACCGATTAAGCCTTTTACTCGTTTTCACTTAAAACCAAGTAGCACAAGTTGTCTAACATAATTTAAAACCTCATATTCCATCATAAAACATCAAAATACACAAATTTCACCTATGGGTATTTTTCCAAATTTGATTCCTAACTTAAATTATTGCTAGCATAAGCTTTATCGAGCTCTGGGACTTCAAAACGTAAAGATCATTAAAAGCGGGCTTGGAATCACTTACTATGAAGCTTGAAAGTTGAATAAACCCCAGCTATGGAGAGAGGTAAGGTTCTGCTGGTAACTTGAAGAAGATGATACAATTTTATCATCTTTTTCACCTTTTATTAATGTTAATAACCAAATGACCAAAATGCCCTCCTTACTAAACTTTCAAAATTCCTTCCATGTCCTAATTTTGTCCATGAACTTAAAATTGGTCAAATTACCATTTAAGATCTCCTAATTAATATTCCAAAATAATTTCATACTAAAACTTCTAGAATACAAGTTTTGCAAATTATTCGATTTAGTCCCTAACCTCAATTTAAGCACTTTATGCATAGAATTTTATCACGAAATTTTCACACAATCATGTAATCATACCATGAACCTCAAAATAATAATATATATATATATATATTTTTTTTACCCTAAATTTGTGGTTTCGCAACCACTGTTCCGTTTAGGCCCTATTTCGGAATGTTACATTTCTCCCCCCCTTTAGGGATTTTCGTCCCGAAAATCTTACCTGTGAAGAGATATGGGTACTTTTTTCGCATAGCCTCTTCGGGTTCCCATGTAGCCTCGTCTACCCCATGTCTATTCCATAGTACTTTCACAAGTACAATACTTTTGTTCCTTAATTGCTTTACCTCTCGAGCTAGAATCTTTCTGGGTTCTTCACCGTAAGTCATGTCCGGTGAATCTCAACCTCTGTTTGAGAAATCACATGTGACGGATCTGAACGATAACGACGTAGCATAGACACATGAAATACATTATGAATCTTCTCTAACTCAATCGGTAAAGCTAACCGATATGCTAATGGTCCGACTCTCTCAATCACTTCAAACGGTCCAATAAAACGTGGACTTAGTTTGCCTTTCTTGCCAAATCGAGAACTTTCTTCCACGGGATACTTTCAAAAAACTTTGTCACCAACTTGATATTCGATCTCTTTTCTTTTAAATCGCATCGACTTACGCACGTCTCAAGTCGCTTTTAAACAATTTCGATAACTTTCACTTTTCTTCCGTTTCTTTAACTAGATCAACCCCAGAATCGGCTTTCTTTCACTCTGTCCAATATAAAGGTGTGCGGCATTTACGTCTATACAAAGCTTCATAAGGTGCCATCTTCAAACTTGATGATAACTATTATTGTAGGCAAACTCTACCAATGGTAAGTATTTTTCCCAACTACCTTGAAATTCTAATACACAACATCTAAGCATATCTTCAAGTACTGAATAACTCTCTCGATGACCATCGATTCGAGGGTGAAAAGTCGTACTAAAACTCAACTTCGCACCTAAAGCCTCTTGTAACTTCTTCCGAACCGTGAAGTAAATCTTGGATCTCATGTCGAAATGATCGATAATGGCACTCCATGTAGTCTAACTATCTACGAAATGTATAACTCGCCAACTTGTCAAGTGAATAATCCATACGGATTGGGATAAAATGAGCCGACTTAGTTAGCTTATCAATCACAACCCATATTGCATCTTTCTTTTCAGGTGTTAACGGCAATCTGTCACAAAATCCATAGTAACTCTGTCCCATTTCCATTCCGGAACTAACACAAAGTTGCAATAATCCCGAGGGTACCGATGTTCGGCCTTTACCGTTGATGATCAAGCATCTAGAAACAAACTCGAAATATCTCTTTTCATTCCTACCCACCAATACAATTTCTTCAAATCATTATACATTTTTGTACCGCTGGATGAATAGATAAAGAAGCGCTATGTGCTTCTGTAAAATCTTCCGAATAAGCTCATCATTCTTTGGTACACAAATTTCGTCTCTAAACATCAAACAACCATCGAACCAATCCAAATCGATTCTATGCCCGACTCACATTGAACTCTTTTAGCTTGTAACTCATTATCATCTTTCGAGCTTCACAAATCTCTTCAAGAAATACCGGTTTAGCTCTAAATTCAGCTAAAATAGAACCATCATCGACATGGCTAAATTGGTATTCAAAGCTCGCAATGTAAATAAAAGTTTCGCTTAAAGCGTCAAGAACTACATTTGCCTTACGGGTGATAATCAATCACTAACTCATAATCTTTAAGCAATTCCAACCATCTTCTTTGCCTCAAATTCAAATCTTTTGAGTCATCAAGTATTTCAAGCTTTTATGATCGGTAAATATCAAGCACCTTTCACCATACAAATAATGTCTCCAAATCTTCAATGCAAATACAATAGCATTTAGCTCTAAATCATGTGTCGGATAATTTTTCTCATGTGGCTTCAATTGTCTAGAGGCATAAGCAATTACCTTTCCTTCTGCATGAGTACACAACCGAGCCCATTCAAGGATGCATCATCAGTAAATCACAAACTCTTTACCCGGTTAAATTTGTACTAAGATAGGAGCTTAGTCAACAATGCCTTTAACTTGTCAAAACTTTGTTGGCACTTCTCAGTCCATTCAAACTTAACATCCTTCCGTAGCAGTCTCGTCAACGGGGTAGCTATCATGGAAAATCCCTCCACAAATCGTCTATAATATCCGGCAAGACCAAGAAAACTTCTAACTTCTGATACATTTCTAGGAGGCTTCCAATCAACAATGGTTGAAATCTTACTCGTATCAACCTTAATACCTTCACCGAGACAATATGTCCAAGAAAACCAACTTTCGTAACGAACTCACTTTTTTTGAACTTGGCATACAACTGATTATCTCTCAGAATTTGTAAAACTGTTCTCAAATGCTCTGCAT
The DNA here is from genome assembly GCF_025698485.1 of Gossypium arboreum. NCBI lineage: Eukaryota > Viridiplantae > Streptophyta > Magnoliopsida > Malvales > Malvaceae > Gossypium > Gossypium arboreum. The sequence goes on along the minus strand of NC_069072.1, from coordinate 126,956,804 downwards.
GCTCAGTCTCATCATGAGAATAAATCAAAATATCATCAATGAACACAACTACAAACTTATCTAAGTATGGTCTAAAAATTCGGTTCATTAAGTCCATAAAAATGGCAGGAGCATTAGTCAAGCCAAATGACATCACAAGGAACTCATAATGACCATACCTAGTCCGGAAAGCAGTCTTCAGGACATCTGACTCTTTAACTCGCAACTGATAGTATCCGGATCTCAAATCTATCTTGGAAAACACAGTAGCTCCCTTCAGTTGATCAAACAAATCATCAATTCTAGGCAATGGATACTTGTTCTTTACTGTTACCTTGTTAAGTTGCCGATAATCTATGCACAATCTCATCGATCCGTCTTTTTTTTTCACAAATAGCACTGGTGCACCCCATGGTGAACTACTGGGTCTTACAAAGCCTTTATCATTAATTCACAATCGAGCTTTCAATTCTTTCAATTCCAATAGAGCCATTCTATAAGGAGCAATAGAAATGGGCGTGGTACCGGAATCAACTCAATACCAAACTCAACTTCTCTAACAGAGGCAAACTTGGTAGTTCTTAGGAAACACATCGGAAACTCACATACCACGCATCGATTCAATTTTCAATTCGGATCTTTAGTGTTCAACACAAAAGCAAGATAAGCTTCATACCCTTTTCTCAAGTATTTCGGCGGACATAACGAAATTATAGGAAATGAACTATCGACTCTTCCGAATTAACCCAAGAATTTCACCATTTTCACACTTCAACTCAATGAATTTCTTTCCACAATTCACTATCACATCATGTGTAGTCAACCAATCCATACCAAGAATCACATCAAACTCATCAAATGGCAATAGCATGAGATCGGTAGGAAAACAAGAGCCTCTAATCATTAAAGGACAATTTCTACATACCTTATCTACTAATACATGCTTGCCTAATGGATTCGATACTTTAATCACAAATTCAGAGATTCTATAGGCATACTTATACTAGGCATCAATTTCATACAAACATAAGAATGAGTTGAACCGGATCAATCGAGCAATGACATTAATATCATGTAGAGAAAATGTACCAAGAATCACATCGGGAGGATGCCTCTTGGCGTGCACGAATAGCATAAGTCCTTGCAGGGCTCTAACATCCGGTCTCACAGTAGAATCTCTAGAGGTACCTCATTACTTGCTCCTACTCCGGTTGCCTCGATGATCGCCTCTAGTAGGAGCATTTAGGATCTAGCACTCTGTGTTACCTCTCGGCTAGCCACTTCGGACATTCTCGTACAAAATGATCCGAGCACCACATTTATAGCAAACATTTTCGCCGCCCGACAAGGACCATAATGAAGTCTACCACACCGTGGACACCACGATCTACCCCTGTCGACATTACCTACACTCGTAGTCGAGGTGGTCCGAGCCTTGAATCCTTAAATCTGCTACCTCTATTCGACTAGATTGCCTCGCCGAAAAGCTAGATCTGGTAGAAAACTCTCTGGGCCTCTTGGATGTAGCCCTGAAATGATCTCGCTCATCTGTCTCTTCTTTGTATCTTGTGTCTCTGTCTCAACTTTGCCTTTTCTTTTAATAGCTCCTCGCCTTATGGGCTCTCTCAACTAAAATAACGAACTCTTTTATTTCTAGGACACCCATCGACAATGGATATCATCATTTAACCCATCCTCAAACCTTTTACAGGATAGCCTCTGTGGACACACATTCTTGAGCATATTTATTGAGCGACAAATTCACGCTCATAATCGGTCACCATCATATTGCCTTGTTTCAATTCCAGAATTCCTTTCTCTTCGGTCAATAAACCTCGATGATGTACTTTTTACGAAATTCTTCTGAAAGAAATCCCAAGTGACCCTCTCTTTCGGTACAACCGATACAAGTGTCTTCCACCAGTAGTAGGTTGAGTCTCTAAGAAGTGATACTACACATTTCATACATTTCTCGGTGTACAAGATAATTCGTCAAAGACTCGATAGTATTTTCTAACCAAAATTCGCTTTTTCGCATCATCATCTTTTGTTGCTCGGAACTCTTCGCCTTGTTTCTGATTCTATCAATGGTGGTTTTCTCTTACCACTGCACTGTGGATCGGGGAAGCTTGAGCTACATGGGTAGCCCGAGAATCATGAGGGGTGGAGGTCTAATCACGGATTCGCATGCGAAAAAACTCGGTAAATAAATCATTCAAAGCTCGGAAGAGAGCTTTCGAGTCACTCCTCCCCGATCAACTATTACTAGCCTATTCTCGGATGGCGCGCCCTTCGTGGAAGCAGCATTACTTTCTACATCATCATCACCGGCTGCCCGGATCCATTACTATAAAACAAAATATTTAAAAAATCATCGAGTCGTCACACTATCAAAATACAAGCATGGCATGTATAGCTAGACTTTTCTCACACTAACTGCTCCGAGAACCGACTAAACCTGCTCGATACCAATAAATGTAACACTCCTTACCCGAGACTATTTCGAATCGAGCACGAGGCATTACTAAACTTATTCTATCCCTTAAATAGGTTTAAATTGTTTATTTAAGCATTTCGAATGTGCTGCCATTCTGCGTCAGAGTCGCCTAAAAATTCATATCTTGAGTTCAAACTCGAAATTAAGATCCGTAAATTTTTCCTGAAACTAGACTCATATATCTATCTACTAATTTTTTTCATAGATTTTTGACTTGGCCAATTAGTACAGTTTATTAGTTAAAGTTTCCCCTGTTTCAAAACTCGATTGCACTAACCTCTTGTTACTACGAACCATGTTTCTTCCTGTACAAAATCATATCACTAAGCCGTTTGTTTCTCTTAAAACTAGACTCAACAAGGATTATAACCATATAAAGTATACCTTCTAATTAGTTTTGTAAAATTTATGGTGAATTTCCAAAGTTGAAATAGGGTTCTAGAAATTGCTCGACCTGTTTCACTAAAACTCGATATATCATGAAATATAATACCTTTACCTATTTTTCTTATTCCATAAGAAAATAGACATAATAATCTTTAATTTCATATATTATTCATCTTCAAAATATGTTTATAAAATTTTTAGTGATTTTTCAAAGTTACGTCATTGCTGTTACTTGAATCTGTTTTTAGGTTACTTTCACATTTTTCATAATTTTCATGTGATAATCACCATTCAATCATACATATTAATAAACATGCATATCATCGGCCATTTTTATTAGCTAATCACTAGCAAGTATTTACACATCATTCATTGTTCATATTATACCAAAAGTGGCTAAGTTTCTATACATGCCATACACAAAACAAAACGTCTAATTATACCGAGTTATTTCTTTGATAGTGTGATCGGCCTCCGACGTTTCCTTCGATCCCCGAGTGGCTAGATAAGTACTATAAGAAGAAGAAAATAAAGAGATTAAGCACTAGGCTTAGTAAGCTTACAAGCAAATAAATCACAACATTCAACATAATGGATAATTATGCATAATATCATCTAACATCATAAATTTCTTTACTTCTCAATTTCTATCTTCTTCTTTATTCCTTACCTTCTTTCTTACCGACCTTTCCTTTTCATAAGTATAATCTACTTTTCCTTTGCTGTTAATTCACTGTAATTTAACTCGTATCCTGACCCGTTGAACCACTCGGAATACTAAGGATACTAGGGTCGTTCTGTCTATCAATATCTCGCCAATGCCATGTCTTTGACATGGACTTACATGAATTATTCCTGTCTCCAATGCCATATATAATATGGACTTACATGGCTCAATCCTGTCTCCAAAGCCATATTTCTAATATGGACTTACATGGCTCATTTCGTTCGTCTGTCAACCCTAATATCCTAACATTCCTAGGGTTCAACCGGCTTTCTAACACTTTTCCTCTGTCACTTCACCTTAAATTCGACTTTAAATATTTTCATAACATAAATATATAAATGCTGAAATTGACAATAATAATGTAAAATAAAATAATATTGCATTTATTTCTTTGTAAACTTACCTCGATACAAAATGTGACTAAACTTTACAATTTAGTCCTTTACTTTTCTTTTCCCGATCTACTCTCGAATTTCGCTCTTCTTGATCTATAATAGCAAATTTAGCTTATTTAATATCAACATTTATCAAAACAACCCTTTACTCAAACTTTGGAAAAATTACATTTTGCCCCTAAACTTTCACATATTTGCACTTTTGCCCCAAGGCTCGTAAATTAAACTTCATCCTATTTTCTTATGTTTTATGACATGCTGATCATTTTTCCCTTCTATGGCAACATCAAATTCACACACTAACATGTACTTATGACTATTAGGTATTTTTACCGATTAAGCCTTTTTACTCGTTTTCACTTAAAACCAAGTAGCACAAGTTGTCTAACATAATTTAAAACCTCATATTCCATCATAAAACATCAAAATACACAAATTTCACCTATGGGTATTTTTCCAAATTTGATTCCTAACTTAAATTATTGCTAGCATAAGCTTTATCGAGCTACCGGGACTTCAAAAACGTAAAGATCATTAAAAACGGGGCTTGGAATCACTTACTATGAAGCTTGAAAGTTGAATAAACCCCAGCTATGGAGAGAGGTAAGGTTCTGCTGGTAACTTGAAGAAGATGATACAATTTTATCATCTTTTTCACCTTTTTATTAATGTTAATAACCAAATGACCAAAATGCCCCTCCTTACTAAACTTTCAAAAATTCCTTCCATGTCCTAATTTTGTCCATGAACTTAAAATTGGTCAAATTACCATTTAAGATCTCCTAATTAATATTCCAAAATAATTTCATACTAAAAACTTCTAGAATGCAAGTTTTGCAAATTATTCGATTTAGTCCCTAACCTCAATTTAAGCACTTTATGCATAGAATTTTATCACGAAATTTTCACACAATCATGTAATCATACCATGAACCTCAAAATAATAATATATATATATATATATTTTTTTACCCTAAATTTGTGGTTTCGCAACCTTTGCTTAGCTTTAGGCCCTATTTCGGAATGTTACAATAAGCATCACATCTAGTTAGGAGCATTTGATTCATTTCGATCATAGCATCCTAATTATTTGACATCAGCATTACATCTAGTTAGGAGTATTTGATCATAGCATCCTAATTATTTGGGCATAAGCATGATACATGAAACCGAGTCTACAAGACAAGTCCAAGAGGACGGTGTAGTAACATCGGTGAAGTCAGACTTATATCCCTGAAGTTACAATAGAGTAGGTTGAAGTGACAAGCCTTATCTCTCTGAAGTTGCAATGGAGCAGGCTCAATATACAAGTCTTATCTTCCTAAGGTAGCAAGGAAGCAGATTGAAGGTTGAAGATCTTATCTCCCTAGGCAATAGTAGGGCAGATCGAAGATGGCGAATCTTATCTCCATGTATCGGCAATGGAGTAGATTTTAGCCACCAGCCTTATCTCTCTAAAGTAGCAAGGGAGCAGGTTGGCGATTGTAGTCTTATCTTCCTGAGGTAGCAAGGAAGCAGACTGAAGATTGAAGATCTTATCTCCATATCCTGTAATGGAGCAGATTTTAGCCATTGACCTTATCTCTCTGAGGTAGCAAGAGAGCAGGTTGAAGATGATAGTCTTATCTTCCGAGGCAGCAAGAAGCAGACTAAAGATTGCAGGTCTTATTTCCCTAAGCAGTAGTGGAATAAACCAAAGACGACAAATCTTATCTCCATGTACCGGTAATGGAGTAGATTTAAGTCCCACCTTATCTCTCTGAAGTTACAGTGGGGTAGGCTCGATATACAAGTCTTATCTCCCTGAGGTTGTAGTGGAGCAAATGAAGATTGGAGGAAAATCTTATCTTCATGTATCGACAATGGAGTAGATTTAAGCCCCAAGCCTTATCTCTCTAAGGTAGCAAGAGAGCAGGTTGAAGATTGAAGTCTTATCTTCCTAAGGTAGCAAGGAAGCAGACTGAAGATTGGAGGCAAATCTTATCTCCATGTATCGACAATGGAGCAGATTTAAGCCTGAAGCCTTATCTCTCTGAGGTAGCAAGAGAGCAGGTTAAAGATTGAGTCTTATCTTTCTGAGGTAGCAAGAAAGCAGACTAAAGATTGAAGATCTTATCTCCCCTAAGCAATAGTGGAGCAGATCGAAGATGGCGAATCTTATCTCCATGTACTGGCAATGGAGCAGATTTTAGCCACTAGCCTTATCTCTCTGAAGTAGCAAGAGAGCAGGTTGGCGATTTTAGTCTTATCTTCATGAGGTACCAAGGAAGTAGACTGAAGATTGAAGATCTATTTCCCTAAAGCAGTTGCGGAGCAGATTGAGAATAGCAAATCTTATCTCCATGTATTGGCAATGGAACAAATTTAAGTCACTAGTCCTATTTCCTTACAGTCAGAATCCAGCAAAACCGGGCAAAATTGGCCCTATTTGAAGTCTTTGCTCTATTCTCATTACACGACAATGAGCAAAGAGGGGCAGCTGTAATGGCTGATTTTTGCCCGGGCCCATACAAAATAAAAAACAAAATAAACCAAAATACAAAAACCAAAATTAAAGTCCAATGTCCATAATACCCAAGCCCAAAATCCAAAATAACAAGACCCAACAAAATAAGGCCCAAATGACCCAAAAAAAAAACCCCAAACCCTAGCTTGCTGCCTAGTGCAGACACCAGCAGCTTTCGCCCAGCCTCCATGCTCCACAACAGCCTCCACACCCACGAACGGTTTCTCCACGCCATGCACACCTGCAACAATCGAAAACCAAATAGCAAATGACAGCAAAGATAACCGAATTACAGCAATCAAATAGAGGAGAAAAAGGGAAAAATTGTAAATATTATATTTCATTTTTGGCTATAAAAAGCCATTGTAAATACTGATTTTGGGGATACACGGATTGAAAAAAAACAATCAGAATTGAAAAGGTGATTCAAGTTTTCAGTTTTTTTTATTGAGTTTTTGATTTCGTTTTTTTAATATTTTTTGTCTTCTCTACTTTTCTCTCATATTTTGCATGAAGTGAATAAATGAAAAGAGTACTTGCCTTTGGCCTTTGATCGCATCTCTTTTGCACATGGTCACCACCAAGCTTGATGGTGGTTCAGCGGTGACTTTGAGAGCCCTAACATTAGGGATTTGATTTGCTGTTTGCAAAAATGGCAGTGCCATTCAGTTTTTTTTTCTTTAATTTTGATTGCAAAGAAACAACGCCGTTTCAAGGGGAAATGTTTGTTTATTTGCTGCAGATGGTTAATTTATGTGATTAATCCCTCCCATTCGCGCTGATTTTCAATTGGATCCTATTTGTGTTTTATTTATTTTTAAATTTTTCCTAAAATCTGTGTGCTATTTCAATTCAGCCTGCGTTTAAGCTTTATGTTTTGGGACCAGGATTATTTCCAACTTTAGTCCCTTAGCATTTATGTGCATTATGCATTAGCCCTCTGCTTAATTTCAAAATTTATAAGTTATCCCCTTTCATTTTAAATTTATTTCAATTAGGATTTTTGCTTATATGATTTATTATTTTTGAGGAGACTCATTTAATATATTTTTTATGTGTCAGAATTGTTTTAATAATTTTTATTTTTGTTTAAATAAATCTTTGTTTTGAAATCTTTATACTATTTTACATTACGTATAGAATTTGATTTAAATATTCATGTTGAGCTTTCTATTTGAAATGCTTATTATTTTAAAATTCACTTAATATTCTTATATATGTGTTAATTTAAAAAAAGAAATAATTTTGTTTTATTTTTATTTGTACAATTATTTTGGAGTTGATTTTATTATATTATTTTTAACATTTTTTATAATTTTTCGTCTAAATATTTCCGGATATGTTTGTACATATATTATTTTAATGAGCTTTTTATTTTAAAATACTTATTGTTTTAAAATTTATTTAATTATCGTGTAAAGTTACTTGGGAGCTCCATTTTTTGTGTTAATAAAATTATTATTTTGAAATTCCTCATTATGTCATATTATTTTAACATATTATGTAGTATCTCATTTTAAGTGTTTTTATGTATAACGATGCACGTATATAATTTATAGATCAACTTAATTTTATATATATTATTATCTCATGCTATTTTTTACAAACAATTATTCCTAAATCTATTTATGTATGCATGTTTTTTAATCTATTATGTGTACTATACCTTATCATGTATTTTTATTATTCTTTCATATTTTATTTATTATTTAAGTTATCATGTACATAGTCAATTTTTGAATGAATTTGTGTTTAAAATAGTTTGCATATAATTCAATTCAAACTTTTATTCTATAATATCTATTTCAATAATTATATATCCCTAGTCTTTGTGCAAATTTGTCAACTTATCTATTATATATATTATGTATTCATTAATTCATCATTATTTTGAAAATGTCTTATACCACAATTGACTTCTAATTTCCATTTTATTTTGTACATGTTTTGTGGATCGTTTCATATTGTGCCATATTTATTGTTGTTGTGTATTATTTAGTCATTGTTTTATCAATTGTTCTCCATCCATTATTAAGAATTTGGTTACATTTCACATAGAATAATTGTACTTAATTGTTGGATTTATTAGTTGTGATTTATTGTACTTTATGTGTGCACATTATTTCGTGTTTATTCATTTCTTTTTACGAATGTTTTCTTGTAATACCTCAAATGTTCCATCTCATTTTAAAACAAATAAATGTGTTTTGAGAGAATTTTCAATTTTCCTTATTATTCAAAAATTCTGAAATAAGGCAATATCCAATATTTGGGAATTCGAGAAATCGTGCTCAATCGTGCTGGGTATGATTTTTCCGGTGAACTAAATATTTGGATAACCTTTTATAATTTTAGTGTACGAGTTTTTGAAAGTCAAAAGTCGATCGTATTTTTGAAGGTATAAAGGATCGTATCTAATCGTGCTAGGTATGATGCTACATATCTTTGAAATGAGAGAATTTTGACAGTTAACTTGAACTATTCACACATTTTAAAGAATCATGCTTTGAAAGATCTTTTTTCTTAAAATCTTTGATATAAGGATAGCATTGAATCAATTTGGTACCAATTTTTGGGCATAATGAGGGTGTTCATCCTTCCTCATGCGCAACCGACTCCCAAACCCATCTGTTTTTGATTTTATGTGAACCAAAATTGTCTTTAATGGAACAAAACATTTTAATAGGTGGCCCAATCACACCTAAACCGACAGATTGGTGGCGATTCCACATTTTTGTTTTAAAAAGTCAATTCCCATTTTTCCTAACTCTAAAAAAGGGTTTTGACACAATCTATAATTCAACTTTTAAACTTTACGCATTTGATCCTTATATTTTAATAATCTTAATACATGCAATTTACTAATCCAAAATCCAATTCGCTACTAGACTAACTTCGTAAATATTTAATAAAAATATTCACGAGCTCGTTTTACAAGAACGAAGTCCCGAGCTTCATTTTTTCAACACCCTTGATTATCGAGTCGTTACAGTTTCACATTTTATTCAATTTAGTCTCTAAACCAAATTTGCCATAACTTTAAAATTTGAGCCTCGATTTTGAAAATGATATCAATTATATCTTTCTATAACCTTCAATAATATATAATTATAGAAATTTAACATTAATTTTGAAATTTATGTAGTTCAGTCCTTATGTTTAAAAACTAGCAATTAAACTTTACAAACTAGTCCTTTTTCATTTCAAAAGTTAAAATCTAACAATTTAGTACAAAAAATTCAAGAAATCAATAATGGCAAATTTTGAAAACTTTAACATTTTTGCAAATTGGTAAACCGGTGATCTAAATCAAGCTCTCGAGGACCTCAAAAACATAAAAATTACAACAAATGAGCTTGAAATCACATACCAATTGAAGGATTAAAGTTTGGAAGCTTTGAAACCCTTTTCTCCCTTGTTCATACGGTGAAGAAGATGAAGATGAGAAAAACTGTTTTGATTTTCTTTTTAATTTACCTTTTAAACTTAGTTTAAAATTAATAGACTTAATTAATTTAGTTTAAACCTTAATTAACTTAATACTAATCATCAGTGTAATAGGCCAATAAAAACAAAAAAAAAACCAAACCAAATCAATAAAAGTCCAAAATTTGCAGTCCATGTTTTACAAATACCGGGCCCAATTTACAACATGCATAGCCCAAATCAAAACTACCCAAACCCAATTAAAACCCAATTACAAAGCCCAAAACAAATCAACCCTAGCCCACTCTTAACATTTTCAGAGAGCAAAAGAACCCTAGCCACCTCTGCCTTCAGCCGCCACTCTGCCCCATGCACGCCGCATGTCAGCAGGGCTTTTCCCTCACGCTATTGCCGGCCTTCACGCGTATCTGACCCCTCTGACACTTGCAAAGAAGAATCCACACGCAAACAGTAGCAAACAACAAGCAAAAGACAAAAACGGATCTGTGTAACTCGGCTATAAAAGCCGAAATAAATCCTTTGTAATTTTTTACACACACTAGTAATTCAAAAAAGCAAAACAGAAGTTTGAAAAGATTGATTTTGATTTTCTTTACTTGTTTTCTTTTCGTTTTCCAGTTTCTTTTTATTTTTTATTATGAATCTATTTAATAAAAAAAGGGGCGTAAAATAAGAAGAGGATGAAGGGAAAACTTACCTAGAATCCTTCGTGGTTGTGTCGTCCGAGTCCCTCTCACCGTCCCTAAAATCGAACCCAAAAGGGAAGAGAGAGACATTTTTCTCTCGATCCGTAGGCTAGGAAGGCTTAGCCTTCAAACATGTAACAGGGCTGAAAAGCCCGTTCTGTGCCACTCCGACCACCGTCCACGGCGGAGGAGCGGCGGGATGGCAACGACACCCCAAGGCTAGGTCAAAACCCTAGCAGAGAAAAGGAGGAGGGGTTTAAAAGTTTTATTTTTAAAAAAGAGTAACAGAATGAATTTTTAAGAAAAAAATTGGTTTTTATACAGAAATGAAACAGTGCCGTTTAGCACCAAGGTCATCAGCACCAAAACAGCGCCGTTTAGGGTGACTCTCGTGTGACCCAACCCATTCCAGGGGATCCGCGTTTTTGCTAAATGGGCTATTTACGCTCGTAGTCCCTCCACATTTTTTATTCATTTTAATTTAGTCCTTTTTTTTTTATTAATTAAATTTAACCCCAGAATTTGCTGCGCTTTTCAAATCAGTCCCTAGCTTGCTGATCCTCTGGGGAAGGGACCCGTGTCTAGGGATGGTTTTTTTGCCCACTTAGTCCTCTTCCCTTTGCCCTTTCATTTTGGTCCCTCTTTGTTTTTTTATTATAGTTTTGACTTTTAATTTTATTTTTGTCCTAATTTAGTCCTAAATCTGTTTGATTTCAATTTGTTTTTGTAAATTTATTATTTATTCGTTTTAAACCTTTCTTTCCTCATATATTATATATCCTAAATTGTTTTATTACTATTTATTTTAAGTTTTTCACATATTATGTATTTTAAACTATTATCCATTTTAAATTTATATATATTATTTATTTTAAAATATTATATATTATTTATTTTGAATTTCTTTTTATATATCTTTTATTTTTAAACTGCTTTGTATATTATTTATTTTAAATTTCTTTTTACCTATTATATATCTTAAACTCTTTCATATTTCATATGTTGTTTAAAAGTATCTTATATATTATTTATTTGAAATTGCTTTGTATATTATTTATTGTACTTTGTTTTACATATTATTTATTTTAAATTGTTTTATATTATTTACTTGAATTTTTTATAACTTATTTTGTTTCATTTTCTTCATTTGTTAATATTGGTATTTAAACGGTGTATTACATGAATATTGCCATAATATGCTCTAGAAATTTTTATTTAATATCTTCATATTGTTGACATTCATTAACATAGCATTTAATTCATGTATTATTATTCCATGCTCCATATTGCCTTTTTATTTTATTTCGTTTGAATTACATCGTGTATTAAGATCTAATATGTTTATCAAATATAGATCGTTCTATTTTACTCCAAACAAAATAAATGCACATCGATTAAGTATTGTATTGTTATTATTCAAAGAAGGAAAAACTTTAAAACAAGGCAATATTTCGCATTTTGGAGATTCGAGAAATTGTACCTTAACTTACGGGGTTTCAATTTTCTTGTTAAACCTAAATAGCCAAATATCCTTTTAGATTTCAAAATACATGAAGTTTAGATAAAAAAAATTAAAGGCAAACTTGTTCCCGAGGGTTCAAATGTTGCATCCTAACTTACGGGATGTCGCATATTGTATCGCGGGACGAGTAGGCTTTGATGCTCGTTTCATTTTAATTCAAGCATTTTTAAAATGAACGTTAATAAAAAGGGATCGTGTTTCTAATTCTTTCCAAACTTTCAACATTCGACATTAAGACATTAATCAATCGATTAGGTGCCAATTTTGGGCATTACGAGGGTGCTAATCCTTCCTCATGTAGCACCCCAAACCCGGCCCAGAAGTTATGGCCAGATCCGGCATGCCACATCAAAAATGTTAAAAAAAAATTTCCATTCTAAATCCAAAAAACTTGATGTTCAAAAGATTAATTCATTAAGGGTTAAGGTGAATGGAAGTCATGCACCGTGAAACGGAAAAAGGTGGTGAGTCCAATATACCAAGCTTTCGGAGACATGCATACCGCCATTGCCACACCTTAACGTCATGGATATTTCTAGGAAACCGATTTGATTAAGTCTTTTTAGGAAAAGTGATTAATTTTGGAAAATACTTTCATTGCGGAAGCTTTGCTTGTTGTCGTGTTATTTTGAAATCAACTGTTGTTTTTGAAAACGCCCTAAAGCTATCCAATTTCAACAGATTAAAATAAGTATTACCTATCTTAGTAATACATATTAAAACCATCAAAATAAATAAGCGGCCTTATTACATTTAAAACCCAAAACTTCAAACGTAAATAAAAGGATGTCCAGTTCACGGAAGAAAATCAAACTTTGAGAAAATCAATTCCCTCACACTCCAAGCCCACTATAGTTGGGGATTACTGCGTGGATGAAAATAAAAGGGTGAGTTTGGGGAAACTCATGTGTAAATTAACCCAACCATAGCCTATATCAGCTTAAACCACGAAATAGAATAAGTTGGCCTTAGCCGAACAAAATTCAAAATAAACCCCATAGGCCCATAATGAGTAACGTAATGATATTACATGTTTATGCGAAACCCAACCATATCCAACCGTATACACCCCGTACCAACCTTACACGTGTGGGGAGACAACTCGACCCACCCAACCGCTACACACCACGAATTTGCAGCATGGCTGCCGAGCGAATAATGTGACAGAGTCACGGATCTGATAATCGTGGCGAGCCACCGTATCAGATATATGTGGCGAGCCACCAGATCGATATTTGTGGCATAGCCACCGTAACGCTTCCTCCATAATATAACCCATGTCCCCATGCAACAGATATATAATCATGGCATACATCATACGTAATCGGATCGTCATGCTTTTTAGGTCAAAATTAACCCTAGGGGTATAACGGTAATTTTGCACCTAAGGGTATAACAATAATTTTCTATACATAGGGTATTATAGTAATTTAGCTACTTTTAGGGTTTTCATGCATATCCTAACTATTTACGTACTATCGTAACACTTACGCGCAAGATACTTACGAATTGGGCCGTTGGCCCATGAACCCGATCTTTGGCCCATTAAGCCCAAATTATCAAAATGTACTAAATCGCGTGCATCGCAGTTTATTACTTTAGATTACCAAATATACAAACCCAACTATCTTACAAGCATTCGCACACTCAAATTCCCAAAATACCGACTTTTCGGCATTTCGCTTTTCGCCTTCCGATCTAGTCTATGAGAGGGTGTCGATTACACACTGCTTATGACGATATGTCGACGAGATCCACACACGAACCGCCTACAATTGGATTACTAACACGTTAATCTAACTATTCAAATACAAACTACGATTAACCCCTTACAATATTCGCCAACCACACCTACAGATCATAGTAAGCTTATAAGAAATCAATAAGCAACTCATTAACAAATTTTTGTCAATGTTTACCACATAATCATAATTTCACTGCAAGCTGTCTTCCTGAGCAATAGTCACTAAATTATTTATAACTGGAGCTACGAAACTCCAAATCAAGTGCCGTTAATTTTCCTGAAAATAGACTCATATATCTTTTATCCATAAAATTTTCAGAATTTTGGTATGGCCAATCAATACCAGATTTTTCTTAAAGTTTCCCATGTTTCACTGTTTGACTAATCTGACCACTCTTCATTACAAATCAAATTTCTCATTGTACAGAATTCAAAATATGTTCTTGTTTATTTCATTAGAAACTAGACTCAATAAGCTTTAATTACATAATTTATTCAGCTTCTAATTCATCTCCCACAATTTATGGTGATTTTCCAAAGTCACGTTACTGCTGCTGTCCCAAGCAGATTTATTACCAAATCACTCTTTCACACATACCTTGCATGCATGTTATTTAAACATGTATATCACCAATCAATCATCACATATCTATGATTTTACTTAAGTATAATCTCCATTTCATCATTTTAAAGCACAACATGTTAGCTGATTTTTCCTTTAACATCTAAGGCACATGCATGCTCATTTGTTTGGCTCAACTTCACCTATCTTCCATTTTTCATCAAAAGAACATGAAACAACAACCATTTCCTTCATTTTAATTCATGACTAAATGCTCACAACACAACTAAAAATCAAAATATACTTCAAGAGTTAAGGTAGAATCAAGAAGAACTCATGAACCTCAAAATAGAAGCAAGGTACCAAGAACTTACCTTCAATTTTCCTCCTCCTAATGACCGAATACTCAAGAGCTTTCTCCTCTCCTTTCTCTTCTCTAACTTTCAGCTATGATGAACAAAGATGGACAAAACTTTGTTCTTTTCACCCCTTTTCTTTTAATAAAACTTCATATTTCATCCATTTAATTCTTTAATACAAAAGACATGAAATTCTTATCATGAAACATTTACCTAACCCATTATCATGAAACATTTACCTAACCCATTATCATGGAACATTTACCTAACCTATTATCATGAAACATTTACCTAACCCATTATCATGGAACATTTACCTAACCTATTATCAATTTGTATCAATTTGTACCATAAATTATGGATATCAAGTGTACATTTTGTCTACAGCAACATGATGGTTGGCCACTTCATGTAAAATGGGAGGTTTGTCATGCAAATCCTCCTATTTTGCACTCCTATTTATTTGGCCACTTCAATTTAGCCTATAGCATTTTCAAACATTTTCACATAGGTCCTATTTCATAATTTCACCCCCTTTTTCTTATGGAACAAAAATTAACTAAAATTGCCGGGTTCTATCTTAAGCTTGGGCTTTCTAGAGGCCCACTAACATAATTAAACCTATGCCAACATTCACAGGATTCCCGAAAATTGGGGCGTTACACCTCATATGTACCCGACTCCCGAACCTATTTTTCTCTAATTTCGTAAACCAAAATCATTGTTTTAATAAATCAAAATATTTTATTAAAATGACCAAATTACTAGGTGATCCGATCACACCTCAAAAAATTGGTGGCGACTCCATTTTCATTTTTAAATAAGTCGACATCCATTCTTTTCAAAAAAAATGGTTTCGACAATCATTAAGCAAATATAAGTGGAAGATGGCATAATCTTCCACTATTCACTAATAGAAATTAGCCTAATTGCTTAATTGGTCCTTCGATTATAAAAATCTATAGCGATTAACTATTAGAATTTTTATGATTTAATACTTATACCTTAATTAACTATCCAATTGACAAAATTAAAAGACAAAACTTTAATTAAACTTTTTACTAACCTCATAAATATTAAATAATAATAATTATGGGCTCAAATATCAGAAATGAGTATACAACAAAATATTGCAGATGAAATCTGCCAATGGTCATGGAAGCACAAAATGCTCGCAAATGATAAATGTCAAAGGGTTGTGAATACAAAACAAAACATCACAGGTGGAATCTATTATGGCTGTGGATACACAACAAAAATAAATGTAGATATACTACCAATACTTCCTCCGATCATATCATCCCATCCCATGCAATGCAATGTAGCACATTTAATACAAATCACATTTGGTAGCATTTAATGTACTAACACATGGAAAATCAGTAACAAAATCATGTTTTTCATGTATTCAGATTAGCAACCATATAGGGCATGACATTCATACGATCGCAAGGATATATATACAATAGTAACATATACTATTCATAATTCATATAAATATATCTACAAAATACATACCACATTAATTCAATCAATAAGGGAACCTAACATATTTCATTTTATCAAGGACCTAATTGCATTATTTAATTCATTAAAACTAGTTCAGAACTTATTCATGGACTAATCTAATCAAATCATAAAATTCTGGGTCAAAATCATAAAATCTAAAAAATAGAGGCAAAACTATAAAATCTGAAAAATAGTGGCAAAACTATAAAATCTAAAAAACAGTGGCAAAACTATAAAATATGAAAAACAGGGGACACAAGCCCGTGTGACCGGACTGTGTAGAGGGGGTTCCACGGCCATGTGACAGACTATGATCGTGTCATATTTGCAAAATTAACCTACAGGGAAGACACGACGGTGTGAGAAGAGAAAATCCTAGGATTTCAGGGGGACATGGTCGTGTAAGGTGGTGATGTGGTCTATCCTAGGCTTGATTTTGCCTTTATTTTCTCGTAAAAGAACACACACATGACTATGAGATCTCGAATGTCGTTCCTTGTGCTTAGATCTAGTCCGAGGTGCCTAAATTGAGTCCGCTTCTTGGCAAAAATTAAGAATATTTCTAGTGTTGATTATGAATCTGATTGAAAAACGACTTGAATTAGGAATAGATTTTGATTTGGGAAGAAAAAATATTTTTCAATAATGGATTAAAATTATGATGTAAAGGGAGGAAAAGAAAAGAAAGAAGGATTAAAAAGAAAAGATGGAAGCAAAATTCTAAGGGGTTTGTAAAAGGTTAATTGAAATTCTAATTAGGAAAAGAAGATAAAAAGATGGTGGAATTCTAGTTCTATTAGAATTTTGAGGAATGAGCAAATTGTGGATTCTAATTAGGAAGGAATTGAGTCAATTAATGCGGGTTTGTAAACCCTAGGGGCGTCACCTGCAATTTTCCCAAGATTTTTCCAAAATTTGAAATTAAAAAAAAAAGGGAAAAGAGGAAGAGGCTTAAACCTTGTTCACTTAAGGGGGCTAACGCCTTACCATTAAACATGTTACTCATTCTTGCTTAATTTTTTACACTTAATTTTAAGTATTTTAATATTTGGAGTGTCTTTGTGAAATTATGAAATAAAAGTGGAAGAAGGGTTCAAACTTGGGTCAATTAGGAAGGAAATTAGCATGCTAACCATTAGACCTAGACCTATATCTTATTCAATTTTACCTCAATTCATATTTGTTTTAGTGTGACTTTTATCTTAGGCTGCTAAAAATAAATGAGAGAACGAAGCTTGAACCTAGGATCTATAAAATAGGTAAACACTTAACCACCAAGCCTAAGGCTCATTTCTTAATTTTATTTCTTAATTGTATATATTTATTTTGGACTCAACTTACTTATTTTTTATTTGCTTATACATTTACTTAAAAATTTTATTAACTTATTTAACTTTATATTTTTTAATACATTCCTATTTTAGTTTATATACAATAATTAATACTCATAGTCAAGTCTCATTATTAATTAATACTCATAGCGCTTAAACTTGTGTTTTTTTGTCAAATCACCCAAAAATAGATGAAAAATTAATTTTTTAACTTTATTGATGTGGTATACACGTAGATGACACGTCAACATTTAATTAATATTTTAAATTTAAAAAAAAAAAATTATGAAAATTATTTTTAAAAATAAAAATCATTAAAGTTATTTAAAAATGATAAAAAATATATAAATATTTTAAAAATTAATTAAATGCTGGCATGTTATCCATGTGGTAATCCATTTTTGGATGATTTGACAAAAAAAAAGAAGAAAAATTCAAAAAACTAAAAGAAAAAAAAATAAATGAAAGGTTAAATTTTTTTTATAAAATTAAAAGGTCAAAAAAAAATTTATGTCATCTTAAAATATACTATATTTTTCTTCAAATAAATCGAAACTGATAGACCTAGCCTACTTGTGATGCATGCTTATACGAGATCTTGATTGGGAACAATTTGTATGCCATAGAAACAAACAAGCAATACATAAATTAAGGAAAAACAAAGAGGTTGTTTAATTGATATTGGAATTTAGGGTTTATTTCTATAACAAAGCTGTTGTGTAGTCTCAAGGTGACAATCGCATACGTTTAAGGCCTACCAACCAGATAATGAGAAGGGGAAAAAAGAAAATCCCAAACATGACTATTATTCCAACCCAATTGTCAAAGAGACCCCTAAAATTAATCTAAAAATTACCAAACTTTTAGTATTTCAATTTAGTGTCTGGTTGTTGGTGTATTTTTTTGGTACATTATTATTGTTATTAATTGACTGACTATCAACACTACTAACTAAATAATTCTTGGACTATTTCTTGATAATTGATGAGGCCAAATCTTAATTTTAATTAAATGGTTTTTATTTTTATTTTTTGGATAATTGGGTAGGAATGAAGTTGTTAAGAATTAAATTTAAATGTTATACAATACAACAAAATAAATTTGCCAAGAAGAATTTATCTAAGGATTTGATAAATATTTAAGTACTGGAGATTTGGTTTTACTGGTGAAGAATATATCTATTCTTAAATGCTAGAAAAAAAGAGTAATGGGGTGTTCGGTTGAAATCATAGAGGGTGATTTTACATTCCATTTTAATAGAGGGTGATTTTACATTCCATTTTAACATTCTCACATTTTGTTCGTAAAGATTATTTTACATTTCTATTAATATAGATGATAATCTTAATTCTAGTTCTTTCTTAGGTAAGGTAAGATTTTGAGGCTAATCTTCGACATTTTTACTTTTTATTTATTTATTTACAATTTTCATTAATATTAACCCTTCTTTCGAATTTTCTATATATTACGTAAATATATTACATATACAATTTAATTTTTTTATAATATAATAATTTAACTTATTATATTAATATAAAACATATAAGACTATCGGTTAATATATGTTTTTTTAAATAAAATATCAATTATCATATTTGATATAAATAGTATTTTAACCAAATTTAAAAATAATCTAAAATATATTTTAACTAAGAGGATGTGGGGTCAAGCTAGACCTATCCATGAGCTAGGTCATTCAGTTCGACCCAAAGGTCTACTGAAAAGTGAGAGGGTTTGAGCAAAAATAGAGGCTCAAAAAATATATTTGGGCAAAAAAACTAAGGTCTGTTTTCGGGCTTCGAGTAAGGTTTTTTTGGCCTGAGCCCGGCCTAAATTTGCAAAAAGAAAAAAAATTCTTGTTTTCTTGCTATTTTCTCACAGTTTTGTTCCTATTTCACTATTATGTTGTTATTGTTTAGATATTGTATAACTCTTATTTTATTATTAATTTTCTTACTATTTTAGAGGCATTTGCTTATTAAGTTACATCTATATAGTGTTATTTAAGTATAAAGATTTTTAAAATTTATTTTCAATTTGTTGGGAAACATTTATTTTAATGCTTTTAGTATTTTTTTTATGTATTATATTTTAAATATATATATAAAAATTTACTACGAATGAATCGGACTCGGGTTTTAACATTTTTATTTGAGCTGAGATTGGGCAAAATTTTAAGCCCATTTTCAGGCTAGACTAGGTTTGGGCCTATCAAACAAGCCTAAAATTTTGTCAAGTCCTGACACGACCCAGCCTGACCCATAAATAAGTCTAGAAGTAAGCTTTGTATAAGAAAAAAAAATGTAGTAATGGAATAAAAGGAATCGAAATTGGCATATTCAAATAATGAAAAATATCATATGTATGATATAATAATACAATGTTAATGGTAAGATTTAAGTTTCTGTAACAAAAATGAGAGCATAAAGTTTTAGAGTTCATTGAAAGAGTTTCACAGAATTTCATATCAATATTTCTAATTAAGGTTGGAGGAACTAAGTTCGTTAAAAAAAAAAAACAAATTCATTAACAAGGATAAAATATAATTTTAGATAATTTTCTATTTTTTCAACCAAATAATAATATTTTATATTTTATCTAAATGAAATAAATAAAATAATTTAACATATTTAATAATATATTAAATAATCTTATATTCTAATAATCCTATCCATAATGATATTATGTTCTCTCAACTGATTTCCAAAGGTACCTAAAACTCATAAACCAAAGTAGTTCTTGAAGTGTACCCTTTTCATATATTGCTGAATTAAACATGTTGGCCGATAACTAATATAATTAGGGATCAACTAAGTACAAATAAATAAGTTCAAAGTCAAATTATATATTAACCTTATTTAAAATTAGCATAGCGCTGCTGGTCTGAGCACTAAACCAACTTGGTGATGGGAGGATCACCATTAATAACCTGTTTAAAGCTTCTCTTTCCTCATCAACTTAAAGTGAATATAGGAGTAGGTGAATTCAATCAAACAAATAGAATGAGGAATTGGAGAGAGAAAAACCCCAACTTTATCATCAACAGCTTTTGTAACGCGTTATCTCTCCCACCATTGCATGGCCCATACTCATCCATGCATGAAAAAAGAAAAAGAAGCTACATGTCATAATTCATTAATGGTTAATTGCACTAGATGTCCTCAAACTAAGATTCAAATTATATATTATTCTTTAAACTTCAAAATATTTTAATTATATTTTCAAAGTGTGAACACCATGTCAATAAGGTTCTTCTGTCAATTTGGGCATAAAATAATATTTGAGGAGCATATTTGAAACACATTGTTCAAATTTTAAACATGTGTGGACCTATAGCATGAAAAACTTCGATTCAAAATGTTAAAAAATGGGTAAATTACACTAGAGGTTACCTAACTATTAGTAAGTTTTTGTTTTGATCATTGAACTATGATAAGTTACAAATGATCAATACATTATCGATTTTGTAATGTTTCAATCACTTGTTGATTAATGCCCCGTTAACCACATGATAAAACGATGACGTGAGACAATTTGTATAGATTCAATACCTAAATTGGCCCATGAACTATAGATTATATTAGTTTTTTTTAAAGAAATTCTCAAGGATAATTCCAAAAAAAATCCAAAGAAAATAACATAAAATTCTAAAAAAAAAGGTTGATGTAACAACCCTAACCCGTATTTGTCGCCGGAACAGGATTACAGAGTACTACCAGAGTTTTCAGATCAAATGAACACATAATTATAAACATTTCAAATCATATCAATATTCATATTAAAATCAAGTAAAAACATACATATTATCCCTTAAATGAGCCCTCGAGGCCCAAAATACGCGTTAGAAACAAGTCGGGACTAAATCAGAAACTCAAAAATTTTTTAAAATTAGTGAAAATTTTCAACACTGCAGGGATCACACAACCATATGGCCAGACCGTGTGACTCACACGACCAGAAGACACGCCTGTGTCTCAGGCCGTGTGGGCATTTAAAGTAGGGACACACAGCCGTATCCCAGCCCGTGTCCGTGCCCGTGTAACTCATTGACTTGGTCACACGACCAAGCCACACACTCGTGTGCTAGGCCGTGTACCCTTTGAAATAACCTCACACGCCCATGTGTCAGGCCATGTGCTAGGTCGTATAACAGCTTGACTTGCAACCCTTCAAAAGCTACAGAGGACATACAGCTGTGTCGCCTGGCCATGTGTAACACACGGCTGAGACACACGCTTGTGTCTCTGCCCGTGTGAATGAAAATAGGCCATTTTACAAGCCATTTTTCTCGGCCAATTTAACATGAACCTACAACCACAAATGCACATATACACAGGCCATAATAAGGCACCAAAACCATGCATAATCTAGCTATATATAAATGGTATGATCACATACAACCAATATGCCCTTAGGCACCTCAAATGACAATATAAAACATGAAACTTACTTACCAAAATATACAAAATGGTACTAACCATGTCATTCAACCATTAACATCTAAAACCATATAAACCATTCAAACAAAGTGCCAATTCACAATAATTTCAACAATTTACAAAACTTATACAATATGTATATTCAAACCTTAATTTCATCTTCCATAATTCAAACATATCAATCCAAACATCAACCAGTGGAAGTCTAATATTTACATGCCATATACTAAACTCATATCATAATCAAAGTGCCAAAACACAAACCAAACAAATGGCTATTTAACAACCAAAATATATGGCCACATTAGCCAAAATACCTATACATGTCATTATAACAAAAATTAAATAACCGAATCTACCAAAAGAGTCAATAGATAGTGTGATTTATCTCCGACAAGCTTCCAACTTGAACGAGCTTTCGATTCAATATAAGACATGGAGAATAACACAGAGTAAGCATTTAAGCTCAGTAAATTTGTATAAAATAGAATATAACTTACCATTTAGGCATATAATAAGTAAGTAAATAAAGCATATTCCAACACAATTTGGCCAAATTCCTAAGCATAAATTCAACAACCATGTTAGCCATGTAAACATATATATAAGCCAATAAACATGGATGAACACAACAATTGATCAAGTTCCATATACATGTATCATCCATTTCATGTTTCCATATACCATGTAACAACATTTCCATGTAATTCATGTGTATACTTGAATAGTTCGTATCGAACTCTTATCATTTCGTCGAACATCACCCATTGAACCATTTAGAATATCGTTGGATACCCCGAATAGCTCGCACATAGTGTCCTAAACCATATAACTATAATCCATCAAATCTTGTACATGTATGCTCACACGAGCTGTAAATATGTATACTCTTATGAGCTATGGGTCGAAACATAGCTACACGATGCTACTCACATGAGATGTGGAGTATCCGTAACACATGTCAGACCTTAGCCATTGGTAGGACATCTAGGACCAACACACGAATCATGTAAACCCTAATGACATGTCATTTGTATCCTACAAATTCCTAAGGTTCAAATGGGGCTTGGTAATCGTCTAACGTCGTTGGATATACAATTGTTATTTATATAACATTTCATAACACATGTATAATTCAATTTAAAACATATAAACATGATTTAATTACAAGAACTTATCCTGTAATACCCCGAAAATTTTTACAGTAAAATATTATCCGTGATATAGTAAAATAAGGAAATAAAGTGACAAAAAGGGAATTTTTGAGTGATGTCAATATTGAGAAGTATATTATGATATATTAATTCAAGAAAGGACTAAATTGCAAAGATGAGAAAAGTCTTGTTGCACAAGAGTAAATACTCAATATTTAAGGGGTTGAAGTGTAAATATAAAAAGTTGAAGAACTAATGGTGCAAATATTTTAAGGGTGGAATGATCTAGAAACCAAGAAATATTTTGAGAGAATTCTAGAATGTAATGATTATGTTGATGATATTTTAAATTAATTAATTAGATAAATATTATTTTATTAATATTTTATGAGATGTTTATTATTATATTATTATTTATTTAGTATAAAAGGAAGGAAAGATGAAGAATTATCAACACATTTCCTTTCCCATGCAAACTAACGTAAGATAAGAAGAAGAAAAGAAGTTCGCTTTCTTTACAATTTAGTCCTTCCACCAAAAATTCATTATTTTCACCTAAAATTGAAAGAATTTCCATAGCCATCAAGAGAGAAAGATAGCAAGGAGATGATGAGGAGCAAGAATATCAAGTTGGATTCAAGAAATCGAAGCTGGAGGAGAGAGAAAATCAAGTTAAAGATTGAAGTCAATAAGAAAAGGTAAGTACATCAAGATTTCAATATGTTTTTAAGTTTGTTATTATTGATAAAGCATGGAAATAATGTTATAGTAGAGTTTTCTTACATAAGGTCCTATGTTCTTGATATGTTAGTGAAGCAAAAATAAGAGAAAGTGATGAGAAATGGTGTAGAAAAGAAAATAAGGATGTTATAACATGGTAATTAATATCTTGTACTAAAACAGTTTTGGACAGCAGCAGTAGTCTAACTTTGAAAAATCATCAAAAATTGTAGAAATCTAATTATAGGATGAATAAAATATGAAATTAAAGCTTGTTAAGTCTAGTTTCTTCTAGAAGAAATTATGTAAGCAATAGAATTCTAAATCATTAGATATGATGAATTTTGTGAGACAAGGTCAGAATGATTTTGGGTTCCCCTGTTCTGAATTTGTAAAATCATAAAAAAAATTGGATAAAAATAATTAGGGGCTTAAATTTATATGTTTAGAATCCTAAATTAGTCTATTTTCAATAGAAACAAATATGAACATCATTCGAATTCTGTGCAAGGAGATAATTAATTTTTAGTGAAGAAGGGTCACAACTGTCAGACAGCAGAATAGGGGTAACTTTAAAGAATAAACTGTACTTATTGACTAAACCAAAAATTCTGAAAATTTTATGGTAAGAAGATATATGAGTCTAGTTTTAGGAAAAATTAGTGGATCTTAATTTGGAGTCCTATAGCTCCAGATATAAATAATTTAGTGACTATGACACAGATGGACAGCTTGAATATTCATAAAAGTAAATAATAAAGATTATAGATAATGTTACTTACAAGTGTGCTACATACATCAAGGATGTGGAATGGAGAGGAGGAGGAGGAAAACATATATGAATATTCATTAAGCATGGCTAATTTTCATATTTTAGGCTTAGGGACTAAATTGAATAAAAGTAAAACTTTATGGGTAATTTTGTCAAAATGTCAGAAATGACCAAATTGCATGAAATGGATTATTTTATTATTTAAATTACAAAATTGAATGAAATTATTAATTTAGTTCAAGATCGGGGGAAAACATGTTTTAGGGATTAAATTGAAAAGTGTTGAAATTATGGAAAATTCTGATATTTTATAGAATTCATGGACTGTTATCAATATATATGAGAATAATAGCTGGAAATAAGGATTAAATTGCAAGAATTTTATTTTCCTGACCCTAAGGATGAAATCGTCATTAATTAAAAGTTTAGGGGCAAAATGGTAGTTTTGCTTAGAGCATTAATTAAATGCATTAGAAGATGAAATGAATGAAAATGATGATCAATTTTATTTATAAAGATCCGGACGACTCAAATATGAGACTTGATCATGGAAAAGAAAAGATATCGGATTAATGAAATTATAAACACAAACAAGCAATGAGGTAAGTTTGTGTAACTTGAATTATATTCTTAAATACTTGAGATTGTATGTTATTGATGTGAATATGATTTGAATGTTCATTGTATGAAAATTTATGAAACATTGATATATTTGATAAAATGGGAAGAAATCCGGTTGAATGAAAGGAAAATTCGATGGATCTCGAAAAGGAATTAACAAAGAAAAGGATCTAGCCAGGACGGTGATCCTATCTTGATATAGCCCTCCCAAGAATACGTGTAAAATGGATTTAGCCGGACGGGTAAGCGAATTAGGTCTCAATTTAGCTTGGACTGGTAATTCAGATCCAAGCTCATTAGAGTAATTGTCGTTGGGATTTAGCCTGACCGGTAATCCCGACAATACTCTATGAGTTTATATTCTGAGGATTTAGCTGGTGGTAATCCCACTATAAGGATGAGGTTCGAGGGAGTGTGCTCTCTGATATGAAATGTGTAAGACCGTGGTTGAAAGATACCATGGTAGCCTGGTATGAAATGTGTAAGACCATGGTTGAAAGATACCATGGCAACCTGATATAAAATGTGTAAGACCATGGTTGAAAGATACCATGGCAACGTGATATGAAATGAACAAGACCATGGTTGAAAGATACCATGGCAACATGACAGAAAATGAGTAAGACCATAGTTGAAAGACACTATGGCATCATTTCAAAGATAAATAAGACCGTGGATGGGAGACGCTCTAACATCTGTTGAACAATTGATATTTAGGTAATATGTATCAGATGACGAATGGTTATATGAAATAATTATGAAGATAGATAAACGAAATAAGTATAAGTACATGGAATATAATTTATGTTAAGTTTGATATAAGCTATTAGGAATAAATATACATAAAATATATGGAAATGATGGAGCATGAAATATTGATATAATGAAATGAATGATATATGCTTATGAAGAAACGGTAAGAGCATGATATGTTTCATGACATGTGCATATATGATTATCTTTGATATGTTGATACAAGGAAATTATGTAAGTTGAGACTATTATTAAACTCAAGTGCAATATGTCGAGAAAATAGATATATCAATGTTGAATTTATATGAGATATGTGCAAGTATACTAACAATGTTGCTGTTTGATGCTTATACAAGTGTCAAACTGTTGATTGAATGGTAATATATTTATTTATATGATGCATTGAATCAGTAAGTATTTAAATTTTTTTTAGTGATCTGTAAATGGTAGTAATGCTCCGAAACCCTATTCTGGCAGCGGATATGGGTTAGGGGTGTTACATATCTCGATGAGTATATGTATATACGGAGGCGATTAATCTGAGATTTTCTCTTTGCCCCGATCTAATGTTGTATGAGGTCTATCTTGATCTATACAGATAAATTTAACTCAATTCAATATAAATTTTATTCAATTTAGCCCAAAATCATATTTTGAAAAACCACCATTTTCCCCTATACTTTTAATTTCTTTGCAATTTAGTCCTTAGCTCATAAAAATGGAAATTCATGAAATTCTACCACAACCGACTATGGTCGGATATTAATTGGGTCCCTAGCATGCCCTATATTTCATTTATTTCACAATTTCACTATGTAATATTTTCTAATTTTTATTTTAGTCCCTATTTGACAATTTCACTAAAAATCCTTTACAAATGTTGTTTATCTAAAACAACCATCCATTTTCTATCATCAAACATCAAACTCATGTACATGCATCAATGGGAAAACCTTAATAGTTTAATAGTTTCACAAATTAGTCCCCGGGCTTGCTAGATTAAGCTACAACAATCCCAAAAACATAGAAATCATTAAAAACATGACAAAAATACATACCTAATTAAGGAAATAAGGATGGCCGAATATACCTTCAAAATGGCTACTCTTTTCTTCTATTTTTGGTTGAAAGATGAAAGTAAAAGATGGTGTTTTGTTTTTATTTTATTTAATTTATCAATTATTTAAATTTTACTAATTTAACCTTAGAATCTTTATTAATTACACAAATGCCAAACCATGTATATCCACTATCAACTTAAATGGTCTAATTACCATATAAGGACTTCCATTTTAAAGTTCTATAGTTATTTAATACCTTTAGTATTAGAACTCAACTTTTGCACTTTACACGATTTAGTCTTTTTATCAAATTGAACATGTAAACGATAAAATTTCTTAATGAAACTTTTATATAGTACTTCTATCATGCTGTAGGAAATAAAATAATAATAAAATAAATTTTTTAACTTTGGATTTGTGGTCCCCAAATCGCAGTTTTGATTTCACTAAAAATGGGCTATCACAGTTGAGATGTATTTAACCCTTGTACTTGTATTTCTCCAACTTAAACTTGTTAAAGATTCTAAGTTGTTTAAGATGTCTCATAGAGCTTCTTGACCTAACCATATTGTGATGATTCTTTAAGGGCTTTTGGAAAAATTATATTAAATACTTACAATCAAATTTCCTTTTAGCTACTAGGATGCAGGAAATCATTGGCTAATGTTTCACTTTTTGTGGCTTTAGAAGGTAAAAATCTAACCTTGATAATAGTGAGTTTAAATTTTTTAGAACCAATTGATTTAAGTTTAAAAGATGTTTTTTTATTTGTTAGAGAAAAAAATAAAATTTATGATTCATCCTATATATTTATCTTTCCTTCAAATAGGTAGTTTGTGAAAAATAAAATAGAATAAAATAAATAAAATAAAGAACACATAAATTTTACGTGGAAACCCTTTCGGAAAAAACCACAGGCAAGAGGAGAAGAAAATTCACTATGTCGAAAAAATTTTACTCAAATACAAGAGGAATAGACTATGTCTATTTATAGGCTTGCAAAGCCATATTCTAGTAGGATTGAAACACCTTATCCTAATCAATATAAAATAGATGGAGTTTAATAAGGTTTAAAACCTTATTCTAAAATAAAATAAAAGAAGTCTAGTTCTATATGGATTTTACTTTTATTTTATTTTCCATCGTATTTTATTTAAATAAGAATTTGGGTCACTTAATTCTAACAATCTCCACCTTGACACAAATTCTCAATGAACAAGTTCTTCATCGCGAACTTTCAATAAACAAGTTCTTCACCTCTTCCAAAAACCCTTAAGGGTTTAACTTCAACAATGAACACCAACCAAGTCTAAGCAATACTCAAACTTGGTTATAGGAAGTGACTTAGTCATCATATCTGCAGGATTTTCATGAGTGCTAATTTTGCTCACAACAATATCACCACGAGCAATAATATCACGAACAAAATGATACCGAATATCAATGTGTTTTGTTCTCTCATGAAACATTTGATCTTTTGTAAGAAAGATGGCACTGATCGTCACAAAAATCGTGCTGATTTGAAGGTCTTCATTGAGTTCACTAAATAGTCCCTTCAACCAAATAGCTTCTTTACAAGCCTCAAGAATCGCCATGTACTCGACTTTGGTGGTAGACAAAGCGATCGTAGTTTGCAAAGTGGCTTTCCAACTAATTGCACAACCTCCGATTGTAAAGACGTAACTCGTGAGAGATCTTCTTCTATCAAGGTCTCCAGCAAAATCAGCATCAACATACCCTATAACTCCATCTTTAGTTCTTCCAAACTGTAAGCAAACATTAGTAGTGCCTCGTAAGTATCTTAAAATCCACTGAACTGCTTTCCAGTGTTCTTTACCAGGATTCGCCATGTATCTGCTAACTGCACTGACTGCATATGATAAATCTGGATGTGAACAAACCATAGCATACATGAGAGATCCTACTGCACTAGAGTATGGAACATGTGACATGTACTCAATCTCATTATCTGATTGAGGAGATAAGGCCGATGAAAGTCTGAAATGGGTCGCTAAAGGAGTACTAATGAGCTTAGCACTCTGCATATTGAACCGCAAAGAACTTTCTCAATGTACCCCTTCCGACTTAGGTACAATTTACTTGCTTTTCTATCTCGAGAATCTCCATACCAAGTATCTTCTTTGCTGGTCCTAAATCTTTCATCTCAAATTCTTCACTTAGTTGGGCTTTAACCTTTCTTATCTCTCTTTATCTTTTGTCGCTATCAACATGTCATCAACATAAAGAAGTAGATACACAAAAGAACCATCACTGTTTTTCTTAAAGTAGACACAACTGTCAAAACTACTTCTTTTGAAATCATGAGAAGTCATAAAGGAATCAAACCTCTTGTACCACTTGTCTTGGTGACTGTTTCAAACCGTAAAGGGACTTTTTCAGAGCAAACATAGTCCTCTTTTTCGAGACTATAAAACCCTCTCGGTTGTTGCATGTAAATATCTTCCTCAAGTTCTCCATGCAAAATGCGTTTTACATCTAACCGCTCAAGCTCCAAATCATGCATGGCAACAATACCAAGCAAAGCTCGAATCGAACTATGCTTAACAACCGGAGAGAACACATCATGAAGTCCACTCGAATTTGATCAGTAACCCTTTGCAACAAGCCTTGCTTTATATCCGGGTTCTTCAACTCCTGAGTCCTTCTTTCTTTTTAAACACCCATTTACAACGAATGACCTTTTTACCTTTAGGAAGTTTTACAAGATCCCATGTTCTGCTTTTTGTGGAGTGATTCCATCTCCTCTTGCATAGCAAACATCCACTTTTTCGAGTCTTCACACTAATCGCCTCGAATAATTAAATGGCTCTTGATTCGCATCTATATCTTCACCACATTTAAAGCATAAGCAACTAGATCAACCTCGGCATACTTCTTTGGAGGTTTAATTTCTCTTCTTGTCCTGTTTTTGGCGATAGAGTATTGCGGTGAAGAAGCAACTCTATTCTCAATTTTGTCTTGGCTTGAGGAGTTGATTCTGTATTAATCGATGCTCCACCGCTTTTGGTTTTCTTTATTGGAAGAGTCTTTAAGAGATAAGTTAGGTAGCATAGCGGTTTCATCAAAACAACATCTCTGCTAATCACAACTTTTCTATTTTCGGGACACCATAACTTATAGCCTTTTACACCACTTTATAACCAAGAAAAACGTATTTAATGGATCTCGGTTCCAATTTTCCATTATCAATATGAGCATACGCAGACACCCAAAAATCTTTAAATCGAATAATTAGCAGGATTACGGACCATACCTCTTGTGGAGTCTTTTCTCAATGGCAACGGATGGAGATCGGTTGATCAAAAACATGCGAGAGGTCGTCGCCCAAAATGACTTGGTAAGTTGGCATTTGACAACATACATCGAACCTTCTCCATGATCGTTCGTTCATTCGCTCGCAACGCCGCTTTTTTGTGGAGTATGACGAATCGTCAAGTGTCTCATGATCCCTCCGACTTGCACAATCTATTAAACTCATCGAGCGTAACTCTAAGCCATTGTCATGACGGAGGTATTTTATCTATTTTCCGTCTGTTTTTCAATCATAATTTTCCAAGACTTAAATGTGGAAAACACATCGCTTTTACGCTTGGAAGAACGCCCAAACTTTTTCGGAAAAATCATCAATAAAGGTTAGCATATAATTAGCTCCACCTCTCGAAGGCACTCTGGACGGCCCCACAGATCGTAATGGATATACTCCAACGTTTCCTTCGTGTTATGGATTCCTCTAGTGAATCGAACTCTCTTTGCTTCCCAAAACACAGGTGCTCACAGAAATTCGGTTTGCAAATTCCTTGCCCATTAAGAAGTCCTCTTTGCTTAATTCGCCATGCCATTCTCACTCATATGCCCTAGGCGCATATGCCAAAGTTTAGTAATATCATCATCGACAAGGAAGAGGAAGCGACAATTGCATCACCGAATGATGAGAACCTCAGAAACATATAACTTGGCAATCTTTCTTTGCCCTTTCATCACAACAAGGACCTTTTGAAATCTTTAAAACCCCACTTTCACTGTGTATCTGCACTTTTGAATCAAGAGTACTCAACAAAATTAAATTTCTTTTCAATTCGGAACATGCCGCACGTCACTAAGTGTTCGACAACTCCATCAAACATCTTAACTTTAATTGTTCCAACACTGCGATTTTACATGAAGCATTATTTCCCATCAAAACAACACCTTGAGATCATCGTTTCATAAGTTGTAAACCAATCCCGATTGGGACTCATGTGGAAGGTGCACTGAATCAAGTATCCACTTTCGCTTACTTTAGAATCATGGATGAAGCAACTAGAAGTTCACCATCGCCGTAGTCTTCTACAACATCGCCTTCACCGAATTTTTCGGTTGTTTTCCTTTTGATTCGCACCTCCCTTTTAATCTTATTTTGTAGCTTATAGCACTCGATTTAATGTGCCCTTTCTTCTTGCGAAGTTGCAAGTTTTACCTCTGTTTGAAGATTTCGATCTACCCTTAGATTTACCACGAGGATTCCGTTCTCGTGTTCTACCACGATCATCATCAACATTCCGGTCTTGTCTCCCACGAACAATGAGACCCTCTCCCTGAGATTTGGGTTTAACCACAAGATGCTTCATCTTATCATACGAGGTTAAAGAATCATAAACCTCATCAACTGTGAGAGACTCGCGGCTATATAAAATCGTGTCTCTAAAGGTTGAATAAGACGGGGCAACGAACAAAGTAGAATCAACCCTAGATCTTCCTTATCATCTTGAACCTCCATGGCCTCCAAGTTTGAGAGAATTTCTTTAAACATTTGTTAAGTGTTCGGTACTGACGCACCTTCCTCCAAACGATGAGCATAAAGACGCCGCTTCATATGCAACTTGCTTGTTAGAGTTTTCGACATACATATTTGTTCTAGCCTCTTCCATAATGCAATGGAGTTTTCTCTTTCATCACATCCTCGCAAAATTTCGTTGGACAAATGCGAGATGTAATTGTGTTAATGCCTTTCGATCCTTACGCTTCTTCTCTTCATCATTAATGTCGAAGGCATCTTATCTATCCTAGCAGGGCATCCTCTAGATCCATCTGCAAGAAGCGCTTGCATCTTAATTTGCCACAACGCAAATCGGTGTTGCGATCCAACAATGAATTTCATACTTCAAAGACGCCATTACCGTGATCGAGATGAATAACCCTAAGCTCGATACCAATTTGTGAAAAATAAAATAGAATAAAATAAATAAAAATAAAGAACACATAAATTTTACGTGGAAACCCTTTCGAAAAAAACCACAGGCGGAGGAGAAGAAAATTCACTATGTCGAAAAATTTTTACTCAAATACAAGAGGAATAGACTATGTCTATTTATAGGCTTGCAAAGCCATATTCTAGTAGGATTGAAACACCTTATCTAATCAATATAAAATAGATGGAGTTTAATAAGGTTTAAAACCTTATTCTAAAATAAAATAAAAGAAGTCTAGTTCTATATGGATTTTACTTTTATTTTATTTTCCATCGTATTTTATTTAAATAAGAATTTGGGTCACTTAATTCTAACATAGTTTTATTTTCCTCCTTTTATATTGAAAGATGTAATGATGTAATTGCTAATGCATTTTTACTTGAGAGGTGGTGGAACTTTTTTAACTTTTTATTTTGAGCATATGCTTGACAATTGCATTTTTTGTGAGCATTTGTTGGTTATCCACAATTTTTTATTTTTAGGGTATATGGTATCTACAGAGGGTATCCATGTAGATCCAAAAAATAATAATAATAAAGGCTATTCTGAAATGGAAACAACCTAAAAATGTTTCCAAAATTAGAAGTTTCCTTGGTTTAGCCAGATATTATAAGAGATTTGTTGAATGATTCTTTCTTATTACTGCTTATGTAACTAAGTTATTGGGGAAGAATGTTCTAATCAAATAGTCGGATGATCAACAAGCTAGCTTGGAAAAGCTAAAATCAATGATGATACAAGCTCCCATGTTAATTCAACCAGAGTCGAGAAAGAAGTATGTGGTATATAGAGATGCATCTTAGAATGACATTGGATGTTTATTGATGCAAGATGGACAAATAGTTATCTATGTGTTGAGACAGTTGAAACAACATGAGTGCAACTATCCGACTCATGATTTGGAGTTTACAGCTATGGTATTTACATTAAAAATATGGATGCACTACCTGTATGGTGTAAAATGCTATATTTATACTGATCATAAGAGTCTCAAATACCTTTTCACTAAAAAAGAGTTGAACTTGAGTCAACGGAGGTGGATAAAATTGTTAAAGGACTAAGACTGTGTGATTGAATACCATCTTAAAAAGCCAATGTAGTGGCAGATGCTCTAAGAAGAAAACAAATGATTGATTTAAGAGTAATGCTTGCTAGGTTAAGTCTAGTAGATGATGGAGGCTTACTAGCAGAACAACAAGTGACACGTACCTTGGTCAGGGAAATTAAAGATAAATGACATTAGATGTGTCCCTGTTGTCATGGATTGAGAAGGTGGAAGACCGAAAAAATGAGGAATTTGAGTTTAATATTGATGGTTCTATGCTTGCGAGGGAGATATTGTGTGCTGAATGATAAGGGTCTAAAATAGTCTATACTTCAGGAAGTGCGTACTAGTTTGTATGCTATGCATCCAAGAAGAAATAATATGTATTAGGATTTAAGGAACTGTACTGGTGGCCTAGACTGGAACAAAAAGTGACAGATTCTATAGCTAAGTGCCTAACGTGTCAGCAAGTGAAAGCTAAACACCAGTTCACTTCTAGTTTGTTGTAACCAATTAAAATACCTTAGTAGAAGTGGGAGTGAAAAAAATGGACTTTGTTAGTGGGTTACTTTTAACACCCACTAAGAAAGACTTAATTTGGGTGATAGTAGATCGATTATCTAAGTCAGCTCATTTCTTACCTTTTCATACATATTACTTTTTACAAATTCTGGCTAAGTTATATATTTCAAAGGTTGTAAGACTACATAGAGTACTAGTATCAATTATTTCAGATCGAGATCTCCGTTTTACATTTCGAATTTGGAAGAAACTAAATAAGGCACTAGGTAATTGTTTGGATTTTAGTTCTACCTTCCATTCATATACTAATGGACAATTCGAGCGAGTTTTCTAGATCTTAGAAGATATGCTAAGGGGCTGCATTATTGAACTCTGAGGTTGTTGAGAGGAACATTTGCCCCTAGTAGAAATTTCCTATAATAATAGATTTCAGTTAAAGTATATAAATGACATCTTATGTAGCCTTGTATGGTTGTGAGTGCCGAACATCACTCTGTTAGATTGAACTAGGTGAAAGGAAAATTTTGGGTCCTTAGGTGGTAGAGGAGTCCGAGGGAAAAATTAGATTAATTCAGGATAGATTGAAAGTGACTTCAAATAAGCAGAAGTCGTATACGGACCTAAAGAGAAAGGACATCAAATATAGTGTCAGAGATCAAGTCTCCCTGAAAGTGTTGAGTTTCAGTCGAAAAGGTAAGTTAAGTCCTAGGTTTATTGAACCTTACAAAATTCTTAAGAGAGTCGATCGAGTGGCATACCAATTAGAATTACCTCCTGAGTTGGACCATATTCATGATGTATTTCATGTCTCCATGTTGAGATAAAACCGATTCAACCTTTTCCATATTGTTCTAATCGAAGAGATCGATGTGAGGCCGATTTTTCTTTTGAGGAGAAACCTATACAAATTCTAAGAAGGAAATGAATCCAATTAGTTAATGTTCTGTGGCGAAACCATGGCACCAAGGAGGCTATGTGGGAACCACAAGACTCAATCTGTTAACATTATCCTCATCTGTTTGAATCATGTAAATTTCAAGGATAAAATTTCTTTAACGAGGGGAGAGTTGTCATGACCTAAAATATAAGGGGATCATTGAAATGGATAGACAAGAATTGAATTAGGCTTCACGATTAAGTGTTAGAGAATCCTCCTTAGAGACCCAAGTTAGAGCTCCTTTCCTCCCATTTCCTTCCTTTTTTTTTCGGCAACCTAAGTTAAAAGCCACACTTAAAATATATACAGTAAGGAATTAAAACTGAACAAGAATAGGCTTCAGGCCTAATGATTAAGAGTTAGCATTCCTCCCTGGTGACCCTTGGTTCGAGCCACTCTTTCCCCAAAAGTATTCATTTCATTTTGACCAACTTTTGGGATATTTATCGTTTCCACCCTAAAATGGATAGATAAGAAATGAATTACGCTTCATGGTAAAGTTTTAGAGAATCCTCCTTAAAGACCTAAGTTCGAGCTCATTTCCTCCCATTTCCTTTCTTTTATTTTTGACAACCTAGGGTAAAAGCAACACCTAAAATATATACAGTCAGGAATTAAAATTGAATAAGAAATAGGCTTTAGGCCTAATGGTTAAAAGTTAGCTTCCCTCCATTGTGACCCTCGGTTCGAGTCACTCCTTCCTCAAAAGCATTCATTTTATTTTCGGTTAAATTTTGGGATATTTACCGTTGCTGCCCTAGGGTTTACAAACCCTAGCTATTTATTCATTCCTATTCCTATTTTGATTAGGATTTTCTCTTTTCAAAATTTTAGTAAAATTCCTCTTCATCCATTTTCCTCCTATTTTCTCTCATATTTGCACCATATTTTCATCCTAATTTGTGATAATTATTTTGCTTTCTTGAATCAAATCATCATTCATTCTATCATTCTTTCTATCAATTTTATAATTTTTTCAATAACATCCCTACCTTTTCCAAGAATCTGTAAGTACATCTTGTTTCCAATGTTTAGATCCTGAACTTTGGTAGTATTAATATCTAATGCTAATCTTACGTCCGATTAATCAATTTTTACAGTTATTGCCAAATCTTCTGTTAATCTTGTCAAATCTTGAAACCATCAGTTAATTTGTGTGTAAATGTTGTTTGAAGGATCGGATTTAGGTGAATCAGATCAGAATCGAGCGTTAGGAACGTCAATTGGCAACGCGGTGAAATGTGTGTATTCTTTACCAAGTGAATCGGGGCACACCGTGTGTATGTTTAGGGACGACATGGGCGTGTGGATGACACGACCATGTGCTTTTGTTTTACGTTAGGGTACTTCGATTTTCATATGGCCACAGTTTGTTATGTGGCCTGGCCACATGGCTATGTAACCCTCCCACACTGTCTTAGCTTTCTTACATGGCAATGTGACCCCTGTTTTAAAGCTTTGCCCATAAATTTGTGAATTGTTCTATTTAGTTCTGTATAGTCCCCAAATTATTTTTAGATTTTTATTTCACTCAATTGAATCCTTGATAATATGTATATTTGGAATCTATGATCTGAGGGGCTGAATTATTATTGTTATAAGCATGATATGTAAATAATACATGCCTACTGCTATTGTTAAACCGAATACACGTTAAGCTTGTTTATTGCTACCGTATTGATTTGTTACAAGCATGTTATATTGCATTGCATGGGGTGGAATGATATGAACAAAGGAAGAATGAGCAGTTCATCTGCAATGATTAGTGGTTCATCCACAATGTATTGACAACTCGTCTGGAAATGTTCTTATTTGAAAACTTTGGTGGTTCATTCATAATTTTTATTACTAACAGTTCATCTACAATGACTAGTGGTTCATCTATAACAATGAGTGGTTCATCTACAACGTGATGTATAAGGATGGATGAGTTATGGGGAGCTCTTACTGTGGTGTGTAACGGAGTTAAGTGGAATCTTTTCTGAAAAATTAAAATTGCATCACCATTCATAAGCATGTATATGCATAACTATGTATTCTGAAATATTATTATAGTGATGTATTAATCAGGAAAACTGATTCTGAGAATTGTTATATGATTGTGTTTGTTATGAAAATTGTTATTATGTATGTTACATCTACAATTTTCACTAATTTTCTTGTGATAGGACTCACATCGAGCTTCTTAAAGCTCACCCCACTATAATTTTTATCTTTCCAGATAACCCGCAAGGTTAGGGCACAGACTCAACATTCGAAAGGTCTCGGCTCGAAAACAATAATTTTAATAAATAGTATTGAGATTTTATAAATTCTATTATTTGCAACTATATTGATTTATTCAAACTGTGGCATGTGATTTAAGTTTTGGGTTGATTTGGAATGCATGACATATAATTTGAAATCAGGATGTTGAATTATGAATTATGAGTTAATTATACATGAAATTTAAT
Source organism: Gossypium arboreum (assembly GCF_025698485.1). Taxonomy (NCBI): domain Eukaryota; kingdom Viridiplantae; phylum Streptophyta; class Magnoliopsida; order Malvales; family Malvaceae; genus Gossypium; species Gossypium arboreum. The sequence goes on along the minus strand of NC_069072.1, from coordinate 126,919,427 downwards.
TTTCATTAAAACTAGGTTAAAAATCACTTTTTGCTACATGACTAGGTAAATGAGATTTAAATAAATATGTAAACATACATAAAATTGGAATTTAACTTTGGCAAAACGATCACTAAAATCATCTTGTTTTTGAAATTAAATTGTACCTTTTAGAAACACGCTATGTTTTTCTTCAAAAATTAAAACAAATGGTTTTAAACCCACTACAGGAAAATAGGGTTTTAGCGGCGTTTTTAGCGGCGTTTTATCAAAAAATGCCACAAAAATTATACATTAGCAGCGTTTGATCAAAAACACCTCTAAAAACAGAGCAATAGCGGCGTTTTTGGTCAAACGCCGCTAAAAACAAAGCAATAGCGGCGTTTTTGGCCAAATGCCGCTAAAAAACAGAGCAATAGCGGCGTTTTTGTCCAAACGCCGCTAAAAAACAGAGCAATAGCGGCGTTTTTGGTCAAACGCCGCTAAAAATAGAGCAATAGCGGCATTTTTGTCCAAACGCCGCTAAAAAACAGAGCAATAGCGGCGTTTTTGGTCAAACGCCGCTAAAAAACTGAGCAATAGCGGCGTTTTTGCTTAAAACGCCGCAAAAAGTCATATAACCCCTAAAATCCTAAACCCAAAAAAATCATAAACACTAATCTATAACCCCTAAAATCCCTAACCCCTTAAAAACACTAAACACTAATCTATAACTTTTAAAACCCTAAACCCCAAAAAACACCATATGGATGTTGATGTGTATATACATAGATATTAATGTAAAAGCTTATGTTCATAATAAATTATGGAAGCAATAGTAGTTAATATTGATTAAATTTATTTTTGGGTTTAGGGTTTAATATTTAAGATTTAAGGTCTATGGTTTAAGGTTTAATGGCCATGGGTAGTATGTTAATCTCAAAATTCGATTTGAACGGCGCCGTTTCATTACAAACAAAATAAAGTTCTAACTTAAACATTTTCGTTTGTCGCCTTCGCCCCGTGCATCGCAACCCATCCCCTCCATCGCCTTCGCCCCTGCGTCGCAACCCATCTCCTCCATCGCCTTCGCCCTGTGCATCTGCTGCATAGCCGTCGAGTGTCCCCTCTTTGTCCAGAATATATTTGGTGAATTCAACGAGGTTGTCAATTCCTCTGAACAAGGCTGACTTCACTTTTAGGTTAGTAACTACATTCACCATGTTCATCTTATTTTACTTGAATATCATATTCTAGCTACCACATTTTCTGCTACACGGCTCGTTTATTTTGATAAATAATTAAATTTGCTGTGTCATTTTATATTTTTAATTCATCGATTTCATTTTATTTTTGTTGAAGATTCCTTTTGTTTTTTATACAATAATTTAAAAGTTATAAAATCTTCAAAAAAATTAAAATTTAAAATTAAAATTAAAAATAAAAACTTAAAATTTAATATTTTAGTCCATATTTCAATTAAAAATTTAATATTTAAAATTAAAAAATTCCAAAAATAGTAATCTCAGCATAAAAATTCTGAAAGAAAAAAATAAAAAATATATTAAAATAAAAAAAATTAAAATTATGCTATAGTGGCGTTTTTATTAAAAATGCTGCAAAAAATTTGAGTTATAGTGGCGTTTGTTTTGAAAACGCCACAAAAGGCCACAATTTTACCAAAAAAAGGCCATTATAGCTTAATTTTGCTTACCCGCTCACTTCCAAAAAAATCCCGCTCACTCCCAAACTCCCTCTTCTTCTCATCTATGTCGCTCGCCCTGAATCCCCCAAATAAAATTTAGCTACTCTTTTTCTCTCGTTACTGTTTTTCTCTCGATCCTTCGTTTCTTTTCACTGTCTAGATATATCCGCCTCTCTCATCTTCGTAAGTACTCTCACTTTGAATACTCCCATTTTCTTATTGATTTTGCAGATCGGTTCTCTAATCCTTTTTTCGGGTGTAGCATTTTTTATACGGTTGGTTGTTGTTGAAGAAGTACTACTACCATGGCTACAAAGAAAAGTGTTGGGGACTTGAAGGAAGCTGATTTGAAGGGAAAGAAAGTGTTTGTTAGAGTCGATCAGAACGTTCCATACAGATGACACAAGGATCCGTGCTGCTGTTCCCACCATCAAGTATTTGATGGGTCATGGCTCTAAAGTCATCCTCTTTAGTCATTTGGTACCTTTCTTTTATTCATTTTCTTTAGATTTGATTTCTTTAATAAAAATTTTCTTTTGATCCCATACTGGGTTTTTGGGTTTCTGTTTGCCTTTTGATATATCTGCATGTTTTGATCTGGTGTTCATTGAGATCTTTATGGGTATTTGTGGGTTTGAGATTTATTTTTGATTGACTAAGCTAGATCTGTCTGAACCGGATGGAGGCAGCATCATCTCTGTTTTTTGTTTAAATATTTTATGTTCGATCTCATTTTCTTTTTAATTCTAAAATCATCGCACGGAGATAGTATTTGTTGATTTTTGATATATCTAACAAGCATGTTCTGTGGCTAATATTTTCATAGTTACTGTCTGTTTTTAGCTCGTAAATTGGTACACCTTTGTTTTCTCTTGATTCTGATTTTGAGCTTGGTTTATTATTTGCACAATTTTGGCAGCAATAGTTCATCTAAAACTATATAATTGCTTTGGCGAATGTTAAGGTAGAATGATTCTTCTCCTTATTCCATTAAATGATAGTCTAAGCTCTTAAAGAATATCTGGGGCACGGGATGAGTAGGTGTATATTTTTGTTTTGTTTTGTTAGGATGAGCAACCAGAAGTACAAGGACCAGCAGTTTTGGTCTCAACTGAAAGAGTATCAACTATCAGTCCAATTGGTATTTCTCTGTGTGTGTATGTATGTGTTTTTTATGATTTAAGGGTTTTTCTTCATTGGATTTAGTTGAAATATGGAATATATGTTCATTGCAGTACTTGGACTTGAGGTTTTAGAACTTTGATTTGCATGAAACATGAAACTTTGACTTGCGGGTCTCTTTTTGTCTGTCTCTTAGTTTGGAAATTGCTCCAAAATTTTACATATTAACTTGTTGATTGTAATGTGATAAGAAGTATAAAGGAAGGGTTTGTTATCTTGGCTATCAAATTTCTCCAGTTCTTCAATTCAAATATTGCCAGCCTTGCTTATTGGCATCTTCTTCAATGTGTTTGATATTCTAGGTAGCATTTATGTGGTTGATAATCCTTAATTCCCATACAAGTTATAATGACTACTGAAGGGCATCAACTCCTCAATGAATTAATGATTTTTTATTCTTGTTTTCCTTTCTTTTTAATCTTCTCTTTGACATGATGTTTGATAGCCTAGTTCATTATTCTTCTTACTGATCTCTAGGATTTCGCCTGGCATTGAAGAATTAGTCAAGAAGCTGAAGGCAAGGAATACCGATGTTTATCTAATTTCCGAGGGCTTCCGCCAAATGATCAATGTATGCAACTATGCTACTAAATGCTTGAAAGACCATCTCTGTTTTACTTTGTTCTGTTAAGGCATTCATGTGGTTTCGTTTGCCCTTCTGATAAATGCAGATCTGAAGTCACTTGCAATATTTTGATGATATTGAAAATAGAAACTTGAATGTAGGAAACTGGAAAACACGAAATGGAAATCCTTACTTGACATTAGATATTACACATGCAGCAAATGGTGACTTCTGAAAAACCAATTAGATATAAAATTATGAAAGTGTGATATGGGTAATGTTGTCATCAGTAAGAGTCATTGTATAGCATGTAAGTTCGTTACTATTGAGAGAGCCATGTTATTGTATACTAATATAATCTTCCAATGGTTAACCATTGGCCAACTACTGCCAGAAAATAGTTAATTGAGAAGCATTTTTGTAGCCTGTTGCATCAATCCTTGGAATTCAGCAAGAAAACAGTTTTTGGGATTTGATGCTAATGAGCTCACTTCGAGGAGTAGAGGAAAAGCTACTGCTGTTCAAAAAATAAGAAAGGTGAGTCTTGTGGCTTTTTTTTATTGGCCGGCTAAAAGTTCATTTTCCAAGTCTAACCAAAAAAAAATTCCAGGCTAAGGGATACAAGGCATTAGACATGATTGGTGATGGTGCTACTGATCTTGAGGTTAGTAAATTCATCTTACCTTTCTTTAGATATAGTTAATCTTTAAGGTTACCATATAAAGTAATTTTTCCTTCAATGCATTGGGAATCAATATATTAACGGTTAATGAACCTGCACAAAAGAGAGAAAATGGAGGTCATCCTGTTGCAGGGTTTTCATCTTCTGCATCTGGTATGCGAGGAAATAACATGAATCGTGTAGAGTGTATAATGTGCTTTGAATTTCCACTTTAAAAGAATTAACCACAGAAGTTATAACTTTTTGCAGGAAAAATTTATTGAATTAGTTTCAACTTTATTTAACTAATAAATATAATTTCAAGGCTCAAAAATCAGATCCACCATAAGCAAGGCTTGATGCAATTTAATCAATTAAATAATATCAGTTCAAATTAGTGTTAAATTTAGTGTTAAATTGTTATTTTTAATAAAAATATTAAAATATTAAACATAACAATTTATATGTATTTTTATATTAATTATGATTTATATATATATTTGAATCAATCAATTAGAAGCAAAAAATTTCACTATAGGCCAAAAACACGCACGCAGGAATGTAGGAAGAGAATTTTTGTAAAAGCAACTGAGAGTCACTCCTACAACTTTGTCTTTTCCTTTTCATGTCTTTTTTCAGTTTTCTGATCTATTCTTATCTACTTCTATTTCAGTGGGTTTTTTTAGGGTTTTCAGCTTTAGAACAAGTTTGTCTTTGCCTTTTTCGTCTCTGTTTTAGTTTTCAGACCACTGCTTCCTTAATTTTTCAGTGGGTTTTAGTGTCAGAACTCGGTCTGGTTCTTTTTATTTTAGTGTCATTATCTTGCATTCTTTTCCTATTTATATACATATATATATTTTAATGAATTCAGGTCTTCCTGCTATTCTAGATAGTTTATTCTTAGTAGAACTTTGGGTATGCGATAAATATTTTTGTTTTGGGAGTAAATTTTGGTACAGAAATTGCATATTAGTCCAACATTATAGTGTATTCAATTGAATGTGTTTCCATCTTTATCTGCTATGAATGTCTTTTGAACTTAACACATTTTATGTATTTTCTTTTGTTCTTTTTCAGCTGAAGATGGTTCTTCATCAGTAGCTGTGGATTTGCAGCAACTTAATTTGCATAATGTGATTTGCCAAGCAAAATCTGGAATGGGGAAAACAGCTGTTTTTGTTCTATCAACTCTTCAGCAAATTGAACCTGTTGCTGGGCAAGCTGCTGCACTTGTTCTATGTCACACTAGAGAATTAGCGTACCAGGTGGGTTTTAGAGTCTTGAATTTATTCTTTGGTATTAGCATGCCAGTTGAGGGTGTTTCAGTACCATTTCATCACTGAATTCATTCTTACGAAGTATTACTTCCTCTATCATTTGACAGAGTTTCCGAGTAGTACAACTGCTGAGTCATGTTTTGGTGCTGCAATCAAGGTAAGTCATTACAAGGTTATACCTTCATAATCTGTTTGAGGTGTTGAGTGTATGTAACTTGGTTACTTGAAGAAAACTGAGGTTAAGATACCGATACATCAATCCTTATCTTAAACAATTTGTATGTAGTTTTCATATGTAGTTTATTTGAGTGTTGGAGTTTTTGGATTGCTTTCTCAAAATTTTTATTGACTAGAAGTTTTCTAGGAAAATTTGACATGGTCCTGAAATTCAATTTATAATTTGTTGCTACATAATTTGTTGCTAATATTCTTTTATTTTTAGCTAAATTAACTGACCAAATTCAGTTGTTTGGTTAACCATAAAAAATTCAGTTTGGTTAACAGAAGAGATTTTAAGAAAATTTGATATTTGAATGTTGTTTTGGTTATTAGTTAGGATTAGTCCTGTTAAGTTTTATACCTTCATTTATTTGTTTTGAACTTTTAGTATGTGTTAATTTAACATCTGATGGTGATTAATATCTTCATTGTATGGTGCTTCTAGATTTTGATTTGTTTTGATATTTTGGTTGTATATGTAGAATTATCCATTGAAAAAATGTTGAAGGTTAATTTTGTTTCGTTAAAAAAAGAAAAAAGAAAAAAAACCAAATTAACCAAAATATTAAGCTGTTCTCTCTTTTCCTGCAATTTTGT